>NW_022681458.1:103101974-104301974 GCF_009764315.1 Trachypithecus francoisi
TAAATGCTTTAAAGCGAAGAAATAAAATTCCTTTCTTATAGATAGTATGATAACCTCTATGTTTAACTATTAAAGATTTAATCACTACAAACTGGTATTATGAGTCTGTTTTATATAAAAGATATAAGCTCTTTTGTAGGTATACTGCTAGAAACATTTGGTATTTATCCTTATTATAGATAAGAATGGCTAAAGAGACTATGAGTCAGTATGTCATCGTCAGCTGTCGAGGAAAAAAGTCCCCAAATTTTAAATTTGTATGTTCTGAGTTCAAGGGTATAAAGATGAGAGAAAGGAAAGATTTATAATTTACCCTGTGGTCATATAGCCTATCATCAAATAAAGAATATATAATAGCAGAAATAGAAAATCTATGAAAGAGTACATTTAATTTCATTTTTCTAGATGTGAAAATACATAAATATTAAATAAATATTTATGATTAAATATCTATTTAGTCATAAATCTGATTAAATAAACGTAGACATTTTTAAATCCACTACGTTTTCCAGGAAATAAAGTGAAAGTCCCAACAAATAAAAGCAAAGTTAAATTAAAATGTAACATCATGCCAGAGACAGTAATTTTTCACAATATAGATCCTCGATACTATGAAAATAAATTATTAATAGAAAAACCAGTGTAACGGGTTGCCTCACAGAATCAAATACATCTTAAGTACAGAGCACCATGGGAATGGGAAGCCACTTGGTTTGTAATAGTACTAGATTAGTTCAAAGGTCAAGTGACCACATTTGGAATTTTTTTTTTTTTTTTTTTTTGCTTGCAATATCCCTTGAAGATCCATGTCTAAATCCATGGTAATAATATAATATTAATTTTAATTTGACAGAACAATTTGTATTTTATTAGTTTTGAGAACTTGGAAGATTTATAATGATTATCTCAGAACAACCTTTCCTTGAAAATCAACTGACAGAAATGAACCAACTCATTGGCAGAAACAAATACATTCAGATGGATGGACCACATAACGAATGGCACCTGATTTAACTGATTGCTCGATTAACATCTCAGGACAAGAATTAAGGTCACTTCCATGGTACCTCTAGACCATGAAGACCTAGAATTAAGCTAAAATTTTTCAACTTCAGATTTCGGTGCTCCTTACATTGGAAAGTAATGTAGGATTCCGATTCTTTTAAAGTTTTGATATTTTTGGTCAGATCCCTCATCTAGACCTAAGTAAATAAAATGTCTTAATACAATTTCAGTGGATTTTGGAACTTTATTGGACATACACTCTGAGTTCACGCTCCTAGAATATATCAAATGAGAATCTAGATTTGTTGGATATAGCATCAGATGCTTCACTTCATAATTTCTAAAATGATCCATGAATTTAGAATGGACCTTAGCATTGAGTCATTGAAAGTAAGTAGATTAGAACACTGATGAAAATAGTTCTATGATTGGGCTTACTTCCATGCACAGATTAGATGATGACCACAAACTGAAATCCACTGGAAGCTAAAAAGCTTAGTCTAATTCTGTGGCATGCCACATTTCTGAGAATTTGGCAAGTCTCATTTTCATTCAGATGGCATGTCTAGAGTGGCCAATAGTTGGTTCATCGATCCAGCACCTGAGTGTCCGTTTTATGTCGGCACTGGATATCCAAGATCTCTCTCATTGGCACTTGATGGCATCTGTATTTGCTTCGCAAGTGATTTTCCTTTCCAGCCTCCCTCTTTTATTCCTCCATCTGAACACAAACTCATGCTGGTAAACTTCGGTTAGTTTCAGAATAGGACAAACCAGCCTTGGATGATTCAATATTTATAAAAATTTATAACTTGCTTAGTGGTTTTAAAGCTAAACAATCAGCAGTATTACTCTTGTTCTTTGCCTTCTGTAGTGCCCTGCGTTCCAAGGGTAAGTGCTCATTTATTAATTCAACACATATTAGTAGAGCATCTACTGTGTGCCAGCCACTGAGGCTTGGGGTTTCATTATGAATAAAATGGAAAACTGCTCTTATTGTACTGCTTTTTTTATATATAAAGAATACACAATTATGTTATATGTCAGGTAGTGAGACTAGAGATGATGAAAAGTAAAGAAGTATAGTTAAGAATCTACTTCCTAAATAAAGAGAAAGGTCAGAGGTTTCAGAAGCAAAAACATGTTACTTAGTATATCATATAGTTTCTCACTGCAGTATATTTCTGTACACCATATACATGAAAGAGTAATAACTAAATCTCATCTCCTTAAGGGCAGAACAATTTATGAGGATGATTTTTAAAATAGTGTTTCTAAATAAAAGTATCTGGGATTAGTATTTTATTGATGAATTATAGTGATTGAATGCATACCTCTAATCTTGTTAAAGGTTAAATGCTATTAACAATACAATTAAAGTGATTTTCTGAAACCTTTGAATTATTATGAAAGTCTTAGCACAGAGGGAACCTGATTATTACATATCAATAAATTGTTTATTTATACACATCTGACCTAAAGAAATGGCACATTTAACCAGGGGATCCTTGCTAGTTTGTATACATTATTCTGCCAGGTGATCTTTTCAAGGTGACTCTCAATATTTTAGTGATTTCTGATTAAATAATAATCACTTCTATAATCTATTTTTTCTTCTTGATGTCACACCAGTGTAGAAATCTCTCTCTCTGTATATATATATATATATATATATATATATACACACACACACACCCCTATCTATATCTATATATATCTTGCTAGCACACCAATATAGAAATCTCTCTCTATATATATATATATGTGTGTGTGTGTGTGTAGATACCTATCTATATATATGGATATCTATGGATATAGATAGGTATATGTATCTACACACCCACATATCTAGAGAGAGATTATCCATATATATAGATATCCATATATAGATATCTAAATCTATAGATATCATATATGTAGATATCCATGTATAGATATCTGTATCTATAGATATCCATATATAGATATATATCCACATATAGATATACAGACATAGATAAGTATATAGATATCCATATATATACACACACAGAGAGATATATAGGTATATAGATATAAATATCTAGGTATATATAGAGATAGATATCTAGTTATACATACATATATAGCTATCTAGATATATATAGGTATATAGATATATAGATATCGATAGGTATATAGATATCCATATATAGATATAGATAGATATTTATATAGAGAGATTTCTACACTGGGGTGATAGCAAGATATATAGATATAGATCGAGATAGATAGATAGATAGATATGGAAAGATAAATATACATCTATCTTTATCATCCCTCTATCTATCATCTAACTTTTCACTCATATTTTTGGTTGCATAGTAACATTGAAAAAAACTAGAAGCAAAGTACATTTATGTGTATCAGAAATCATTGCTTCAACATATAGATTTGAAGTGGGTAGCTTGAAAGAAGGAAGAAAGTAAGGACGGAAGGATATAAAAGAGATAGAAAAAAAAGGAGGAAAGAATGAAAAAGGAAAAAGGAAGGGAAAGATAAAATTATGTACACAGAAACTGTATGGGTGTGTATAAGATGGTCTCGTATTCTCTCACTATGATGAGGTGAGATGTTGCCTGCCCTCCGGTTAGGCTACATACAACGTGATGACAATAACTTTCCTCATGATGCTCTTATCTGAGATGGAAATGTTTTTCATGATTATTTCCTATCCAGCTTTATTCACCATCCATTTCTCCATGAATTCCTTTTCAGTTTTCAAAAATTTGAGTCATTACTTTGCACTCTGAAAACATTTTGTTTTGTTTTTTGTAAAAAGTAAAGCCCTGTATTTGCTAATGAAAATCTATTATTGATCTCAATTATTTTCAACTATGTTAGCCTTTAGGATTCTATCAGAGTTTAAGCACTCTGGAGACATGTACAGTATTAACACTGTGGATACTAACACAGTAGATGTTAATAAATTGTATTAGGTTGAAATTAATTGAACCTTAATACATACTCAGGGTCTTGATAGAGAAATTAGGGCCTAAATATGGCAAATGGCTTGTTTATGGCTGTGGAGGCATGGCCTATATTTGCATGCTTCATTTCCATTCTTTTTCAGGCCATCATATGCTTATTCACTTATTTGGGTTTCAGTTAGCCTCATCTGATAAGCCATATTTAGCTGTCATCTGCAACTCAGCTTGCTCACAAGTCTCAGATGACTTTACCACTTATAAATAGTCACTTGCTAAAATCTTTTGTAGCTGGACTGCTTTAAAAATAAAGAACCACTCAACTCAAAACACTGTTTATAAACAAAAATTATGAATACTTCCTATTAGTTTGTCTGGTTAAAATCATTGTTATGATAGCTCTATGAGTTGATTTTTGACTATTTTGAAAACTATTGATGCCATCATTGTTAATATGCATTTTACAATGGCAGTCTGTCAAAAATTGAAATGCTGGTACTTTAAAAATCCCACCCCATATGTCACTCACTCAAATCAAATTTTTGGATAATTTGGCTGAGTTTTACATTTTCCTTCTCCCTGGACACTTAGAGATGTCACTGATCAAGATAGATTTTACTCTTTAATTTTCAAAATTCCTTTATATAGAAATATTTGAAATACACTACTATTTTCATTAGTAAAATAGAAAGTGGTATTTCCTTAGACATGCTTTCCTGATGAAAATTTATCATTTCTAATCTCAGTTTTGCAGACATTTTTTCCTCAGTGAATATTTAATTGGCATACCTGGATTTAATGTGTGGCTACTTTATTAAACACAGCTCTGACTTTGGAAGGTATATTTACCACTATGCAATAAAGTTTAATTATTAAAAATCTTAGGCTATGTAAAACATTTGAGGAATGTAAAAAAGGATAAATCCTAATATTACTTAAATCTTTTTAAATTCTGTTTCCTGATTTAATTCTTCAAAGGCATAAATGTATTCATAAATGTCAAATTGTATACAATGTATACAAGTTACTGTATGTGTTTTGACTCCTAAGCCATGCTAGATGAACAACTGACACTCATCTGCTGCTATGTATCTCTAGGTAATGAAAGGCCACAATTGCTCTTATTAACATATTTAAGAATTATAAAACTTTTCCAGAAAACCTTTCCAATGTCCTCATCCTAAATTAGATGTAAGTAAATGATAATGCTGTAGGTATGTCTTACTTTGTGGTTTCTCGGCTATTACTTTGGTTTACTTATTTGTTTAGAGTGACCCAGAGTTGATCATGTCTGATAATGAATACATCACCTTGATGGTTAAGTGTTTTCTTCAAGTGTGAGAATCCCATGCTTTGAACCAACTATCCATAGACAGAGAGAGAAACATCTAACTTGGATTGGAATGAGAGGCTGAAAAGGATAACATCTGACATTTGAACCTTCAGCTGAGGTGTGAGAATGCCAGCTTGTGTCCCTGAGCTTTGAGATTATAGGCTGTGTTACTATCATGCAGACTTCTTGTGGGTCTGCTGCCTTTGCCGCCACAGGATCCTTTAATATTCCAACTGGTGGGTAGGTCCTAGGATATCCACAGAGATGGGATGCTTTCCATTTTAAATACACAGAAAGGAAAGAGAACAGCAAAGATATTCAAATTGCTTTGTAGATTTGTTTTCCTGAATGTATTTATGAATCACTAAATATGAAACATAAGAATTTATCCTCTACAGTTAGGCCTATTTGAGTTTGAAGTTCTATTCTACCACTTATTTGTGTGCAAGCGTTGGCAATTGCTTAACCTCTATGTGCATCAGTTATATTTGTCCATTAAAAGAGGATAGCACCATCTAATGCTTGTGACTATACCAAACCTATGTGCCTGGCATGTAGGAGACACTGAAAAATGCGTGTTTATCATCATCATAATTATCATTTACATCATTTTACTAAAAGAAGTCTCTAGTCCTAGATAGAGGGCACCACTGGGAACTAGTGGGTGAGGAAGGAATCGTGACATAATCTTAGGCATCATTTAATGTAACTGCTTCAGTTCAGAGATGACCAAAGCGTATCTTAGAGAATTTAATCAGGTAACTCAGGTGAAGTCAGATTGTTAGGCTGAGGAAGGACTGGACTTAGGCTTCCAGTACCTCAAATTCTGTCCATTTTTTTTTTTCTTTTCCTTATTATCTCATCCCAGTATAAGTATTCATCAAAAGTTTATAAAATTATATTGTTGGTTGCTCTGGAAATTCTACATTTCATACAGATATGGAAGCAACCATAAACCACTCTGCAGGGATAATATCAGCAGAATGCATACGATCTACTGCCTCTGGGACACAATTAAGTAACAGTGAAGGTGGAATATAAATTGCACTGAAACTGGCTCCTGAGTTATAGAATGCCTGGGGATATGCGCTGTGAAATTTACCTAGTCTCTGTGATGGTAATTCCATCCTACTTTTAATTTGTTGTTGGTTTGTGTGTATGAGTGCAGCCTTAAATTATCAAATGCATACTTAAATGATGAATATAAAACCATTTCACAAAATTTATTTTTAAAGGCCAGATTAAAATTCAGTGAAGTAGAACAATATGTGTACACTAATATAATTCAATTATATTAATGTCTAATTCTCATATAATTAGTTTCCCCTATATAACCTTTCTGAATTAGCCATTAAAGGCTCTCCAGTTTCTCATTATCCTTATATGGTATCTTCAGACCCTGCTTAGCTGATATTAGTTTATTTTGATTTTCTTCTCTTTAAATTTCACACTTCACTAATTGTTACAATGTGAATAGCCCAATTGCAAATATGAGTAAATAGCTAAATAGTTTTGGCAATTACTTTTCTATAGGAAAATATTAGGGAAATAAGTTAAATGCAGTTATAGATTGTATAGCTATATGGCTTTCCATAAATATTTGTAAACCTGTGTATTTGCCCATACATGTGCATATTTTTATGTAGCGTCTATTACTGTGAAAAGATTAAAGGAAAATGCATTTGCTTGTATTTCTGGTTGCATGAAAAGAAACATTAAAAGAGAAAGAAAAAGAGAGAGAGAGTGTGTGCAATAATGATCTCCCTTGAAAATTACTTTACTTCTGTTGCAGAAAATAGCCATTCATTTATTCTTCAGTTACTATCTACCTAATTACCATATGAATACTCTATGATTACATATTCATCATTGTCCTTTAGATTACATGATTGTGTTTGGTGCTACTAGGTAGTTCTTAGTGTAATTACCCTAACAGAGGTTATAACAATTTTTATATTGTGAATATAAAGGGTTGTGTAATTTCACGGTTCGCTCTACTTTCTTAGCACAGATTAATTACATTTCATTATTATTCCTTCTTACTATATCTAGACTATCTCATCTGTTATGCCATTCAGGTCAGCAAAATGCTCAAAACTTATGAGATGGCATGCTCAATAGGAAGGAAGATATTACTTTGGGTAGTAATAACTTTAGGCTTTTGCCACAGTAACCATTTAGATCAATGTTGGGTCCTTTTTTCTTCTTGCTTTAACCTTATGATCGACTTGTCAGTTATCTCAGAGCTAGTGTGCCATCATGCATTTCTGAGCTCTTTCCAGGTTTCCTAGTATACAATAAGGCGCATACATGTCCATAGCAAATAATCAATTATGAATTCCTCATTTCCATTTTATATTCATAGCCAAATTACACATGTTGTTCATAAGATGATTAACTGTACCATTCATAAATTGACTACTTCTATTGACCAGTGTACCTAGACTCATCTATCTTGTCTTCAACCACTCTTTACTATCTTCAGTCCCTTCCTTATCCCAACCCCTACAACAACAACAACAAAAATCTTTTATCATCAATATTTTTCTTCTAAACTGTCATTTTCCATCTATCACTGTTTCCAACTTTATTTTAGTACTACTAATTATTAAGCTAAATTTAAAATTTGAACAACAAAATAAAATGGTTGTGTGTGAAAGTGGAGTGTGAGTTGAGTGGTTTTGTATCTATATTATAAAGTAGAAGGTCATCCCTTTGCTGCACACCATCTCCTTTATTTTTCGGGAAATTATTAAGTTTTTCATTTAGATTTGCCTACTTCTCCATATTCAGTAACATTTCACTTAGCAAAGGTGAAATATAAAAATTAAATCAGAAGGCTATAAAACTTCAACAACAATTGGTCCTCTTGGTCCTTTACTAACAAATGATTAGTAAAGTATCAATACATTTTACTTAAGAAAATATGTATCTGTCTTTATAAAGGCTACTTTCAAAATGATTTTAAAGATTTGTGGTGCTTAAAGTAGTAACCCCAATGGGATCATTAATATTTTTAGTGCTGTGGGATGAAAAATAAAAAGGTGTTTATCTAATAACTATTAAGTTTCTGTTTTTTTGTTTTGTTTTGTTTTGTTTTGTTTTTTCTTCAGAGCTTATAGATCAGGAAAGTAACCTTTAGAACCAAAGTAAACAATTACATACTGAAGAAGCCTTCTCATATACTATTCTTCAGACTTTGCTAAATTAGTAAGCCAGTTTCCACTGGGCTGAGAAGTACTAATGAAGTACTCATTTTATTAGATAAATGGCTGAATTGATACTTGGAATTTAAATATGAGTGTGTAGTAATTATGTGAGAGTATATAGAGAGGTGACACTCATGAAAATATGGCACATATTTATACAAGTTTACACAGATGCTTGTAATTCTAAGTGCATTATAGATGTGAAGGGAATGAGAGAGAAACTAGCATTCTTATGATTTACTAATATTGCAGTTATTACTTTAAGTCACCTACAGAAAACTTGGACTTTGTTTGAATCACCCAATTTAGAAATAGACAACACCATCAGATGTTTCAAACTCTTTCCTGGACTTGCACATAGCATGCACCATGATAACGTTTGAAATAACAGAGGACGCTTGAAGAGATTATTTTGCTTTACAATTTACAAGTATCCAATGATTGTGTCATAGCCGAAATATCAGATGCTAAAGTCTCTTATTAAGTAAGATCTGCTTTCTGCTGTGTTCAGGAGTCTTGGAGTGGGAAATGAGTAAACAGGAAAGCCCTTAAGATAAGATAAGAGAGAGAGAGAGAGAGAAGGAAGCAAGAGAAAGGGACAAAGGCATTTCATAAACGTCAAAGAATAGGCCCTAGAATCCTAACTGGGGTGCAGAAAACAGTCCAACCAAGCATCTAACTCAGCAGCTTCCACATGCTTCAAATATTAAGCCAAATAACTGGAGATAGAAGATTTTCACAAAAGGGCAATGGTAGGCAACTCTGCCAGGGCTGGAATGTAGTGAGCAACTCTTTGCCCCTGAGTTTTTTTTTTTTTTTTTTTTTTTGAGACGGAGTCTGGCTCTGTTTCCCGGGCTGGAGGGCAGTGGCCGGATCTCAGCTCACTGTAAGCTCCGCCTCCTGGGTTCCCGCCATTCTCTTGCCTCAGCCTCCGGAGTAGCTGGGACTACAGGCGCCCGCCACCTCGCCCGGCTAGTTTTTTGTATTTTTTTAGTAGAGACGGGGTTTCACCGTGTTAGCCAGGATGGTTTCGATCTCCTGACCTCGTGATCCGCCCGTCTCGGCCTCCCAAAGTGCTGGGATTACAGGCTTGAGCCACCGCGCCCGGCCACCCCTGAGTTTTAACTCAGCATGGAGTGTTAAGAATGTGAACTGGGTGAAATGAAATGTCTTCCCATTTGAATATCTGTAGAGAAAGGGTTCAGAGCATAAAACGATTTCTGCCATTTTTAGAGGGGAAAAAATGGCATGGCTTAAAAGCATGCAATTTAGAATTATTTATTAAAGTGTAAATTCTAATATTTGCTTTTTTCCCCAATTTTATCATAAGCAAACATTTCTTTTACAGTCTTGGATTCTATTTTTATGCCATGAGGCCAATCAACTGCATTGAATAATGCATATCTGACATGCTATGAAAAAAAATATTGGATGCATTAAAGAGTGAAAGATTTTCTGTAAAGCATAAAAAGTGAACCATGAATATCTTTTAAAAGTTGTTCCTACAAAGAGAAAAACTATTTAGCCTAGTTAGCTAAATAAATGAGAATTTCTAAAATATTCTAAGGTAGCTCATGTACCTCTTATTTAAAAGAAAAAGCATTCTCTGTTGAAGTGTAATATACACAGAAAAGTTTAAAATCACAAGAAACAGTTCAATTAAATATTACAAGGTGTACACATCAGTTTAAATCAGCATTAAAGTCAAGAAAAACATTATCAGCACCGCAAAAGTTCCCTCATGTTCTTCACTGTCCTTTCTCTTCTCCCATAAGATAAATCCTCCATGACTTCTAAAACCATAGATTCGATTTAACTTTTGAATCTTATATAAATAAAAAAAAAGTAGTATATTTTTGTGTCTATTTTTCCTCAATATTATTGTTGTGAGATTCATCCATATTTTTGCCTATAGCTGTATTTTGTGTGTTTGTATACATGCATTTTACTGTATAAATGAACCATAGTTTATCCATTCTTGGGACAGACATTTAGACTTTTTAAAATTTAGGCTGCTTTTTTAAATACTGCTGTGTATATTACATGTATGTTTCTTGACATACATGTGCATGCTTTTCTTTTGGGTATATGTTAACAGTGGAAGTGCCAGGTCATAAGGTGTTCATATGCTGAAGTTTAGGAGATACTGCCAACCATTTTCCAAATTGGTTGAACTAATATTCTCTCCCATGGGTAGTAAATGAGAGTTTCCACTATTATTATATTATCAAACTGGTGGGTGTGTAATGGTATTTTATTGAAGTGTTAATTTAATTTGCATCTTCTTGATTACTAGTGAGTTATGTACAGGCCCACATCTTTTCATTTTATTCTTTAGTACTTATTTATTTATTTATTTTTGAGACAGAGTTTCACTCTTGTTGCCCAGGTTGGAGTGCAATGTCATGATCTTGGCTCACTGCAACCTCTGCCTCATGAGTTCAAGCGATTCTCCTGCCTCAGCCTCCTGAATAGCTGGGATTACAGGTGCCCGCCACCATGTCAAGCTAATTTTTTGTATTTTTAGTAGAGTTGGGGTTTATCCATGTTGGTCAGGCTGGTCTCGAACTCCTGACCTCAGATGATCCACCCACCTCAGCCTCCCAAAGTGCTGGGATTACAGGTGTGAGCCACCGTACCCAGCCCATCTTTTTAATATTAAGCTAAGATTTAATTTATGCAAAAAAATACTTATAATTAGCACACCGCAGATAAGTTTTTTAACTTTGACCTTTAGTACTTTATGTTAAGTGAAAACTATTCTTTGCTGGAGTATGGTCCTGGACATTCATCAACCTTCAGAATATTAACCCATTTTTTTCTAGTTATTTGGGTCTTTTCAAGGGTATAGTTATAAAAACAAAGTGCTTCAAAACGTTAAATGGGCTGGGCGCGGTGGCTCAAGCCTGTAATCCCAGCACTTTGGGAGGCTGAGACGGGTGGATCGCAAGGTCAGGAGATCGAGACCATCCTCGCTAACACGGTGAAACCCCGTCTCTACTAAAAAATACAAAAAACTAGCCGGGCGAGGTGGCGGGCGCCTGTAGTCCCAGCTACTCGGGAAGCTGAGGCAGGAGAATGGCGTGAACCCGGGAGGCAGAGCTTGCAGTGAGCTGAGATCCAGCCACTGCACTCCAGCCTGGGCGACAGAGCGAGACTCTGTCTCAAAAAAAAAAAAAAAAAAAAAAAAAAAAACTTTAAATGAGAAATTACATTTTAATTTTGGTTTTCAATGTTAGTTAATAAATAAGCTATTTTGGTCAAATCAAATCTATTTACAAGTATTAGACAATGTAGTCCCTTTGCCAACTAGTAAAATTCTCTCCAGATCATCATTTCTTACATTTTCTAGTTCCCATGGGAACTACCTGGGCCCCATTTCAGACCTACGAATTAAAATCTAGGAGTGGGTGGCAGGGAAAGGCACTGGAATTTTCATCTGCAAATAAGTTCCCTATATGATTCTATAATTAATTATATCCACCATGGCAACCTTTGAATAATGACATAATAAGAAAATGTTGCAAAGAAACATCAGCAGACTTCTGTTTCATCAGACAGCTAATCAGCCCTAGTGGATGAAATTTTAAAGCAGTTGGGGGCAATATTAAAAGAGTTTTTTATGAATTAGAGGTATCTTGCAACCTGCCTAAAGAAGGTTTTTCTTCAGAGGTTTCTGCATTGAATGGGAGGCTGTCCTGGATGATCACATAGACTGCTGTTGATATATTCCTCATAAAGTAAAACAGCATTTGTGTTATGTACCTATGCCCTCCAAGCCTAGAACAACTACAGAAACCATAATATATGGCTACTAACACTATGTTAAATTTCAGATCTCCAACTCTCTCACCTTTTGAAAGTGCTATATGTCTTAAATATATCCAAAACCCTTATTAACAGACTTAAACCCTGAATCTCAATGAAGGTACTTGGCATAGTGCAACGGCAAGCATAGGAATGCTTGAAATAAATTTCCATAAATATGAAGCAAGTCTGTCAATAAATTTCTCTCTGATTAAATAAAGGGCTAGATAAACATAAACATGAAAATTATAAATTATGTTTTAATTTTTCTTACCCATTATAATTGTCATATAGCAGGATGAAGTTTATAAATTGTGATTTTTATCTCAGCTAATCTAATATTGCTTCACAATTAAATAGAAAGAAATTGCATCTTCTTTTTTTTTTTGGTGCAAAACAGATCTGCTTTTATTTTTTTTTATTATTTTTTTTTTATTATACTTTAAGTTCTAGGGTACATGTGCATAACGTGCAGGTTTGTTACATATGTATACTTATGCCATGTTGGTGTGCTGCACCCATCAACTCGTCAGCACCCATCAATTCATCATTTAAATCATGTATAACTCCTCAATGCAATCCCTCCCTCCTCCCCCTCCCCATGATAGGCCCCAGTATGTGATGTTCCCCTTCCCCAGTCCAAGTGATCCCATTGTTCAGTTTCCACCTATGAGTGAGAACATGCGGTGTTTGGTTTTCTCTTCTTGTGATAGTTTGCTAAGAATGATGGTTTCCAGCTGCATCCATGTCCCTACAAAGGACGCAAACTCATCCTTTTTTATGGCTGCATAGTATTCCATGGTGTATATATGCCACATTTTCTTAATCCACTCTGTCACAGATGGACATTTGGGTTGATTCCAAGTCTTTGCTATTGTGAATAGTGCCGCAATAAACATACGTGTGCATGTGTCTTTGTAGTAGAGTAATTTATAATCCTTTGGGTATATACCCAGTAGTGGGATGGCTGGGTCATATGGTACATCTAGTTCTAGATCCTTGAGGAATAGTCATACTGTTTTCCATAATGGTTGAACTAGTTTACAATCCCACCAACAGTGTAAAAGTGTTCCTATTTCTCCACATCCTCTCCAACACCTGTTGTTTCCTGACTTCTTAATGATTGCCATTCTAACTGGTGTGAGATGGTATCTCATTGTGGTTTTGATTTGCATTTCTCTGATGGCCAGTGATGATGAGCATTTTTTCATGTGTCTGTTGGCTGTATGGATGTCTTCTTTTGAGAAATGTCTGTTCATATCCTTTCCCCACTTTTTGATGGGGTTGTTTGTTTTTTTCTTGTATATTTGTTTGAGTTCTTTGTAGATTCTGGATATTAGCCCTTTGTCAGATGAGTAGGTTGCAAAAATTTTCTCCCATTCTGTAGGTTGCCTGTTCACTCTGATGGTAGTTTCTTTTGCTGTGCAGAAGCTCTTTAGTTTAATGAGATCCCATTTGTCGATTTTGGCTTTTGTTGCCGTTGCTTTTGGTGTTTTAGACATGAAGTCCTTGCCCATGCCTATGTCCTGAATGGTACTACCTAGATTTTCTTCTAGGATTTTTATGGTATTAGGTCTAACATTTAAGTCTCTAATCCATCTTGAATTAATCTTCGTATAAGGAGTAAGGAAAGGATCCAGTTTCAGCTTTCTACTTATGGCTAGCCAATTTTCCCAGCACCATTTATTAAATAGGGAATCCTTTCCCCATTTCTTGTTTCTCTCAGGTTTATCAAAGATCAGATGGCTGTAGATGTGTGGTGTTATTTCTGAGGACTCTGTTCTGTTCCATTGGTCTATATCTCTGTTGTGGTACCAGTACCATGCTGTTTTGGTTACTGTAGCCTTGTAGTATAGTTTGAAGTCAGGTAGCATGAGGCCTCCAGCTTTGTCCTTTTGACTTAGGATTGTCTTGGCAATGCGGGCTCTTTTTTGGTTCCATATGAACTTTAAAGCAGTTTTTTCCAATTCTGTGAAGAAAGTCATTGGTAGCTTGATGGGGATGGCATTGAATCTATAAATAACCTTGGGCAGTATGGCCATTTTCACGATATTGATTCTTCCTATCCATGAGCATGGTATGTTCTTCCATTTGTTTGTGTCCTCTTTGATTTCACTGAGCAGTGGTTTGTAGTTCTCCTTGAAGAGGTCCTTTACATCCCTTGTAAGCTGGATTCCTAGGTATTTGATTCTCTTTGAAGCAATTGTGAATGGAAGTTCATTCCTGATTTGGCTCTCTGCTTGTCTGTTACTGGTGTATAAGAATGCTTGTGATTTTTGCACATTAATTTTGTATCCTGAGACTTTGCTGAAGTGGCTTATCAGCTTAAGGAGATTTTGGGCTGAGACGATGGGGTTTTCTAAATATACAATCATGTCATCTGCAAACAGGGACAATTTGACTTCTTCTTTTCCTAACTGGATACCCTTGATTTCTTTCTCTTGCCTGATTGCCCTAGCCAGAACTTCCAACACTATGTTGAATAGGAGTGGTGAGAGAGGGCATCCCTGTCTTGTGCCAGTTTTCAAAGGGAATTTTTCCAGTTTTTGCCCATTCAGTATGATATTAGCTGTGGGTTTGTCATAAATAGCTCTTATTATTTTGAGGTACGTTCCATCAATACCGAATTTATTGAGCGTTTTTAGCATAAAGGGCTGTTGAATTTTGTCAAAAGCCTTTTCTGCATCTATTGAGATAATCATGTGGTTCTTGTCTTTGGTTCTGTTTATATGCTGGATTACGTTTATTGATTTGCGAATGTTGAACCAGCCTTGCATCCCAGGGATGAAGCCCACTTGATCATGGTGGATAAGCTTTTTGATGTGCTGCTGAATCCGGTTTCCCAGTATTTTATTGAGAATTTTTGCATCGATGTTCATCAGGGATATTGGTCTAAAATTCTCTTTTTTTGTTGTGTCTCTGCCAGGCTTTGGTATCAGGATGATGTTGGCCTCATAAAATGAGTTAGGGAGGATTCCCTCTTTTTCAATTGATTGGAATAGTTTCAGAAGGGATGGTACCAGCTCCTCCTTGTACCTCTGGTAGAATTCAGCTGTGAATCCATCTGGTCCTGGACTTTTTTTCATGGGTAGGCTATTAATTGTTGCCTCAATTTGAGAGCCTGCTATTGGTCTATTCAGGGATTCAACTTCTTCCTGGTTTAGTCTTGGGAGAGTGTAAGTGTCCAGGAAATTATCCATTTCTTCTAGATTTTCTAGTTGATTTGCATAGAGGCATTTATAGTATTCTCTGATGGTAGTTTGTATTTCTGTGGGGTCGGTGGTGATATCCCCTTTATCATTTTTTATTGCGTCTATTTGATTCCTCTCTCTTTTCTTCTTTATTAGTCTTGCTAGCGGTCTGTCAATTTTGTTGATCTTTTCAAAAACCAACTCCTGGATTCATTGATTTTTTGGAGGGTTTTTTTGTCTCTATCTCCTTCAGTTCTGCTCTGATCTTAGTTATTTCTTGCCTTCTGCTAGCTTTTGAATGTGTTTGCTCTTGCCTCTCTAGTTCTTTTAATTGTGATGTTAGAGTGTCAATTTTAGATCTTTCCTGCTTTCTCTTGTGGGCATTTAGTGCTATAAATTTCCCTCTACACACTGCTTTAAATGTGTCCCAGAGATTCTGGTATGTTGTATCTTGGTTCTCATTGGTTTCAAAGAACATCTTTATTTCTGCTTTCATTTCGTTATGTACCCAGTAGTCATTCAGGAGCAGGATGTTCAGTTTCCATGTAGTTGAGTGGTTTTGATTGAGTTTCTTAGTCCTGAGTTCTAGTTTGTTTGCACTGTGGTCTGAGAGACAGTTTGTTATAATTTCTGTTCTTTTACATTTGCTGAGGAGTGCTTTACTTCCAATTATGTGGTCAATTTTGGAATAAGTGAGATGTGGTGCTGAGAAGAATGTACATTCTGTTGATTTGGGGTGGAGAGTTCTATAGATGTCTATTAGGTCCGCTTGGTGCAGAGATGAGTTCAATTCCTGGATATCCTTGTTAACTTTCTGTCTCGTTGATCTGTCTAATGTTGACAGTGGAGTGTTGAAGTCTCCCATTATTATTGTATGGGAGTCTAAGTCTCTTTGTAGGTCTCTAAGGACTTGCTTTATGAATCTGGGTGCTCCTGTATTGAGTGTATATATATTTAGGAGAGTTAGCTCTTCCTGTTGAATTGATCCCTTTACCATTATGTAATGGCCTTCTTTGTCTCTTTTGATCTTTGAGGTTTAAAGTCTGTTTTATCAGAGACTAGGATTGCAACCCCTGCTTTTTTTTGTTCTCCATTTGCTTGGTAGATCTTCCTCCATCCCTTTATTTTGAGCCTATGTATGTCTCTGCATGTGAGATGGGTCTCCTGAATACAGCAGACTGATGGGTCTTGACTCTTTATCCAGTTTGCCAGTCTGTGTCTTTTAATTGGATCATTCAGTCCATTTACATTTAAGGTTAATATTGTTATGTGTGAACTTGATCCTGTCATTATGATATTAACTGGTTATTTTGCTCGTTAGTTGATGCAGTTTCTTCCTAGCCTCGATGGTCTTTACATTTTGGCATGTTTTTGCAATGGCTGGTACCGGTTGTTCCTTTCCATGTTTAGGGCTTCCTTCAGGGTCTCTTGTAAGGCAGGCCTGGTGGTGACAAAATCTCTAAGCATTTGCTTATCTGTAAAGGATTTTCTTTCTCCTTCACTGATGAAACTTAGTTTGGCTGGATATGAAATTCTGGGTTGAAAATTCTTTTCTTTAAGAATGTTGAATATTGGCCCCCACTCTCTTCTGGCTTGTAGAGTTTCTGCCGAGAGATCTGCTGTTAGTCTGATGGGCTTCCCTTTGTGGGTAACCCGACCTTTCTCTCTGGCTGCCCTCAAGATTTTTTCCTTCATTTCAACTTTGTTGAATCTGGCAATTATGTGTCTTGGAGTTGCTCTTCTGGAGGAGTATCTTTGTGGCGTTCTCTGTATTTCCTGAATTTGAATGTTGGCCTGCCCTACTAGGTTGGGGAAGTTCTCCTGGATGATATGCTGAAGAGTGTTTTCCAACTTGGTTCCATTTTCTCCCTCACTTTCAGGCACCCCAATCAGACGTAGATTTGGTCTTTTTACATAATCCCATACTTCTTGCAGGCTTTGTTCATTTCTTTTTCTTCTTTTTTCTTTTGGTTTTCTCTTCTCGCTTCATTTCATTCATTTGATCCTCAATCGCTGATACTCTTTCTTCCAGTTGATCGAGTCGGTTACTGAAGCTTGTGCATTTGTCACGTATTTCTCGTGTCATGGTTTTCATCTCTGTCATTTCGTTTATGATCTTCTCTGCATTAATTAGTCTAGCTGTCAATTCTTCCACTCTTTTTTCAAGATTTTTGGTTTCTTTGCGCTGGGTACGTAATTCCTCCTTTAGCTCTGAGAAGTTTGATGGACTGAAGCCTTCTTCTCTCATCTCGTCAAAGTCATTCTCTGACCAGCTTTGATCCGTTGCTGGTGATGGGCTGCGCTCCTTTGCAGGGGGAGATGCGCTCTTATTTTTTGAATTTCCAGCTTTTCTGCCCTGCTTCTTCCCCATCTTTGTGGTTTTATCTGTCTCTAGTCTTTGATGATGGTGACGTACTGATGGGGTTTTGGTATAGGTGTCCTTCCTGTTTGATAGTTTTCCGTCTGACAGTCAGAAGGACTGTCTGTTGGTCTGTTGGAGATTGCTTGAGGTCCACTCCAGACCCTGTTTGCCTGGGTATCAGCAGCAGAGGTTGCCGAAGATAGAATATTGCTGAACAGCGAGTGTACCTGTCTGATTCTTCCTTTGGAATTTTCCTCTCAGGGGTGACTGCACCCTGTGAGGTGTGGGGTGTCAGACTGCCCCTAGTGGGGGATGTCTCCCAGCTAGGCTACTCAGGGGTCAGGGACCCACCTGAGCAGGCAGTCTGTCCGTTCTCGGATCTCAACCTCCGCGTTGGGAGATCCACGGCTCTCCCCAAAGCTGTCAGACAGAGTCGTTCGCGTCTGCACCGGCCCCCGCTGCTTTCCCTATTGGACTTCAGCTGTGGGCTGTCCCCAGAGGTGGAGTCTACAGTGACAGGCAGGCTTCCTTGAGCTGCTGTGAGCTCCACCCAGTTCGAGCTTCCCAGCGGCTTTGTTTACCTACTTAAGCCACAGCAATGGCGGGCGCCCCTCCCCCAGCCTCGCTGCTGCCTTGCAGATAGATCGCCGCAGACTGCTGAGTTAGCAGTGAGGGAGGCTCCGTGGGCGTGGGACCCTCCCGGCCAGGTGTGGGATATATTCTCCTGGTGTGCCTGTTTCCTTAAAGCGCAGTATTGGGGTGGGAGTTACCCGATTTTCCAGGTGTTGTGTGTCTCAGTTCCCCTGGCTAGGAAAACGGATTTCCTTCCCCCTTGCGCTTCCAGGTGAGGCGATGCCTCACCCTGCTTCAGCTCTCGCTGGTCAGGCTGCAGCAACTGACCAGCACCGATTGTCTGGCACTCCCTAGTGAGATGACCCCAGTACCTCAGTTGAAAATGCAGAAATCACCAGTCTTCTGTGTCGCTCGCGCTGGGAGTTGGAGACTGGAGCTGTTCCTATTCGGCCATCTTGCTCCGCCCCTCAGAAATTGCATCTTCTAAACACAAAGTCTAGAATCAATTTAATCAATTATTTTGCATAGGATCATTTGTATTATTAATTTCAATATTTAAGTGTGATAAATGATAATATATCCATATATAAAAACATAGACATGTTTGCTTTTCAAAAGACAGAAGCAGAATGTCTAATTCTATTGTTAGAGTGGTTGTTAGATTATTAACTGGTCTTTGTTTCATTATGCATGTTCAAGGGGTATAGAAATATTTGGGTGAAGTGTTTCTTTGTAGTTGAGAAAATTATCTGTGATGCTCAATGAGAAATGGCCTTCAAAACAATAGGTTCAGATTACAGGGAGCTTCTTGACTGATGGGAAGATTAGTCTTTTACCTTAGAAAAGGATAATAGCCTAGATTTCTGTTATTATTCCCCATGAATGATGGATCAGTTAGTCTCCCAGCCTGCTTTCCTCTTGCAGTTCCATGAGAGGTATAACTTGTTGTTTGCTCACCTGCTCAGGCATGCAGAAAATACCTGGATTTTTTCTGCTACATGTTCAGGGAGGCTTATTTCCACAAACTAAAGTCAGGTGCAGGGGTAGGAGTCCTCTGCTCACCACATGTGGCTGACTGCCACTGTTACTCCTTGAGACTGTCATCACAGCACTTACTACTGTTACTGCTTGGAACCATCATTACAAGACTGAATGAAGGAGCGAACGTAGAAATGAAAACTTAAGACAAAAGAAACTGCTTTAAGGAAAGGGCCAGGGGAGGAAGAAGAGAGCTCCCTGCTTCTAGTGAGCAAAGGCAACCGCCAAGCTTCTATAGCCTTTCGTATTTATTGGGTAATAAGAGCAGGTCGGCTGCTGAATTGATCACAGGTTCATATTGTTACTGACAGGCTTCAATTATGCCTAATCATAAGAAACATTTGTGGCTGGATTGTGACTGTCCTCAGCAGTCCTTCTGGGTGGCATACACAATTTGTCAGTTTGACAACATTCTGCATTTATGAGAAACAGTTTGTGGCTTACTCACATAGCCTTCAGTGGTATACCGATTTGATCACAACCCTCATTCTTTCGGCCTCCAACAACCAACCATTACTCTGTTCTCTGGATGAAAAGAGGAATGAAAGAGGCAACAATAAATGACATCCAAAGAAATGTTAAGCATTTCTGTTCATTTCAAACTATACTTATGTTGTTCATTAGAAAGAAAGTGAAGGGAACTTGTTAACTTAAATATTCAGAACCAAACGAGTTTGTCAGCTAGCATTATAGCAATACAAGCTCTCTCCTCTTAGCCAGAGGAAAATGATGCCTAACTCAAAGAGGAGAATCAATAGCCATTATTAAAGAATTCTACTTTATGTGTAATTATAAGCTGTTTTTACAAATTACTCTACCTATTGTTTGATCATTTTTAAGTAATAAATGAAAGTGTCACCTTTAGTATGACTGAAGAAAAATGTCCTGTAATATAATTTTATTTTTCTGTTGTACCTTTTTTCCTAGACGTGTGCCACCACTATTGTGTGAATTCTGAATCATGTACCATTGGGGATGATGGAAGTGTTGAATGTGTCTGTCCAACACGCTATGAAGGACCAAAATGTGAGGTTGACAAGTGTGTAAGGTGCCATGGGGGGCACTGCATTATAAATAAAGACAGTGAAGATATACTTTGCAAGTAAGTGAATATCCAGCTTAATTTATAAAAGCATTTGGGCCCCAATGGACATTGCAATTCAGTAATAAATTTTAAAAACTTTGTAGATAGTTTTTATTCTAAAATTCTGTATTGTGCCCATTGCAGTTTTAATGACTAGAGAATAAATCTAGTTCATTTTAATTTAACCTGAACTTACTCAACATCTATTGTGAATATCTGGGAATTATGAAAATCTATTATGTAATAAGATGGTCATATTATTCTCTGTACCAAATATTCCTAAGCAAGAAATGCTGGCATTCAGCGTACTTCCAAAAACTACATGTAATATTATTCAATTAGATTAGCTCAGGCTTTTAATTGTTTCATCATTGTTATTGGCAGTAAGTAGGTTTGTTTTTCTGTTGTGAATTGATTTGTCAAAGGAGGAGCAAAAGACCTGTCTAATGAAAACACACATTGATCCTTTTTTTTTTTTAATCTGACTTTGAACATTATGATCTAAAGCAAACAGAAGGAATAATGTGTTCTGGGAAGTAACTAAAACAAAAATCTTCGAAGTTGACTTTCATTGCACTGCCTTTTACCCTTTGGCTTTAAGATTAAATGAATGGAGAACAGAACATCGTGGCTAAAGGGTGGTGCTATTCAGTTTCTATTGTGAAACAAGTCTATGCCACTGAGGTTAGAGATCAATCCTCACTCCAGACCTCTTTTAACAGCTTTTTAAAGGAAGGGCTTATAAAGGACTGGACTCTATCACTTGCCTTGCTTGGGAGTATAATAAATAAGAATATGAGATAGGAAAGCATGCCATAAAGTGTCCATGTCACAGCTTCCACTGAGAGCTCACCAAGGGTGCTGGATGAGTTATGTTGCTCTGCCAAACAAGACCCAATAAAATTTTATTGAAAACAACATCAACTTTTAAAATTTACTCTCATTTTAGAATTTACTCTAAATATGATTTGTATTATCATTATGAATGACATTTACACAAACCTGCAAAATTGGGATATTTGAAAGTACATTTTTTAGTAAAGTAATTGAAAATATGATTGATATATAAATATCTGCCTTGGATAAGTACATAAAAGTGAAACACACTTTCATATAAACTATCCAGATCATGTTTCCTCATAAAGTTCATTTGTGCTTTGTGATGAAACTGTAACATGACAGAACTGTATTTCAATTAGTGAGTGTACATTGTTCTCTATGTCCTGTGCACCACATCAGGATAAGCTACGGAATCTTCTTTACAATTCTATTCCACTTACCCCAGAGATCATGGGCTATCATATGAAAAATGGCGTGAGCCAAAGTTTCCTATTCATTTTACCTTGGAAAAGCTCATGTGAATGTGCAGAGCCTCTTCCCTTTATATAAGGAAGAAAGGGCAGAGCTCAGGGCCCCTCAGTATCACTTGCTATCCAGTCAAAAATGCCTTCTCCTAAACAGAAACACCAGATTCTCACAATGAGCAGGGTATTGAGGTGCAGCATAAGAGTTTGTGTTTTTTAAATGGTCTTTTTGGAAATGTATATGTAAGAATGGATAAATAACAATTGCTAACAATGAGGAGATAGTGGAACTTTTAAAATAGGGAGTATAGTAATACTTGATTTATTAAACAGGCTATATAACACTTGAACATGACAATACAAACATAATTCTTTGGATTTTCTGAAATGTGTTAGAAGATTAAAGTTCGTTTTTATTTCTATGATACTTTTCACATTAGCATTAAAATGAAGTTACGGTGCTGTTGGAATTTCTGTTTCATAGGTAAAGAACAGATAGTAAAACAAAATTGCAATAAAATTAATCATTTTTACTTAATTAGGAAAATTCAAGCCATCAAGTATATTTGTGATTACAAATAGGCAGTTGTGTTTCTAATGAACAGCCTATGAACTGGTAAGTAGAACAGGTACTCTATCAAGTATAGGGAGTATAATCTTTAAAATAGAGCCAATTGCATATTTTTCTCTTTTCAGGAAATCAAAGTGAATACTGGTGAAGAAAGACTTGATCATAATCTTGAATAACCTAAATTATGTCTTTTTGATGAGCATTGTCATGGGAATTATTTGTGTGGACTGAATAACTAGTAATTAACTTTTGGAAAATGATACATTACATATTCTGTGTGTGTGTGTGTGTATGTGTGTGCATGTGTGCTGAATGCCTCTAAAAAGAAAATTATTATGAAATATGAGCTGCACTCTGATGTATTGTAATGATTTAAACTATTTGTATTTCACGTTTAAAATGTCTACAAATTTCTATCTTCAATTTAGGATTCAAACAAAAACTTTAGAAGGAAAAAGAAGCAACATATTCTGTATCCATTGGAAGCAGAAGTTTCAAAGCAATCAATTAGTTTTTTTTTTTTTTGTCTCTTTTAGATGAGATTTGTTATACAGTTATCTTTTTTTTTGTAGACGATCATTTAATGTATAATGAGCTAATTTTCCCTTTTGAGGCAGTTCTTTTGATAAAAGAAGAAACTAATTTTTGACAAGTAAAAGTCCCTTAGATGCACTTAGTCTATCAGACACCAATACCACTGATTGCTATCCATATTAGGGTGCCTCTATAGGTTATAAAGGATGGGATGGTCTGTACAAACTTGAGACCACCCTCCCCCACTTCTCTATGTCTTGTTCTGTTTCCCTATATCTTTATTTCACATCTTGTACATAGTTACACTGCTCACTGCTTCTGTTTACCTTGAAAAGAAATGTGATTTCACAATCTAAGCTTTTCAGAAATATCTTCAG
Organism: Trachypithecus francoisi; assembly: GCF_009764315.1. Classification (NCBI taxonomy): domain Eukaryota; kingdom Metazoa; phylum Chordata; class Mammalia; order Primates; family Cercopithecidae; genus Trachypithecus; species Trachypithecus francoisi. The sequence goes on from NW_022681458.1 coordinate 103,125,308, forward strand.
ATTAAATACCATTGAATGTTAAAAGCAGTTGAGGGAATTTCCAGTAGCTGCACAACCCACATGAGGTCAAATAAACATGCACAGAATAAATGAACTACATGCCAACCAATTATTTTTAGGCATCTCACCTATCATTAGAAATCACCCTATGACAGACGTACTACAACAGATATCCATCATGGAGAGGATCAAAGTGATCAAGCGATATTGTAGCCGGATTATTTTGTCAAGGTTATGTCCAGATGCACTGTGATACCATTGATTGTTTCATAGCAGCTAATACTGACATGACCACATATTCAGAATTGCCAGCATGATCTCCTGTTAATTCTGGTTTTGACCCACAGAGTAGGTCCCTGGATAATTTCAAATGTTGATGCACATTTCTGCATTCACTCAACAGTTTTCACTGTCCAATCTAATTGTTTGAGTATTTATTTAAAAAATGTAACATGGCAAGTAAAAAATATCTGTATTTTTCCCAGTATTATTATGTTTATTTTTACGATGTAGCAGTAGTTATTTATTCTTGTCCCTAACATGCAATGTGACTTTAAACTTAGAAACATTTTGGTAAGTTTTTCAAGAAAGCCTGTCTCATTACTTTGTTGCCATATTGCACATTGCCCCTATAATATAACTGTTTTTTTAGTTGTTGTTGTTGTTATGAACTACTCCATGTTTTTTATGTTAGAATAAAAATAGTTCAACATTAGTTACAATACATATTCAAAGAGAAACAGTGGAATAAGAATGGCTACAGGATAACCCTCCACTTTCTTCTGAAAAGTGGGGTCTAAAAGTCCTAGCATTCTTTGAAACAGATTTTCCACTTTAGAAGAAAAGCTAAAGCACTTCTTTCCAGAGTACTTGATCATGTAGTTTATCATTCACACAGACATCACCAAACCCTACTTACATGAAAAAGGAACAAGATATTGATGCTAATGTCCCCTGGAAGTGTAAATGATAGACATTAGAGTATATTTTTTCACGCAAATGTTTATATTAAATGAACTGGTTGAAAATTTGAAAATTATCAGAAGGAAAATTTTATGGCATCATTCTAACTTAAATAAAAACTGCCTCTAGTGAGTCAAGTCAGATGTCCTGAACACTTCCTTTTAACCAGCCACTCCATCTCTCCTATATGATGAATATTCTCATCCACAGAGAGTTTATGTCAGTTTTCAGCAATAATGTTGGCAATAACAACAAAATTTTTTTCTTTTTTGTTGCAGCTGCACTAATGGAAAGATTGCCTCTAGCTGTCAGTTATGTGATGGCTACTGTTACAATGGTGGCACATGCCAGCTGGACCCCGAGACAAATGTACCTGTGTGTCTGTGAGTATTTAATCAAGTCATGGACATTTTATAATAAGCCTTTGTATGTACATGAAATCCCCGTTCTATTATTCTCCTTTCCTGGGGTAATTTTAAATGAGTGTTTCATGGACATCTCTGATCAAGTATTGTCCCTCATCAGCTCATGTGCTGCAGAATCTCCTCTTTCATCAAATTGCTAATGATTTCATGAGGAAGAGCTCATTCTGTTCTTAGCATCATACCATTTCAGACATGCATAGACCTTTGAACTTGGAAATGCCAGAGAAAATTGTAATAATTCTATTGACCTTATTCTCATATGTGAAGCCCAGAGATAATCATCTTTTATGAATCCTTTGGTACTTATGGCCATTTTTTTCAAAAGAATTTGTAATATTCTTTCAAATGTATAATGCTATTTGATGTTTATATGAGACTTAGACTGTTTTATTATGTAAACCTATTAAGCCCCTGGCTCCTTTAGAATAACTTGAGTGTCTGGGTTTCTCAACACCTAGGAAAAATATTGGGTATATCCATAGTGCTCCTGAGAAAATCTGGAATTTAATATTTTCCCCCCTCCATGATCTGATTATCCAGAGTGGACAATTTAAAATAAAATCATTCAGATTACATGGTCACTGTTGGGAGTTTCATCACTGTTTGACTGGAAGGACGATGCCCACGTATAACCCACATCTGCATCCCGCTCCCGACCTTGTCAGAGTAGCATGTGATGAGTGTGTTTGAGAGAGAAGTGAGCATATCTGGGAACCTTTCATTCAAATGTTATTATCTCTGTATGAAATGAATTTAAAACATATTTAGCAACAAAAAATCAGACGCTTTATTTAGCTGTATTTTACTGAAATTCTGCAGATGCTCTGTGGGGTTTAAAAGTCAGCGCTGTGACCAGAAAGAGAACCCTTGTGATCACTACTGTCAGAATGAGGGGATTTGCACTTTAACTGCGTTTAATGAGCCGAGATGCAAGTAGGTTTAACCTTCCACTTACCGCTGCGCTTCGTGTGACATCATTTCAGGCCACAGTTCATTGGTTTAAATCATGAACATCCACATGCATTTCACAGAGTATACTTAATCTCGGGGCTCATCTGTGTCATACACACTTAACCTTTGCTTCACTCACCAACAAGTATGTGCACCACAGACTGCTAGAGTGTCTAGAAATATAATACATGTAAAAGCTTGTGGAACTGTTTAATAAAAATACATTTGCTAGAAAAGAGTAGCTTTTAATTAGAGAAGTACAGAAGCAGGTGTTTTAAGACTATTTCTGTATGCTGTATTTGAAATGCTAATTTTTATTTAGTAACTGACTTTTTATTTCAAACACAGATGAAGCGCTATATTTTATTTTCCAAAATTTTACTGAGAACTGCCCTACCTTCATCAGTAAGACCCTCTTTACAGATGAAAAGTCTTAGAGTAAGACCTTTTTTACAGTCTGAAAAATTTCCAGAAACTTTGTTTCTTAATAGTTTAAATCATTCTTTCTTGATTCAGTTTGTAGTGTTTTGAACACATATGCAAAGTAAACTCATCTCCTCTGAGAAATTTCTAGGATCACCTTTGGGGTAACTGTCAATGTTCATCACAATGGAAATTATTTTTGCATTGTGCCTTTGAGCTTTAGAGATCGATCACATCTGGCATATACTCCTTAATAACCAGTGTCATAATGAGTAGCCCTGATTGGAATCTGATCACTTCCAGTAATCTCAAAGTACCTAGTAGTGATTTTAAAGCACAATTGTATTAAAATTCAGATATTTTGTTACCAAAATGCTACTATTTTATTCATAATGAGTTGCTGAGACTTGAGGCAGAGGCTTGAGCTGAAGGGGTTTTGTTGTGAAGGTGATACTTGTTGGCATGTAAAGGAAAGTCTTGTAGATCACCCACAGGGACTCTACATCAAAAGGTTTGACCACACTTCAAGTAACAAGTGATTAGGGCTTGAACTTGGGCATTGCAACAAGAGAAAAGAATGAAGAGAACAATAGATTCATTAACATTTCAGAGTTAGTATATCTAAGGTTCTCCTTGGCCAAAAATTGATTCAGGTACTTATTTTATTTCTATTTTAGAATACCAGAAATGCTTCCTCTGAATCCCAGTCTTCATTTGTCCTGCCCCTGTCTCACTAATTCTGGGCAAAATATATCCATTTCAGGCCCACCTTTCCCATCCAAAAATAGGTCTCAGGATGACTCCCTATCCAGAGAATGTACCTGTGTTACCAGAACAAAAATCTCTCACAGGTGTAGCAGCCCACATTAATTTTTTTTTCCACTTTTTGCTCTTACTAAGTATCATCAAAGTCATACAATTTAAAAATAATTGGCCTATCTAACTAGGAAAAAATATATTAATTTTGGGAGTTTAAAGCAACCTCTCCTACTTTTGTGTACTTCTGTCTCTATCTCTGTATCTGGCTCTTTGGAAATGTGTGTACCTTGGTCTTCTATGCCTTAAAATCTATTCTGATGGTGGGCATAATGTGTATACAATCAACCCTCTATATCCCTACACTCCACATTTGTGGGCTCAACCAAGTGCAAATCAGAAGTATTTGGAAAGAAAAATTGTGTCCGTGCTGACCCCATACAGACTTTTTCTTTCCAAATTTTTCTGTGCAGACTTTTCCCAAGTCGTTATTCTCTAAATAATACAGTAAAACAACTATTTACATAGCATTTACATTATATTAGGTATGAAAAATAATCTGGAGATGTTACACATATAGCGGAGGGTGTGCATAGCTTATATGCAAATACGATGCCCTATTTTTTATCTGGGACTTGAGCATCCGAGGATTTTGGTATCCAAGGAAAGTCTTGGAACCAGTTCCCCACAGATACTGAAGATGACTCTACTGCATTCCTCACCCACTTAAACCATATAAGAAGCAAGGAAGAATTACACTCTGTTATTGTTTATTCATCAATTTCTTTACCAAATATTTAGTAATAATCTATAATGAGTGAGTCTCTGTAAAATTTTGAAGACAATAACAGCTAAAACTGACCTAGCAAATACTCTGTACCATGTACTGTGTTAAACCCTTTACACATTTTATGTGTGAAGATAGACTGTTAACCTTAAGTATTATTATTATCTAATTGTTATTCCGTTTTCATAGATTACAATATTAAGGTCACGCACTAGGAAGGGCTGCATGTCTGAGACACAGACCAGCCCCGTTCGATTCTAAAGTCCGTACCCTGGTTATAATTCTTACACTGCATTGCAGTCTTTATGCTGTAACAATCTCAATAGTTTTTACTGTAGAGGAACTTAAAATTCATTTTGGGAAGATGAATGGCTTTTAGAAAATTAAAATATCTTTTGATAATTATTATAATAGAAATATGACCAAAGTGCTCTGGGAAAACAATTGAATAGAGATGAATGAATGATTCCTAGTGGGAGAGTGGGAGGCTTTATACATGAAGACACATTTTCACAGTATTTTTAGAAAACATATTGTAGCCGGGCGCGGTGGCTCAAGCCTGTAAATCCCAGCACTTTGGGAGGCCGAGACGGGCAGATCACGAGGTCAGGAGATCGAGACCATCCTGGCTAACACGGTGAAACCCCGTCTCTACTAAAAACTACAAAAAACTAGCCGGGCGACGTGGCGGCGACTGTAGTCCCGGCTACCCAGGAGGCTGAGGCAGGAGAATGGCATGAACCCGGGAGGCGGAGCTTGCAGTAAGCTGAGATCCAGCCACAGCACTCCAGCCTGGGTGACAGAGCGAGAAAAAAAAAAAAAAAAAAACATATTGTAATTTTATAGGAAAGAAGGGGTTGAAAATCTTTTTCAAAAGAGGGTATAGCACAATCAAAGGAGAATAGATCTAAAAATAAAAGATAAAGGTAGTTGAGAATAGAAAAAGGTTATATGCACAACAGGAGAAGAGAAGGCTCAAGAGATATGTTGGGGACAGTTTATTAGGTACATTTTATGCCATGACACAAGAGTCGGTTTATGGAAAGAGGATTAGAAAATTAAGGCTGGAACCCTCAGAAATACCACTATTTTGCTACTGTCTCAAACAGGAATCCACAAAAGTAAATGAGAAGATTTAGAAGTTGAGGGAGATTTACTGAAGAGTAGATTCCTACAAATCAAAGGAATAGAGTGCCAATGAGTATCAACTACAGACAGTTCAAAGAGGACAAGTGTTATAAATGGTTTATTGGATTTCTCAGTTAGACAGCCAGTGTGAAAGCACTGTTTTGGAAGCACTATAGAGATAGAAACCAGACTATAGTTAAATAATTAAAAGGAGAAGAAGTTGTGAAAAATGTAGATTATTTTCTGAAAACTTGGTTATGAATTAAATGAAAAAAAAACAGTAGTATCTAGAGGAAAATATTTTTATGACAAGAAAGACTAATGTATTTAAGAAGACTGTTTTGCACTGTTCAAGGCCTGCTATTAGGACCTGGGAAGGAGAGAGAGATGGTTCAGGAGGATTTCACACTCATGTTCCTCAGATTTGAAATTTCCAGAATATGTAAGATTGCCCTTGTTTTACCTAGGATATTTATAAATCACATGGTATTAAAATGTAAATGAGTATAAGTAAAATGTAAAATAAAGTGTCAATGATCATGGACAATAAAAAAAAAAAAAGAGTCCAGCTAAGGGAATATGAAATCCTCAGATATCTTTCTAGTGGTCAATTTTCCTCACCAGAGGAGATTTTTGGAAATAGTTTTTAGTCATGGATCTCAATTGGCAGTGGTCATGTATTGTTAATGAAAAGTAAGTATGCACTGTTTCATCTAAAAACCTTTACAGGAAACAGACATTGCTTTCAGGGATACAATATAGTGCTTGCTTTAGTTTTGCTGGTAATATATTTTTATTTTCTTCATAGATTGAAAAACTATTTGAATTGTGTAAAACTTACACACTTTTGGACTATCCATATAGTATGCAGATCTATGAAGGTGATAGTTTTTTTCACATAGAAATGTTATTACTGTAGCCTTCAATTTGAGGAATAAATTTGTTCCTTGAAAGGATTCACTTTTGTCTCCTGATGGTCATTTTTACTTATAACTATGTGTGGAATAAAAAGAAAACTCCAAGAGAAGCCTAGAAAAAAGAATAAAAACTAGTCTTTTTTCACATTTATTTGTGGGACATTTTTACATTTATTAAAGTAGATATATTGAATATTATTAAAACAATGTATTTTTTAAAAAATCTAATGTGTTATTTTGACAATGTTTGTACTATTAAATAAGTTTTATTGTGAACTACAGAAATCACTACTACTGTGAAGAATTATTGAACTCAATCGTAACTTGACCATGACTTCCTACCTTCTAAGATTTCTCCCTAATGTTAGACTATTATTACATCGAATTTAAGTTTTTTGTTTTTTTTTTTGTTGTTGTTGTTTTTTTTGGCAATCTTACCTCCCCAGCATTACTTCTCAGCAATATCCAAAATAGATTTCATGCTCCGAAACTAAAGAAATGTAATTACCCTACCTGCCCCACTACTACTATCCTATTGACATGAACACAGGCACACACACGCATATACTCACTGCATAACACAGCACCATTCCACACTTAGGTGTCTATGCTCAAATAGCTCACTGAACCCAAATGTGTCTCCTACCTTTTTTTTCTAGTTAACCCTTATTCTCTCATTCGTCTCAACTCAGGTATCCCTGTGTGTGGCACATAGCTAGTGAATAGTAAATACTGATTGAATTGGACTTAAGATCTCAAACTAAATAAATTAAATTTCATTGAGAAAATAACATATATGTATATACATATATATGTATATACATGTGTATGTATACATATGTGTGTATATATACATGTGTGTATATATACATGTGTGTGTATATATGTACATGTATACATATATATAGGCAATTATTTTTCATTTTATGGGCTGAATTGTGCCTCCCTCTCCCTGAATTCATATGTTGAAGACCTGATACCCAGTATCTTGGAATGGGACTGTATTTGGAGATAGGGCCTTTGAAAAGGTGATTGAGTTTAAAATGGCCAGGTGTGGTGGCTCACGCCTGTAATCCCAGCACTTTGGCATGCCGAGACAGGCGGATCACTTGAAGTCAGTAGTTCAAGACTAGCCTGGCCAATGTAGTTCAAAACTAACCTGGTCAACATAGTGAAACTCTATCCCTGCTAAAAATACAAAAATTATACAGGCGTGATGGTGCATGCCTGTAGTCCCAGCTACTTGGGAGGCTAAGGCAGGAGAATGGCTTGAACCCGGGAGGCGGAGGTTGCAGTGAGCTGAGACTGCACCATTGCACTCCAGCTGGGGCGACAGAGCAAGACTCTGTTTAAAAAAAAAAAAAAAAAAAACCCAAAAAACAAAACAAAAAATGTTTCATTATGGTGATTCCAAATCCAATTTGACTGATGTCTTTGTAAGAAGAGTGATAAGAACAGAGAGGGAGGTATCAGACAAATTGTACACACAGTGATGACCTTGTGAATGAACAGACCATGTGAAGGCAGCTCTCTGTAAGCCAAGAAGAGAGGCCTCAGAAGATACCAAAATGTGCTGACACCTCAATCCCAGCCTTCCAGCTTTTGAGAAGATAAACTTCTGTTGTGTAAGCCACCCAGTCTTTGTGACTTTTATGACAGCCATAGCAAACGAATGAATATTTTGATACCAGAATTGTGGTGCTGCTGTAACAAATACCTAAAAATGTGATTGTGGCTTTGGAGTTGGGTGATAGGAAGAAGATGGCAGAATGTTGAGGGACATGTGGAGAAAAAAAAAAAAAAAACCTCAATTACTTTTAAGAGATTATTGGATATTAAAGTTACTTCTGGTGAAGTCTCAGAAAGGAGGCACATGTTTTTGGAAACCAGAGGAAAGGTGATCCTTGTTAAAAGGTGACAAAGAGCTCCACTGAACTCCGTTCTGTGTAGTGTTTTGTGGAAGGTAGAAATTGCAAGTGATTAATTTTACATTTAGCAGAGACTATGCAAAATGTGAAAGTCATGGCCTGGTTTCTCCTTGCTGCTGATAGTAAACAATGAGAGGGGAAAGATAAACTGAAGGAATTGTTAAGTGAAATTGAAAATTTAGAAAATTCTCAGCCTCGTCATGTTGCAAAATTAAGTAGAAAGTATGTTTTGAAGAAGAAATCAAGGGTATGGCTGAACAGTCATTTGCTATAAAGGATTATGGGTGTGGCTCATGGATTCAACCACCTCAGCATTAACTGCTGCCATTTGTACTAAAGGGATCAGAGAAAGGGTAAAATGAAGGAAGACCACTGGATTTTTGATGTATCACCAGATGCAGTTTGTCTGGCAAATCCACTGGTGGCCAGTCTATTAAGAACATATTTTCAGACCAGGTGTGGTGGCTCATGCCTATAACCCCAGCACTTTGGGATACCTAGGTAGGCGGATCACTAGAGCTCAGGAGTTCAGGCCCAACCTGAGCAAAATGGCAAAAGTTGGCCCATCTCTACAAAAAAAGATAAAAAATTAGCCAAGCATGAGCCTGGAGCGGTGACAGACACCTGTAATCCCATCGCTTCGGGAGGCCGAGGCGGGAGGATCATGAGATCAGGAGATGGAGACTATCCTGGCTAATATGGTGAAACCCCGTCTCTACTAAAAATACAAAAGAATTAGCCAGGCATGGTGGTGGGAGCCTGTAGTCCCAGCTACTTGGGAGGCTGAGGCAGGAGAATGGCGTGAACCCAAGGCGGAGCTTGCAGTGAGCTGAGATCCGGCCACTGCGTTCCAGCCTGGGCGACAGAGCGAGACTCCGTCTCAAAAAAATAAATAAATAAATAAATATAAATAATAAATAAATAAATAAATAATATATAAATATAAATAAATAAATAAAATAAATAAATTATATATATATATGGCCAGACATGGTGGTGTGCGCCTATGGTCCTAGCTACTTGGGAGACTGATCTAGGAGGATCACCTGAGCTGGGGAAGTTGAGGCTGCACTGAGTTGTGATTGCTTCACTGCATTTCAGCCTGGGCAATGTTGTCTCAAAAATAAAACAAATAAACATATTTTTTATTGGTTTTTGCACATTTCCATAGCCTTTTTTTGGTTATATATCCTCCGCAGCACAGCGACCACTCCCCTTGCAGACTCCTACCACTGACGACTAGGGAGATATGGAAATGTACGAATAAATTTCTCCTAGATGTAAATCACCAGTGCTTGGCATTCACAAAGGGATATAGTAGAGGAGAGTGAGGAGGTCAGGGACTCCCCACTTTAGAAGTATTCCTCCTGTTTTCTAGATTTTGAATGCCTATTTAAATTTATATTCTGCTCACATCAGTCTCCTATGTTGACAACACTAGAGGGAACCATTTATTGGCCAGTATCTTCACTATCAAAGGTGAGCCAGACGGTAAAGAAGTTATGTTGATTCCACAAGAAGAAACATAAACAGGAAAGAATTCAAGTTCTGGATTCGGACTTCCCTGGATTCAGATACATATTCCTCCATTACTGTTGGTAAAGCCTATTAGCCTCTCCAAACCTTAGTTTCTTCCTCTTTAAGATGATCATACTAGTATGCACATATAAAAACTTCCATAGGAAATAAATGCTATGTGAGGACAGATACAACTAATCTTAAAATCTGTGCTTAGTGACACTAGGTCTTTTTTATTTCTGCATGACTTTGTTATTAAAACTAGCTTTTATTTTTAAATGTTGAAGGTGTATCACTGTGATATATGGTTTTATTGAGGTAACTTGCTGGAGTTTCCTTGGGCATTCCATACTCTAGCTTCTATTTTCCCAAGAAGCTCCTAGCTAAAGTTTTGTCATTGTAGTCAAGTAGCAAAAATTAAAAGTCTATATTTTTGTACATATTTCATTTTCTTCTGATTTTTTAATACTAATTCTTCTGAGAAATTACTAAAGGTTCTCTATAGAACTAAAGACACCTAACTCAATTCTTTCTGCATTCGAGCAGAGAATAATATAAACTACTTCCTTGCATACGATAATTAAGAAAAAACAAACTTTCAAAGCCAGTATTAAATTTACCTTCCCTATTTTATTATTTATGAGACCATAAACTTTTTTAGAAATAAAAAATTAGCAATTCTGAGAATTTCTTACAATATCCACGTTTCCTAGTATTACCCACTGTTATTTTGGTTTCTGTTCAGTTCCTTTATGTATATCTAAGTATATCTATGTAAATATACTTTTGCAGATTATATACTAAAAAATGATACACACTCATGTTTATTTACTATACATTACAAACAGCGTTGCATGTTAATTTGTATAATTAAATGCTTTTAGTTTTAATGGGTGCCCAGTGTTCCAATATCTGGATTTTCCCTACTTTAACCAACACCATATCATTCAATAATTAGGTGTGTATTTCTTCATCTTTTACTACTTTTTTCTAGGATATAAACTTCTGTACATTTACATAAATGTCTGAGTACTCAGATCATTCATTTTCTGAACTAACGCTAAGAATTAGAAATATGTCCAATGTCATAGATTCAAGCTCACTGTCTCTTTGGGCAAGTTACATCCCCTCTGTGTGTCCCATTGTAAAATAATGGATTTGGACTAATTGGTTCACTAGAATAGTATAAAACTATGAGGTTCATGTATTTAAATGTGAGTTCTATTTGGATTTTGTCTAGAAATGGTTACAGCTTGGGCCAGAATCACAGTCCCAGATACAAATTTTTCCCAAATTTCTCTAAAATACTTATGTAGACACTGAAAAGACAAAGATTGTTACTAGCAACAAAATTAATGAGTAACAGAAAACCTATTGTTAACACTGTTGTTAACATTGAGGAACTAGTCATAACATTCTTGAGTCAAAAATACATATTTCTGCTTAATTTTCCTTTATGATTTCATGATTTATTTCCCTCATGCTCTAAAATAACATGGCAGTGTATGTCTAGGTATATAAGTAGCCTAAATTATGCCCGGCTACAGAAAAGAGAATCATCCTTTTCACCTCTTTCTTATTGTAAATCCCTATGCCAGTAGACCCACAGACTATAAGAGTTAGAGTCTCAGCTTTCTGTCCCTTACCTTGTTCATACATTGCCTGGTGAGATTAAAATATACATGATATATTTTATCTATAATTACACATATATATAATTTAAATATATTTATACATATAAATATTACAGTGCCAATATTCTCTTCTTATAGCCATTCATCAACAGATATTTACTGACCAACTACTATATACCAGACACTATGCTATTCACTAGAGGACATATCAGTGAACAAAACAGACACAAAAAGAAAAATTGACTTTGTGGAACTTCATGTCTAAGAGGGTGAGGACAGAAAATAAAGAAAATAAATGTTTACGATATTGTTCAGTATGTTAATAATGTTAAAAGCTGTTAAGAGAAAACCAGAGCAGAAAAGAGGGATATGGAATTTTGAGGGGAGATTTGAAATCTAATATTAGGATTGCCAGTAAAAGCCTTCCTGAGATGATGGTATTTGCATGAAGACCTTAAGTAAATGTGGGAATGGGCCATCTGGCTATATAGAGAAAGGGATTTTCGTCCCAGAAACAAATCAGAAACAATAAATACAAAGGTAGAAATACCACACAGTTGTGGCTAATAATGTAATATATGTAAAGCATATGACCCAATCTTATAAAAGGTATATATATATACACATACACATATATTAATATATACATATATATGACAAATGTGTATATATCTATGTATAATACACATGTACATACACAGAGAATATTAAAGTCAGTACATAAAAATGTTAACAATGACATCTCTTATTGCTGGAATTTGGGTAATGTTTAATTTGTACAGATAATTTTTATGTAATTAATATTCTCTTTTAAAAATAGAAGAAAATACAACATTTTAAAATTATTTGAAATGTCAGAAAAGGGAGAACTCAAAAGACCTAACTTTAATATTGCATTGCTTCTGAAATCACATCAGTTCAGACACTCAGTGTTTTTGAAATGGCAGGATGGCAAAACTCCAGGACATTCCTTATAATATATATTATTGCTTCTTGCCCATAGCAAGAACAATTCTCCATGTGGTCGCAAACAAGATAGCAATGTTAGTTTTTATGTTCTACTTCTTCGTTGGAAACAAACACTAAAAATAACTTGCTGTGAGCGTTTTGCCTGCATCTTTTTTTTTCTTTTTTTTTTTGGTTAGATTTATATGGGCATCTGTTTTTTGTTTATCTTTTTGGGGAAAATGGTTCTTTATAAAATCATCTCCTTTCTTTCATCATCTGTGTGTGTGTGTGTGTGTGTGTGTGCGCGCGCGCGCGCGCGCACGTGCGTCGGTTTTTATATTTATCACATTACTCTATGATATTCCATATTTTATGGCTACGATTGACCTCTCATCTGTGTGTGGCCTTTGGACATGAAACATATTTTTATGAAATTGGCCTGGGAATGCTGCCTGTTCTATTCCATGGCTCCTTTAAATTTAGATGTCTGTTTCTCTCCAGCAGGTTGTAAATTACTTCAAGTAAGAGGTTATGTCTGATTTATCTATTTTACCCCAATAGGTCGCATGTATTCTCCATGTAATATGTTCTTAATGAATAGTGTTAAATGATTACTATTAGTTCCTGTATTTTATTATGGGGTATGGCAGCTTATGATACACTTATCATTCTATCACAATTATAATAACACATCTTCCTTCATTAATAAATTTTCAAAGAATGGAGAGTCAGAAAATAATAGAAAAATGATTTATTTTACTATTATTTTTGATCGGTTTTCTCATCTCTATGATACTTTCTAAAACTATTATATGATGTTTCTTGAGTGTTCTGGAACTTACACTAAATATCTCTAAGAAAAGAACTAGACAGGCTTAATATACCATGTCTTAACTTACTAGAAAAATTTAATTTATTTCATTTTCTCTTTTCTTTGCCTTTTGTTTGTTGTGTGTTTTTACTTTGTGATTGTCTCTCAAAAACAGATGGAGAATAAGAGGAAAATCAGGTATATCCTCCTTCCTTTGGAGCCTCTGAGTGTATTTGAGGAAAAAGATGAGGCAAGGAGAAATACAGTCTGTGCTTCAGGCATTTGAGTGGTGTGAGATAAATAGTGCTGTTGAAATAGTATTGGACAATAACATTAGACCATGAAATAATTCTCGGGAATATGGTATGCTTAGCTAGAGTTTGAAATTCATTCTATAGCAGTAGAGGAACACTGATAACATTTGAAATATGAAGTGTCACAGCTATATGAATGTCTTAGAAAAGTCTTAATGACACAGTGATCTGATAGAAAAAGATCCCATTGGTTTGAAAAAGTAGATTTCATAATTACTCCTAATTTGCAATGTAAAGGAAGACAAAGATTTTTCAATTAAAAGATGGCTAGTGGGTTTAATGGTAACTAAGGCACAGAAAATAGTATAGAGGCCCGTCTACTGTCAGGTCTCCACGTTGTTTTGTTTGCTCACTTGTTCTTCTCTGAATCTCTTTCCTTATCTTAATATGGAAATTGCAAATGACATCTGTCTCTTTATATATATACATTTTTTAACATTCAAAACAATCTAAAGAACATAGAATATTGTCTTCAACATAGTAAACCCACAAAATGAAAATTTTAAAACCACTGCAATAGACGAGAAACAAAATCATCAGAACTTGCTATAATTTGAACTTCTAGGAGTCCAGCAATAAAATAAGAGTATTTTTTAAAAGTGCTTGTTATTCAAAAATTAGGTAAAATTTGGCATAAACGAAAGGTTAGTAGTGCAATGACAGTGACAGTAATAACGACTGGGAAGGGGGCTACAATATGTACAGACAGCTCAAGTTCTATTTAGGGTGTCCTCCCTCAGTTACCTTAGAAAATATGGGCAGGAACTAGATCTTATATTTTTAGAGTGGATATTTTTTAAGGCAGAAGGATGCAAGATGAATATGTAAGTACCAAAGGGACATTCATTTAGAGAGTGATCTGAATTAAGCACTTTGTCATATTCTTTAGTGTTGTGATTGCTCCAATCTAATTATTTTATTAAGTAGTTAGCATTATTTTCCAAGTCCTTAGGGTGAGTAATACATAAGAAAATGCACAGGTATTGGAGAAGCCTTTGTCGGAAAGCATTTGGGAGGAACATAATGAGTTCTGTTTCTGTCACAAGTTTTAGAAAGGTAGGAATTATTCCTCTATATTGTGATAACTAATTATGGCTTTGGTTCCTCAAAACATTGGCCTTGCAGAAAGGAGGCTGCCCAATTTGCTCTTCACCGGTCCTGCTGTCAGGCTGAGCAGCACTCCTCGATGTGGACCAGTGACCTTGTGGCCCCTTCAAGGATGCTTAAGAAGAGACTAAGGAAGTTGTCATGAGTGATTTCAAACAGACCACAACTTTTCAGCAGGGATATTGAGCAATTCAACTTCAGCGGCCAGTGCTGTCCACATTTCAAAAGTCAAGACATTGTATGTCCCTGATTTGCTTTCTCCCCCTTGGCATATTTTCAAAGAACAAATTCTGAAATGTGCATGTCTTTGGAGCAGTAAAGGCTGAGAAAAACTGTCACATCAATGTCTATCCTTTATGATTCTAGGTAAGAGGTTGTAGGTTACTTTAGCTTTCGCCATGCTAGTCATGCCACGGGGCACAAAAGGAACACAGATGTCATATTTTTCTGTCCAAGTTTAAACTCTAGTTTGTGCTTTGAGGTACAAGTGACACTGCTTAATAAAGAACAATTAACGTAGTTGTATATCGGGAAGCTATTATCAAGCAGTTCTGATGTCATCATGTTATTTTCCCTTGATTTGGGACATATTCTTAGCCTTAAATATAATCAATAGGTCAGAATAACCAAATAAACCAAACCCAATACATTATATATTATTTGCATAACTATTAACTGTTTATCCATTTAAATTATTTTGTCTTTATTAGACCGCTTTTCTTAGATTTTACTGCTATAAACAACCTCATATTTCAGATGTGTATAACGACAAAGGTTTATTTCATGATCATCTTTCATGCTTAAACGAGTCAATAAAATTAGATTAATTAACCTTCAACCTAGCACTTGATACAAAATTAACTTTATACAATTCCTAGACAAGAATTAGATTCATATGCTTACCAGCAACATTTGTTTAAGAATAGAAAATAGATTAACAATTGCTGATATTATCATAATTTAGGGAAATATTTTATTTCTCCTTTTTTCACATTAGGATGGTAGCAGAAAAAGCCATCGTGTTAAAGGAGTAGAAAAACTTAAGCCTATTTTTTTCTGTTGGGAATAAAATCAGACATTATAATTATATGGATATTGGTATGCCATATGCACTTTTTAAATTTAATATTCATGTTATTTATCAGCTGTTAAACTAACTCAGATGATACAAATTTTATGTACATTTTATCTCTTAATCTCTCAAAAAACCTGCAAATTTTTGTTTGTTTGTTTGTTTGTTTGTTTTGCTGAGTTTTATTGCCTTACACAAAGAAAAGGAAGGGTTGGGTGTGGTGGCTCACGCCTGTAATCCCAGCACTTTGGGAGGTTGAGGCAGGCGGATCACAAGATCAAGAGATCGAGACCATCCTGGCCAACATGCTGAAACCCCATCTCTATTAAAAATACAAAAATTAGTCGGGCGTGATAGCACATGCCTGTAGTCCCAGCTACTCAGGAATCTGAGGCAGGAGAATCACTCGAACCTGGGAGGCAGAGGTTGCAGTGAGCTGAGATCGTGCCACTGCATTCCAGCCTGAGGACAGAGAAAGACTCTGTCCCCAAAAAAAAAAAAAAAAAAGAAAAGAAAAAGAAAAATTAAAACTGTAAAGAAGAAAGAAAGTAGATTTAAGGGGAAAACTGAGGTTAAAATATGAAAATATAAGAGGCTAGATCTGAGTTCAATGTGTGATGCATGCAGGAAGTATTACTCTCCTTTCTTATTAGAAATGAGTAATCTGAAATGAGGTGACTTGCTTGAAGATACATGTTTTGTAAGGAGAGGAGTCTAGATTTCAACTCAGGCCTGGCTAATTCCAAAACTCACATACACTATTTGTGTCATCCATACCAGCACTTAAATTTAAAATAATCATTTATTTAAATGAATTGATGAAATTAAATTACATTTAATTGTATATTTGTTTGTTTTTTATATAAAATCGTTTTTCACATTGAAGTACCCATCAAGTGAACACTTCTAAAATTAAATATTTGTCATCCTGGGACAAGAACTGAATGACACACAATTTACATGACTGAATGAATACAATTTACATATGCCCAACTACTAGAATGTAATCATCTCACTTAAAAATGGAAGAATTAATGAATTAAAGAATGAGTGAATAAAGAAAGAAGGAATAAAATTTAAAAACTTATTTTCTCTGGTCTTATATGTAAAAAGTTTCCCATAGTGGATTAACCTTCCTTTCAGTGAGAAATGACTGGTTGATAATTAGGTGAAAGCATGTTCTTATGAATGATGCTATACCTTCTTTGCAGAATAGGGAATGCACACATATATGAGACTTCTATATATGTATGTGCATTCCTATGTATTCAGCTATGCCTCTTCCATGTTTTCATGCATTCGTCTGTTCATTTGTCAAACATCAAATATATTGATCAGCAAAAGATATCTACTGAATATTTACTGAATACTGTTCAAGAAATGAGGGAATACAAAGATGAATAATCGATAACCTCCACCTCTAGGTAAATCATAGTCTAGCATAGTCACAGTCAAAGGTGCCTTTAGAAATTTATGAGTGCATATATAAGTAGAGAAAAAAAATAAAATATAGCATATTTGTGATTGTACAGTGATCAAATATGTAAAGATATTTTTGACTCACTCCAAATAGTATTCTCTGTAATGTAAAATACTACGTTAATATTTTGTACCATTTTAGATTTAGTGAAGACATTTGTTTCTACTTTCTGAATCATTTTTTTGGGCATTGCCTGCTTAAACCTTCTCACTTGGGGTCTAAGAAAAGTAATCTAACACTGGGATTAGGAAAGAAATGTGTGTGAATGGGTAATTTTGTCATAAGCTTTCAGAAATTTCTGTCTGCAACATCTTCCTACAAATGTTAAACAAATCTGGTAAAAGTTTTATGACTAACATTTATGCAAGATAGACAAATTTGTTAATTCATACTGAAGCTTAATTTAAACACATCTTTCTCATTTTATCTGTTTATTTCAACTTTTTGATTGCATTATTTTTAAACAATTACAAAATTTAAAAATATATTGAGAGTGTAGTTTCTAGATTTTGAAGACGGCTAAATGCTAAGTAAATGGGTAGTTGAAATTGACACTAATACAAGGTCCCTAGAAAGCTTTGGTGTTACATTTTGGTAGCTATGTAGAAATCATTAAGAAATCTTGGGGCTGGGAGTGCTGGCTCACTCCTGTAATCCCAGCACTTTTGGAGACCGAGGTGGGAGGATCATGAGGTCAGGAGTTTGAGACCAGCCTGACCAACATGGGGAAACCCCATCTCTACTAAAATTACAAAAATCAGTCTGATGTGGTGGCACATGCCTGTAATCCCTGCTACTAAGGAGGCTGAGGCAGGAAAATTGCTTGAACTCAGAAGGCAGATGTTGCAGTGAGCCGAGATCGTGCCACTGCACTCCAGCCTGTGAGATAGAGTAAGACTCCATCTCAAAACAAAACAAATAAACAACAAAAACAAAACAAAAACAACAAAAAAAGAAATATTGGAACTAGAAGAAGGACTATGCTGAAGTACCAGATATCCGATCCTATTTGTATGTCTTATTCATTTCCCAATGTTTCAGACTTTAAAGTGATGAAGTAGCTAGCATCAGTATTTCAGCACAGGAGCATTGGAACTGGAAGTGAATTGAATATTTTCAGAGAATCAGAGTTAGATATTGTACTAATTAAGACATTCACATACTCAAAACCTTGTAATAACACCTCCTGATATCCTATTATTGCCCTAAATTTATACAAAATAAATAAATATATGTTGAACAGTGCTTAATAACTGCAGCTGAATATGCTAGACATCCCCTTTATAATTTCAGGTCTCATCACCCTGTACCTCTGAAACCCTAAGAAATAGGAAGGGCCTTTGTTGAGTTTTTGTAGAAGAAATCTTTATTGTTTACTCTCGCTTTGCCCTAAAGCATAAGATATTTAGGTAGCAAGCTAGCTACTTTATCTGCATGGCACTAAATATTGAGATTTCTCCCCAAGGCTTTGTATTTTTAAACCAATTTTGGAATTGACCTTCAATTCGGAGTTTTCCACTGGTATTGCAGCACACATTCCATTTTTCTTCCCACCTTTAGCTCTAGAATTGTAACCACTGTTTCTAATGTAATGGCCTACTTTTATGTCTTCAATTACATCTACCATGTTACTTAATATTAATTTTATGATTGTTCCTTTTCCTTTTCAGTTGATGCATGTAATATATTCAATTGAACAGAAATTGTCTACTCACTCAGAAAAATACCTGTGTCTTCCTCATCAGCTTTCAGTAAAATTTTCTCTAGAATATCTAGATGATAAAAGTTTTCCATCACTGGAGATTTTTTTTAATACATATTTAGTCATCATTGAACACTTCAGTGACCAATTCTACTCAAGCGGACTGCACAACATTTTATGTTTAAACATTCATACTTAAATCACCCAAACTTAACAAACTTCCTTTTATGAATCATTTCTTGGTAAACTAAATTTTATCCTCTCCTTTATGTTTCTCCTCCAGTCTTAGAATAAATTACTTAAATAATCCATTTTATTAATTTCATTTCTTTCATGGCTACCTCTTCAACAGAAACTTCTCATTAATTTTTACCTTTTCCTAAATTAATTATTAGTTCAATAAACACTTTATTGAATATGGCATTTCTCTTTTTACTTTACCACATTAACGCTTCTTAGAAATCAAAAACTCTGATCAAATTTTCTCAATATTACAATAATATTAGTTTTGACTTACTGATCTTATCAGTATTAGCTAACAAATGTTTAATGTAATAGTTTAAAACTAGGTATTTTAATGTATTATTATAGAGTTGAATCAAGTAAATTTATTACAACAAACATAAATTTAAGATACTACTTTAAGCTATTTGAATAAAGAATGCAAAGTAACACCTAGCTGTTCTCATAGAAAACATAACAGTCAAATTTGGATTGAGAACAGTATTGAATAAATAGAAATTATAGTACCAAATGAATGAAATATACAGTAACTTGCTGTAGACATTCAAAATTGTATGAATTGAGACATACGTGTATATTTATGTTTATACATTTTAGATGAATTTATATATGATAGATCTTTAAAGATATATTAGATACATCTACAGTATTTTGCAACACCACAAAAATGTGAAGTTGATTTCAAGAAGGAGATTAATATGTCCCTCACTGTCATGGACAGGGACCGATTATTGGGCACAGCTGACCACAGGTCCAAGGCAGTGTGGTAATTCTTACACTTTTACAATGGAAAAAAATGCATTTATTTGCATTTGTTTAAATAATATTTTTACATTTAAATTAAGAGCCTGGTACTCTCCTGGGCATGAGAAAGAAAGGAAAAGCATTTCTTCCTACTTCTGTATTGAATTAAAAGGATCATGGCTTTGTCATCTGAAACAATGATTAAATAATAGTGCTATATATATCTTATTTCTACCACTTATTCTGCTTCTTTGGGCAGATTATTTGAACATGTGCTTCCTCATTTTATACAATGTATAATGTCTACTCATAGGATTCTTATAGAATTTAGATATGAGAATATTTTTATATAAAAGTACCTATACTAGGGTCTAGCACAAAGTTTAATGTTAACTGAACCTCATGTAACATTTCACATAAAAGTCGAGATAGAAAATTTTTGAAGCATGTTATAAAAATTAAGAATCCTTATGTATACATGAAATAATTTCATCTAAGAATTTTTAAATTACCTAATTTGATCTATTGTTGCAAAAAAATAACAGATGGAAAGGTTTTAAAGTAAAATTAAGCAGATGAATACATATCTAAGTATCTGTCCCAAAATGCTAGGTTTTGTTGTTGTTTTCAGGTTTTTTTTTTTTTTTTTCCATCTTGCAGTGCTACTATCTGCAAGGGAAGTGAGTACAAAAGACACAAGGGATACATAGAGTGTAGACCTTTCAAGTGAGAAATATTATATAAATATAGTTTTATATGCTCACCACCAGAAGAGTGTAATTTGATGAGTTAACCAGAAAAAAAGTATTTTGCAAGTAACTGCATTTTTCTGATTTTCTTCACTATATGAAAATGCTTTTGCATAAATTGATGCATAACCTGCAATCATATTTTTTATTTTTATTAAATGAGATTTTAAGTGCACTGAGACATGCATGACACCATGCACAATTTTCCCAAGGCTTCTTTCATCCCTTTGTGCCACTTATCTTTTTCCTGTGTAGAGAAAGAAAGGGGTATATTAAAAGATTTTTCCTTTCTGAATGCCTCTATCATCATGGTTAATAAGGGCAACCTTGCACGTATATATGAGGAGAAATTCAATTTTAAATTGCTGTAAGGTTCACCTTTGAATTTCACTGTGGTCAGAAGAATCCCATGACCTTTAAATTTGATGAAAAGAGAGAGCAGATATTAATCTCATTATTTTATTTTGAAGTCCTCCCAAAGTGGGTGACTCTAGACCACATTTCTGCAAAATGACAAGAGCAGTTCATCTAAATTGATCATTGTTACAGGAAGGACAATATCTGAAGATTTTAATATACCTTCAGTTTTTTATATCTCATTTTAATTCTCTCTGTAATAATTACTCTACTATTTCAGAGTTATTATTTTAGACAGTTTAAATATATGTCTTACAGTTATGCTACTAAATGTAATAACTTTCATTTTAAAGATTATAGTTTGTCCCCTTATAAAAGCCGAACTTATTTAGATATTCTAAAAGTGTTTATTGTGCCTCCTAGTAATGTTTGTACACTCTTGCTTTTATACAAAGTTATTCCCTTATGCTACAGAAAATTATAATTGAAACAAAAAATATTGTAGCTATACAATAATTACACAAACTGCTCAGGGACAGGATAAATTAACTCACCATGTGTTTCATACAGTAACATTCAGATGAGAATTAGTTACAAAAAATAAATAAATAAGCACACTCCAGGTACTGTGTAGGGAACTTCTACCTAGCTTGTATTATCTTTTGAGCGATCATGCTGGGCTTGTATATTATTATTCTCATCCTCACAATAAGACATTGAACAATATTTAGTATAAGAACAAAGTCTGTAAGAATATAATAATAATAATGTATCTCAAATATTTCTTGAAGTGTGACTTGTGAATTATTTATATCAGATTCACCTTGTTGAAATGAAGAATGATGATGACAATCCCAAGTTACTTGAAGAATTCTCTGATATATGGGGCCCCAGAATCTGAATTTCAACATTTCTCATTTTTCATCATCATTATTCTAGTCTGGAACATAAGGGAATAGCATAAGGGAATACTATAAAATATGCTCTAATTAAGAGCACTTATAGATACAACTATTATGGAACTGGAAGAATAAGATTAAGGAAACAATTTGGCATTAAATAATGCTAGGAAAAAAGAGAAGTCAAATAATGTTAAATCAATACCCTTTACCATGCAGCTATTGACAGCAGGAAATTGCTAAGAGCGGTACCTTCATTTGATGATGTAAAGAAAGAAGGATAAATAATTATTTGAATAGTCAATAAGTATCTATTTATCCACCTACCTACCTGTCTATCTATCCATCCATTTGTTCCTGATCAATGATACTTAAAATTCACAGAATTGTTTAAAATGTTAAATAATTTACAGTTGTATAGTGATCAGCACATAAGATAAAGCTGATTTTCATTGTCCGAAGACTAAGGGCAGTGGGAAACGTCTGCAATTTTAACATGAATGATACAGAGCTATTTGCTATGGTGAGGAAAACAAAAAAAGATTGCCTAGCACAGGGCTAACTTGAAGATAATTGTCCCCGGATGAATAGCAGAGAATAGTGGATTGCAACAGTACATATTAAAGATGACCAGTACATGGACTATGGATTTTGCTTGAGGAATAATAAAAAAGGGATAGATGCCAGAGAAATTATAGTCAGCATGGCTATGCAAATAATTCAGCAAGGAATTGGACAGGAGATTTTGATGATCTGCACATATTTTATTTCTTAAATGCTCTGCCTTTAATGGCTTTGATCATTGTAGTCTACTTAAAGTATGAAGATTTATGGGTTGCTGTAAAGATGGCAAAAATACTTGGTCTTAAATCAACCACTGGAAGAACTCGTGGAGCAGCAAATGCCTTAAGTTATAATTTTGTAAGGTAGGCAACAAGAATAATGATTTCTATTTAATAACCCAAAAGAGATTTTTTAAGACTGAGACAAATGCAGAACAGTGGAACATATTTTATCTTTGGCCATAAAACATTATTTCATAAGGAGTATAAGGAGAATGGCAAAGTGATCATCAGCACATTAAGATGTATAACTGTTAAAATTAATTATTTCTCCAGTACAGTCTTTGAGTTTTTTTCCAATATATAATAAGTAAAATATTCTGTAAAGATTATGAATTTAAATGGGCTCCCACAATTTAAAAGAGAAGAGGATTATGAACACTAGCAGGTGACTTCTTTTATCTATCATAAATACTGGACCCTAAGCCATGGATAAATTAGGAAATTATATCATAATATTAACAAACACCTGTCCTACTTAAATAATTCTAGAATTTGGAATAAGAATCACACTATCCTTATTCTCTTTATTTAAAAACCTCTTTCTGCTAATCTGGAGATCTCAAAATATAATTACTTTCTAAATTATTAAAAATACGTGATGTTCATGTCAGAACCATAATATGATCAAGTAAATTTAATCTTCTAATTCTCAAGCAATTCCACTTTCTGACTTTAAAACTTTTCCAAAAGTATACTAATGAGTCCCAGAGGTTCTTTTTTCAGTAACACAATAAAATATGCCTTGGATCACTTATCTAAGATGAACCTGATTTAGTTTTTTTTCTCATTTAAATGAGATAATGTATAAAGCAAATTTTGATATTTTAATCAATAATTCAAAATAATTGCACACATGTAGACTTGTACACAACAGCTATTAATACGTAATGAAATAACTAAGCAGCCAGCATTAGTTTTTCAGTGGAGCATATGAAATATTCTCGGGGTAAATTAGAAAGATTTGACACATGTAAAGCTACATAATACAAAAAGCATTTCACAATCATTAGAATTCACTCCAAGAACATGTTTGCAAAATGTTCCCAAATATATTATTTTGAACTATCTGTGGACTGTTTCAATGATTACAATATATGAAGAATTGGAACATTTTTCTAGATCATTCATCTGCAAATACCACAAATTAAAAAGAAAAACAAACACAATGATTTTATTTGTTGTTCACTTTATTCTAATGATTTGAAAATATCCTTATTTCATTACCTAACTTTATTAATACAGACAGAGTTGTAGACTTGGCCTTAAATGCATTTATCTGTGTTAATGATTTACTTGTATTATGGTTTATAATAAACATGATGTATAGAAAATTATGTAATTTGTAAGTTTTTATGATGTAGCAACAAAAGTTGAGCTAATGTATGAGTGATGCCCTGAATCATAATATAAATAATATTAATTTTCATTTAAATCATGTTCCATATTCATAGTTTTAAATTTATCATTATTAATTAAATAACTCTTACCTAATAGTATCCTTATTGCCAATTGTGTTCACGTCTATATGTGCTTCTTTGAAACACTTTTATGTTTATTATTTGATTTTGTCAGTAATAATGATTTTATGAGAGTTTGCCCATGTTTTAGGACAGCCAAGACTGATTTTATGACTATCACAGATAGTTCATACAGCATCATAGAAGCTTAGTTCAGGAAGCAGCCTCAGATATCAAAATTGGCTATGTCAGAATTGGCAGAGACACTGAATTTGCAGTTATTTAGTTTGGCCCACCATGCCCAGAGAGTTATACTTGGAATGGCTCTGGAAGCTGTTTTTTTAATTGTGTACAGCTATTCTTGATATGGTGGTATTTGATAGTCATTTTAACAATGAACTGAAGCCAATTAAATTGTTTCTCTATGGATTTCCTGTGACAGATGCACAAAGGCATCTTATGTTAGCCAATAGACATTGTTTAAACACAACTAAAACTATTCCAGCATTTATTTTGATGCAACTAGCTAATTTCATAGTTGTGATTTATGTTTAAATAGTGGCTTTTAATCAGATCTATTATTGTCTTCTATTTCTTATCATAGTGTCACAGTACTTACATGGGAAAAAAAACTTCTCCCAATAAAAACTTGGGCACATTCTCGACTTCATGTTAATAGAAGTATGATTTAAAATGGGAAAGCCCTGTATTTTGTTATCTCTACTTAGGAGAGTAAAAACTCCACAGCTTGAACTATAGACAGATGACTATTTGCTCTTTGATAGTTAGTTCCACTCTGTACTTAGAACAACCAGAAAAACAAGTCACAAATACTTATAGAAGGATTTGCTTAACATGCAAACTCAATTTTTGTTAAGTGGTCACTTGTAATTTTCCGTAACTCTCGAATTAATTTCCAATTCTTAATCAAGATTTCAATATCGCTAAAAAATGTGCCAATTTTAACACAGAATAAGTAAAATGTCTATAAATCTACATTTTAAAAAGTATTTTAACAAATGAAGTCCAATGAAAGTTACACTCAGCATACTAACAATATGCAAGAAATCAGCAGAAATCTCTATGTAATATTCATGAATTTGTGCTGACTGGCTCCTGTAACATTTCATTTTGTTAAAATTACTACATTAGCAGACTGCTGGGCTTTGTTATTCACTGATCTGTTTTGTTTGTTGTTTGGATATTTTTAGATGCTCTACCAACTGGTCAGGCACACAGTGTGAAAGGCCAGCCCCAAAGAGCAGCAAGTCTGATCACATCAGCACAAGTAAGTTTCTCAGATTAATATTTTGGGTAATCTACACTGTATATAAATCATTTTAATCTCATTATTGGGTGAGGTGAGTCTTATGAAATCTTCATGGAATTTTATAAGAGATTCACTGCAATTGAGGTGTTTTTTAAAGAGGAAGCACAGAGCTCTCGTCTAATTACAGGCTCCAGTGTGTTCGTGTTCTTCTAGGCTGGGAGAGTTTATCTCAAATTTGGGGAGTTTTCAGAATGCACATCTGCTAACCTAGCATAAGCTTTCCTTTGGAAATGTTCATCAGCTGCAAAAGTCGCAGATACCACAGTGGAAGTGAAAATACTCCAGGAATAAAACTAATTCTATGTTTTAATTAGAGCAAAGTGTGTTGTCTTGGAATGCATTTCAATGTGCCATGGGGGGAAAAAGACAGACTTTATTGGTTAGTCTGAAAGAGAAGCAAGTTTACAAGCAATTCTTAATAAAGATCTACATTGATTTATTGCTTCTTTATCTTTGAAGTATTGGTTTTGAAGTATATAAAAATATAGATCACCATTTTTGCAAATTTTTTTGTGCAGTCATAGTCTTAGGGTCAGGTGTGTCTATATCATCATTGTGTGTCTGTGTACAGTTTCTGACAACCTGAAATGTTATAAAGTTTTCAAAATAACAGTCAGAAATAAAATCTGCAATTCACACATGTTGTCATTAATTTTACCATGAGTGAAAAACCTTTGAAACAATTGTATTGTCTATTGGGTGTAAATAAATTTGCGAAGGAAAAATAATATCCTTGATGGAAGATTGCTTACCTAAGCAATTTTTCCCTATTCTTTTACTGCTGGTGAGAAGGATTTCATAAAAACAAGCAAAAAGCATACTGTTTCAGAGTTAGTGAAAAAGGAAAGAGACTATTAAAGTATAAAATATATCATTTCTGTACCCTAGAAGCAGGCTTCCCATCTTTGCTGACATTCCCATTTGTTGTCTCTGTCTTCAGACAGTTTTGTCCAATTTTTCCCAATTTAGAGGTTAATTTGGATTTATTAAGCTTGGGCATCTTTGAAAAATGGAAAATAGGTCTAGAATAAACAGTCTTGGCATGAATATTTAAATTTGGATAGGTGAGGTGAGGTGATTTTTGGTTATGGAGCATTTTGAGTTGATCTTAGAATTTGTGTGCTCTCCTTAGGTCAAGGAAGGGAGAGGTCATAGGGAAGCTATGACCATATAATTGTAGGAATAGAACACTGGGAATTGGGAAATTGGTTGATAAAAGGTTAGCAGTGGCAAAATGTGTCTTGCCTAATTTGATATGCAAAAGAAAAGAAAATATACTTTATATCTCTTCCCAGGATTTAGGGCTCAAACTACTATTACCAGTAATAACTCTGGAGGCATATTAATTTATATGTGATTTTCATAAACTATTTTCAAAATCCAACAATCATTGAGAGCATTAATGAAAGAAATGCATTTGAAGTTATCAACCTGTAGAACATGCTTCCTTTATAAATTAGGAATTGAAAAGATGCTTTAGCCTTTTTAACGGTAGTTTCTCAATGATCGAATATAAAAAGAATACATAGCCTTTTTAGAGCATCAACAAAAATTTTTTAAAAATTTTAAAGCTCTCTGACAAGAAATAGCATAGAATGTGTACTGAATTGGGAAATTTTGTATACGCTCCATCCACAAAGTGAAAGTTTGGTGTTTGGAAAATGGATTGGAGCTAGAATGCTCCAGGCATTCCTGTTAGAGAGTGGGGCCTCCAACGATTTGCATGGGCAAATGTAAGAAACTGGTTTTAATTACATGCAACAGTTCTAAAGTAAAGAACATCAAATAGGGGAAAGAGTTGCAAATAGTTGTAACCCTTTCCAAAGATTCTGAAGCTCTTTCTCCCATCACTAATTTAAAGTCATGAAATTTAATAGAATTATCATCAATACATTTTGAAAGGGCTATTAGCTACATGTATGTCACATTATCACAGACTTGAGCAAAGTTGACCAAATAATGACTCTATTAGACGCTTATCATCAGACATTTATGCTTAGAGAAACTTGACTCAGCAGCTCTGAAAGAAGGGAAAAGTTAGTTAAACTGACCTTTCCCATGAAAGAGGATTACTTTTATTCTTTTGGGTAAAATCTAGTGATTTTGAATGGTTGTCAAACCTTCCCCAAACTTGAGCAGAAGTCATCTACCCAATAAGAAAGATGAAACTTTAGGAATGTGTTTTCAAATCTGCATTTCCATCATCAGTGGACTTTCGTTGGTGTAGTCCAGAATACACTGCCTCTGTCTGCCTAATTACTATCAATTTATACAGAGATTTACTTTTCTCATTTGTACATGGTCTTCATAATCATCTCTGAATAGTGGTAGTGATGTTCACTGGCTTCTGATGTTTAAAGTATCTAAAAAGCAGTTTGTGAAATTAGGCAGATCTATTATCTAGGTCTTTGTGCTCAGGTTCCATTTTAAAAATCTAGTCTGACTCTTCTGAAGATATTTTGAAGCGTTTTAAACTCAGGATGATAAAATATTCATTGCATACTTCTATTTTAAATTTACATAAAATTGAGCATTGAATGATCAGTGTTTGAATTGTGTTATTTGTTGTATCTGCAGAAATTATGAAAGATAAAAATATACCCAGCATTTGTGGTACAGTAGAGATGCTGTATTTTACTATAGTGACAATAGGGGCAAGATATCTGTTAGGGGGTCATTGTATCTCTTTTTCTACTTTGTCTTTATCATTTTATATTATCCATTATATTTTAATACAGAAAAAACTGGTTATATTATACCAGGAATTATAAATTTGCAAATATAGAGATATAACTGAAAAACGCAACAAAATAATGTTTTCATTTCTCCCAAAGCAAAGGTTTATCAAGTCTCTGCTAAGTGTCAAGTACTGCACTAGATTCCAGAGACAGGTCAGTGAGGAAGGCAGACAGTGCCTCTTCTCATGAAGCTGAGGTTCTAATGGAGTAAACAGCAATAAAACAAGGAAGCAAATAAAAAAGGAAATATTCAAATTTAAAAAGTAATTGTGAGTTTTGATTGGCCCGTGAAGGAAGCAAAAACAAAAAATAAATAAAAAGGACAAAGATAGAGACTGTCATGGGAAAAGTGGGGCCAGGAGTGCTTTCTCTGAGGAGGTGATACTTCAGCTGAGACTTGAGGCTCAAGGTACAAGAATAAAGAACAGCAGATACGGCCGGTCACGGTGGCTCACGCCTATAATCCCGGCACTTTGGGAGACCGAGGCGGGCGGATCACAAGGTCAGGAGATCGAGACCATCCTGGCTAACACGGTGAAACCCCGTCTCTACTAAAAATACAAAAAAACTAGCCGGGCGAGGTGGTGGACACCTGTAGTCCCAGCTACTCGGGAGGCTGAAGCAGGAGAATGGTGTGAACCCGGGAGGTGGAGCTTGCAGTGAGCCGAGATGGTGCCACTATACTCCAGCCTGGGTAACAAAGCATGATTCCGTCTCAAAAAAAAAAAAAAAAAAAAAAAAAAAGGACAGTAGGTACAACAACCGTGGAGCAAGAAAGAGTTAGACATGTCCAGCAGACTGAAGGAAGACCAGTGTGCTGGTATCAAGAGGACAAGAGTGGTACAAAGTGAAGCTAGAGATACAGGACCAAGATGATAGGCAGCCTCTTGAAAATCACTGGAAGGATCACCTTTACTAAGTTGGGAACATATTTTCTTTACAATTTTTAACATTACAATATACCAAAATGCTTAAGAGAAAGCATGCTAATTTCAAGAAATATACATACTCCACACTTATACATATCTATAAACATAAACTTAAGAACATGTCAAAGGAAGTCATTGTAATTATGTAATTTATGCTAATACTGTTCTATTATAAATTTGATCAGTAAGTAAAATATTCTCTTCCTCTGACCTTCATTATACTGAACACTTCTGGTTTCTCTTCTACCTCTTTTGAAGCAACTCTTTCTTTGTGACATTATTTTCTTTCTATTCTGCTTGGTTAATTTACCTGTTTATCACTAGATACTCTCTCCTTGTCCTGGATACACTTTCCTTGCCAAGACATAAATCCTTGACATGAGTTATCAACTCTGTTGATTCCCCAAAATTCCTGTGCTCGACATTGATTTATCTCCTAAGTTTGAGACATATATTTCACTGCTTGCTTGATATATCTGTATCTGTATCATCTATATTCCACAGTAATCTCAAGATCAGTTCCCAAATGATTTCATCACCACCCCCTAACCACAGTCGTTTTCATATACCTTATTTTGCCTGTCTGTCCATATGGATGGCTGAAAGGTGGTGATATTTTAGCTGAGACTTGAGCTAATCCACCTGGCTACGGAAACAACACATAAGTTCCTTACTTAACCTTCTCTTTGCTTTCCTAAGTTGAATCAAACAATGAATTCAGTAGATGTTCCTTCCTAAATTTTCTTCAACATCATCTTTTTAAAAAGAAAAAAAAAGTACAATTGCCCGTCTGATTTATATGACTTACACACTCCTTCACAATCTCACCTCTGCTTTTCACTGTAGTCACATCTCCTTCCAGCACACTCCTCCCACCCCAACTGTTTTTCCTTAATTGTAATCCTCTTGGACTTTAAAGTCTCTTCATGAACTACAGAGGACTTGCTCCTTAAACCTCAGAGACACACGAGTCCTCCTCCAGCCCAGATCTAGTTGAAGGCACCTCCTTTGTATTCCCAGAACAATGCATACTTTCCTAATAAGGCATCCATGCTACTATAATGAATGAACTCATTTGTTTGTCATCTTCTGTTATACATCAAACAACGTAAGAGAAGGGTCATTTTATTCTCAGTGTGAAATAGAGTATATGTTGAGGGTCTGGAGCACAGCAAGCACTTAAGATATATTTGCTAAATAAGAATGGAATTTATAGACCCTATGAGATCCTAAGGACTGCACTATTTGCAGAACAAAGAGAAACAGATTGTGCCCTCAAACATCTCAAAAACAAACTGATACAATATATTGTGAGAAGTGCAAAATAGAAGCATGCACAGAGTGCTATAAGAACATGTGTTTTGATTGTTTATTAAGCATGTATGTAGCATTTTCTATGATTGGCATAATCCTATCTATAATACTGTATGATAACTATTAATGATGATACCCATATTATAGATGAGTAAACTGAGACAAATATAATTAATGTGCCTAAGTCTATGTTGGTAATGAATAGTAAAAGTGAGGTTTGAATAGAGGTATCCTGACTCCAGAGTCCATTATCTCAACTGCTGTGCTGTGCTAACTGTCCTATGGAAAGAGGCTCTTCAGCACAGCACTTACAGTTCTTTCTTCTAATGGAAAAATGTTGCATGATGAGGTTTCAGAACCGTGTTGCAACAAAGACTTACTCTACTTTTTAATGGGAAACTTGTTGAGCTATCCCCTCCACCCTTAATAAGTACAGAGTTTACATTTTTCAACCAGTTTCTAATACTCCATTAACAATGTACTGTTAAAAAATCGCCTACAATAGGGATTGGTCATTGTATTTACAGTATGACATTTACTGTCATATATACTAGGAAAAATACTTATTTTTATAATATCTTTATATAATTTTAAAAATACCTGTGGTTTCCAGCAATAAAAACTATTTTATAAAATTTAAAAAAACTTGCCAACCTTCTACCCTGCATTATTTATCGGTGACACTAGGTGTTATAGTGGTTACTTTGATTGGTTACATAAACATATCAGAAGTCTAGGCTCTTAAACACAAAATGCTATAATATATGAGATTGCAGCTACCATCTGTGAAGGGAAAAAAAAAGAAACCCTTTATTTTCTAGCATACTTAATTAACAGCTTTCTACCTCACAGGAATGTCAAACTGTAGAACAAGTAAAATATATTTTTAGAAAATGACTTATAATTGCATTGAGAGAAAATACATTTTATATAACCTAAAACTATATTGATAGGTATTTTACACCCACCAATTTTACACAAATTTTAGAGGAAAATGAAGTAGATAAATTTACAAAGTGATGATCAATCAGTTGAAGTCATAGTTTATGAAGAAACCAAGCTGTTCTCTGGTATTTAAAACTTGTGAACAAATGTTAATTATCATCCAAGGTGCCAGATTCTCTACTTTCATTAATTGCTAATAAATTACAGATGCATATAAAGTTCACTTTCCCAAAACAAAGGAGGTAATATAGTAATATCAAACACAGTAAGTTCTCATAACTACGTGAAAAAACAAAATGACTTTTACATTTTAGAAAGTGTCTAAAGAAGTGGATAGAAAAGATGGTTATTTGGTTATTTTACAGAAGGTATTTCTCCAAGTCCTAAATTAGAGGTTTATCTTATACACGAAATTTTCTTAATGAAGCATTTTTGGTATTTGGCAAGTAATCTAGTATGGATTATCTCAACCAGATATCCTCTGGCTATAAAACAGGTCTATGGTCTATATATTTATAATACAGTTCTAAGTGGCTGGTTATTGCGCATAATATCACCATTAATTTCTACCTTGATATTTTCACATGCACATGTATCTGCAGAAAAAATTCATATACTTTAAGACTTCTTAATGTTCTATTCTTAATCCATTCAAGATCTCCATGTTAAATTTTAACTAGTTGTTGAGCTGCTTGGTTTCTTAGGTTAACCGGTGATTAAGTGGACTTGACTGTATCAACCAGAGGTTTATTCAAAGTAGACAAAAGCCTTTGTTTTGTGTGTACTAGATATTTTTCAATAAGAAAAGTTAACATTAGCTACGTCGTACTTTCCTGTTATCAGGCAACCCTGTATTCAGTTTTCTTCCTACAATAAGTGACATTTGGGTATATTCTCCTGTGGGTCACATTATTAGCAATGGGCTATTATTGTCTGCCTACTCACTGATTAAAAATATCAATTACCCTATTGCTAATCTATTATATAAATGGAAAATAAAATCTCCTCCACTTTGCCTCCTCCCTGGGCTCAGATACATAAATACAAAGACCAAATTTCACTGATCACTTTTGAAGATGTATTCTGTTAGTGCTAGTACCTAAGACCTTTCTCATATACGGAAGAAAGGAAAATAATTGACATTTGCCACATAAGCCAAACTCCCAACATATGTCTTGCTAAAACTGGATACCCCTTTTGTTTTACCAGGCTGCCACCTAACTTGTCACATGGACCCCTGACCAGAAAGTATGGATAACTAAAGGAACAAAACTAAGGGTGGGAATGTGGTCAGTGAAACTATGTAAATGTTTATTCAGTCTTAGTTGACTTAAAAAGAGGCACTAGCATGTACTTTAATCATTGCAAGTAAATGTGTGATGGGAATTACTAAACACAGACTGACAGAAAACGTCAGATCTTTAATCTCAAGGTATTTAAATGCAACACATAAATGAAAGATATCTAAAGAAACATTTCCATCAGAGCATGTGTTTAAGAGGAGAGTAATTTTCCAATAACATAATTATGAGCCTGAAATATAAACATTTGGGCTAAGCTTTATTTTTATTATATCAATGGTCAAGTGATTTGGTGTAATAAAGTATTTAGTTGTATCAATTTTTACTTCATTTTATTTATTTCTTCATCTATTCACTCATTTATTTTCCAGGAAGCATTGCCATCATTGTGCCTCTCGTCCTCTTGGTGACTTTGATAACCACCTTAGTAATTGGTTTAGTGCTTTGTAAAAGAAAAAGAAGGTAAGATGCAATATTGTAGATTAGCAGTCAGTGAATAAATCACACAACTAGGTGCAGAAACATAATGTTTTTTTTTTCATTTTTTAAAATATGATTTAGTTATGCCAACTATAAATCCAATGTTTTTGAAATCATTTTATACCTCTCTTTTAAGTGATTATAATGTAGACAATTCTTCTCCCATATTATGTTAATGGAGTGGTCCATTTATATATTCTAGCAAAAGTAACAAGAGATCATATTATTCAAAAGTTAAGTAGAATTTTACATTTGCAGTTGTCTTTCCTTGAAACAGCAAGGGTCTCTGAGGAGCATCTTTTTATATTAATGTGTATGATTAGTAATGCCAATACAGTGATACTGATATGCATATGTACATCTCCAGTTTGTACATTTCATTCACAAATAGTGCATTGATTTAGGTATATCTCTTTAGAAGTATCATTTCAATTTATATGAAAATGAACTTATAGATCTAGAGGAGTAGGTTGTCTGGAGAAAGACGAGAGCCATGTGTGCTCACTTATAAATGACCATGAAATAATGTGTACACACGGACACAGAGTGTAGGGTGATAGCTATTAGAGATTTAGAAGGGTGGGGAATGAAGTGGGGTGGATGATGAGAAATTACCTAATCGGTACAGTGTACATTATTTGGATGATGGACATACTAAAAGCCCAGGCTTCAACACTATGCAATATAACCGTGTAACAAACTTGCACTTGTACAAAATAAGCTTAAAAATCAGGAGCTTTTGAGTCACTATTTGAATTATGTAAATCAGGATTCTAACCATGTAACTTGGAGATTGAAAACAATCTATGAGTTTCTTTTGTTGTGATAGTTTTCAGAAAGGAGAAAAAATAGAATTTAAAAAGATAATTGATTGGTAAATATTCAATTTCAAATGATGTGGTTTTAGCTATTTAGGAGGTATTTATTTCCAGTGTGTTTTTATTAAGTCAAACAACTGGGTAAATGGCCTATCAAAGTACTACTTTTTGTTTCTCTGTTACCCGACAAATGTCATTTATTCAATTTATTTCAAAATAAGTAAATTTGTAAATATGATAATTTCATATACCTGGTGATATTTATACAAAACTCACACATATTAATGTTCATATATTCTAGGACAAAAACAATTAGAAGACAACCTATTATCAATGGAGGAATAAATGTAGAAATTGGCAATCCATCTTATAACATGTATGAGGTAGATCATGATCACAATGATGGAGGTCTTTTAGATCCTGGCTTTATGATAGACCCAACAAAGGTAATATGTCTTAAGATAATGGGTTGTGAACACTGACATTTTTGAGTTGCATCTCTGTTTTATGGTTCTGAATTTCACCAATTTTCTGTTATCTGAAGTTAGAATAAGAGACTTTAGGATGTATTGAATGATATAGCCTCTTCTAAAGAGAAAGTACAATTATGGACTGCATTCATCTGAAGCTTCAAGTTAGTGTAATACATCTTAGAAAACATAATTATTTGCTCAGTTCATTTATAAAGATGTTATTTATTTTATATGTTTTTTATTGAAAAATGACTCATTATCTGTTTACCTAAAACAAATGAAAAACTCATTTAAAAATTGTTTCAGTATTGATATCACACAGCAAATTGTTTAGGTCTTCTTCAGGGTGTGGATAGATATATAGATAGATAAAAGTCTGTTATAAAGTAAAGCTACCGACTTTCAAGGTTGAAATGTATGCAAGGAGAAGACCAACACATGCACAGTCATATCTATATAATGCACATGCACATATCTAGCGATATGACTGAAAAGTAGTTTGGTGGGATATTTCTACCCAATTCCTCCCAGTATTCCTTACAGTGTGGTTCTATGGGGTTTTAGTTTGGTAAGAACTGGATACTAACAAGATAGTTTCGTTTTCATCACTTCAGACATGGCATCCTTCTTTTAAACTTTATTTTTTGTTTTAATTGATGCATAATAAGTAGGGAATCAGTACATTGAAGAGATATCTGTACTTCCATGTTTTTTTTACATTACTCACAATAGCCAAGATATAGAATCAACCTAAGTGTGCATCAACAGTGAATAAAGAAAATTATATTCAGCCATAAAAAAGAAAGAAATCCTGTCATTTGAGGCAACTGGATGAAGCTGGAAAATATTGTTACATGTGAAATAAGCCAGGCACAGAATGACAAATACCACATGATCTCACTCACATGTGGAATCTATAGAAGTTAATATTGAAGTAGAGAGTGGAATATAGGTTACTAGAGGATGGAGAGGGGAGGAGGAAGTAAGATAGATGTTGGTCAATGGGTATAAAGTCATAGTCAGATAGGAGGAATGAGTTTTGGTGTTCTATTGCACAGTTAGGTGATGGTGGTTGACAATATTGTATTGTATATTTCAAAATAGCTAGAAAAGAGGATTTTTAATGTTCTCACCACAAAAAATCATAACTATATATGAAGTGGCAGATATGCTAAATACTCTGACTTTATTTTTCTGCAATGTATACATGTATAAAAACATAACACAGTATCTCATAAATATGTATAATTTATGTAAAATAATTCTTTGACCAAATGTGTACAGCTTAGTGTAAAAATCTTGATCGGTGTGTTTTTAAATATAAAAGAGTACAGTACTTTATTGTCAAATATGTTGCTTCCAGTAACGTTTAAATGACGAGCCAGATAAGCTGTGTCCCTGGACTTCTTTGTAATTAAATTACTTTTGAGAAACACTTTTCTGTCATAATATCCTTACTAGTTTAAAACATTTCATTGATACATATAGCTTGACAATCCACAGTCTTTTAAATTTAAAAATTTATTAGTTTTTATTACTACAAGCTCAGGTTGGCAACTTTTAAGAGAAATAGCTAAATGATACAATTATCCAGTTAAACTTGTGAAGACTTACTTCACTGAATTATCTGAATATTCTTTCTCATAATTTTAGAACATTTTTCTCTAAATTAAGAGTATCAATTTACTATTATGAAACGATTTTTCTTGGCTTATTTATTTAATAGTTATTTTTCTGACTTATAAAAGTTACTTCATCAAAATGCACTTTTACATTGTAAATATCCAATGTGGCCAATCTACACTGAAATTAGTTTGCAATCACAGTCACAGGTGTTCCTGAAGGAGTTGAATAGGATCACACATATTCAATCTAGTTCTGAATCCATGATTAGACTTTCTAAGCCTGAAATTGATGCTCAAATATTCACTTATATGAAAATCAATCTTTTCACATGGATACATTGTGTACTGTTGGACAGTACTATAATATTTTTCTAATTAGATGTAATTTTATAGTTATTATTTATTAATTAATTCACTGCTACATCTGAAATTTTTCAAGGAAAAAATCCTGGTATCCTTACATTTGATATTTTCTACTTTAAAATGTCACAGAAGTGGAGATACAATACATATTGTTCACTGTGTATCTATTATATCTATTATATCTATGAAGGAGAAAGACATCTTAAATAATAGAGTTCTGAAATTCTTTGCATTTTTCTTAAGAATAAAAATATAGTATTCATACATATAATATAGACTACTGAGGATATACTTTATGCATATTTCATATGAAGAAGGGTTCTTACTTTTTCCTCGTCACTTTTATTTCTAGTGATAGAATTAATCCAATTTTGTACACTTAAAGACAATAGCTTTTTATACCACATTTAAAAAATTTTCACATTTACTCTAGGAAGATAAACCTATGTTTCAGTGCCACCTAAATGTATTTTAATGTACTTAGAGCATAATACTCAATAAATGTTTACCAATTTGATGACTGCTAACCAAAATTTCATCAAATATGACTTAGATGACTGAGTCTAGCTGGATCCTGATATTTGAATGTAAATGTGAATTGTTGTCAAATGAGTAACTACAGCTAGTTCTAATAGGTTTAGACAGTAGTGAAAAACAAAGGGTCACACTGAAGCAACCTTAATAATCATATGAATCTTACAGAATATTCACTCTGTTGCAAGGCTTTGATATATGCATGGTCTAATCAGTATAAATTACATTACATATGAAAAAATATTTTGTAGAACACTCATTTCTGTTATTTTCAAAGAGGCTAACATTTCTAGTTCAATGGTATCTTATAATCAAAAGGATTGAAAGTACTTAACACAGTTCATAAAATAGATTTGACTATGGGAGCAACCACAGAATAGTTTGAAGAGTGTAAAAGAGATAAATTAATATGTACTAGTTTTGGCCGGGAGCGGTGACTCACGCCTGTAATCCCAGCACTTTGGGAGGCCGAGGCGGGTGGATCACAAGGTCAGGAGATCGAGACCATGGTGAAACCCCATGTCTACTAAAAATACAAAAAATCAGCTGGGCGCGGTGGCGGGCGCCTGTAGTCCCAGCTACTAGGGAGGCTGAGGCAGGAGAATGGCGTGAACCCAGGAGGCGGAGCTTGCAGTGAGCCGAGATCGCGCCACTGCACTCCAGCCTGGTGGACAGAGTGAGACTCCGTCTCAAAAAAAAAAAAAAAAAAGTACTAGTTTTATCTTCAAATTCATGCCATTCTTATTTGGACTGTTTTTTGTATTTTCTGAACAAGACTTTTGTGAGAGAAATGTCCCTACCTGTGAAAGAAAGATCCAATACTAATATTGAATCCAATATTAATATTGGATCTTTTAAGTTGTTTTGAGTTGTTAAAGCTAACATGAACACACTGTAAATGACTTAAGGCTAAAGGGTTTTATGTTATTTTTATGAATTAACATGATATGTATCAATGAAAAGTGGTTCCATAATATTAGATCAGAAACTAAAGTTATCTGTTTATATACAGGCCAGATACATAGGGGGAGGACCCAGTGCTTTCAAGCTTTCACACACAGCGCCGCCCATCTACCTAAACTCTGATTTGAAAGGACCACTAACTGCTGGGGTGAGAGAATATTCATTATTTCATGTCCATTTCATCACAGAACCGTCGCAATCAAACGTTGATTACTAGACTTAGAGGCTTATTTTTAATTAAGTTTTTAATTAACAAGAGATTTCAAAATAGCATTTAGATTGGGGGCTTATGTTATGTGTTCTGTCTATACAAAATTACATCGAAAACATTATCATTTTAGGCAAGCCATTAAGTAGAAATCTCCCTTCTACTGGATTTAGAAATGTTATAGCCCCTTAACAATGAACATGAGTATTTGTTATTCTTAGAAAAGAAGCTCGGCCGGGCGCGGTGGCTCAAGCCTGTAATCCCAACACTTTGGGAGGCCGAGACGGGCGGATCACGAGGTCAGGAGATCGAGACCATCCTGGCGAACATGGTGAAACCCCGTCTCTACTAAAAAAAAAAAAAAAAATACAAAAAAAAAAACTAGCCCGGCGAGGTGGCGGGCGCCTGTAATCCCAGCTACTCGGGAGGCTGAGGCAGGAGAATGGCGTAAACCCGGGAGGCGGAGCTTGCAGTGAGCTGAGATCTGGCCACTGCACTCCAGTCTGGGCAACAGAGCGAGACTCTGTCTCAAAACAAAAAAAAAAAAAAAAAAAAAGAAGCTCTAGCCAGAAATTTAAACTGAATAATTTAAACTTTTGATTTTATTCATTTCCTTTAATAGTGGTTTATTTAATATATACAAATTTGATGTGCAGTTAAATAGACTGTACTTTAAAATATGTCATCATATTGAGAAATTACAGAGGGTCTAACAAAACCATTCTCAAAAACATGTTTCAATTGAGTAACCTTTGTTTAGAGAAAGCTGTTCTGTCTAAAGTTACATAGTTCATTTTAAGCAGAAGAGCAGAAAAGATGCATATCAAGATTCCTAGGGATGAGAATTCTGTCCCTTATCCTCTTTCCCATTAGCTGTTTTCATCCTCATTCTCTATCATGTTTGTCTCAATTACATGGCTCAAAGATTATAATGTTTCCTTGTTGTAACTAAGATTTAATGTACTGTTTTTGGAAAGACAAAACAGAACAAAAAATAACAAAAACAAACAAACACTACAAAAAACTTTCTTGGACTAAGCTGCAATTTGTTAAATAATGAACATTGTATGTTTTCCAACTCAAAGAGGTCAACTACTGCATGCCTCTATTCTACTTCAAAATGCTATAAGTGTTTATGAAACTTAAGATGACTGTGTACATCACAATTCTTTGAAAAAGTCCAAAAATATTTCTAATAAGTACACAGAGGTTGTTTGAGGCAAAAAATCTTGCTTTTATTTTAAATCTGCTATACTAACACATTTCTTTACATTTTTGTTTACTTGTTTTTAAGTTCATATTGAAATATTATAAGCACCAAACAAACGCTTTTCTGAAAACACATGTTACTTGCTGCTCATTGGCTTGTAATAGCAATAAGGGGACGACACAAAAACTGAAAACATGACAATTTAGTTTCACATTTTATGCTTTTATAATAAAGTCTCAGTGAACATAGCTTTCACAAAGACTTTTTCTGGGTTTTTATGTATGGCAAACTCCTTTTAGGTTTTCAAGTTACTTGCAAAATGTAAAATTATGTTTTATGTAATACCTTGTTTGAGTTGACTACAGTCTGTAAGCATAACATATAAATAACCTTTAAATAATTACTATTTAATAAATTAAATGTATTGCATATAAATATTGTTACGATTAGGAGATGGACATTCTAGGAAATAAATAATTATGTGACCAAGGCCAATAATAAAATTATATATTTTTTTCTCCTTCAGCCAACAAATTACTCCAATCCGGTATATGCAAAATTATATATGGATGGGCAAAACTGTCGAAACTCCTTAGGAAGTGTTGATGAAAGGAAAGAACTGCTTCCAAAGAAAATAGAAATTGGTATAAGAGAGACAGTGGCATAATCAGTGATACCTTTTATATGCTGTATAAATGTATAAAATATAAGGATTACTTTTGTATGTTCCAATAGTATTATACTTGTTTTGGCATCAGCATTACCTCTTTCTTTATCTTTTTCCTGGTTAATTGTTTTCTGAGTTTTTGGGTTTATGTTTTGCTGATGACTATTGATTGACCATTTGTATGGTATTTTTATGAAAAAGAACTGCACTACAGTACAATTTACAACAATGCTGCTGATATGACACACCTTTGAATTTGTTAAAATTAAAAACAACATATTCCTTTGTAGTGTGAATATAAGCAATCTATTTTATATGAACTTTTTTGGTTGTACTTAATCAAAGAGAATCTCTGCACTTTTCCATTATATGGTTTGAAAGCTGTAATACAGTGTCATTTTATTTTTCTCTTTAAATTGATTGATGGGAAAATGATTGAATGGTCAACTCTCTTCTTTGTGCCCATAAAAATTGAATCAGACTCTGCTGAAAATATATAGCTCTCACAAGTTCAGCATCACCTGCTTTGAAATTAGCCTTAGATTGCCAACCAATAGATGAGAATTTTGAGGAAAAAATTTAAAAATATGTAAAATTAATAATTTGCATGAACACAGATGACTCCATTTTCCAAAACTTAGTGGACTCTATCTGATGTACTAAATGTATACACCTTGTAAGCAATAGTT
Source organism: Trachypithecus francoisi (assembly GCF_009764315.1). NCBI lineage: Eukaryota > Metazoa > Chordata > Mammalia > Primates > Cercopithecidae > Trachypithecus > Trachypithecus francoisi. The sequence continues at coordinate 103,166,053 of NW_022681458.1, forward strand.
ATATTTAGGTGGTAGAACGTAGCAAAAATATAACTGAAAGTTGGCAGACTGCACTTGCTACTAAATAAGACCTTTTGTTCTCCCTCCGTCTTGAGATTGATAGCCAGCCTGGAGCACAACAAGGCATTGGGTACTTGTGTCTTAGGTATTTCTTCCCAGTACATGCATTTTGTGGAAGATCAACCCAACCCCTTACTACACTGAACACTAAAGAATAATACATAAGCACACAAATTGATGACAGAATTTCAATTATGTGAATGCATCCTCTTTGCTAGGTCAAAAACAAAGGGCAAAGCAGACATTTTAGTACACATAGTGATTGGTAAATATTTTCCAGGTATAATATGAGTAATCCATTATTTGCCCTATCCAAAATATATTCAAGAGCCTTCCAAGTTGTAGAAGAACAATGATCTGCCCATAATCGAAGGTGGAGAGTCTAAATGCTGTACCAGTTGCTCTGGTATTCAGGTTTCCTTGGGTTTTACAGAACACATGGACCCCATTCACATTTGGTTTGTTTATCTTCAAATTTGAGTTGAAATGAGTGTTATTTAAGTTGTATTTAAAAAATGGATAGCATTTTTATACAAATATCTTTAAAGGCACAAAAGATTTATTCACAAGTTTTGGAGGGCTTTTTGTTCCTCTGATAGACATGACTGACTTTTAGCTGTCATAATGTATTAACCTAACAGATGAAATGTTAAATATGTGGTTGCTCTTTATCCCTTTGTACAAGCATTAAAAAAACTGCTGTTTTATAAGAAGACTTTTTGTTGTACTATGTGCATGCATACTACCTATTTCTAAACTTTGCCATATTGAGGCCTTTATAAACTATTGATTTATGTAATACTAGTGCAATTTTGCTTGAACAATGTTATGCATATCATAAACTTTTTCAGGTTCTTGTTTAAGTACATTTTTTAAATTGAACAGTATTTTTCATTTTGGTTATAATATAGTCATTTTGCCTATGTTTCTACAATGAAGTGTTAAATACTTTATAAAAAATTGTTGACTGACTTATTTAAATGAAATTCTACATATTTAAGAGCTTGTGTTGGGTAGTTTTTAAAAATAAGAAAATTTCTTTATGTACCTTAAATATTCTGAGAAACCTGTTTTAGTAAACATGGCATTTTTATATCCTTAGAACATAATACTCTCCAGGGGAAAACTGATATCATTGTATCATTTTTCAATGCACAGCGGAGAAGGCATTATCTGTCTTCATGAAGTAGAAACACTCCCCTTACTTTTTCCTTTTCCCTGCCTTCCTGTGCCTGTCAGAGACTCCACATTGCAATAGAAAGGTTCTATACATAGTAGCATGACAGCCATGCTGAACAAACCAAAGTTCTTCCTGTCCCTTTCTATTCCCCAAAATTGTACTTTATGGAAAATCAGATTCCATTAGATGCTATTTCCACATTCTTTTGTAAGTAGAATGGTTATTTGCTATACCTACTTTTAGCATCAGACTAGAGATGGAAAATACAGGTGCGTCTGATTTACTTATCATCGAGTTATGTTATTTGAAGGGGCCTTTGATATCAGAGCTGTGTAAATGCAACTGAAATTATTATTTCAAAGAAACAGAACCCACGGATTGGTGTGATATTAATACAGTTAACATTAGTTTAATATTTAGCAAATAATATATGATATGCAACCGACTGCCAGTTGGGAACCGACACTGATGACCTATTCTCACTAGGGCCCTAGTGAAAACAATAGTCAACAGAACTCAGAATGTGTTTTTTAACTCTGGAGCCCTGTGGCTACTTTACATGATAAATATCTATTTTCAACTAAAGTTAATTTAATCTATTTCCATAGCTCTATTGTATTCTATTCCAATTTTCTATTGCAAAAATTTTTATAAATGCTAGAAATTCAAGTTTATAATTCTCTTTCAAAGTCACAATTCTTTATAAATGTCATCAAAAAAATCCTTTCTAAACTGTTACTTCAAGCTTTGGTGGGAGATATTTTATAAAAATTAATGTTTCCTGATAAAACTTGCTTCTCTACCCAAATACCCAAATGCCTTGTTATCTAGAGCAATGCGTTTCAACTTCTTGGCATTCTGCCAAGTAATTTATTTTCCTTTATAGGGACGGATATTTAGAACTATCATTTCCTTCTATCCATTTCAGTAATGCCAGTACCACCACCTAAAGTTGCAACAAACAAATGTCTATAAACATTGCCAAATGTCTTCTGGGGAACAAAATTGTCCCTGATCAGAACGACTGATTTAGATCTATATTCTATCTCTCATTATTAAATTATTATCAGCTGGAACCAAAAAAAATGCCCCTGCTCAACAAAATCATGGTATTCCCAAGTTTTGATTTTAATTCCTTAGTGTCGATGATGAAAGATTATAGAAGTTTGGTATTAATGAAGTGCCTATGTAGTAAACAGTCAAAAGCTATGACTAAGGGGAAAAGTTTCATTTGGAAACGTTTACAATTTTGCATAAATTAAGTCATTTATTTGTGTAAATGTGTTTTATCTGTGTCCATTTCAGTATCAGTGATTGTGTTTTATTTTGTTTTGTGTTTTGTCATTTGTTTATTTGGTTAGTTTTAGAATTGAAGAAAAGTCTGTGCTTTTCTTCTAGGAATGTTACTTTCTATTTTGATAATGACTGAGATATGAAGAAAGTTCAAACCTAAGTACATGTTATGGCTATTATAAATACGAAACGCCTACAATTTCCAAATCGCAGAGAAAACTAGTATATGTGATGCAAGAAATTGAAAAATTATTGTTGATTTTTCTTTATTCTCTCTCATTTCTATATCTTCAAATACATCCTTTGGATATAAAATCTTATTCCTCTGAGAATACTAATATTAGGTACAGATTCAACTTCTTCATGTAGCTTGATTTAAAAGATTAAAATATAAGAGAATAAGAATTCTGTGAGCTAAGCAATATATAGCTAACTACTTTTTAACAGCAGTTTTATCTTATACTCCATGCGTTTTCATCACTGTAACAATGACTTTCTCAATACTAGATGATACAGCAAAATCTAATGTATACTAAGAGTTATTAATCATTACTTAAATATGAACATTTTGCCTGTAACTTGCAAAAAATGGAGAGACTCAAGCACTACTTTATGAAGATTTTAGGGCAATCTGGCACAAAATTTTCTACTATGTATTTTGAATGTGAGGAATAAAAGAGCCAAAAAGTGGTTTATTTTTCAATTTTGCTACCACATCTACTGCCAGCTTAACATATCTCAAAAGATAACAAGTCTTGAAAAAGATAAAGACAATTAAAAAATATAGGGAAGTAGTTTTATTCAGAAAGACATTTTGTTTTTGATGTTATCGTATCCAAAGGCCCAACAATGTTTTCTTCATACAGTGCTATGCAAGTATCTAGTGTACAGAAAGAAAAATAGATGAAATGAATTTTTTGGTTTGGCTTTTCTCTAGCAGATGTTATACTTATGTGGCTGCAATTTATTCTGAAAAATAGTTTCTAGTGAATCCCATCTTTTTTTTTTTGTACTCAAAGTGATCAAAAATCAAAAGAAAAATTGATACTAAAGATGGACTATTTGATAAATTCTATGCTTAGAATGTATTCATTTTCTCTGATGGATAATCTGTCCCTTTAGAATGGGGTTTGTAAGATATTGTTGCACTTAAGCAATGCAATTCTGATACTTTAGTCATTTGTTCACTCCAGGATAATTTTTCAGCTGTGGTTTCTTCTGCAGTTTTAATACATAAATTATGTGTCTCCTGGTGCAATTTGATTTCCAGCTTGCTTATGCAGTAGTGTCCTGGAGAGTCAATGATATGCGTCTTCTAGCCTTTGATAGTGAAGCCATACACATCTTACTTGGATCAGGAATCTAGTCATTTATAAGTGAGAAAATACTTGTTTCACACACAGAATAAACTGTGAAATATACTTAAGAATACATTTAGGAGTTTGAATAATAAAGTTTTCTGTGGAGATACTATATATATATATATATGGAATATAAGTTTAGATTGAAAACATATCTCAACAGATAATATAAAAGTTAAGTAAGAAATAACTGGACAGTGAGATTTATACCTAGAATAACCTTTACCTTTAGTATTTATCTTTTTACAACTTATTGCTCTGTTTACTGCAGGATTTATTCCTTGATTTTTTTACTTTGAGTATATTATTATTTTATGAATAGATTTCACTAAAAGTACTTATCAAAAGTCTATATCTGCAGTGTGTAGCTGAACTTTCACATATATGCAAATGTTACAATCTACAATTGTCAGTTATGGCTGAGGAAATTTATTTAAACACATAACTACACACACACAAATACACTTAGACTCACATTCTCACACACTGGCTTTGATATGCCATTCACTGTGAAGATAACATTTCTTTCCTAGGATTTAATAATGTTTACGTTCTCTGGCCTAGAAGTTCAGAAAACATTACTCTTATACACAATGGTAGCTAATACCTAATTTTGTATTCCTTATTATAAGATCATCATATCTTCCCTCATTTGCATCTCTTTTTTTATCCATAGTGACATTACAGGAAGCCAATGTTACCATTACATTATTTTATCACAACCTGTATTTTTATTGTAAAAAATATTGTCATTTTTGAAAACTTAGAAAATATACATAAAGAAGGAAGAAAATTACCACTATGTTAAAAAACTAGAGAGAAAATTACCACTTCAGAGTATTTTCTTTGTTTTAGGGTCATGCTTTAATTTTTATATCCTGCTTTTAAAATATAATATTAAAATATTTGGTTTTATATCTTCCTTGTGCATTTATTTACTTATTTTTATTCAATTTCTTGTTTGTTTATACTACATAGATGTTATATTGCTTGGTTTTATTTTTCTCTTTTGATTTTAAATTTGTTTTTTTCTGCTGGTAAGTACTTTCAACTGAAAAAATATTCTAGTAATAGAATCTAGAATTTAAAAATAAGTATTTCCCCCCCTTAAAATGAGAAATTTAACATTCTTAAATTCCCTAATTCAACTCACGTCCATAGTCTTCGTTGATATAGTTTGTATTTTTATTTTTCAACTATTTCGAGAGAAGTATTTTTGTATTCTTTATCTTCTTTTCCTTATTTGGGAATATTTTAACTTATTTTTACATTTAGTATTTCTTTTTTACAACTTACAGCTCTTTTACTGCATGATTTCTCCATTCTTGATTTTTTTTTATTTCGACTAAATTCTTATTTTATGAGTAGATTTCATAAAGCGTACTTATCAAAAGCCTTTACCTGCAGTATATTTGCTAAGCTTTCACATATATACAAATATTTCTCTAAGGCCTTCAAATAGAAATGTCAACACAGTTGGATGCACATTTCTAATGCTATAACCTTTTCCTCCAAAATTAGTTTGAAGTTGGCCCACTGCTTTCACACAGTCAATGTTGTTAGGGGCCAGTGTATTTTTATTTATTTGTATCATTTTTCCTCAGGCTTAAAACAAAACAACTAGTTACAATTAAAATATTTTGACAAAAATGCACACATCTTTTTTATTACTTTTGTCTGCCTACCAGAATATATTTTCAGCTGAGATCTATTTTCCTTAAGATTCTCATTACTTCTGTCCAAATTTTCCTTAAATATACAGAAACACCTACGATGCTTAGGTTAAGTCATTTTTTTTCCTTTATAACCTATATCATCTGAGTAGTTTTTTTCCTTACCACTCCCATTTACTCTTGAAGAAATTTTCAAGTTTCTGGCATGTATTACTGATTCGCTTTTTCCCCTGTATACTCAATTTCTTTCTTGTGTATGCCTATGTGAGCATGTGTGTGCACTTATGAAAGCACCTCAGGGATGAATTTTAATTCAGTGCACATAGAGTCCTTCCTTATCTTACTCAGCTTTAAAACTTTTTAAAAACTCTGTTTATTCTCTGTGTGTATTTTCTTCTCAGAGTTTTCTGCTGAGGTGTCATATTATTTGTTTCCTTTTTTCTATTCATAATACCAACCAGTTTTCAAAAGTTATCTTTTGGCAACATTTCTGTAAGTCTACAGAATGGTGTTCTCATTTGTTTTATGTAATTTAAAAAAAATAGTCCGAGGGGCTCTTCATTTTTCTTTTCTATTTACTAATGTTGAATTACAGAGAAAATGCTGTAGTTCTAGAGCTGTTCAGCAGATAGGATGTGCAATGATTTCTTTGTTCTCATTTTATGTCAATTTGATGCCTTTTTGTTATATTTTTTAGGTTTATAACTTCTGATCCTTTTCACCTTCACATATGCTACTGGCTGTGTGCTACAATCCATTATGATTATTCTCTCTCATTTCAATGTATTTCTTTAAATAATGAAACAAAGAAGTGCATAAAAATCCCAGGGTTCCTGTAATCCCCACCTGCCTGCCACCCCTGAATCTGGCCCAATGTTGTGGCATAACCTTCAACATATTCAACAGGACAGCAGCAAGCTTCTCAGTGCTCAAACAGCCCTTCTTTTCTTGAGAACTGTCCCAGATGTCTGCCATATTTTCCAGATGTATCGTTTTCTGAAGGACTGTGAAGCTTGGTTCGAGGCAGTGCTCTGCTCCCATCTAGAAGCACTGACTATTCAGTAGAAGAATGACTACCCATTTCTTTTCTAGTTCTTTTAGTCAATACTAAAGATCCTTGATATTACATAGTACATAACATCTTTCACTGTACATAGTACACTCAGTCAACAAAAAATCCCTGCCAACATGGATGTCCCCCACCAAATTTTGGTCTCTTAATCTACCAACCTTTGAGAAATCATCATCCCACTCGGGAGTACTACCTTCCTCGCTCCAGGCCCATAACACTTGGGGGTAACTTTACTGAAACTACACTAGGTATCTGGTTCTTACCTCAAGGCCATACAGTTAAGGTCACCCACACTTTCCCCTTAAATAAGACATATTGATGGACTAGTGACTATCATTCTATTAACCAGTCATGGGAGCACGATCATGCATTTGGTATTTTTAACTTTTGGGGATGCTACTAGTCACCATGATGGAAGACCTAGTCCCCTCTGAATCAGCTGCAGACAAACTTGGATTTCATTTCTGCCAAACCAGTTATAGAAGCTGAGCTTATATTGAATATTCTAACCTCGCATAACAACCAGAAGGTCTTAATTCATGCTTGAAGGACGTAATCAATAGACACGTATGCACAATCATGTACCTCTATTTTCAAGAACTATTTTCTATTTAACTCACAACATCCCCCACATCTCTGACTTTATCATCAACATAGGTAAATGGCCCTTGTCAAACCCCAAAAAACAAGAGACTAAAATGCAACCCAGTCAGAGCCCAAAAGTTATATTATAATCATGAATATCCCAACAACTACCCCTCGACTGATATAAAATTTTTCCCCAAAATCTCAAGATACCTACCAAATAAGCCTCCATATCTAATAAATACAGTAACTAGATTTTCACCCTAATACTAGTATAATGCCTTGAATATAACCCGTTGAAAGCACTACCCTAGTGAATGACACTCTAAATCAAATATTCCCTAGTATAAGAAACTCTGTTCAACTAAATTTCTACCAATTCAACTTTCAACCCCCTTGAATTACCATAATTGTAAATGACTACTTATATTTATCTCTTTCCCATTATAGTTAAATTTTATACTCAACTATTTATGCAGTTAGTATAGCTTAATTATTCAAAGCAAGACACTGAAAATGTCTAGATGGGTCTGCACAACCCCTATAAACAAGTCAGTTTGGACCTGGCTTTTCTATTAATTCTTAGTAAGATTACATATGCAAGCATCCTCATCCCAGTGAAAATGTCCTCTAGATCCCCTAAATCAAAAGTACCAAGCACACACAAATGCAAGTATCAAGCATCCACCAATGCAGCTCAGAACACTTTATTCAACCACACCCCCACAGGAAACAGCAGTGATAAATCTTTAGCAATAAACAAATTTAAGCTATACTAACATTTAGGGTTGGTCAATTTTGTACCAGTCACTGCGATCATATGATTAACCCAAGCTAATAGATCTCGGCGTAAAGAGTGTTTAAGATCTCTTTTCAATAAAGCTAAACTCCATCTAAGTTGTAAAAAAAAACTCCAGATGAAATAAAATATTACAAAAGTGGCTTTAATATTCTGAAGACACAATAGCTAAGACCCAAACTGAGATTAGCTACCCCAATATGCTTAGCTCTAAACTGTAATAGTTAAATTAACAAAACTATTCACCAGAATACTACAAGCAAGAGCTTAAAATTAAAAGGACTTGGCGGTGCTTTATATCCGTCTAGAGGAGCCTGTTCTATAATCCATAAACCCCAATACACCTCACCACCTCTTGCCCCCTCCCCCAGCCTATTTACTTCCATCTTCAACAAACCCTACAGAGGTTGCAGGGTAAGCACAAATATATCCATAAAAAGTTAAGTCAAAGTGGAGTCTATGAGGTGGCAAGAAATGGGCTACATTTTCTATACCCAGAAAACCTAACAAAAACCCTTACGCAATCTAAAGGCTTAAGGAGGATTTAGCAGTAAACCAAGAGCAGAGTGCTTGGTGGAATAAGGCCCTGAAGTGCGCGCATGCACACACACATACACACCCCTGTTACCCTCCTCAAACAGTATTCTAGAAACTAATATTACTAAAGCTCTCTACCATATATAGAGGAGATAAGTCGCAACATGCATGGTAAGTGTACTGGAAAGTGTGCTTGGATAAATCAAAGTGTAGCTTGACGCAAAGCATCCAGCTTACACCCCGAAGATTTCATCACAACTTGATCACTTTGAGCCAACTCTAGCCCTAAATCTCTCTAAAAATACTAACAGATTATCTCAACTAAGTGTTTACCCAAACAAAAATATAGGCAATAGAAAGAGTACCATAAGGGAAAGATGAAAGAACTAAATCAAGCACAAAAAAGCAAAGAAAAACCCTTATACCTTCTGCATAATGTATTAACTAGAAATACCTCTACATAGAGAGCCAAAGCCAAGTCCCACGAAACCACACAGGCTACCCAAGAACAGCTGAAAGAGCATACACATTTATGTGGCAAAATGGGGGGAAGATTCATGAGCAGTAGTGATAAGCCTACCGAGCCTGATAGCTGGTTATCCAAGTTAGAATCTTAGTTCAACTTTAAACTTACAGAATTACTTAATCTCCTTTTAAGTTTAACTGTTAGTCTAAAGAGGGGCTGCTCTTTAGACTCTAGGAAACAACCTTTCTAGAGCAAGGAAAAAATCTTACCACAATAATTGGCCCAAAAGCAGCAGCCAATTAAGAAAGTATTCAAGCTCAATATCTGACCACCTTAATCCTACTCACAATACTGAACTCCTTACATCACATTGGACTAATCTATTACTCAATAGAAGCAATGATCTTAATGTAAGTAACATGAAGAGATTTTCCACTGCATAAGCTTACATCAGACTGGAATAATCCACTGACAGCAGTCTAATATCAATAAATGATTTAATAAATACCTTATTATTTATCCCCTTAATCCAACACAGGTATGCTCTAAGAAAAGATTTAAAAAAGTAAAAGGAACTCAGCAAATCTTCCATCGCCTGTTGACCAAAAATATCACCTATAGCATTACCAGTATTAGAGGCACTGCCTGCCCAGTGACATATGTAAAATGGCCACAGTATCCTGACCATGCGAAGGTAGCATAATCACTAGTTCTTTAATTAGGGACTTGTATGAATGGCCACACGAAGATTCATCTGTCTCTTACTTTTTGTCAGTGAAACTGACCTATCCGTGAAGAGGCAGATATACACAAATAAGACGAGAAGACCCTATGGAGCTTAAATTTATTAATGCAAATGAAACTCAAAATAAGCCTACAGGTGATAACCTACTATCCCTGCACTAAATTTTGGTTGGAGTGACCTTGGAGCATAATTCGACCCCCAAACAACCTAAACTAACACCAAACCAGCCTAAGCGAACTAATATATATTGACCCAATAACTTAATCAACGGAATAAGTTACCTTAGAGATAACAGCTCAATCCTATTCTAGAGTCTATATCGACAATAGGTTTTGCAACTTCGATGTTGGATCAGGACATCCTAATGGTGTAGCCGCTATTAAGTTTTCATTTGTTCAACGATTAAAGTCCTACATGATCTGAGTTCAGACTGGAGTAATCCAGATCGGTTTCTATCCATTTAACATTTCCCCTAGTACAAAATGACAAGAGAAATAGGGCCCACTTCATAAAGTGCCTTCACCCCATAGATGATTTTGTCTCAGTCTAATAAATCATTACACGCCCTACCCAAGAACAAGGTTTGCTAAGATGGCAGAGCCCGGCAATTGCATAAAACTTAAAACTTTATAATCTGAGGTTCAACTCCTCTTCTTAACATACCTATAATTAACTGTCTCCTACTTATGGCTCCCACTCTAATCGCTATAGCATTCCTTACACTCACTGAATGAAAAATCTTAGCCTATATACAACTATGCAAAGGACCTAATATCGTGGGCCCCTATGGACCCTATGGTTTCATCATTTGTGATGTAATAAAACTTTTTACCAAAGAACCCTTATGGCCCTCAACATCTAATATTACCCTCTATATTATTCTCCAACCCCAGCCCTCTCCTTTTGTGAACCCTTCTGCTTACACTAGATTCCCTAATTAATTTTAATTTGGGCCTCCTATTTATATTAGCTACATCAAGCTTAGCCATCTACTCTATTTTATGATCAGAAAGAGCATCCAATTCAAATTATACACTGACAGGGTCATTAGAGCTGTAGCCCAGACAATTTCATATGAGGTCACCCTAGCCATTATTCTGTTATCAGTCCTACTAATAAGTGGCTCATTTAACTTACACAAACTCATCACAATACAAGAATTTCTCTGACTGCTCCTACCGTCATGGCCCCTAGCCATAATATGATTTATCTCTACACTAGCAGAAACTAACCGAGCCCCTTTTAACAGAAGGGGAGTCAGAATTAGTCTCAGATTTCAACTACAAATATGCTGCAGGTTCATTTGCCCTCTTCTTTATAGCAGAGTACATGAATATTATTGTAATAAATACCCTAACTACTACAATTTTCCCACGAGCACTGCATACTATGTATTCACCAGAACTCTAATCCACAAATCTTATTAGCAAAACCCTCCCTTTAATTTCTCTTTTTTTATGAATTCAAACAGCATATCCCCAATTCTGCTATGACAAACTCATATCTTGTGTGAAAAAATTTCCTGTCACTAACACTAGCATTCTGTGTTATCTCAATGCCTATTCTAATTTACAGCATTGCACTTTAAACATAAGAAATATGTCTGATAAAAGAATTACTTTGATAAATAATAGAGGTTAAATTCCTTTTATTTCTAGAACTATAGGAATTGAACCTATCCCCGAGAATCCAAAATTCTCCATACTACCTACTACAAAACGTCCTAAAGTAAGGTCAGCTAAATAAGCTATCGGGCACATACCCCAAAAATGTTGGTTATATCCTTCCCGTAATAATTAACCCATTAGCTCTACTTACTATTTATCTTACTATTTTCACAGGAACTCTCACCCCAATGCTAGGCTCATACTGATTTCTCATCTGAACAGGCCTGGACATAAGTATATTAGCTTTCACCCCAATCTTAATTAAAAAAAAAAAAAAAATCCCTGCTCTACAGAAGCAGCCACTAAATATTTCCTTATACAAGCAACCACACCTATAATCCTTATAATAGGCATCCTTTCCAATAACCTGCTTTCCAGACAATGAACAATAATAAATAATATTAATCAATTTCATCCTTTGTAATAATAACAGTCCTAGAAATAAAATTAGGAATAGCCCCCTTCCGCTTCTGGGTCCCAGAAGTGACCCAAGGAACTTCCCTAATATCTGGTATATTTCTCCTCACATGACAAAAACTAGCCCCTATCTCAATTATGTTTCAAGTTTTCCCATTAATAAATACAAATATCCCCTTATTTATCACAATCCTGACCATTATAGTGGGTGGTTAAGGGGGAACTCAATCAAACACAACTGCATAAAATCCTAGCCTACTCCTCCACTACTCACATAGGTTGAATAGCAGCATTAACTTATGACTCAAACATTACCATTTTGAACGTATTTATCTCATTTTAACAACTACTACATTTCTAGCACTCAACCTGAATATAAGCATTACAACTCTATCACTATCTCACACTTGAAACAAATTAACATGGAAACTAGATCCCTTCCTTACATCTTATACAAAAATTAATTAAAGATGGATTAAAGGCTTAAATATTAGACCTAAAACCATAAAACTCTACAATAAAACCTAGGCTATACCATTCAGGCCATAGGCATGGACAAGTACTTCATGACTAAAACACCAAAAGCAATGGCAACAAAAGCCAAAATTGACAAATGAGATCTAATTAAACTAAAGAGTTTCTGCACAGCAAAAGAAGCTATCATCAGAGTGAACAGGCAACCTACAGAATGGGAGAAAATTTTTACAATCTACCCATCTGACAAAGGGCTAATATCCAGAATCTACAAATAACTTGAATTTACAAGAAAAAAAATCAAACAACCCCATTAAAAAATGGGCAAAGGATATGAACAGACACTTCTCAAAAGAAGACATTTATGAAGCCCACAGACACATGAAAAAATGCTCATCATCACTAGCCACCAGATAAATGCAAATCAAAACCATCATGAGATACCATCTCACACCAGTCAGAATGGCGATCATTAATATGTCAGGAAACAACAGGTGCTGGAGAGGATGTGGAGAAATAGGAACACTTTTACACTGTTGGTGGGAGTGTAAATAGTTCAACCATTGTGGAAGACAGTGTGACGATTCCTCAAGGATCTAGACCTAGAAATACCAGTTGACCCAGCCATCCCATTACTGGGCATATACCTAAAGGATTATAAATCATGCTGCTATAAAGACACATGCACACGCATGTTAATTGCGGCACTGTTCACAATAGCAAAGACTTGGAACCATCCCAAATGTCCATCAATGACAGACTGGATTAAGAAAATGCAGCACATATACACCATGGAATACTATGCAGCCATAAAAAGGATGAGTTCATGTCCTTTGTAGGGACATGGATGAAGCTGGAAACCATCATTCTCAGCAAACTATCACAAGGATGGAAAACCAAACACCACATGTTCTCACTCATAGTTGGGAATTGAACAATGAGAACACTAGGGAACATCACACAGTGAGGTCTCTTGTGGCGTAGGGGGCGGGAGGAGGGGTAGCATTAGGAGAAATACCTAATGTAAATGACGAGTTAACGGGTACAGCACACCAACAGGCCACATGTATACATATGTAACAAACCCACATGTTGTGCACATGTACCCTAGAACTTAAAGTATAATACAAAAATAATTAGTACTCAGAATATTTCAAAACAAACCACCCAGTAGAGAAGTAGGCAAAATACATGAGCAGCCAACTCATGAAAAATTAAATTAAATGGTCAGGAAGAAAGATGATCAGCCTCACTAGTATAGTCATGTGCTCCATAACATTGTTTTGGTCAGTAATGGACCACATATGTGATGGTGGTCTCATAAGACTATAACGGAGCTGAAAAATCCCCATTGTCTAGTGACATTGTAGTTATCCTGACACAGCCATTGAAAAGTCATAACACAATGCATTACTCACGTGGGTGTGGTGATGCTGGTGGAAACACACCTACTGTGCTACCAGTCCTATAAAAATATAGCAAATGCAATGATGTACAGTACATAATACTTGATATTGATAATAAATGACCATATTACTGTTATACATATTTATGATGCTTTGGATTATATTACAGTGTATTTCTACTTATTACAATAAAAAAGCTAACTGGTTAATTCCTATAATTCCATTAATTCTATTATCTCTAGGAGGTTTACCCCCATTAACAGGATTTCTACCTAAATGAGTTATCAATCAAGAGTTTACAAAAAGCAATAGTCTCGTTACCCCCCCATTACAGACATCACAACTCTACTCAACTTGTATTTCTATATATGCCTAATTTATTCCTTCTCAGTAACAATATTCTCCATATCTAATAATATGAAAATAAAACGACAATTCGAAAATACAAACATATACTATTCCTCCCCTCATTAATTGTTTCTGCTGCTGTCCTCCTTAACTATTACTAATGTTCTTAGCACAATATCCTGGAGTATTGCTTTCTTTCTTTTATCCACAGCTCAGGTTCCTTACCTTGTTATTCATCCGCAGAGATTAGCAGCGTTATCTTTTTCCTTCAGTTGTTGTCCTTCAAAGGCGCATCAGAAACTTCTTGCTTCCCACTGCGCATCCTCACATCCACCTCTCTTCGTAAGCCTTGCTGTAGCGGTTAACTTGGCATGAGTGTCACCTGGGAACACTTAGCCTCAGACATACGTAGTCTCTTTGTATTAGCGTTTTCCTGCAGCCGTAACAAATTCGCACAGGTTTAGCAGATCAAAACAACACATTTATATTATCTCAGAGCTTTTTATGTCAGAAGTCCCGGTTAGCTTCACTAGATTCTCTTCCTCAGGTTTCACAAAGCTGAAATGAAGTTGTTGTCTGCCTGCGCTCTTACCAGAAGGCTCTTAGAAAGACCTGCATCCAACGTCATTCAGGATGATGGCAGAATCCACTTCTTTGCAGTTGTAGGACTGAGATTCTGATTTTCTTGCTGGCTGTCAGCTAAGGTCCACACTTAGCTCCTAGAGGCCTCTTGCTGGTCTGAGCACATGGGCCCTTATCTCTCAGAACCATTTTTCCTGCCTCTCTTATGCTTGTTATTTCCCTGACTTACCCTTGTATTTCAACCCTTTTGCCTCCCACAGGAGAAAGCTCTTTCTAAGGCCTCGTGTGATTAGATTAGCCAAAACTGGATAATCTTCCTATTTTAAGGTCCATAAACTTAATTAAATCTACAAAGTCCCTCTTTGCTATGCGAGATAATGTATTAACTGACACCGGGGATTAGGACACGCACATCATTTATGGCCATTATTTGGTCTGTGATGCACTCTTGCTTTCCACTTTGGGGCATCTCTAAGCCAGTGCAAAGGGACTAGCTTCAGATGACCTTGCCATGATGTTGAATAGATTCTCCTCTTTTATTCTTCCCTGGTAGTCCAACATCTTTATGATCCACTCTTAAATGTTTTCCGTCTCATATTAGTCATTTTGCAATTCTTTCTTACACAAACTGCACTTTTTGTCGACACTGATAATCTGTCTGAAGACAATGAATTGGGGACAGACTATGGAGCGGATGAGGATGTCTACAGTAACCCACCTGGAACGCTCATGCATGTGAAATCTGGCGATGTGAAGGTGATAATGCCTTGTAGAGCAAAAAGCCGATTAAAGAAAAAAAAAAAAGTCCTCATTCTATCTCTTTGCTTATCTTGTGCTTCGTTCTTTCTTAATCTGATGAAGATCTCTGACAAGTCTTTTCTAATAGCAGTACCAATTTGATAACACCAATTTGTATGGCTTTTTCATTATTCCCAGTTTTCCACACCTAATCCTCAGATCGCTGTTGAGTATAAACTGTATGCCAGCCCTTATCCTGGGCTCTGTTTTGGGAAATAAGAAATAGCCTCTCAAAGGAAAGCATCAAGTAATATTTTTTAAATAGGTTCATTTACCAGTCAGATGTAATAAGGATCCCATTGTTGGTGGTAAATGGGATGATGAATATTCTTAACATGCAGTAACATCACAATTAATAAGAATATCACTGATAGTGAATTGAGATGAGTTGAAGTTAGAAGGTGAAGCTTTGGTTTAAATAAAATAGCTGTGGCTCTTAACTATATAGGGGATTATATAGTACTTACACAGGAGGACATATATGAGGACTATAGTAATTATAAAAATTGTATTGTTGAATAATTTGTTGAAACCTTAGAAAAAATAATAGATTCAGGTTAGTCAACAATCAACTCGAGGCACAGTTTAGGTCAGAAGGCCAAATTGGAAGCATTTGAAGAGATCGCTATCTGCGATAGCTTCAGGCAGACTATCCTGAGTGTTGGGCTCAGGATTTCATTTTTTACAGAGCAGAGCTACAAAGGAGGAACTCTGGCAGAGCACCGGCTTGTCTCATAGCTAAGGTCAGTAGTCTTAGAGAAAGAGAATTGGGGAGGGTATATTTGGTTAGGCAAGTGTGACCATTTTTAAGCTCCAAATTTCCCTGAATTCTCTGACTGACAGAGTACCTTCCCACCAGCAATGGGCAGAAAAGAAATTGCTATTGCCTGGAGACTGTCAGGACCTTACCTGAGACAGATGCTGTGCAAAGGTGATGTTTGTTCTCTGCCATCTCTCCCATGTCATTTTCTTTAGATCAACTAAAAGACCAGCTCAAGTAGGGAAATACAGTCCCTGATCCAAGCAGATTTGGAAGACATGGTTAGAATTAGAGGAAACATTTTCAAGAGTAGGTCATGAAAATGCTAAACCAATAGAAAAGATTAAGAGGGGAGAATTTGTTTAACATCGTGGTAAGGCTGTCTGCAGCTAGGTATTTTGTATTTTCGGGATGGATCTCTAAATCTTGGGAAAAAATGATGGGCCTAAATAAATAAAATGGAATTCTAGAACTGTCTTAGCAAGGTATTAGGGGTCAGAAGACTCAAAGAGGTGGGTGGGAGTGTAGACATAACCTGCTGCATGGATCAAGCATGCTTTACGTGAAGTCTAAGAGGCTGCTCTCTTCATAATGGTAGTAAAGGATTCACTGATGGAAGGAAAACTCAAACTCCACAGGATGTATTTGAAAGGAGATATTTTCTGAAACTGGTCTCTCTGGTGTCTGTGGGAACGATAGGATTTTAAAGTGAGAGACTTTAGGTGGCAGCACTTACTCAATAGAGTGAAAGTGGATATACATACTGTTACAGACAGCAAGGTTAAAGTGGCAACCAGGGTGCCTAGGGTGTGTGACAATGGCTGATAGACCATAGAGCTTCCATGTGGTAAAGTAAATGGGTGGCCAAATAAGGTGTTATAGTCACCCCTCAGTATCCACGGGGGAATTGGTTTCAGAACCCCTGCAAATACCAAAATCCTCAGTTGCTGAAGTCCCCGGTATGAAATGGTGTAATGTTTGCCTATAACCTACACATCCTCTCATATACTTTAAATCATTTCTAGGTCATTTATAATACCTAATACAATATAAATGCTATGTAAGTAGTTGTTACACTCTGCTGTTTAGGGAATAACGACAAAAAAATCAGTACATATTCATTATAGACATAATTTTCTGTTTTCCAAAAAGTTTTCAATCCGAGGTTGGATGAATCCACAGATGTGAAACCTACAGACATGGAAGGCTGACTCTACTTGCATTTCAACCAGAAAAATCTACAGGTGGCAAATAGAAGATTTACATCATCTACAGCCATGAGAACACATATCACGATTCCTTACCCAGTTTCAAAATCTAAGCCAGTTCACAGTCCAATAACCCAATAATTGAAAATACAACCAAATGCCTCAAGGAAACAAACATATTCACTCAATCTTTTTCCAAAGAATTATGCCAATTTCTGGACTAACTTTGTAATGGAAAACAGAAATACTCAGAACTTTTGAAGGTCTTTGGATATAGTATCCACATTGATGAGAATAACAAAGTATTCCAAAATCATCATGTCCCCTCTTCAGAAGGTCATGTTATAAATAATGTCCAGGCCCAAGTTTATCTCATAGCGAATTTAGTGCCTCAAAATATGCACCCAGAAGTTATTCCCTAACCCTTCAAGCCACAATTGGGATACATATATGTAACACCTGGTAGAACTCTGACACAAATCCTTTGATTTGTGGAGGAAAAGTGATTATGGGATTATGTAGAAACTCCTAAAACTTACCTATCCTCTAGCCAAAATAGAAGCAATAACACTTTCCTAGAGGAATTACAGATATTAGTACCAAAATCAAAGAGTTAAGGGATATAGTGATAGTCCCTCTCTAAAACCATTTGCTGGGGGGGGGGGGTATTGTGGCAGATGGCAGTGGGCTACTATAAACTTAACTGAGTTGCAGCTGTAATTGTAACATTTTGCCAGCTATTGTATCTATATAGGAATAAATTAGCATAGATGATGGCAATTGGTTTGTAAGCCACGGATTTGGCAAATGCATTCTTTTTGATCCTAATCTGAAGACCAGTCAAAATTTTGCTTTTATGCTCAAAGAACAGCAATATGTATTCGCTGTTACACCAGAATTAATTTTACTCTCTTTCAGGGACTTTGATCACATAATTTTTAGAATTATATAATAGCATGGGGAGGGTCACTGTATGTTTAGGAAATACAGATATTGCCAATACAAACTCTATTGACTAATAACATATTTGCAGTTTTATGAATTTTAAAGTTATTTGTAAGCCTGACATTACTGTAACTAATTACTTGGGTAGTGCTATGCTAGCAAAAGGCAAAGCATAAAACTGAAAATAGTTTTTGCCTATTTTTATTTTAGATGCTTAGACGCAAAAGCATTTGAGGCATTCAGAATATTGCCTCAATTTTACATTTTATTTATTTTCTATGGAATTCTCAAATTCTGAATTATCCTTTATTATTAATATAATTGTCAGAGGTGTTCGAACCACAGTTATTCCGTCTTTAATAGGGACTGGGTAAAATATGGCAGAGACCAACTTGG
Source organism: Trachypithecus francoisi (assembly GCF_009764315.1). Taxonomy (NCBI): domain Eukaryota; kingdom Metazoa; phylum Chordata; class Mammalia; order Primates; family Cercopithecidae; genus Trachypithecus; species Trachypithecus francoisi. The sequence goes on from NW_022681458.1 coordinate 103,184,825, forward strand.
CTGCATTCCTAGCAGGTTAAGGCATTCTTAGCCACAGGAGGTTAGATAGCCTTAGATGGGAGGTTGGCACCAGATGTGGGTCATAAAGACCTTGCTAATAAGACAGGTTGCAGGTCGGAGGGCAGAGCAAGATGGCCAAATAGGAACAGCTCCAGTCTCCAGTTCCCAGCGCCAGCGACACAGAAGACAGGTTATTTCTGCATTTTCAACAAAGGTACTGGGTTCATCTCACTAGGGAGTGCTGGACAATCGATGCTAGTCAGCTGCTACAGCCTGATCAGCCAGAGCTGAAGCAGGGCAAGGCATCTCCTCACCTGGGAAGCACAAGAGGGAGGGGAATCCCTTTTCCTAGCCAGGGGAACTGAGACACACAACACCTGGAAAATCGGGTAACTCCCACCCCAATACTGTGCTTTACCCAAAGGTCTTAGCAAATAGGCACACCAGGAGATTATATCCCACATCTGGCTGGGAGGTCCCACGCACACTGAGCCTCCCTCATTTCTAGCACAGCAGTCTGCAATCTAACTGCAAGGCAGCAGCGAGGGTGGGGGAGGGGAGCCCGCCATTGCTGAGGCTTAAGTAGGTAAACAAAGCCGCTGGGAAGCTCGAACTGGGTGGAGCTCACAGCAGCTCAAAGAGGCCTGCCTGTCTCTGTAGACTCCACCTCTGGGGACAGAGCACAGCTAAACAACAACAACAAAAAGAAAGCACCAAAAACCTCTGCAGACACAAACGACTCTGTCTGACAGCTTTGAAGAGAGCAGTGGATTTCCCAATACGGAGGTTGAGATCTGAGAATGGACAGACTCCTGCTCAAGTGGGTCCCTGACCTCTGAGTAGCCTAACTCGGAGACATCCCCCACTAGGGGCAGACCGACACCCCACACCTCACACGGTGGAGTAGACCCCTGAGAGGAAGCTTCCAAAGCAAGAATCAGACAGGTACACTCTCTGTTCAGCAGTATTCTATCTTCTGCAGCCTCTGCTGCTGACACCCAGGCAAACAGGGTCTGGAGTGGACCTCAAGCAATCTCCAACAGACATACAATTGAGGATCCTGACTGTTAGAAGAAAACTAACAAACAGGAAGGACACCCACACCAAAACCTGATCAGTACGTCACCATCATCAAAGACAAGAGGTAGATAAAACCAAGAAGATGGGGAAAAAGCAGGGGAGAAAAGCTGGAAATTCAAATAAATAAGAGCGTATCTCCCTCTGCAAAGGAACGCAGCTCGTCGCCAGCAACGGATCAAAGCTGGACGGAGAATGACTTTGATGAGATGAGAGAAGAAGGCTTCAGTCCATCAAACCTCTCAGAGCTAAAGGAGGAATTACGTACCCAGCACAAAGAAACTAAAAATCTTTAAAAAAGAGTGGAAGAATTGATAACTAGAATAATTAATGCAGAAAAGGCCATAAACGAAATGACAGAGATGAAAACCATGACATGAGAAATACGTGACAAATGCACAAGCTTCAGTAACTGACTCGATCAACTGGAAGAAAGAGGATCAGTGATTGAGAATCAAATGAATGAAATGAAGTGAGAAGAGAAATCTAAAGAAAAAAGAAGAAAAAGAAATGAACAAAGCCTGCAAGAAGTATGGGATTATGTAAAAAGACCAAATCTACGTCTGATTGGGGTGCCTGAAAGTGAGGGGGAAAATGGAACCAAGTTGGAAAACACTCTTCAGGATATCATCCAGGAGAACTTCCCCAACCTAGTAGGGCAGGCCAACATTCAAATTCAGAAAATACAGAGAATGCCACAAAGATACTCCTCCAGAAGAGCAACTCCAAGACACATAATTGCCAGATTCAACAAAGTTGAAATGAAGGAAAAAATCTTGAGGGCAGCCAGAGAGAAAGGTCGGGTTACCCACAAAGGGAAGCCCATCAGACTAACAGCAGATCTCTTGGCAGAAACTCTACAAGCCAGAAGAGAGTGGGGGGCAATATTCAACATTCTTAAAGAAAAGAATTTTAAACCTAGAATTTCATATCCAGCCAAACTAAGTTTCATAAGTGAAGGAGAAATAAAATCCTTTACAGATAAGCAAATGCTTAGAGATTTTGTCACCACCAGGCCTGCCTTACAAGAGACCCTGAAGGAAGCACTTAACATGGAAAGGAGCAACCGGTACCAGCCATTGCAAAAACATGCCAAAATGTAAAGACCATCAAGGCTAGGAAGAAACTGCATCAACTAACGAGCAAAATAACCAGTTAATATCATAATGGCAGGATCAAGTTCATACATAACAATATTAGCCTTAAATGTAAATGGACTAAATGGTTCAATTAAAAGACACAGACTGGCAAACTGGATAAAGAGTCAAGACCCATCAGTTTGCAGTATTCAGGAGACCCATCTCACATGCAGAGACATACATAAGCTCAAAATAAAGGGATGGAGGAAGATCTACTAAGCAAATGGAGAACAACAACAACAAAAAAAAACAGGGATTGCAATCCTAGTCTCTGATAAAACAGACTTTAAACCATCAAAGATCAAAAGAGACAAAGAAGGCCATTACATAATGGTAAAGGGATCAATTCAACAGGAAGAGCTAACTATTATAAATACATATGCACCCAATACAGGAGCACCCAGATTCATAAAGCAAGTCCTTAGAGACTTACAAAGAGACTTAGACTCCCATACAATAATAATGGGAGACTTCAACACTCCACTGTCAACTGATCAATGAGACAGAAAGTTAACAAGGATAGCCAGGAATTGAACTCATCTCTGCAGCAATCAGACCTAATAGACATCTACAGAACTCTCCACCCGAAATCAACAGAATATACATTCTTCTCAGCATCACATCAAACTTATTCCAAAAGTGACCGCATAATTGGAAGTAAAGCACTCCTCAGCAAATGTACAAGAACAGAAATTATAACAAACTGTCTCTCAGACCACAGTGCAATCAAACTAGAACTTAGGACTAAGAAACTCAATCAAAACCGCTCAACTACATGGAAACTGAATAAACTGCTCCTCAATGACTACTGGGTACATAATGAAATGAAGGCAGAAATAAAGATATTCTTTGAAACCAATGAGAACAAAGATACAACATACCAGAATCTCTGGGACACATTTAAAGCAGTGTGTAGAGGGAAATTTATAGCACTAAATGCCCACAAGAGAAAGCAGGAAAGATCTAAAATTGACACTCTAACATCAAAATTAAAAGAGCTAGAGAAGCAAGAGCAAACACATTCAAAAGCTAGCAGAAGGCAAGGAATAACTAAGATCAGAGCAGAACTGAAGGAGATAGAGACACAAAAAACCCTCCAAAAAATCAATGATTCCAGGAGTTGGTTTTTTGAAAAGATCAACAAAATTGATAGACCGCTAGCAAGACTAATAAAGAAGAAAAGAGAGAAGAATCAAATAGACGCAATAAAAAATGATAAAGGGGATATAACCACCGACCCCACAGAAATACAAACTACCAACACAGAATACTATAAACACCTCTATGCAAATCAACTAGAAAATCTAGAAGAAATGGATAATTTCCTGGACACTTACACTCCCCCAAGACTAAACCAGGAAGAAGTTGAATCCCTGAATAGACCAATAGCAGGCTCTGAAATTGAGGCAATAATTAATAGCCTACCAACCAAAAAAAGTCCAAGACCAGATGGATTCACAGCTGAATTCTACCAGAGGTACAAGGAGGAGCTGGTACCATTCCTTCTGAAACTATTCCAATCAATAGAAAAAGAGGGAATCCTCCCTAACTCATTTTATGAGGCCAACATCATCCTGATACCAAAGCCTTGCAGAGACACAACAAAAAAAGAGAATTTTAGACCGATATCCCTGATGAATATCGGTGCAAAAATCCTCAATAAAATGCTGGCAAACCGGATTCAGCAGCACATCAAAAAGCTTGTCCACCATGATCACGTCGGCTTCATCCCTGGGATGCAAGGCTGTTTCAACATATGCAAATCAGTAAACGTAATCCAGCATATAAACAGAACCGAAGACAAAAACCATATGATTATCTCAATAGATACAGAAAAGGCCACTGACAAAATTCAACAGCCCTTCATGCTAAAAATGCTCAATAAATTCGGTACTGATGGAACATATCTCAAAATAATAAGAGCTATTTATGACAAATCCAAAGCCAATATCATACTGAATGTGCAAAAACTAGAAAATTTCCCTTTGAAAACTGGCACAAGACAGGGATGCCCTCTCTCACCACTCCTATTCAACATAGTGTTGGATGTTCTGGCTAGGACAATCAGGCAAGAGAAAGAAATAAAGGATATTCAGCTGGGAAAAGAAGAAGTCAAATTGTCCCTGTTTGCAGATGACATGATTGTATATTTAGAAAATCCCATTGTCTCAGCCCAAAATCTCCTTAAGCTGATAAGCAACTTCAGCAAAGTCTCAGGATACACAATTAATGTGCAAAAATCACAAGCATTCTTATACACCAGTAACAGACAATCAGAGAGCCAAATCAGGAATGAACTTCCATTCACAATTGCTTCAAAGAGAATAAAATACCTAGGAATCCAACTTACAAGGGATGGGAAGGACCTCTTCAAGGAGAACTACAAACCACTGCTCAGTGAAATAAAAGAGGACACAAACCAATGGAAGAACATACCATGCTCATGGATAGGAAGAATCAATATCGTGAAAATGGCCATACTCCCCAAGGTTATTTATAGATTCAATGCCATCCCCATCAAGCTACCAATGAGTTTCTTCACAGAATTGGAAAAAACTGCTTTAAAGTTCATATGGAACCAAAAAAGAGCCCGCATTGCCAAGACAATCCTAAGCCAAAACAACAAAGCTGGAGGCATCATGCTACCTGACTTCAAACTATACTAAAAGACCACAGTAACCAAAACAGCATGGTACTGGTACCAAAACAGAGATATAGACCAATGGAACAGAACAGAGTCCTCAGAAATAATACCACACATCTACAGCCATCTGATCTTTGACAAACCTGAGAAAAACAGGAAATGGGGAAAGGATTCCCTATTCAATAAATGGTGCTGGGAAAATTGGTTAGCCATAAGTAGAAAGCTGAAATTGGATCCTTTCCTTACTCCTTATATGAAAATTAATTCAAGATGGATTAGCGACTTAAATATTAGACCTAATTCCATAAAAACCCTAGAAAAAAACCTAGGTAATACCATTCAGATCATCGGCATGGGCAAGGACTTCATGTCTAAAACACCAAAAGCAACGGCAACAAAAGCCAAAATTGACAAATGGGATCTCATTAAACTAAAAAGCTTCTGCACAGCAAAAGAAACTACCATCAGAGTGAACAGGCAACCTACAGAATGGGAGAAAATTTTTGCAATCTACTCATCTGACAAAGGGCTAATATCCAGAATCTACAAAGAACTCAAACAAATTTACAAGAAAAAAACAAACAACCCCATCAAAAAGTGGGCAAAGTGTATGACAGACATTTCTCAAAAGAAGACATGCATCCAGTCAACAGACACATGAAAAAATGCTCATCATCACTGGCCATCAGAGAAATGCAAATCAAAACCACAATGAGATACCATCTCACACCAGTTAGAATGGCAATCATTAAAAAGTCAGGAAACAACAGGTGCTGGAGAGGATGCGGAGAAATACGAACACTTTTACACTGTTGGTGGGATTGTAAACTAGTTCAACCATTATGGAAAAGAGTATGGCGATTCCTCAAGGATCTAGAACTAGAAGTCCCATATGACCCAGCCATCCCATTACTGGGTATATACCCAAAGGATTATAAATCATGCTGCTATAAAGACACATGCACATGTGTGTTTATTGTGGCACTATTGACAATAGCAAAGACTTGGAATCAACCCAAATGTCCATCAGTTACAGACTAGATTAAGAAAATGTGGCACATATACACCATGGAATACTATGTAGCCATAAAAAAGGATGAGTTTGCGTCCTTTGTAGGGACATGGATGCAGCTGGAAACCATCATTCTCAGCAAACTATCGCAAGAACAGAAAACCAAACACTGCATGTTCTCGCTCATAGGTGGGAACTGAGCAATGAGATCACTTGGACTCGGGAAGGGGAACATCGCACACTGGGGCCTATCATGGGGAGGGGGGAGAGGGGAGGGATTGCATTGGGAGTTATACCTGATGTAAATGATGAGTTAATGGGTGCTGACGAGTTAATGGGTTTAGCACACCAGCATGGCACAACTATACATATGTAACAAACCTGCACATTATGCACATGTACCCTAGAACTTAAAGTATAAAAAAAAAAAACAAAAAAAGACAGGTTGCAGTAAAGAAGTCAGTCAAAACCCACCAAAACCAAGATAGCGATGAGAGTGACCTCTGGTTGACCTCACTGCTGGTTATACACTAGTTATAATGCATTCTCATGCTGAAAAACACGCTCACCAGCTGGGTGCAGTGGCTCACACCTGCAATCCCAGCACTTTGGGAGGCCAAGGCAGGTGAGTTTGAGGTCAGCCCAGCCAAAACAGTGAAACCCCTTCTCTACTAAAAATACAAAAATTAAAGCCCGGCATGGTGGTGCCTGGCTGTAATCCCAGCTCCTCTGGAGGCTAAGGCAGGAGAATTGCTCTAACTTCGGAGGCAGAGGTTGCAGTGAGCTGAGATTTTACCACTGCACTCCAGCCTCAGCGACAGAGCAAGACTTCATCTCAGAAAAAAAACAAAAACAAAACCAAACAAAAATACACTCCCACCAGCACCATGAGAGTTTATGAATGCCATGACAATGTCAGGAAATTACCCTTATATGGTCTAAAAAGGGGAGGAACCCTCAGTTCCAGGAATTGCCCACCCCTTTCTCAGAAAACTCATGAATAATCCATCCCTTGTTTAGCATATAATCAAAAAGTAACAATAAGATTAAGCAACTGAGTGGCCCATGCTGCTGCTCTGCCTATGGAGTAGTCATTCTTTTATTCCTTTACTTTCTTAATAAACTCGCTTTCCTTTATGGACTTGCCCCAAGTTCTCTCTTGCATGAAATCCAAGAACCCCCTCTTGGGATCCAGATTGGGACCACTTCCCAGTAACATAATTTTTGTCAAAATTCAATTAAGATATAATCATTGCCTAAATATTTATCCTGTGCCTGCCTAAAGATTTTGAAAATAATGAACTTTTATTCAACTTAAATATTTCAATAGAAAACATAAATTGTTTTAAATATTTGTCTTATCATTATTATAGGACTATGCCTATGCATTCCTATAAATGACATCTATTAGAAAGTAAAATGAACTCTGAATCCTTTACTTGTAGGTGGATATATATAACTATTAGAAATGAATGTCTTCAATGGACCCTACAAGACAGGATCCTGATCCTTGACTCCCAATTAATTAGTACAAAGAAGAAAATCTAGACAAACAGCCTCCCTATTCATTTGATAACTAATTAAAATGCACACCCTGTAGAAGTTACTTGACTCTCAATTGCAATTAAATATGCAAGGTTATCAGAATACTGCAAGCAGAAACCTGAAAGCAATCTTCCCCTATTAGAGTGAACACATCAAGGATGGTTCTATGCAGTCAGGAAAGGTTTCATGTATTACAGCAGGCTGTGTTATTCATTGACTATGCCCACAGAGGAATAGCAATGATAATGTCACCATTGATCCTAAGATCCCATCAACTATAGTAGACTTAGGGCTAAAACCTAGGGAACTGTTAAAATTGTTTGTGGACCCCATCAAACATCAACTAGAACAGTCTAAGAAAAAAAAAAAAAAAAGTCTATCAAGATTTGCCTGTTGCTCTAATGGTGTTGGGTTAATTTTGTCATAAAATTAATGATGCACTTAAAATGAAGAGATTTATGATATCTGAGAGCACTCCTAATTGAGTTAACTCAACTGAACAGCTTACAACTCATCGAAATCCAAAAAAAAGAATGATTATTAAAGTGCCCAAGTGATATCCTCCTTTTTGACTTAATTATTCTTCAATAATCAATTAAAATCGTTATTCCATTCTTATTTCAGTTATCATCTTTGTAAACAAGAATGCATTTTTTTCATAAAATGACTGTGTAGTCACGAATACCAAGCTAAATGATTTGCTTAAATTAACCTATGAGTAAAAGCTTTGTTGAATCTTAGAAAACCTTACTACATATATTTAAGACATATACTTCTTACTTAATTTCTCTTCTTAAAATATGTGATCATTTTATTTAGCATCACTAGTTGAATTTTTAAAAGCTCTCTATGCATTAAATCATATACTAAAGGGACATTGATAAACAGGCCCACACCTAAGATGCTAAATATCCTGCAAACTTCAGTATTGTTATTATGATGTGGATGGAGAGTAACAGGGCTTCTTTTTCCTTTGATGGCTACATCCAAAAAAGAGATGACAGTTTGAAGATTGTAAAAAGACCTGGATAAATATTTGTCATTTCTTCTTTACAAAAATCACTTTAATGTGACCAGATTTATGATGGACCTGTTTCCCATTACAGACGTTTTGACTGAGATGGAACATAATTGTTACTATGTCCAGCTCATCATGTGGCAGAATGTGCCAAGTTTGATTCATCTCCTAGTGCAGATTCCAACATAAGAACATTGTTCCATGTAAAGTAAATAACAGTAGTATCCGCCAAACCAGATTTAATATTTCTTAAAAATGCATAACCTACATACCTGTTTGTACAAAGAGGTGAAGAATTCCATGCTTTAGACCCCTTATAATTGAACAGGGTTCCTTCAATAAGCCAATGGCATCAATTGACCTCGAAATACAAGGCCATTACTTTATTTGTTTCGAGTAATCCATTCAAGTAAATATAATTAATATACATAATTCATCATTAACAAAATATTTCTTTTTTAAGAGTGCTATCTATATGGGCTGAATCTTACATCTCTAATTCTTTTTGGATTTTTTATTAATATTAAGATTTATTTATAACATATTTAACTTAATAGAGTTTTAAAACCTGGGTTTTCTTGCACCTGTATTTCAATTTAAAATCATAGAAGTAAAAATCATGGATCAGTTAAATGATCTTCTGAAATCCTAACTCTGTCCCTGAAGGTAGTATTGAAACACCTTTCATGGACAAGCACAGCAGTTGCTTGTCTTGAAATCAACCCCAGTGTATCAGTGGTGTGCTCAAACAGCACAAGACAAAAGTATCCAGTAGTAATTTTAGGACTTTTTGAATACATAGTTTGGATCTGTACAGGTTTCCGGAATAACTCATTTCATGGTTTTCTTTTTACTTATACGAGCCATATACATGTTAACTGTGTGGTAGCATGTATTAACTGTGTGTTAACTGTGTGGCTATTTCCAATTGCTCAGGAAACATTTTCAAGAATATAGTATTTTCATGTATTCAGGGACATTCTAGGCATGATGTTCAAAACTTAGGTATGCATGTCCAATATAGGTAGTTCATCTCAAATTGAAAGGAGTCCAAACTTGTGATGGTTTCTAAAAAATATATGTAATTCTTAAAGTTCTTATCAAAGAAGTTGTGTGTGATATCTTTTTTCTTTCTTTTCAAGTAAGAGTTATGTTGAAAACTTCTATTTTTATTACAAGATAATCCGAGTTTCCTTACAACATATTTTAGCTAAAGTTTATAAAAATTCTCATTGTTTGTAAGTCATTTCAGTTTTTCATATTTTCTTAGTAAATATCCAAATGGATCACAACATTGCTTTGGTTTTCAAGAAGCATAGTAAATCCCAAAATCATTTATGTTGACATTAAAATCACAGATATGGACATTTCTTTCAGGTAAATTAAAATGTAATATGTCACTGAAAATATCTTATTCCCCTAACGTTAAATTAAGAACATTTGCATACATAGAACTTGAGATATCATAGAACACAATAATAATTGTCAAATGTATGCAAAAATGATTAGATGAAGAGATAGATGGGTGACATATAGCATGAACAGGTCAAATCTTAGTCCTTTGGGAATGCCATAATTTATGATTTTTTAGATTATATTTTAAACGTGTCGCAATGAACTGAATGTTTAATTTATATTTATATTTTTATTTCTTAACTTTTATTTTAGGTTGCAGGCACATGTGCAGGTTTGTTAGATAGGTAAACTGCATGTCATGGGGGTTTGATGATGCATGTCATGGGGGTTTGATTATTTCATCACCCAGGTAATAACCATAGTACCCAATAGGCAGTTTCTCTGATCCTCACCCTCCTCTCACCTTCCACCTTCAAGTAGATCCCATTGTCTGTTATTCCCTTCTTTGGGCCATGTGCACTCAATGTTTAACTCCCACTTATAAGTAAGAACATGTAGTATTTGGTTAGTTCATTAGTTCTCTTAGGAAAATGGCCTCCAGCTCCATCCATGTTACCAAAAAGGACATAAGCTCTTTATTGTTGTGCAGTATTCCATGCTGTATATGTATAACATTTTTCTGTATCCAGTCTACCATTGATGAGCATCTAGGTTGGTTCCATGTCTTTGCTATTGTGAATAGAATTGTGATGAAGATATATGTGCATGTGTCTTTATGATAGAACAACTTATATTCCTTTGGGTATATAGCAAATAATGGGATTGCTGGGTCAAATGGTCATTTTAAGTTCTTTGAGAAATCACTAAACTGCCTTCCACAGTGGCTGAACTAATTTCCATTTCCATCAAGAATGTACAAGCATTCCCTTTTGTCTGCAACCTCACCAACAACTGTTTTTGACTTTTTAATGATAGCCATTCTGACTGCTGTGAGATTGTATCTCATTGTAGTTTTGATTTGTGTTTCTCTAATGATTAGTGATATTAAGCATTTTTTCATATGCTTGTTGGCTACATGTTTGTCTTCTTTTGAAAAGTGTCTGTTAATGTCCTTTGCCCACTTTTTAATAGGATTGTTTTTTGCTTGGTAATTTGTTTAAGTTCTTTATAGATTCTGGTTATTAGACCTCTGTCAGAGGCATAATTTGCAAATATTTTTCTCCCTTTCTATTTACTCTGTTTTCTATTCTTTTTTTTTTTTTTTTTTTTCTTTTCAACAAGTTATCACTTTGTTACCAAGGCTAGAGTACAGTGGCACAATTATGGTTCACTGCAACCTCAGCCTCCCTTTCACCTCTCACAAGTAGCTGAGACTACAGGTGCAAGCCACCATGACTGACCAATTTTTGATTTTTTATAGAGACGGGTCTTACTCTGTTGCCCAGGCTGGTCTTGAATTTCTGGATGCAAGTGTTCCTCCCACCTCAACCTCCCAAAGTGCTGGGATTACAGGCATGAACCACCATGCCCAGTTTGTTTACTCTGTTGATAGTTTCTTCTGCTGCGTAGAAGCTTTTTAGTTAATTAGGTCCCATTTGTCAATTTTTATTTTTGATGCAATTGCTTTTGGTTTCTTTGTCATAAAATCTTTGCTGGGGCCTCTGTTCTGAATGTTATTTCCTAGGTTCTCATCAAAGGTTTTTATAGTTTTGGGTTTTACATGTAAGTGTTTAATCCATCTTGAGTTGATTTTTATATATGGTATAAGGAAGGGGTCTAGTTTCAATTTTCTGCATTTGGCTAGCCATGGAGTGAATGTTTATATGCCCCCAAAATTCGTATGTTGAAATCTTGACCCTCAATGTGATGGTATTACAAGGTGAGGCTTTTGGAAGGTAATTAGGTCATGAGGATGGAGCCCTCATGAGTGGGATTAGTGCTTTTGAAAGGGACATTAGAGAGCTCTCTCATCCTCTTTCTGTCATATGAGGATATAATGGGAAAAAGTAGTCTGCAACTTGGAAGAGAAGCCTCATTAGAACCAGATTATGATCTCGAACTTTCAGCCTCCCAAACTGTGAGGGATGCCTTTATGTTTTTGTAAGTTACTCAGTCTATGGTACTTTCTTTTAGCAGCCCAAACTGACTAAGAAATATGCATATTAGTCCACATCATAAAATGAGGATTTCATTTCTGCCCTGCATGATGATGATGGTGATGATAGATGATAGATAGATAGATAGATAGATATAGATAGATAGATAGACAGATAGATAGATAGATAGATAGACAGATAGATAGATAATAGGTAGAGGTTGGGTGAGGACAAGGTGCAAATATGTCAGTGCTTATCAAATTGAAAGATGACACATACTGACAGCTTCATTTCTAGTGAAAAATCACTTTTGGACTAACAAAAAATAGGTAGGATTCTGATTTCTACTAGCTCTTGTGAATTATAAACCTTAATCTGAATACTTGCTTTTAATGTTTCATGATTTTCTCTACCTCTTGCCTCTGTTAGCTTTCCACTCTGCCTTACTACAATAATCACTGCAATGGACATTCACACCCATTCTGCTCATCTTATTCGAGTATTATACCAGTGCTTTGTGGTTACTTATGCCAGTAACAGTTATTTAGCACTCACTCATATTACCTACTTTTTTGGTTTTCTTCCATTTACTCTATACAGGTTGTACTGTGATTGTACACTGAAAAAAGAATGAGAATGGGAAGACATTTCAATATGTGTTTAGAAAAAGATGATCTGGATGTCAAGATGGGATTTGGGAACAAGAATGAAGAATTGGATGGTTTCTGAGTTTCAGTAGTTATAATTTTCTTGTTATTACTGTTACTCAAGCATCTAGCAGTTCTCGCATGTATGTAGTTTTTCAAGTACCTTCATAATCTTTACCTCCTTCTTCCATTCTCCCAAAATTTATGATAACAAATGAGCCACCTGGCTACCACAAATAATTCATATTATAATGTACTGGTTAAATATCATAAATGATCAGAACTGAAGCAATTAGTAGTATGGCACTTCATCTGGTAATACAACATCTTCATCAAGGACCTCAAAAATGGCAGTGTAAAGAATCTTGTCTGAAGCATATGAACACAACAAAACGAATTAAGTAACTGCACCAGTAGTATTGTCTCTATAGAAGTTGTTGAGACAGGAATGAAAATGGTAATCAAGGAGTAAAGTGTGTCAAAAAGTAAGGAAGAAGGGTTGGCAGAGGAAATTATTTTAAAAAATGATATCCACATGTTAAAGACTCTCTTAGCTCAGCAGAGAATTCCTAAATAAAGGTGATCTTTTAGAGGAGTTCTCATTGGGCAGAAACGGTCTGCATCATTGCCTTACTCTGGGCTAGCTGTCCCAGAAAAGCTTGACTTTGGCTCAAAAGCTTAAGGAGACAAGAACTAGAGTCTTTTATCTAACTACACTTCTTGCAGCTGAACACTGGATCCTTTGTCGAAGTGGTATTTGGCTTATATATCTCTGTTTCTGGCAAAATAACAGTTCTTGCTTTACCTAGATATTTACTGGACATCTATCTGAGAGTCAAAACACTGTGTAGACTTTGTGAATAAAACAATAATTTAAAATATGCTCAATAAAGAGTTTATAATTATTTATTTAAATAAAGCATATATACAGATAACTAAAGTAATTCCTCCAACACTCTTTCCTGGCTGTAGTCTTTTCCATTGAAGGTCTCTGTCTACAGGCATTGTTTCCAATTAGAACAATCAATCGGCACTCAATTGGTTAGCTATGGTTTTCCATCTAGAGTTCTGTTTTGTCCCAAATCACAGAAATTGTGCTTCCAAGTTCTTTCTCCTTTATCCTGATCAGCTGTTAGTACCATATCCCTGTCACTCTCTATGACTGATTAGCAAAACCCAAAATATTTGTACAAAGATTTTACTGTCCTGATTTCTTGGGTCATCTCCTCTCCCCAGTCCAGATTGGAATCTCTTTCTGTGTGACCTTCCATTATTCTATGCATTTTATATACTGTGTGAAATGATTTCTCCCCTTTTTGACTCCTACTTATTTGAATGGCCCTCTGGATTCTTTCATGCCCTATATACCTAATAGATTCCCTCAAGTGTCTCCTCTCAGAGTTCAGGAAGCACCCCTACCCTCATGGACCCTGTGCGTGTACTAGTTCCTTTCCCAATTCAGTCTCCGATGTTGAAACTTCCCATACCCATCAACATAGGACATTTAAAAATATATATATAAATTGATATGCTTATACATCTTGGAAAAAAATTAACCAAATATATTAAATATGTATTGGTTGCTAATTGTTTCATTAGATGAAATAAAGGTAATTTTAGATTCATCACCAAAGGTTATAGTTTCTCCTATTTAAAAACTTTTCCACACAGATTAGAAAAAGCAGTTAGTTTTCTGATGTAACTGGATAATATTAATATATATTGTCCTATGACTTATTTCTTCCAAACTGTTTGACTTTAATTGCATATTCAAAAAGTGCAGACAAGGGCTGTACCTTAAAAATGTACTAGTTAATTAACTCCCATACTCCCATTTCCCGAACAAGCCTGAGGAACAAACTCCTTAATTAAAGTAATTCCCTCCATGTTACAGATAGGAACACTGGAGAAGAGCCATCAAGGAGGCTGGACCTAGCTTCTGATAGTCATGACTGAACTGGTGAAGGTCTGTGAGAATACTGAGCTCTAAGGAGGATAATCAAAAAGTATAAATCTTTTTTGTTTTGAGCTGTTGAAAATAATAATAATAACAATAATAATTGAATCTGAGAACTTTGCATAGCAAGTAGCCCATGTCCCTTTGTAATGTGATTATAAAGATTCTCCATTAAATAGACTGACGTAGAAGCAACGGTGTGTCCGTTTTGACCCCAGGCATCAAGAAGATGGCTGGTTTCTGCTTACTATTCTGATATCCTTCTCAGTTGCCATGAGGGGACCATGTAGATAAGAAGTAAATCACCAACTGAGGCTCTGAACACCAGTGGTCTCCAACCCCTGGACCACAGACCTGTACTGGTCCATGGCGTGTTAAGACCATGGCTGCACAGCAGGAGGTGAGAGGCAAGTGAGCGAAACTTCATCTGTATTAACAGCCACTCCCCATTGTTCATATTAACTTCTGAGCTCTGCCTCCGGAGTCATTGTGTATGCAATCCAGGTCGAGGAGTCTAACAATGTTGACAACAAGGCAACAATGCTTGCTTCGTACTATCTATTTTTCAGGAGGATGTGCATGATGATGTGCTATGTGCACTTTTGTTGCCAACCAACGCCACAACTGCAGAACTATTCAAGTCTTTGAATGATTACATATCAGGAAAATTGAAATGGTCATTTTGTGTTGGTACATGTATGGATGTAGCGGATGCCATGACTGGATGGCTGTCTGGTTTTGCTACTCGGGTCGAAGAGGTCACTTCTGAATATAAGTTTATGCACCGTGTCATCCATAGCGAATTGCTGGCTAGCCAAAATATGTCACCTGAACTTAACAGCGTTTTGCAGGATGTGATTAAAATTATCACCCACATCAAAGTACACGCCCTTAACTCACGTCTGTTCATGCAGCTCTGTGAAGAGATGGAAACAGAGCACACAGGTCTTCTCACAGAAGGGAGATGGCTTTTAAAGGTCAATCGCTGGCCAGAGTTTTCGAGTTATGAGAGTCGTTCCAGAGATTTCTTTTAGAAAAGTAGTCACAACTGGCAGCACATTTCAGTCACACAGAATGGGATGCAAAACTTGCTTACTTTTGTGTGAGATATTCAACCTGCTCAACAAACTCAATCTGTCACTTCAGGGGAGGATGACAATTGTATTTGAGTCAGCAGATAAAGTGGCTGCATTCAAAGCTAAACTGGGGGTGACGAGTGAACACTGAGATTTTTGACATGTTTTAAACATTAGCAGAGATTTTCAAAGAGACTGAGCCAGGGCCTTCTTTCTCTCACCTGGTGCATGATCATCTATCTCAGCTTTCAAAAGAGTTTGAGCATTATTTCTCAACCGAAAAAGACCCCTGAACTGGGAAGGAATGACTCTGCAACCCATTTGTGAATAAACCAGGTGAATCGACTTTTTCTGTGTTAGAAGGGGTCAATTACTTGAGATTGTAAACAATGGTGGCCTTAAAAGTAGGTTTGAGACAACTTTCAAAAGAATTTGAGCATTTACTTCTCAGCTTTCATGTATCTCAGCTTTCAGAAGAGTTTGAGCATTACTTCTCAACCACAAAAGACCCCTGAAGTGGGAAGGAATGGCTCTGCAACCCATTTGTGAATAAGCCAGGTGAATTGACTTTTTCTGTGCTAGAAGAGGGTCAACTGCTTGAGACTGCAAACGATGGTGGCCTTAAAAGGAGGTTTGAGACAATCTCCTTTTCAAATCTCCATATGATCTGAATTAGTCAAGGCAGAATATCCTGAGATGTCACAAAAGCCTGCTTTTATTTCCAACATCTTAACTTGTGAAGCAAGGTTTTCCTTTTTTTTTCTTTTTTTTTTTATTATTATTATACTTTAAGTTCTAGGGTACATGTGCATAACGTGCAGGTTTGTTACATATGTATACTTGTGCCATGTTGGTGTGCTGCACCCATCAACTCGTCAGCACCCATCAACTCGTCATTTACATCAGGTATAACTCCCAATGCAATCCCTCCCCACTCCCCCCTCCCCATGATAGGCCCCGGTGTGTGATGTTCCCCTTCCCGATGAAGCAAGGTTTTCTGCAGTGACGGAAACCAAAACGAGATTATAGAGTACACAAGGCATAAGCAACACACATCAGGTGTCACTGTCTCCCATCACCACCAGATGGGACTGTCTAGTTGCAGGACAACAAGCTCAGGGCTCCCACTGATTCTACATTATGGTGAGTGGTATAATTATCTCATTGTATATTACAATGTAATAATAATGGAAATAAATATAATGCACTTGAATCATCCCAAAAGCATCACCCCCTACCCCTGGTTCGTGGACAAATTTTAATCCACAAAACTGGTCGCTGGTGCCAGAAAGGTTGGGAACCACTGCCTAGACCTGCCAGCTCTCAGCCAAACTAGCAAATGCTAAGACCAGAAGAACTGCATAGCTGAGCCAAGTCCAAATTGCCATCCCACAGAGTCATGAGCAAAATTAATGGTTGTACTGTGCCACTAAGTGTTCAGATGGTCTGCTATGCAGAAAAAGCTCATTGATATAACCAGTCATGTTTAGAATAGTCTGAAAAAATGGCACTAACTGAGCAATTATTGTCAGTCACATTGATCCAAGAGGGATACCTGGTACCTGACTATCTTGCTCTGTTACTAGCAGTGGGAAAGTGTGGAGGACAGAAAATTTGGTCCTTTTTGTTTTCTATCCACTGTATTAGTAAGTATACATGTTTCCCGTCTCATAAATTAATATATTCCCCTGTCCCCTGGAATACTAAATCTAACTATATTAGCAAGTGACATAAAAGAGGCCAAAATGTTATGGTTTAGAGAGTTCATGACTAGAGGTGATGTGTAATGACTTCATAGGAATAAAAGGAGTGTCAGGCAATGCTCAAAACATGGACAGAATCTCTCCCACCAAAAAATGAAAGAAACATGTTGCAGAGAGAACGAATTATTTAAATCTGGAGGGCAAATTTTGTGAGATGTTGGAGGGAGGAAGAAAGATTTCATGATGCGAAATATTTGGAAAACAAAACATAGATTAGGGTTCTGGGAATGGAACACCTCAAGTGTTAGACTGAATTTGTACCCGACTTTATACAAAATAAAGAGCTCTTACAAGTTTTCAACAAGCAAATGATATACATAGAGCTGGTTTTTAGAAAGTTGAACCATGTGGTAGCTACAGAATAGATTCTACAGCAGGAGACAGAATGAGCTATTGAATGAGCTAACAGTTAATGCACTAGAGAAACAGCAACATATGTGGTGAAGAGGATCTGAAGAACTCAGTGAGTAACTAGATGTAGAGTTTTAGTGACTATAAAAAGTGAAACTGATACTTTGACATATCTTAGACAGAAATACAAAATAGGGATACAGCATTGTTTTGGAGGGTAGATTTTAGTTCCATTTTGGGATATGATGAATTTGCAAGTCTAAAAAGGAATGTTAGATAGTGGCACAAATGTGGTTTTTAACCTTAGGAAGTAAGTTGGAGCTCATAAAAATAGTCCTACTGTTAATCATTTTAACAAAGACTAAAATTATTTAAAAATTTATTAATTGGAAAGACAAATTTGGGAAAGATAAAAAAGAGAGAAAAAGTAAAGAATATCTTTGCAAACTCCACTTCCTATCTATGAATTTTAATTTGCTTGCCTTTTGTTCTATTTTTTGGAATGAAATCAAAGAAGGAAAGCAGTATAGGAAGAACTATGAAAATGTGACTAATTTAAAATTGAACATCTTCATACCACAGAAAGGAAAGTGAGAGAAAAATTTGACAAACATTTCTGTTAGCTCAGGATTTATTATGAGGTGTTTGCAAATTATCTCTCCAATTTTGAATATAAATTACAGAATAACTAATGCATACTCGTTATTGTATACTTTGTGTCATCTTATAATTTGAATCTTTGAGCTTATTAACTTTTCTTTCTTATAAAAGCTGATTCAAAAAGAAAACTAAGTCCTGAAAAAAGAAATGTCAGATATAAAGAGCATATTAGTGTTTTGGATAAAGATGGGCTTATGGTAAATACATAGAAATTGAATAAGTAGAATTATTTGCCATGGTATCAAATAGTTGATATTATATGTATTTATATATGTATATATACTTTGTAAGAATTTATGCTTATATCTAGCAAGTAATTTAGGAAATAGCTATATATTGACTGAAAGAAACATGGAATAATAATGTGAAGAAAAAAATAAGTCCTTTTCTGCACTTTTTGAATAAACTATTAAAGCCAAATGGTTTGGAAGAAATAAATCATAGGATGCTGTATGCTATCCAGTTACATCAGAAAACCATAGAGTGAAGTGTCAAGCTGGGAAAAAATAAAAATGGTGTTTAAATGAACAAGTTGCAACCAAAATTTTATGAATATTAATATATTTCTACTATTAAGCCTTTGTTTTCTTAATCAGTGACCTAGAAAACACTAAAATGATAAATTCCAGACAGTCAGTGTATGGTGGAAAAAGAAAAAAAACCATCTGATCACCCTTCAGAACTGTGACTTGGAATTAACAGTATACCAGGGAACTTATTGCATATGTTCTGCTTTCAAGAAATAAAATATTAGCATGTGCAAAGTAGAAAAATAAAAGGCCTCTATCCAAAGAAGGTAAGTTTTGTTTTTAATGAGTTGTTAAATGTGTGTGCTGTTCATATGGTTTATTCTATGAGTATGGGTATGGTAAATGAAATAAAACCACTCCTCAGAGTTGAGTCATTTATATAGTTATTCATTAATAGGCACTCTGGGGGTCACTGCAGTTATATGGGACAAAAACATTGACATACTACCTGCTATAATGGAAAGAGCTATAAAGACGATGAAGAAGAAAACAAACAGGTAATTATGAGTTGTGATAAACACAATAAATGATGTAGACAATGCATGTGATAAAGACTCACGAAGAAAAGAGTGGTCTGTAATTAGACACTGAGGTTAGTGAATGCCCTACTGAGTAGGTAATATTTAAGCTGAAGCTGGGAAGATTATAGGGAGCTACAAAACAGTCTATGGTAAAGAAAAGTCCAGGCAGACCAAATTTATTTTGCCCAGTGGTCCTAAAATAAGTTTAGCATGTTTAAAGACATAAAAGAGAATTCTGAGAAACTGAGAACACTGAGAATTTTAAGGAGACCTAAAATAAGCTCCATAAAGGACCAGCTTTGCTGCCACTATTAATCAGCTAGTCTTCTATTGCTGTGTAACAACAGGCCTCAGAAATTTCAATGGCATAAAATAATGGGCATTAATTATCACTAACAAATATAGTCAACTGACATGTCCCTCCTTCTTTCTTTTTCTCCTCACCTTCTCCTCATCCTCCTTTTATTTATTTAGTATCTTCTTAAGAAATGTTAAAGGTTTATGTCCTGAGTTCAGAACTGACTGTATGCTATAATTTAATTACATATTAGGTCCCTGCTATAAGAGATGAGTAAATATGAATAAAGTGCTTTGATTAGTGTGAGGCTCATTTAGCCTTCAAAGAATAAGACTTATCATGTGAGAACTACAAAAATAAACAAATGAGAATCTTGAATAATTTTGAGTAGGATGGAACTACTGACTGAGAATTATTGAATTCTTAAGTATCTAACATGAGTTGCACAGACAAAGATAAATTATGTTATTGTAGTCTTTAATATAGCTTTCTAGGCCTACTGGTGCATATGTAGCTTATAATTAATGAATTACTACAACTGTAGGAAAGAAGGTTTTTACACTTCAAATTTCTTATGAAGATCATCTGAGAGAAGAAACTGGGAAAGATACCCAGTCTCCAGGTTCTGCACTGCAAGAAGAAATCTTCTATGTATCTAGCCTATTACTATGACCCACATATATTAAAAATTAAAAATGACTCTTGGGCAATACTTTAATTCTGTCTGTCTGTGAAACTAATTTCCTCTTAGGTGAAATGTCCTGCACATAAAAGGACATATCTTGACAATAATTGGTAATGATAATTAAACAAATGAGAATAAAATAAAATGGAAATTTTAAAGTATACTGAACTTTTGGAATATTTGAATTATGAGTTACGAAGCCTGCAAATAATGAATGTTTTTAAAGTTTTGGATAACTCATGATACTCTTCTTCATCATATATCTTTTGTTATTGTTTTCAATCAGTACCACAAAAAAATCAATTTTCATCTATTTGCAATTCATATACACATTTCCCGTGAACTCAGAAAGTTCACGGGAAATGTGTATATGAAAAAACTATGCATGGTTTTCAGTGTTTTTTTTTTTTTTGCAACAAAATAGACCAATACTTACTTTTATGACATGTCTGATCAGGATCTAGTTTGAGGCACTAAGAAACATAAGATATCAATTTGAAAAGTGCTCTTATTACAGCAACATAAATTATGCTAGAATTGAAACAAGAACAAACATCAAATTTTTCGTGAGGTTTGGGTGGAAGAATAGTGAAATCATTGATGCTTTATGAAAAATTTTTGAGGACAATGCTGTAAAGAAATCAGCAGTTTACCAGTGGAAAACTCATTTTAAGAAGGAATGAGACAATGTCAAAGATGAAGCCCACAACAGCATACTATCTACATCAATTTCCAAGGAAAAACATTATCTTGTTCATGCCCCAGCTGAAAAGGAATGACAATTAACAGCACAAACAATAATCAACACTATCCAAATCTCAATTGGTTCAGCATACACGATTCTCACTGAAAAACTAAAATGGAGCAAAGTTTCCACTGGCAAAAACTAGCGCATCCAAATCAGTTGCAGACAAGAACAGAGCTTTCAAAGGAAACTTTAAACAAGTGGGAGCCAGATCCTGAGGCAGTTTTTCAAAGAACTGTAACAAGAGATGAAACTTGGCTTTACTAGTATGAACCTAAGACAAAGCCCAATGAAAGCAATAGCTACCAAGAGGTTGGAGATAGTCAAGCAAAGCAAAATGCAACAGTCAAGATCTAAGTTCATGGCGACAGTTTTGGGGGATGCTTAGGCATTTTTCATGTAGACTTTCTAGAGGGCCAAAGAACATTAACATGTGTTTATTCTAAGACTTTTTTCAGAAAGTGAGCCAAAGGTTTTGCATGAAAATGCCCAGGAAAGCTTCACCAGAGATCCCTCCTTCAGCAAGACAATTCTTCTCCTCATTCATCTCATGAAACAAGGACAAGTTTGTAATCATTAGACATTCACCTTACAGTCCTGATTTGGCTCCTTCTAACTTCTCTTTGTTTTCTAATCTTAAAAAAATCTTACAAGGGACTCATTTTTCTTCAGTTAATAATATAAAAAAGGACTACATTGACATAGTTAAATTCCCAGGATTCTTAATTCTTTAGGGATGGACTAAATGGCTGGTAACATCATTTACAAAAGTGTTTTGATCTTGATGGAGCTCAGTTGAGAAATCAACTCTATTTTTTTACTTTAAATCTTTTAGTTGTATTTTTTTCATGAACTCTTTGTAGTTCCTTTACATGTTTAATTAATCCTGACAGATCCAACGTTATCCTAGAGAATTGAACTATCAAAAATCTGTATTTTTCTTCAAATAAACCAGATGTCCTCCCAGTTTCAAATATTGATTGATTGTATGTATCTGCCAAACCCATAGAATGAGTTATTAAGCTCAATGAAATTGTTATTTATTGATTTATATAAGCTTATTCTTAATTTAGACCTACTGTTTTATTCAGAAGAAAACATATTTTTAAAAGGAAAATATTCTGTGGACACAACAGTCTATTACCAATTTAAAAGTCAGAATACAAAATTAGTATAAGAATGTGATTGAACTGTCTGCTGATAATCAGAGAATCCAACAGACATATTCTGCATTTCTATTTCCTAACATGAATGAAAAACACATTATCTAGCAAATGTTAATGACCACTCACAATAAATAGAATAAACAGATAAAATCTGCATTAAAAGTTCATTAGCATTGGGTATTAAAAACATAAAACTACGGAAATTAGTTTCAAAAGCTTAATTCTCTCATTCTATCTTCTCAGAGTCAGAGACATACCTCAAGATATAAATTAATCCACAGGGCATTTTAGTGGCATGTGGGATAATATATTCCTTGTTTCGCATTTGTAATTAGAGAAAAAGAGTTTGGAATCTCAGTCATACTACTGGTTTTAAACTCATGGACATTTTCTGAGCTTACTCAACAATAGAACACAGGCCTTAGGTAGGTCCTATACCAGATGTCATATGAACACATCATAAGGTACTACCACTTTGATTTCGGTTCAAATCAGCCTCTTGTTTGGGATAGTATAGCATAAATTTTCTAATTTTCTTTCTATCCTTCTCCTGTCTATCTTTCTCTCTCTCTCTGCCTCCATTTACTAGTCCAGAATTATCTACAATTTTTCACATATTCTGCCCAATTTTCTAGAATCCCTGCCATGACCCATTGACTCAGCTCTAGGTGACTACAAATGCTGACAGTCCCCCATACTATTCTTTGCCCGTCAAATATCTATAGTCATTGACAGGGCTACAGAAGGTGTGTGGGCTCAGAAGGCAGGCACACCCCCATGCCACCACCCACCTTTCCCCAATAATTCATCCACTGTCTTAGAGGAATTCTTGATGATGTTTGTTGACAATTATTTTCATTTTGTTGACTACCAAGCAACTAAACTCCATTCTTATGTATGTGTGTCTTGGTAAGAAGGGTGCACCCATCTAATATTAAACCAAAGCTTCTGAGATATTTTCTCTTCTTTATCCCAGTAAGCAAGCTAGAGAAAGAGGGACAGTTAGATGTTCCTAGATGGAACTGTTCTTGGGGGAATAATGCACAGAAGTAGGAAATACATTAGAATTTATTCCTGGTGGTTTGGGTAGATACAGCGCTGCATGAAACACCAGGGTCCAGGGTCTGACCTGCAGCTTTCTAACTAGATTCTTCCCACAGCATGGTGTGGTGGGAGTTCTAGCCTCTCGTCCTCATTAGTAACCTATCTGTTTTATAAAGGCTGGTTTTCCCAATTAATTTATTTTTGTCTATATTAACTCCTGCAAACTTTTATTGTTTTTTATCACCATTCATAACCACTGTGTTATAAATGTGCACCAAAGTTTCTCTTACTTGGCAAAAACATTAAAGAACCTGCTCTCTTCAGTATGGGGAAAAATGCTGGTCAGTGCAAGGGAGGACATGGGGAGTAGACTCCATACTAAATAACAAAAGACATATAGAGTCCTGAGAAGGGGCGGTGAGCACTGTGGACTTGAAAATAGCCCTCTGCTAGCTCTAATGCATTTTGAAAATACTGTGTACTAGAAAACAACTGTATTTGAAAGGGTACTATGAGGAAATGGTTAGACACTTCTCTAATTCTCTTCACCAATACACATTTTCATACATCACCTTTTGACTGCTGAAAACTGATGTGGGAGCTTCAGAAGTGAGTATTAGCCATTGGAATGGAAGGAAGGGCATTTCCCTCCTTAAGGGACAGGGATTTGGGTTGGAGTTTCTCCATTTTTTGCTTTTCAGGATTCAGTACTATCACACCTCTTCAAAACTGTGTGTAAACATTGCCTTCTGTTCTTAGGTTGTAGTCCTTTCTGTTTTAGAACATTTCGCCTCCACCTTTCTAACGGAAGATACATTCAGTGTATGTAAACGTGTTATTTGGCTGATATTTAAATGTTGGATATGGAGGAGGACTCAGGAAATATCCCTAGAGCCAAATGATCGCACTTAGACCAGCCATCTGGACAAGTTGCAGTGATCTTGAGTAGGGACTGTATGTCCCAATATCAGTGAAGGCAATTTTTGGTCTCTACATACAACCTGGTGTGTTGAATCATTTTTGAGCTGGCTCTTTTCACTCCTTTGATGGTGGTGGTGGACCTCATGTGTTCAGTAATCCTCCATATGCCCCTGTCTCCTCAGTGTTTCTCTGTGATTTTAGAAAGCTTCTAATAAGGATGAGATAACAAGTAGTTACACATTTACCTGGGTCACAAGCAGGTCACCTTACTGTGTCTTGCTCCTCCTTTATGGGTTCCTACCAACCTCTAGGGTCCCAGAGCTTTCAATGAGCTAATGTACCAAAGGGCTTAGCACCTGAGTGACCAACCTATGTCTACTCAGTACAGTATTTACTGAACACATACACATGTGAGCACTATTCCAATTGCTGTGGATACAGCACCAAACAAAACACATTTCTCTTTGTTCTCCTGCCATAGAAAGAATAAAGAAAAAAGTTCATAAAACTAGGAAGATACAGCAGAGTATAAAAAAATGAATGGGGGTGTTATATTAAATAAAGTGGCCAGGGAAGGCCTCTATGGGGAAATGACATTTGAAAAGGGATCTGAATCCCGTAAGGCTGTGGGTCATGTGAACATATGTGGAGAATGGGGAAAGTGGGGAGTGGATGCTCCAGGCCTAGTGACAGGAAATGCAAAGGCAAGGCTAGAGGTGTGCCTGCCTATTGAGGAAGCACAGAAGGCCAACATGCCTGGGAGGGAGTGAGAAAATGGAAGAGATGGAAGAACTGAGAAAGAATTGCTCTATGACCAGATTATGTAGATTTTGTGGGCCCCATGAATGGTTTAATTGCACTTTACAACTGAGGAATAACATATCACATATATAAAAAGTAAGTTTACTGTGATTATAGAATTAATAGCTTAGAAATCTTCCTAAGGGAAAATGTAAAAGTTAAGATTAAACATTGAAATTAGTTTCTTATACTTATAAAAAATTATGAGTAATGATATAATTTTATATTTTTTATATACATATACACACACACGTATATATACACATATAATACATACATAGCACGTATGTTCTTCTGAACTGTACTTGTTGGCTATACGTAAACCAGGAAAACCAGCAGCATTATAAGTAGTAAATGGAAATAAATAAATACAAAGAAAACCACAGGATTGAGGCATTTCTTAAGGTCACATCCAACATTATTTTTGAATATGAAATACATTTGAAATGCCCTTTAGAAATTGTCTCCTTAATCCAAAGAAAACAAAAAATAAATATTTGTGTTTGTATTTTTAGTGAGCATTAACCTTCAGGGAACTGAAAGAGGTTGGGTAACGAAGAGGTATTTCATGTGAAATTAAATGTATTCAGCCTATTAAATGCTAGACATTTTACCCATTCCTTTCTTAGTACAACTTTTACTCCACCTTAAAATAGTCCAGTATATACACTCAGTAAATACAGGTAGATATCTTGGTCCTATAGAAACATAAAATAAATATGGATTTGCTCCCAAAATATATGCTATTTTTTTTCCTCAAGTTGTATTAACCGAAATATATCAGGCTTCGGGGATACTGAAAAACTGCGTAAGTCATCTACAATCAATAGTCTTGGACTTGTCTAGTCTCATAACAGGAAATGCCAAACTTAAGAGTTGAGAGAGAAATGACTCCTCTAATTAAATGTCTCACAGAAAAAAACGGCCTTTTTAATTCATTTTTTATTTTTTATTAAAGAGATGATACCTTACCATGGATGAGGACATGCTAAATGAAAACCTTACTTAAGGAAATAGACATACCTAATGTAAATGACGAGTTAATGGGTTCAGCACACCAACATGGCACATGTATACATATGTAACAAACTTGCATATTTTGCACATGTACCCTAGAACATAAAGTATAGTAATAATAAAAAAAGAATTCTTTTTTTTTTTTTTTTTTTTTTTTTTTTTTTTTTGAGGCGGAGTCTCCTCTGTCGCCCGGACTGGAGTGCAGTGGCCGGATCGCAGCTCACTGCAAGCTCCGCCTCCCAGGTTACGCCATTCTCCGGCCTCAGCCTCCCGAGTAGCTGGGACTACAGGCGCCCGCCACCTCGCCCGGCTATTTTTTTGTATTTTTAGTAGAGACGGGGTTTCACCGTGTTAGCCAGGATGGTCTCGATCTCCTGACCTCGTGATCCGCCCGTCTCGGCCTCCCAAAGTGCTGGGATTACAGGCTTGAGCCACCGCGCCCGGCCAAAAAAAGAATTTCTTTAAACCCTAACCTGAAGATTGAATGGGGATAAATTCTGCCAAAAGTGTATTTTCCCAAGCGTTACACATTTCTACAGTGAAGGTGTTAGCAACCGTGTTGCGAACCTGCAAGGCCAGCTCGTCTCCCCTTTCTCCCTTTTTCTCCACACCCCCAAAACAACTTTTTATTTATCTGTCACTAACACTCTTCTTTCTTTTATTGAGATAGAGCCTCACTCTGTCACCCAAGCTGGAGTGCAGTGGTGTGATCTCAGCTTACTGCAACCTCCACCTCCTGAGTTCAAGCGACTCGCCCGCCTCAGCCTCCAGAATAGCTGGAATTACAGGCGTGTGCCACTACACCTGGCTAGTTTTTGTATTTTTAGTAGAGATGAGGTTTCACCATGTTGGGCAGGCTGCTTTCGAACTCCTTACCTCATATGATCCACCCACCTCAGCCTCCCAAAGTGCTGGGATTACAGGCGTGAGCCACCGCCCCCGGCCTGGCACTCTTCTTTGGAAATCTTTTCATTTGAAACTTGCTTCCATAAAGCTATTTAAATACAATGATAGATATAATACAATTCAGTACCACCAAGTGAAAATATTTACTTTGGAGAATAAAAAAAGACAAAATAGAGGCCAGAGTGAACACAAGCCATCAAGGGCAACAGTCTGGGACTAATAGAGTTTCTTCAAGGTGGTAGATACTGTAGAAGGGGATTTCTGCTGTTAAAGGTTGGAAGCACTTTTATTCTAGTCTCTATACATTAAAATATGCAATAATAATTTTAGTGCATTTTGTAACGTAAAAATGATCCTTGAAATAAGAAGTAGGGTATCTCAACTCAGAAACAAAGTAAATAACTTAGGAGACATTAAGAATGTGATCCTGTAGTGCAGGAGTTAGCCTTACCTGTCTGGAAAGATATCAGTAACTATGAAGAGAGGTCTGTGGTTAAAAATGAGCACATTAGCAAATGACCTTAAAATTATGCTTCAGTATCTAACACATATATGACTAAACATACTATGAGTTTATGAAGTGTATATCTAGTTTCCCTGTTTTCTACACAAATTCCTTTATTTGTAAATTATTTATGAATTACCACTTCAATTAGGTGACGTAGAAATGCCTAAATGCTATCTAGAAAACAGTCTATCGTGTCTATGTAAACGTTGTTCTTTATGTATTCCTTAGTGTTTTGGATTTGATTGCTGTCTGTTCAAACTTGAATATTGCTGTTTACAGGTATAAATATATCCTTCTCCTGAGGCTTAACTGATTTTTTTTTTTTTTTTACTTGAAATGATCATTAGAATAGCATACATGGGATGGGGCAGACCCATTTAAAATCAACCCAACAGAAATGAGTCTTTTGCACATTTTAAAAATCAGAAGTGCAATCCTTGACAGTATAAAAATGTGAAATATTACTTTAAATTACAGCCCTATTTTATTGTTACATAGCCCAAGTGCTGTTCTGCACATAAAAGAAAGTCCATAATTATTATAATTGCTTGCTATCATCTGATGCTTTATAATCATTAGTTGCTATATGAATTATAAACATGTTGATGAACAGAATAGTCACCAATAACATCATGGTCAATGGTAGCTTTCTCATTGCTAATGAAGTTTTTTAAAAGGAAATTCATGAATTCCCTCAAAGGAACTTGCTTTTTATTGACCTCTTAAAATGTCTTGTAAATTCTATTATTAGAGGATAATGATAGCATGAGGGAAAATAGATAGTCTGAGCAATGTGTACTTGAATAACTATAACCTGGGTGGTTATGCCTAATGACAGGTTGTAAAATGATCTTTGCATGGAATATTTCCTTTGATTGTGTTGTTATTCCTCAGTTCACCAACATAGAAAGGAGAAAAAAAAAATCACCCTGGCATGACTAGAGATGAGCTTTTAATATTCCTTATATAGAAACTCTACACTCGGGAAAACAGTATTTTCCAGCACAAATCAAGTACAAATTTTTACTGGAAAAGCAATTAGAAGATTGAATTATTGCAGGTAGCTCATGTTAGAGGACAATGGTATTTATGGGGCATGACCTATGTGCCAGGTGCAGTGTTAGGTAATGTTTATAAATGATCAAATTCAGTCATCTATTAATGGAAGAGGACACTGGAACTTAGAGAAGTGATGACAATGGCTGGGAGGCCTGGGTGATTTGAGCCCTGGCAGTCTGATTCTGAAACTATCCTCTCCCAAATTATAAAACTTTGATGACAGCATTTATTTAATTATTTCCCTTGCTAAACATTTATATGTAACTTAATATTTGTGGTACACAATACAACCTATAATTATACATTATAGTTTATTAGCTTTTATATTTCTTTAGAACAGTGACTCTGTTAGGCATTTGTGTTTCCCATAATGACTTGAATAACTCCTAGGTGTTCAATAAATATATATGAAACATATCGATCCTGTATATATTCACTCTATTCCATAAGATAAAAATATGTATTTTGTAGCTTAATAGTTACACAGTAGACTTTGGATGGTTTTCATTATTTACTTCTGAATTTTATTAGAATTGTTATTATTGCTTATTAAACCCTAAAGGTTTGCTGTACAAACATCTTTTCATCATTATAATATTTCAGTCATTAAGCGTGCATTTTTTGTTTTATGCCCCGTGTTTTAATATTTTATATTATTTCTATAAAGGACAAGTATACTTCACTCCAAAGGAATCCAGGAGAATTTACTCAATTATATCAGTTCCTTCCTCAAGATATCATTGCAACTAGATTAGAAACAACAATAATAATAACAATTCTTTTAGATTTGTTTAATTCATGTTAGAAGAGGTCATGATAGTAATCAAAACAGTAAAATAAGAGTCCTTGGATTTGAGAAGAAAACATTTTTAGTGTCTATGAACAAACCATCCTTATGAACTGTAGTTTTTCATTATATCTTAATGGTTTGTGAAAATAGTGTCCCAGCATTAAAAGCTTAATGATTACTAAAATTCTTGGTTGGATATTCATCATTAACATCCTTTACTATGCACATTTATATAATCCCATGCACATTTTCAACTTGAGTCTATTAAATTCCATTTTAAGTTTATTTTTGTTATTCATCCTCCATTAAAAAAATCTATCTACATTTTACTTTGCATTTGAGAAGTTTTTTTTTCCCTCTTAACCTTACTACTTTCTCTGTTATACATTTTATAGTTGTTGTACTACATCTTAGATAGTAAACTTGTTTAAATTCCCAAGATATCCCTGTCCAATGTGTTGTCCTCCTTGGATGCTAATAAAACAGTTGTATTGAAATAGATTCATTCACTTCTTCAGTGGGCATTTACTGTTGCCTTCTATATTCCAGGCACAGATTCTATGTGCCGTTGCTAGAAAAGTGATGAAGATAAGCTCTTTTTCCTTTTCTAGCAAATAAACTAATAATAAATAAAATTTTATTGACAATAATACATGCTATCTAAAAAATTAAGCAATGTAGGACAATAGAGAGCAGTGAAAGATATTTGGTGCCAGGGAAAGTCCTGTGTGAGAAGATAAAATATGGGCAGAGCCATAAACTAAGTGAAGGATGGAACCATGCAAGCCTAAGAGAAGAACATTCTAGAAGAGAGAGCAACAGAGGCAAAGGCCCTAAGAGGGCATAGAGCTCTGAACACTGGGACTCTGGTGGAGTAAGCAGGGGAAGGTGGAGATAGGAACTGGGAGAGGAAGACATGAGTCAGATTATAAAGGCTTTGAATTTTGCTCTAAATGTGATAGGAAGAAGATGGAAGATTTTGATTAAAGTTGTAATAAGGTTCCATTAACCTTTTAAAAGGATTATTTTGACTATTATATGCAGAATTGAACTACTGAGGGGCAAGAATATATACAGCGAAGAATAAATACACTGAATGATGGAGGAGGTAAAAAGTGCCGAATTTGGAATGTATTTTTTAAGGTAGAAATGGTATGACTCTTACCAATTGGATGTGGAATATAGGCAATTGGGAAAGATGCTATAATATAATTATACTGTCATATAAAACCCAAAGAGTGGACTTTGATTTGGCATTAGAGAAACTGTTCTTCTGAATAGTAGAAACTATTAGAAGCACTTGTTGACTTGCAAGTGTGGTGTTTAATGGAGGATAGAGATGTAAGTTGAGACGGAGAGTATAGAGCATCCCCAGTGACACTGGCCACTATTCCTGAAGTATGGGGAATGACTGCAGGAAAGTGAAGCTGAAGAGTTAGAAAAAGGGAAGCAATTTCAGGATCATGGGTTTTCTTCTCAGTTAGGACTAAACCATGGCAAGGAAGGAGGAGAGCAAGAAGGAAAAGAAAGGAAAGTGATGCATCTACTCCACATTCCATTCTCAATAAGCATCACCAAGCATTCTTTGATATAGTCCTAATTATATTAGTCATGCTATTGTTTCTCAGTTACCAAAGGCTTTCTAAGTTCTGTGAATTAGTCTATGGACATACTCACAGTTACTAAGCATTCACTGTATAGGAAATTGGTTGCTTAGTTTTGAAAAGCTTGCTTATGAACAAACTACAAGCATAAGCTGTCTGTAAACCCAGGAACTTCATACACTCATCTCACTCCATGAAGTTGTTTTCTAGCACATTCATATTGGCAAGCTATGGGTAGGACCCTAAATTAGAATTATACACCATGGGAGAACTGGTTTCACACACTAAAATGTGAATAGAGCTTTCTTATGCGTGATTTGCCTATTTCCATGATTGCATTTTTATTCAAACTGTAATGTTGAAAAGAGTGGTTTTATAGACCATTTGATATTACATTTGTTAATAACAAAGAAGCAGCTAGTTGCCCCACATCTCATATCCCACACAAGACTTCTATCCCTAAAAATAGACCTTCCCCCACTATAGTCTATTGTTTGTCTGGAAAATTGCCTTGAGAGTTTATTTTGGAAGAGAAATTATAACAAAGAACAAGGAACAGAAAGAAAAAAATGAAAATGGAACTCATAGAAATGGTCATCTTTAATCACTCTATAAAAACAGCTGTGCTCCAAGAACAAAGGATGCATAGAACGTCCGTCAGAGTGGGTTGTCATTGGAAGTAGGGAGCAGCAGGCTAAAAAGGCAAGAATAAATACATACGTAAAATATGAAAACAAGTACATGCTTTACATGGACAAATTATGATGATGCCATCATGTGACGTATCTGCTTCTGAGGGTCAAACAAGGACGATAAACTGTGGATTACGATGGGGGCATAAATAACGAAGTAAAAACATAAAAGTGTCTGTGGGAATATTAACAATTTCAAGAGAGCAATTACGTCTGGAGAAGGAGAAAAGAATGTGGTTAGAGATAGGTACACAAAGGTGTCAAGGGTATTTTACTGTTTTATTTTTTACATCTAAAACACATACAGCAAGATGAAAAGATTTGGCACCAGGATGGTGGGTATATGAGTGTTCATCCTATAATTTTCTATGCTTTTCTGAACTATGATTTTAAAATTTCAGAATGACAATTTAAGAGAATACTCTAAATTTGGTAACAATAAATTTGAAAATCTGAAACAAAACAAGGAAACAATGACATTAACTAGTCATTTAGTACCAATATGTTGATATTAACTTTGAAAGTTCAAATATTTTTTTCCTACAAAACAAATTTTTACTATTCCATGAAAGATCTCATTTCAAGCAGAAATTTTACCTGCTTCCTGGCAGCCTAGAAATCCTTTCCTCCTTTCCTTCTTAGCCAGAAAAATCTGCCCTTTACCCCATATGGTAAACATCCTACGCCCTCCACTTACATTTCTATAAGTTGCTAACTGAAAGGTGCTTCATACATGTGTGTCCTCCCTCTACACTTCCTGGCTACTCATTGTTACGCATTTTATTTTAGTCTTACGCCTAAGAGAGTAATCAGGAAGAATGTAGAATGCATTTAATTTGGACTTCAACTTAGTTTTTGCGATGTTCTTAAAATAACATAAACTGTTAATTTTTGTTTTAACAGAAAGGAGACCTTTCTGTGCAAGTTGGACATGTTGATTGGGAAGCAGAAAAGAGAAAGAGAGCAATGCCAAGGAAAACATGCTCTATTAACACAAAGGAGGTATGTGGTTATTTCCAGCCTGAAGTTGAGGCTGCATTTAGAGCAAAACTCTAGAAGCCACATTTTTTTTTTTAATTAAAGTGACATTCATATAACATAAAATTAATCATTTTAAAGTGAACAATTCAATGACGTTTAGTATCGAATTAACAATGTTTTGTAACCACCACCTCTATCAAGTTTCAAAACATATCTTAACTCAAAAAGAAAATCTGTATGAATTAAGCAGTCCTTCATTTTTCTCCGCCCCCAACCCCCGCCAAACATCAGTCTGCTTTCTATCTGTATGGAACGACCTAGTCTAGGTGTTTTGTATAAATGGAATAATATAATACGTGACATGTTGTGTCAGGCTTTTTCCACTTAGCATCATGTTCTGGACACTTATTCATGTTGTAGCTAGTATCAATACTGCATTCCATTTTGAGACTCCATAAAATTCAATTTTATGTATATACCACAATTTTTTTTATTCTTTCATACTCTGAAACTTGATTTCATCTTAAACAAACAAACACCTAGTAATGGATGCATATTCATTTACAACCTTAGTAATAAGGACTTACTAAGATTCTAGTTCCTCAAATATAGCCAACCGATCCAAGTGATTTTCCTTCAACCTCTACAAATGTTCTCACTATGTTTTTCTCATAGGTATCATATACGATCTCTTCTGCCATCCTCAACATAGATAATACCCAGTAATTATTGTTTTTGTCAATCTATGTAAAAAACTCAAGATTGTGCCTCAGAGAAATTTCCTACATATCTAACAAGATTTCATTTCTTCCTGTTTTCTTACGTTTGTTATTTTGGGTATTGAAGAGTACGTTGGTATTAAGATGCTAAAGAATGAAAATATCAGCAATAAATAAAATGTTTTAGGATTTACATTTTCAGCTCCTTAAAAATGTACTTTCTTTTTCCTCTTGTGGCTTTAAATTTGCAGTCTTTTAACATGATAAGAAGATGAATATTGATTTTTTCTACATTTATATCTGTGGCTCATTTCACACTTACTTCATTCCCTGGTGTTGGAAATGATCCAGGAATTATTATTTATGAAATAACAACTTGTCTCTTTGCTGTGAAATCCAGTTGAATTTGGGATAAATACTACTGTGATATAGTCACCTTCTATCTGTCACTGCTTCTCTTGCAGGGAACTCATTTTCTTCTCTTTAAAGTTTAAAAAAAAAAAATAGATTTAAGAACTTTCCCAAAGGGATGCTACTGCAATTTCTATGTTTAAAAAAGTTTCTCCATTAAAATAATATGCAAAAATATTGGTTTTAACAACGGCAAAACCTTTTCTTATTGCATAGTTTGCAATTTTATGAATGAATGTTGCAAATCACTAAAGGAGAGATTTAGATTTAGATTTCACAGTTACTACGATTCTCTGAGTATCATTCTGAAACATATTTAGTAACAGTTAAGGAAACATATAATGAGACTAGTATTTAACATAAATAAAATTGAGGTACTTTCTAAAATCATCTCAAGCCTAAAAATCAGTAAATATCAAATTATGTCGTTTCATAAATGAGAATTAGAAGGTACAAAACATGAATAGTACAAAACATGAATAATTAGTCTTTGAAAACCCAAAATGTAGGATTATTTTCAGTGTCACAGTTGAATTTGAATGTTTTCTCCTTTCTGTTAGTAAAGAAAGTATAAGATCTTTACAACAAAGAAAAATATGATATTATGGTCTGCAGCCTAAGAACTCAAAAGGTTACAGGAATAATGAAATAAAAAGAGTTAAGCTATGTAGAGTAAATTACTGAATCTTTCTAGCAGCAAACACTATGACTTTCAAAACTAAAATTATCTTCCTCCCCTTCATTTTGCCTAGAATTAATCTCAAGCATATATATATACACACACACACAGAGACACATACCCACCCACACAGCACACACACACCACACCCTACACACAACCCCCACACACACACCCACAAACACATGCACATACACAAACTCTGATCTGTTGATAATTCCAAAATTATCCAAATATGCCATTCAGTATTTCACTGTCCCTGAACTGTAACTATAATTTCTACCCCAGGGATTAATCGAGATCATTATCTCCCAATTTATAGTTTTTATAAATCAGTATTTATTTAGTGCCAAGAGGGATGGCATGAGGTCTGGTTCTTTAGAAATACTGACTTAACAGCCGAACACGGTGGCTCAAGCCTGTAATCCCAGCACTTTGGGAGGCCGAGACGGGCGGATCACGAGGTCAGGAGATAGAGACCATCCTGGCTAACCCGGTGAAACCCCATCTCTACTAAAAATACAAAAAACTAGCCGGGCAAGGTGGCGGGCGCCTGTAGTCCCAGCTACTCGAGAGACTGAGGCAGGAGAATGGCGTAAACCCGGGAGGCGGAGCTTGCAGTGAGCTGAGATCTGGTCACTGCACTCCAGCCTGGGCGACAGAGAGAGACTCCGTCTCAAAAAACAAACAATAAAAAGGAAATACTGACTTAACAAAGACGTCCATTCCTGCCCTCTGTAAATTTACAATTTAGAAGAACACGTAAGAGGCAGTGAAGATTTGATGAAGAATTTTCAGTGCCGTTTGGCACTAAGACCTAAGGGTAGATATTTGTAATTTGCAGGAAAAGCACGCTTGTATCCTATCATTAAATACACCCCGATTCATCTCAGGGCTTCCAGGTAGCATGCTGCTAAATAAAATAGGACTCACCCTCTCAGTTTCTAATAAGAGTTAATAAATATAACCAATTTAGAATGCAGAAAGTACTCATTATAGAGCAACAGGATGTATTCCCTATTGCATTTATAGGTGGAAACAGCATAGGAATTTTTAACTACATCAGCTAGTAGAATTAAAATTTTAGAAAGACCAAACTTAAGAAATCAGGTGGATAATTGAACAAATACAAATAATTGAACAAAGAAAGCTGATGTAATAATCAAGCATAAATGCACACAGAAGAACCCGAAGAAGGCAAGTACCATATTTTCTGTCATTACTTAAGAAATCCGTTATATTCAAAGCCTTTTATTACCTTCAGGATGGAGAAGCCATGTACCACATATGACCAGTGGGTACCTGGGAGCAGAGCCAGCAGCAGTGACCAGGAGGTTGGGCACACTCCATAGGGTGGGGATTTCTTGGCCACTGATGATTACTGATAGTCAAAAGACTAGAAAGCGTATTTTGCTTGGGATTAGGGAAGGTAAAATAAAGACAAGGAAAGAACTGTTTTAATTGCATTGTATTTTTCAAATTTTAAAATATGAATTTGAAGTATTTTGAGGTAGCACATCTTTTGCTTATAGCAGATACCAGGAATCCAGTGGTGAGCAGGAGTCCAGTGTGTAGCCAGGATAAGGCGCTTTTCCTATTGGAGAATTGAGCAGTAAAAGCAATCCAGAGTAGTCACAGGATGGCCCAGGAGCAATCCTTATGGCTGGCTCTGCTTCCTGATTAGTGAATTCTTGTAGACACCGTAATACTTTGGACAAGAACAAACTCTCTACTGCTCCCCAAACCCATGAAACACCTCACCCTACACCTCTGTGTCCACTCTAAACTCCTCTAAGCACGAATTCCTCCTGTGCAGGACAGGACACTTCCCAGTAGCTCTGTAAACCTGGTAGATTCTTTCTCTGAGGTAACCAAGGCTCATTTTACTTTCAAACATTTTGCAGAAATCTGTATTTCTTGGACACCAAATAGTATCAGCAAAGGCTATTTCTACAACTGATATTTTTTGAGCACCTACTTTGTATCAAATATTGTTGTAGGCAAAATAGACAAGGATTTATAGTTCTGTGGAGTTTAAAATATAGCAGGAGTAGGTAAATGATAATCAATTAAATGAATACCTACACGTGTCAGATGCTATTCAATTCTGTGAAAGACAGAGATAAAACAGGAGAGGACAGTCTGTCTGTGGAGAATGGTACTTTAAATTGGGTGGTTGAAGAAGGTTCCCCAAACTAGAGGATTTCAGAACAAACCTATGATGGTTGTGAGAGACTGAACCAGGGCTAACTTTTGGGGTGAAGAGCATAATGATATGAACAAAGGGTATAAATAAATCAGTCCTGGTGGTCTTCCACCAGAGAGCAATAAGGGTAAGAGAAATGTGATTCTTGCCAGGAATACACACAACTGCTCCTTCTCAAGAAGTTGTAAACTACAGGAACTTGTCTTTCTTGCCAGAGTGGCCCATCTGAACCACTCAATAGGCATGACTGCTCTCCTGTGGCCACACAGAGTCTTCCTAACCCAGGCTGTCTTCACCACCTCTAGTCTTTCTCACCTCTCTCTTCGTTTCCTACTATGGGAAAATCATCATCCCTATGACTTTCTAGCACCTCTTCGAAGGTGCTATCTGCAGGAGTTCACTATTGCAAGGGCCTCTGGTTCCTGCAGTTCTGGCTCCCTCACATCCTCCATACAGCCTTTGGAGCTCAACAGAAAAGTGCATCTTACAGTACCTCTCCTCTTGAAAGCTGGCAATGCCTGTTACTCAGAAGGGAGCAGAAACTCCTCAGAGGAATAGTCACAGTCCACCAGGCTCTCACTTCGGCAATGTTCTGAACTCAGAACTCAGTCTCCCTGCCCCTTACTTTACACTAGAGTTACAGCAATCATCTTGGAGTCCCATTGTATTCATACCTTCAATGCCTCTAGTCCCACTTTGCTTTGCTTTTCCTCCTCTACCCTCTTCTGGAAGGTTCCCTGACACTATTCTCCCAGACTATATTGAGAATCTCTCTAATATTCTCTTGCAATTCCTTGTGCTGACAATTATTATTGAACTTGCCTATTTAGATCATACCTGTTTTACTATCTTTATTATATGCATTATGTCTGCTACCACCCCTCAACTAAATAAACAAATAAAAATACATGAACAAGCAACAACAAAATGATGACATTTTGTCCTCAGTCTTTCGGTACCATTTCTGACACATTTTGAATTGAAGGAGTGTCTGAAGGAATGATCAAGCTTGCCAATAGGAACTGTACATCATCAAGGATAGTGGAAGGGATCGAATTAAAAGAAAATGCCTCAGTCAGAGGCTGCTATTATGGAAGAAGCTGTTATAATATCCTAAAGATATTTATAAAAGTAATCTGAATGATGCAGACAAAATAGTGTAATTGGTCATTACAGAGTTTCTTGAAAATAATAAATGACCTATTTATTCACTCATTCTTGTTCTTCCAGATATTTTGATGACCTCCTCCCATGAGTCAAGCAGCTTTCCAGACATTGGGAAGAAAATGGTGAGCAAGAAATTGCATGTTTCTTGTTTTCATGGAGTTTAATGTCATATGAGTGGAACAAACGTAAAATGAAGAAACACAATGAGATTTTGACTCCAAAGAAAAGCAATATGGTCCTTAGCAAACAAATAACCAAAAAATCTGATCAAGTTCAAGGAGTCCAGGAAACATTTTGCCAAAAAGTGATGACTAAGTCAAGGGACAGAAAATGCTAAGAGTTAACTGGGCTAAGATTGGAATCATAGAAGAAGAGCAAAGTGAAAGAAAAGAAGTAAGAATATAGGGGCATTTGAACACCAAAGAAGAGAGTAAAGACAAGTAGAATATTGGTATGTCGGAGGAAGATAGAGAGAGGCATCGACTTGAGAGTCATGCTTTTAACAGCTAACCTTTATTGGTTTATTGAGCACTCATTATGTGTCAGATATTGTGCTAAATGTTTTTACATTTTATTTTTATTTAATAATGACAAAATCTATGAGGAAGTATAATTACTTTTTCCATTTTGTGAATAGTGCAACTGTATCTGTGAAATGTTAGGAAATGTGCTTATAGTCTCAGCTACTGAATGGCAATGCCCAAATTAGAAACTGTAAACCATGTCTCTAGAATCAATAGTCTAGGGCTGGGAGCAGCATGAGCTCATTCAGTTGTGGGCTCCAAGAACTGACAGTTGCTTGAATAAAATTTCATGTATTTACATTTGAGAGGAGCTTTCCCACCTGAAACTGTGTCCTACTTCCCATGGAAGGTGAAACTAGGAGGATAAAATATAAGG
Source organism: Trachypithecus francoisi (assembly GCF_009764315.1). NCBI lineage: Eukaryota > Metazoa > Chordata > Mammalia > Primates > Cercopithecidae > Trachypithecus > Trachypithecus francoisi. The sequence continues at coordinate 103,223,516 of NW_022681458.1, forward strand.
AACTGATTACATATTAGTTGAGAGTATAATCTCATTCTCCATCTTCTTACCAAAGAGAGATTCCTGGTGATCAGGAAAAAAAGACATGTAGTGTTTTAATGCATGCTACAATGTTTCTTTGACAACTCTAGGTTCTGTGGATTTCAAGGATACCAACAGAGACATTACTGGCATCCTGCTCTCTAGCCTTTTTCCCCATGACAATTCACTTCCTTCCCTGAAACAGTCAATTCCACTCAGCTGACACAGTAACTGAGGCAGGCCTGTAAGAGGCTGTGAGAGGACAAAGGAGTGGGATGCAGCTGGTGGCTTCAGATGTCACCCCTTCATATGATGGTCCGCTGTGAGCCCTGCAGCTGGATAATACAGCCCAGCTTTCATGCACTTACTTTGTGGGAAATCGATCTTGAGACACCCTCAATGTGTCCTGAAGAGAGTAAGATATATATATATAATTTAGCATGTTTTCTGTGTCCCAACACAGCAAATGAATTCAGTGCACCAGATTCTCCAGATAAGTGACACAATTCACTACATGGGTGGCTGCTAAAATGTTCTGCCTCTCTCCCGAGAAATTCATAACAGAATGAGGAGAAAGGAAGCCTTAAATGTGTCTTCTAAAATCTCAAGGGGTGATTTGACTGCCTACACTGACAATTGCTATGACTGGCCCAGGTCTCAGCTCTTATAAACTTCTACATTGTAGGAGATCCTGATGCCCCAGTAATGAGGTATTTACCAGAGAGAAGTACCTTGAGGACTCTGAGGTGAGTCGTCAGCGTTCATGGTTCTCCTCATTGTGTGTGGTCCTTTCTTTTCATGGCGGCTCCATTTCCCCAGATGCTACCAGGCATTTCTCTTATTGATCTCCCCTTTTCTCGCCATGCAATTTCTTTACTGAAGCACTAGTTAACATTAAACACTTGCATTTTTACATCAGCATTTCATTTAAAAATAATTATATGAGGAATGATCAATGTTATACAACCTCAGTTATTTTGCAATGAGTAAGAAAACACACATGGCTTTTAAAGATGAGAGAAATAATTTATGTGATTGAAATCATTTTCCAATATTATCTTGGTTAAAATATTTAAGTATGTGCTTTCTCAGCTTGGATAAATAAATGAAGTCAGGTAAAATGCAAATCAAAGAGTGAATGAAAATAAATAATTACTGTGCAGCATTTTTGTTTGGGAATGGGAGCACACTTTCTCTTTTCAATTGCTAGAAGAAAAGAAATATTCGTTGCTATGAAGTTTATGTGATTTCAAGTTCTACACCAGCCAGGGATGACTCCAAGTTTAGAAGAACACATTTTTGCACTGAGTACTCAAAACCTGTCAATAGGAGCACGTTTCTACCTGAGATTCATTGCAAGTTCGTTTCACTACATGGAGAGCACATGCTTTGTAAGAAAGAAAGCCTGTTTATTGACAAATTACATTATTAAGTATTCTAAAACAAAACGAGAAAAGTAAAAAGCAAAAAGCAAAAACAATTACAATGCATACTTCTGAGGACCATTGTTACAATATTTTAAATATAGCAGTAGGTTTGTTGTTGCTGTGTTGTTTATTTTTAAAATGATTTCCAGATTTTTTTAAAATTTTACTTATGAGCCCAGAGTCTTGATTGAAAGTTAAACCAGTTTTGTATGTGCATGTTATAATTAGTAAAGTTAAAATAAATGACACATTTTAACACTTTCTTACATAAACAGACAGAGAGTTAGCAAAACTTTAGCCAGTGTGATGATGAACTGTGAATTTCTAGTGGAGGTTTAGGGCTACACTTATCATCAACTAAACTGGGAAATGGTCACGATCCCTGGTACTGCACCAAACAAACAAAACAGACATGCTTTTTTGAAAGACGATGCCTTGCTGCCGTCTTGTCCTGGTTTGTAGGTATAATTTTAGTCTTGGTCTTGCCACTGTGGACCCCCACACAGCCTCCAACTTCCAAGAAAAGAGATAGTTGTTGCTTTTCTTCCCAAACCTCAGTAATTTCCGTGCTGGCTTTATTCCAACTGTTTGATGGTCAGGGTGTTCCAAGATTTTCACAATCCTCAAAACTCATTTCAGAAAGCCCCTTCAGGAGATATCCTGGCAGGAAGTCTGGACTAAGCATCAAAATATTGCCATAAAGCTCAAGTTTTATTACTATTGTTCCTATAGTAAGAAACTCTTATATGCTTATCCTGTATCCTATCATGCTGGAAATGTTTAAAGTATGTTTGGCGGAATCATGCCAACAGCTTTGAATAGCATGCTCAAAATAAGTGTTGGCCTGGCATCAAATCTCTCCAGCCCTACTTCTGCCCACCCAGATACCTCTAACAAATGATCTAAATTCATTACAGAAGATTGAGAGAGAAAGCAAACACAAAATAAATAAATAGTACCCAGGAGGATTTTCACTTTGTTTTCTGTGAGATTTTGATTTTATTATGGTTTTGTAGAATCCAACAAACAGAGTTCTGGGTTATTTGTTCATAAGAAAAGGAGTGTATTCAGTCATGTATAATGTGCTCCTCTCTGTCTTTTTCTGAGCTTTCCATTTCAAGATGGATTCTAAGGGGTGATGTTGACTGTGGTTATTTCTCTTGGTTCTTTAATCCAGGTGTTTGATACTTTTGCCGGTCTTGAGTCTTAGAAGTTTTGTGTTATGCATTTAATATGTAGTTCTTGGTATTTTTCTATTGTGAAGAGTAAGTGGATCCATGAATTTTCAGTGTCTAAAACAGTTCACACACTGAGTCTTGGATAAGTATTAGATTTTATCTTTAGTACAAATCATCTTTATTATAGATTCACTAGTCCTTCGTTTGTGCTCATTTTCTTAAATGGCCCTCACTTTAAACTTTTTAAACTTTAGTGCATACCCAGGCCAGTTGTGAAGATTCTCTAATTATGTATTAGCAGATAAGAATAATTTGTGTGTTCATTACTAGAGGTATTAATATTGAAAAGCATTCCATGTCAGGACTACTTAATTCCTAATATTATAGATTCATCCACTCCATCTATTCTAGAGACTGGTTTTGTTTCACTTTCATAAAAGGATTTGACTGCTTGGACCAGTAAATTCAGTTACAGTATACAGACAACCTTATAAAGTTTTCTGGTTAGAATTTATGGATTGTTTTACTCTGTTGAGCTGTCATAATTTTAAAAGACACGAGATCACAACTCTCAAGGTTGAATAATCACTGGTGGTACCCTGATGAGCCAAAATGTCACAATAAGGCTAAATAGCATATGCTCTTGACCCAGCTGTCAGGTGTTATTAATAGGCTGACTTAAAAAATGAAAGCAGTAGGGGTGTCATCGACATTTTGAGGCCCATATGCCCATATGCCTAATGCAGTAAAACACCTGCCATGGCTAGTTTCTGGTTCCAAGCAAAGTAAATCAGCCTACATTTCCCCCAACAGTTAAAAATACATCAACACCTACTCAGAACATTATGTGTGCCATAACCCTCGGGCTGTCACCTCTTCCCCTCCAAACTGCTTGTGATCCAAGGTAAAACAACTATTTCAATTCTTCCCACCTCTGGAGCAAACTTTCTAGTGTGTTCCCTTGCTGTATATGTCTGTGTGTGTGTGTGTGTGGGTGTGTGTGTGTCTGTGTGTGTGTGGTGTGTGCTTGTGTGTGTTGAGAAAGAAAGACAATGGAAACTAGGCTCTTCATATTTTGTTATCTACAGAGTTTATGAATTTGAGGTAGAAAGTCTGGGCACTTAGAACATAGACATCAAGAAGGATTTAGAAGATCCTATTTTAAAATGTTAAATTGTGTTAACAATGAGATATATCAGAAAGTAACTCAAACGTATAAACTGTTATTTGTTTATCCTTAGGACTTCTATATAGAGAATAATGGGGATTATATTTTTCTTATGACAGGATAACATATGCCTCTTCCAGAAGAGTCTGAAAGTTCACTTTTGTGCAGATTCTTTGGGTCATAGTCTAAAGTCATTTTGGCCGGGCACGGTGGCTCACGCCTGTAATTCCAGCATTTTGGGAGGCTGAGGTGGGCGGATCATGAGGTCAGGAGATCGAGACCACCCTGGCTAACATGGTGAAAATATGTCTCTACTAAAAAAAATACAGCAAAAAAAAATTAGCTGGGAGTGGTGGCATGTGCCTGTAGTCCCAGCTACTTGGGAGGCTGAGGCAGGAGAATAGCTTGAACCCTGGAGGTGGATGTTGAAGTGAGCTGAGATTGCACCACTGCATTCCAGCCTGGGTTACAGAGGAAGACTCAGTCTCAAAATAAATACATAAATAAATAAAGTCATTTCATTTTACCTGACTTTATTTAAAAGGGAACTATTCAAGTTGTCAGTAATTCTGTGGAGGAAATTCACTGAGAGTCATTACAGTAGGGCTGAGGAGGTGGGAGTTTTATCAAGATTTGCTTAATTTGAACAAGCTGAAAACACTTACCTGGCCTTTGACTTGAACTGATTTTCTTACTCTTTAAATACAATCTCAGCAATTATGTCATTTTAGCAACAATCTATTATTCCTTGTGTCTGCTGTCTGGGGAGTACTGGGTTGAAAGGGAAGGGAGAATAGTGGGAAAAAGATTAATGCTGGCAATTCATGCTTTATCCCAAGGCCATATTTGAGAATATTTGCGTTAGCTGCTTTCACTTTTCTGCTTCATTCTCTTTAATAATCTTTAATTTTGAGTTTTCTATCAACCTTTCACATTTTTTATGTTTAGGTGAAAAACTGATCATCAAGATGTTTTTATTTTTCATAGCTCCCCCAACCCCCCCAAAATATCAGTGATATACTCATTCCATTCGTGTACAAAGTTACTATTTGATAACACAGGTTTCATGTGACTACTAATATGTTTTTATTTTCCAAGTCTTATTATTTTTCCACCTTATACTTGTACTTAAAACAGTGACTCTTTTACATTATTGAAAAAATGACTATCTAGTACTGGCAACTGTGATTAAAATTTCAAAGGCATTTTACATACGGCCAGAGGCTGATTACCAAGCTGAGTCTTATTTATTATCATTTACCCGTTCTCTCCTGAGAAATGATAAATTCCATTCACAGTCATCATTTCTCCTGTTGACCTACCCAACTTAATAGGAGGGTTGAAATAGCAATGTAAGTTTATGCCCAATTCCTATAGCATTTTTAAAGTGAGAGGTAAATTGAACCTACTTTTCTGTACATTGTGAAGCAAATAAAGGTAGTCATAGGATGCCTGAGCGAAGATTGTTGGAAGATAATTTCAGGACTAAATGTCAGATCAATAGTATTATATTCTGCCGATAGTTCTTTTCTTGTGACGCTTCTAGTTCAGCTAGAATCTAAACTAGAATCACATAATAAGCATAACCAAGAAAGCATTGCCATTGACTGTTGGTCTTATTGGAGTTCTTTTTCAGGAGTTCACACCACCTGAAAGAAAAGATGTATTTCCTCTAGTTCTATCATCTGAATGGGGCATTCTTACTACCGCATTCACTCTGCTTGCCATTTTTTTCCCTCTCTGGTTTCACCCTGGATTGCTTTATTATATCATTTTTACACTTACACAAAAACACATGTCAAAAATGGTAGTGTCCTTGATTATTCTTATATCACTGCTCAATATCCTTAGTTAAGCCTCTAATTTTATACAGGCACAGTTGATAAAAAAAGCTTGAGATTTTCACAGGCAACAAACATGACACATTCTTCTTTCCATAGGCCGTGAAAGCAGCTCCAGTGTCCCAAATACCATAGCAGAGCCTTTGTGATTGTTTCTGGCTGCCAGTCATTTGATGTCTTATTGGCACTGGATTAAAAATGGAAAAAGCCTTCCTTAATCACAAATTTCTTTGAGATAGGTTCTATTTTCTCTTAGTGCAATCATTAAAAATATGAGTAATAAAAAAAGAAGAATGCAATAACTATTTTAAATGCTTCAAAATAGTATTTTTTTGGAAATTTATTTGAAATACCAATTTTTTACCACTCAAATAATTAAAACTTAATATAGTCTTTATTTCAAATAATAGTAAGATGTCAAAATTATTTCACTAAAAAAGTGAGAAAGTATACAAAATGTTTTCACATTTTATTGCATGTTATTGGATTTTATTTTACATATCCATCCTCCATAATGAATGGGGAGCAACGATATTTTACATGTGACTCCTTTTTCTCCCACACCCTAACTCTAATCTATAGCAAATGATTTCTGTTTTCTCACGTCCTCTCCTCTCTTGCCAGCTGGTTTCTGATACTTCAGTCTCTCACATGAATTGTTAAAATATCTTCCAACTGGTGTCCTTTCTTCGGCCTTGTCCTTTTGTATTCTGTTCTCAATGCAATAACCAAAGTGATATTTTCACAAAATGTCAGATCATGTCACTTCATGCTCAATAATTTTCCAACTCATAAGAGTACATGCCAAAGTCATCAAAGTGTCATCCAGGACCATACCTTGTTTCCACCTCCAACCCTGGTCCCTATTTCTCTTATCTTGTTTCCCACTCATATGACCCCACCTTCTCCATTCCTGCCACTTTACCTTCCTGACTGTACAGATGACAGGCGCCACATGATATCTCTTTCTAGTTCTAGTTCAAATGTCAGCACGGTGAAGCCTTCCTTACCACCCTATTTACAAATACGATCCTCTCCCTTGCCCCTTCATATGTTATCCCCATTTACATGTCACTTTTCTCTGGAGCACTTGTTAAACAACTGCTATATTTTATAAATTTATAAATGTATTGTTTTGTTCCTTTTATTCTTGAATAAACTCCATAAGGGCAGAGGTTTATTCTTCTATTTTAGTTACTGCTATATCTCTAGTTGCTAGAATGCTGCCTGGTAATAGAAGGGATTTGATAAACATTTTTTTGAAGAATATGAATAAATGAAAAAATGTGTTTGGCAGAATATTTTGGATATAGTAATTACACCATAAACAGTAGCTATTATTACAAAGATTTTTTTTCCAGGAAATCTGCATTATTTATAATTTCCAGGAATTATATAAAATATCCAAAGATTATATATGGTATATAGGATGTGTTTCATATTATAGTTAAATCTACATTTGAATTCCACTAATAGAGTTTGGACAAACATTTAAATTTCAATGAACATATGTTTCCTCATCTATAAAATAGAACTATGAACACCATACAGGTTATATTTTTTCAAGTATTGTATGAAATGACAAGTTAAGAAATTAAAATGTTGATTATTGTGTTTGGTATAAATCAATAGGATATGTATCTCCCTGCTTCCTACTCATCACCACTTCATGCTCTCTGGCAATTATTTTTTGGGTGCCTATCATGTCCAATCCCTCTGAATGTCATTTGATATCAAAGTGTGTGACACAGTCCTTACTCTGAAAGTGTTTACAGATCATTGAAGAGACAAACACCCAAGCAAAAAGAAAAGGAAAAGTTTTCAAAATAATAGAGAAAGGAAAATAATGGAAGTATAGAAGTACCTACCAGTGGAATTTAGGAAAATTGGCCGGATTAGGCAGTAGCTAAGCTAAATCTTGAAGGATGACTGACGTTTATGCAAGCTCAGAAATTAAGAAAACTGTTGTTGGGGAAGAGAATGGCATAAGCAAATATCCAGAGGCCTGAAAGAACGTAGTGAGAATTTGTGACCAACTTTGTAAGACTGGAGGGTAATGTAGAAACCAGCAGGGGGAAGAGATGAGGAAGGGGAATTTGGATGGCACAAGGGTTTGAAAAGACTTACAGATCACACCAAAAAGCTGAGATTTTGTCCAATTTTCAATGATGGAGGGGACTGGGGATAGGAGTATGGCATAGTCACATCTGTGCTTTAGAAAGATAATAATGCCAAATAAATAAAGGATGCATTTATGTAAGAAACAGCAAAAGTAGTGCTGTGGAATTTGGAATGTGCATAGAATTTGGATGGAAGTATGGAATTTGGAACCAGATTTTTAAACTCCAATCTCACTGGTTCTACAGTTTCTATTACTTGCAAACTCTCTGTTATATCTAAATCTACAGGTAACTTCCATTTATAAGCTATGTTGTCCTAGAAAACTTGCCTGTCTAAAATTCTTTATCTATAAAAACAGGATTAAAAGCAGTATAGCTTCAATCAATGTATTATTGTATTAAAGTCATTAAAATTGTAAATTATAAGTACATTTGACTAAATATATTAATTATAAACACTTTTTTCTTTTTTGTATAAAAAAGAAATATAGATGACTAACTAGAAGGTTATAGTTTATGTTATCCATAAAATTAAAAAGGGTTATATGTGTCAAATTAAAAGTTTACTGTTTTCCACTATACTGTTTATCACTGTATCAGTGATAATAGTGATAGCGACTAGGAGATGGATTTACAAGTATTTGTGAGATAAAACTGGCAGAGCTTGGTGAATCCTGGCCAGGTTTCTGGTGGAGGTTGAGGGGAGGCTGGGGGAGTATTGGTGGCTGGGGAGGACGGTCTTGGTTGAAGAAACCTGTGACTTATTGGATAGAGCCCTAGGATTCCAGTCTGGGCAACTCAGACTGTTCTCTAATAAAATCTGGAATAAAGAAGTAGATATTTCATACAATCCAGTTATATCTATTTAATCTTTTATCAAATATTTGTTCATTACATATTTTATACTAGCACTATACTAAGTTCTGAGAATACAAGAACAAAGCAGATGGAGCTTAAAGTATAATGGAAGAGAAAAAAAGAACAATTGAAATAATCATCTAATGGATGAAATAACTCATTAAATAAAAGATATTCAATCACAAAGGTTATAAGTACTCTGAAGAAAAGTAATGACAGAAAACAGATCATGTAACATGGACACTGACCTAATCTAGAAGATCAGTGAAGTTTTCTTAAGTTACAACATTTAGAAAAGAATCTGAGAGGCAAGCAGAAGATGAGAAAGATAAGATAAAGCTAGTCAGATAAGCAAAGGTCAAATACACAAGGATTCGTCTTGGCCAAATTGACCTTTTGGAGTAGTTGTTAAAGGTAATGGAAAGCCATTGAAAAGTTTAAAGTAGAAAAATGTCCTATCCTATTTGTATCTTTGAAATGTCCCTCTTGTAACATGTTATGTGAAATGGATTAGAGAAGGGAGAAAGGCTGAGTGTAGTTAAAATGTTTGCAGTAGTTCAGACAGGAGAGCATAGGCACCTAGACTAGTCTGGTAGTGGTAGAAATGAAAACAAATAGAGAACCTTGAGAAATAGTATTTTGTAACAGATCAATAGGCCACATATTCCTAATGGTAGGTGTCTTAGTTTCTCTTGCATCATACGAAGGAATACCTGAAGCTCGGTAATTTATGAAGAAATGAGGTCTGTTTGGCTCTTTTCTGTTTTGGTCTGCAGTCTGTACAAGAAGCATGGGAGTGCCTCCTGCTGGTGAAGGTTTCATGAAACTTCCACTTATGGCAGAAAGTAAAGGGGAGCAGACATCCTATTGTGAAGAAAAGAAGAGAGGGCAGAGGTGCCAAGCTCCTTTTAATAATCAGTTATCACAGAAGCTGATAGAGCAAGAACTCACTCATTACTGTGAGGATGCCACCAAGTTCATGAGAGATCTGCCCCGATGACCAAAGCACCTCCCGCCAGTCCCTACCTCCAACATTGGGGATCAAATTTCAACATGAGCTTTTGAAGAACACAAATATTCAAACTATATCAGCAGGATCTCACACTTGTCCCTTCTTAAGGTGTGAGTGTGTGTGTGTGTGTGTGAAAGGAGGAATTATAGGAAGAAAAAAGGAGAAATGTTTTTCACATAAAGGCAGAGCTACTATCTGTATCATGTAGATCTTCAGCTCAGTGACTACAGTTGTTTCTAGATTTACACCACTAAGTATTTGATTTTATCAGTCAGATACGTTGCTTATACAATGCTTGGGTTGTTCAAAAAGATAGAATAACTTGTGTGTAATCCCTGATATCCTCCGGGCACTGTTCACTCCCTATTGTCACCCTTGAAACCTTCTTCAGGTTCAAATTCCTCATGCCTCTCTTTGGCTACTGGGAAAACATTTTTCTCTTCCTAGAGGTAAAACATTTATGTTTTCCTGGGGCCAATATTTTTGTATGATGTATTTGTTATCTACTGCTGAGTAACAGTTTATCTGAAAACGTAGTGGCTTAAAACTATGCACACTTATTATCTCACAGGCTCTTTGGTCAGGAATCCAGGCATGGCTTAACAAGGTTCTCTGATTCAGGATCTCCCTCATAAGGCTGCTATTAAGGTATTGTTTGAGCCTATGGTCTCATCTGAAGGCTCAACTGGAGAAGGATCTGCTTCTAAACTTACATAGCTGTTGGTAGATTTTAGATTTTTTGATGGATGTTCGCTGGGGCAGTCCTCAGTTTCTTGTCACATAGATTTGTTCACAGAGTAGCTCACAATATAGTGAAACTCATTAGACCAAAAACATGAGAAGACCTAGAGGAAAAGCAAGAATGGGAAAGAGGAAGAATGCAAGCCAGCGGAAAGTCACAATCTCTACCACTTAATCTCAGAAGTGACATCCTATCACTTTTGCCATATTCTACTCATTGGAAGTAAGTCACCAGGTTCAGCTCATGCTCAACTTGAAGGTATCACTTGCCGGGCGCGGTGGCTCAAGCCTGTAATCCCAGCACTTTGGGAGGCCGAGAAGGGCGAATCATGAGGTCAGGAGATCGAGATCATCCTGGCTAACACGGTGAAACCCCGTCTCTACTGAAAAATACAAAAAAATTAGCCGGGCGAGGTGGCGGGCGCCTGTAGTCCCCGCTACTCGGGAGGCTGAGGCAGGAGAATGGCGGGAACCCGGGAGGCGGAGCTTGCAGTGAGCTCAGATCCAGCCACTGCACTCCAGCCTGGGCGACAGAGCGAGACTCCGTCTCAAAAAAAAAAAAAAAAAAAAAGAAGGTATCACTTAATGGCATGACTTCCAGTAGGTGGTAATCATTAGATGTCCTTTCAAATCTACATACTACAAATAGGGTTCATCTACAGTGCATCTAGAACTTTTGATAAAAACAGTTACAGATTAATTATAACTTATCCAAAATACTTGGGACAAGAAGCGTTTTAGATTTGTGATTTTTTTTCAGTTTTTGAAATATTTGCATAGACATAACGAGATATCCTTGGGTCCTGTGAAAATGGAACCCAAGTCTAAATACAACAGTTCTTTATGTTGCAGATGTACCTTATATAAACAGCTTGAAGGTAACTCTATACAATACTTTTTAATAATTTTGTGAATGTAACAAAGTTAATGTACATTGAACCATTAGGTAGAAAAGACGTCACTATCTCAGTCACTCATGTGAACAATCTGGGGTCATTTGGCATCACCTAACTTTCTATCTTGGGTCATTTGGCATCACCCAACTTTCTTTTCTTTCTCTCTTTTTTCCTTCCTTCCTTCTTTCTTTCTTTCTTTCTTTCTTTCTTTCTTTCTTTCTTTCTTTCCTTCTCTCTCTTTCCTTTCTTCCTTCCTTCCTTCCTTTCTTCCTTCCCTCCTTCCCTCCTTCCCGCTTGCCTTTCTTTCTTTCTTTCTTTCTTTCTTTCTTTCTTTCTTTCTTTCTTTCTTTCTTTTTTCTTTCTCTCTTTCTTTCTTTTCTTTCTTTCTTTTTTCTTTCTTTCTTTCTCTCTCTCTTTTTTCTTTCTTTCTTTCTTTCTTTCTTTTTCTTTCTTTCATTCTTTCTTCCTTTTCTTCTTTCTTCCTTCTTCCTTCCTTCCCTCCTTCCTTCCTTCCCTCCTTCCTTCCTTCCTTTCTTCCTTCCTTCCTTCTTTCTTTCTTCTTCTTCTTTCTTTCTTTCTTTCTTTCTTTCTTTCTTTCTCTCTTTCTTTCCCTTTCTTTTTTCTTTCTTTCTTTCTTTTTCACAGTCTCTGTCACCCAGGCTGGAGTGCAATGGCATGATCTCAGATCACTGCAACCTCTGCCTCCTGGATTCAAATAATTCTCCTGCCTCAGCCTCCTGAGTAGCTTGGATTGTAACAGGCACCCGCCACCATGCTCAGCTAATATTTGTATTTTAGTAGAGACAGGGTTTCACTATGTTGACCAGGCTGGTCTAGAACTCCTGACCTCAACTGATCCGCTTGCCTTGGCCTCCCAAAGTGCTGGGATTACAGGTGTGAGCCACCGTGGCTGATCTTCTTTATTATTTCTAACTGAATATATGTTACTCACAAGCAGTCATTTTCTTATACTCATTTGCAATTAAGTGCTTAATAATAAAAAACAAATGACAGACCATTAATACAGTGAGAAACTAATGTGTCCAGGGTAATGTGTGATCATGATTGTGTAGGGGTACTCTGAGAATGTCCAGAAAAGATATATAGTAGCTGAAGGGGACTGAAAAGGTCTTTTATCCCTTGGAGGTCACTACCTTTAGGAGTCAATATATTCAATTATCAGCTGCTGTTTGAAACAGGGCCATATACTTACTGTCTATCAGACATGTTTTCATGGAACAAATGTATTACAGTTTCATAAAGTGGTTCATAAGTTCAGCAACCTACAATGCACTGGGTATTTTTTCACATTGGTTCAAAATAACAACCTTACAAAATGTCAATCTGATTATTTTCATTTTCTAATCAAAATTCATAATACTTCAATGTCATTATAGCTTTTAAGATGAAGCTTGAACTATAAGATATATGAGTGTTTATTATCCAACACTTGTCCACCTCTCTATGGTCAAATCTGTTTGTTTCTCCACAAATATTCTTTCCCCAGCCTTTTGGAGCCACACAGAGTGCCACATCAAGCCTCTGTGACTTCGAAGATGCAACTCATTGGCTCTTTTGCCTTACTTATTCCTAGGTCTCCACCCGTCCAACTCAATTCAAGAGCACCGTGGTTTAAGAGATCCTTCCTTGAATCTCCACTATGAAGAATCAGGCTATTTCTAACCAGTTACTGAGCAAGGAAAAATTACAAGGGCTAGACTTTAGGCCAAAGGAAGACTCTTTCAAAGGACAATCTTTACTCAGGAGCTCTCTGTTGGACAAGACAGTGATAGCTCCACATTTTGTTCTCAGGCTTCCCCTGTCAGTTTCTGCCTTTTCTGCCTATTACCTTCCACAGATGCTAGCTTCCAGTAAAGCTCATACCTGCCTAACACTGCCTCACTGTCTGCTTCCCAGAGGATACACCTGACATATCCTCTGAGAAGTCAATGCTTCTCTATTACACATCACACAAACATCTTTCATCACACCCATCATATTGTTTCATAGTGGAAAGTGTGCATGCAAGTCTGCGTGTGCCTGTCTTTTTCATTATACCACAGTGTTCTCGGAGCAAAGAGCAATTTTTGATCATCTTTGTATCCACAGAGCTTCTCACAATGAGTGGTACACTGCAAGGGTTTAGCAGCTGTTTGGATGAGAAAATTACCCATTCACCAACCACTCACATCACATTTTCTTCTCTATTGCTTTTATAAGCAACTGCCTCATCCCTTTACCAGCTATTATTTTTGTTTATGACAACCATTTATACCCCTTTTCTAAATCCCAGAGTTTTGTTGTGTATTTCCTTATCTCTTTGCAAGATGTTAGATAAAACTCATAATTTAGTAATTGTGGGGAAAAAAATGATGTGGAAAAAAACGTTTTTTTTTTAATTTATTTCCTTTTTTTTCAATATACTTTAAGTTCTAGGGTACATGTGCACAACCTGCAGATTTGTTACATATGTATACATGTTCCATGTTGGTGTGCAGAACCCATTAACTCATCATTTACACTAGCTATATCTCCTAATGCTATCCCTTCTCCCTCCTCCAACCCCATGACAGGCCCCGGTGTGTGATGTTCCCCACCCTGTGTCCAAGTGTTCTCATTGTTCAATTCCCACCTATGAGTGAGATATGTGGTGTTTGGTCTTCTGTCCTTGCAATAGTTTGCTCAGAATGTAATTTATTCTTTAATGTATAGCCTTTAGGTCACATGAATTAGCTGGTTTACTGACCTCAGAATTGTAGTGGTTTTATAGACAAAGACAAAAATCATTTCTTGAGAGATCTTCTTTTGAAATATATTGCTGTGTAACAAATTACTTCAAATCTTAGTGACTTAAAACCTTAATTTTCTCACAGTCGTTATTGGTCAGGAATCTGGGCATGACTTCCCTGTGCCCATGAATTCAGGTTACTCACAGGCTGTATGTACTCAACGTGTTGGATGGGCTTGTAGTCACCCTAAGGCTCTACTGAGGGAGACAACACATTCCAGATCCAGCACATAGTTGTTACCAAGATTCAGTTCCCAGAGAGTTGTTGGGCTAAGGGACCTAGTTCCTCACAGGCTGCTGCCAGAGACCATCCTCAGTTTATTGCCACGTGGATCTCCATAAAAGACATTTAGGCATGGCAGCTGGCTTCATCTGAGTAAGGATGCAAGAAGAGTCAGGGGGAGCATGAGCAAGATTGAAGTCTTGGTTTTTTATAACCTACCTGGAGACACAACGTCCCCTCACACTTTATTCTGTTCTTTGGGAGTGAATTAGGTCTAGTCTACTCTTAAGGGGAGTGAGTTATGCAATGATGTGCATATATCAGGAAGCAGAACTCATTGAGGGGCGACCACGGGCAGTGAATGCTTTGTCAGCACTCTCTGGTTTGTCTCTTCCATCTCCTCACGATCACATCTTAGATCACAAACTTTTATTGAGCACTTAATTTGTGCAGGCACACTTCAAAACTATAACAAATGTCTTCTTTTTTATTACTCTATGCAGCACATATATTATACTGTAATTTTTCTAATAATTTATGTTATCAGTAAACTGATAAAATCAGTTTATTTATTAAACTCCTACTATGTACCAAAAATTATAGTGAGCATTAGAATGTCCAAAATCAATAAGGTCCCAAAGACAAACTTAATCTCCATCAATTTTTAAGTATAATTTTAAGTAGCTTCATTTCACAATAGAAGTGACCTTTTAAAATTTAATCTTCCAGCAATATTTTTTATAGAAAAATAATTAGTCTTTGGTATAATATGCACTTCAAGAATTATGCTATCAGGTTATTTGTGTGTTTGAGTTTTTAGAACATGGCAGGAAAAATACCCTTGTTTGAAAATGCATTATTGCTCCTAAATTTGTTGTTCCTATTAACGTTTTGTTTATATCATAAAACTAGCTACAATGATTTAGATTCCTGTTTATAATAATATGTGAATGCAGACATTTACAGTAGGAACATTAAGATGAACTGGACTAGTATGTAGTCAGAACAGTTGCAGTACTCTTTCTCTCTCTCTCTTTGTTAAATACTACTGATTGATTGTACATTGGGTTGCATTAAACATAAAATTGTATTCTCTTTGCAAACTGCTTTTCTTCTTTACACCTAAATATGTCATCAATTAATTGTGTAAAACTACTAAATACATAGCTATAGGTGGAAAACTACTGCTTTAAAATAGACCAAATGATGTATGTGGTTCCTGGAAGTCTATCTACTGGATTGTGTATCACATTCAAAAAGCACAGCCCGGCCTGACCAGGAAAGTATATGGAACTTGTTCTCAGAATCATTCTGCCTCTGTCACAGTAGAAAAATCAGAGGGTAGAAAGTTGAGAAAATAAGATGTGACAGATCAGTAGCAGGGAGTAATAATGGCAGTTTGGGATTAAATATAAATAATCTAATGATTACTTAGTTCAAGGTGAGAAAATTGAAAAGTAAGACTTGGCAACCTGAGATTTATTGGGGATAGCCATATACCTGTTGTTTGGCTTTTAAAAAATTTTGGTGGTTTCTATACCACCAAAATGGAAAACATTTTAACATTAAAAAAAGCAAATAACTAATTACACTGGTCTAAATGTTAGAAATGATTTCTTTATTTAACTCTGTGCTATAAGTCCTTTCTTGTGATGTTTGGTAAAACCATCTGGCAGATAACATGTAAAATATTAACGTGTGGCCTGGAAGCACCAACTGGTGTGAAATGTTTGTTCTGCTTGCTTAGGAGACTTGGGGTTATAATTACCTGGAGGTGGAAAAGAAGGCAAGAGTTTACCAGGGTTCAGCAAATAAAAAATGCCAACTTTACAGTCTCCTTGAGATTAGAGGAGAACAAAAAATCCTAGATTTCGGGCGTGAGAGTGGAAACATTTAAAAATTGATTTATTTTGATAGACTTCATTTCTCTCCTTTGCCCTAGAGTAAACAAAACTGTTACTTTGTTGGGGGCAAAGGGTGTCTATTTTGTCTGCAGAAGACATTCAGCAATGATTGAATATATTTTTGATTGTTGCAACTGGAGAGATGCTACTGGCATCTAGTGGGTAGAGGCCAGAGATGCTGTTCAACATCTGACACACACAGGACAGACCACACAACAACCAATGTCAATGGTGCTAGGATCCACAATGTCAATAGTGCCAAAGTTGAAAAACCCTGAGTGAGGCATTGGTGGACCCGGACAGATGAGGTGGGGAAAGGCAGGTACAGAAGTTGGTGCTTGTGTCTCCTCTCCCGAGGCAAATCAGAAGGATGAGAAAGAAGCAAAGGAGTTTCTTGCAAGGTAATGGGAAATATAAGTGAAGAGGAGGCCAGTGTGCTGCTTTTCAGTAGAAGAAAAAGAAAGGAAGTTCCACAGTTAGGCCCCAGAAAAAAAGATGGTGACATGAAGACATGAGGAGGTGCTCAGATACCTGCTTAGCTTTGCACGGATCTGAGGGTGAGGTATACCTGAGAGAGGTATTTTTCCCATAGGCCTGCAGCAAATTACTGTGTCTGGCTGGACAAGAGAGCCAAGAAGCCATGCCAAGAATCAGCAATGTGGGGAAAGGGGGGCTCACTTTAAGTAAGTGACATGCACTTACATACAGGAAGCTGGGAAGGGACTAAAGGTGCACCAACATCAGCACCCGACTCTAACCAAAATACAGGTACATCAGCCCGTGGACCAGCCTAGACGAGCTCTGGAGTCTAGCAAGATGGAATGCATAATTCCCACCATGTTGTCAGTCAGCTATATCCCAATGGAATGAATTGCTATGGTTTGAATGATGGTGTCCCTTCCAAATGTTATGTTGAACTTAATCCCCAATGCCATAGTATTAATAAGCATGGCCTTTGGGAGGTGATTAAGCTATGAGGGTTCTGCCTTCATCAATGGGATTAGCATCCTTTTACAAGGAAATTTCTCTTGTCTTTTTGTCCCTTCCACCATGTCAAGATGCAGCATTCATCCCTTCCAGAGGATGCAGCAATAAGGTGTCATCTCGGAAGAAGAGCACAGCCTTAACCAGACGTCATTCCTGATGATGCCTTAATCTTGGACTTTCCAGGCTCCAAAATGGTGAGAAATAAATTTCTATTGTTTATAAATTACCTAACTTCTGGTATTTTGTTCCAGTACACAAAGAGCCCTCTCCTTCTCACACATACTCACTGCTAAAGCATACTATTGGGAATTGACATGCAGAGACCAAATTCTATGCATTTCAAAGTAGGATGTGAAGGAGAAAAGGAAGTCGACTCTTTAAAGGAAAAACAATGATGTGGAGATGAACCTTTGAGCATCACTGGAGTACTGCTAATGTAGCTAACTCTTATGAAGTAACCTGAAAAATTGCTCAATGGAATTGAATTTACCTGAAAGCTTATGTGGTAAGTCATCTGACAAGGTTAGAAATTAGTCAGAAACACTCCATTTTTATATCTCTGTTAAATTGACTGTTGTATCCATGAAACATTATACCCATTATGACACTTCTGGTCCTTTTTATTTCTTGACATTGAATAGCAAACTGTGAGAGGACGTGTGATCTCACTAATCATTATTTCCCTTTCACTTTCATGTTTTATTCCTAGAAGTTGTATCCTTTAACAACATGGAGATCAGCTGCCAATGGGCTATGTCTGGCATCACCCTGCCTTTCATCTCATTAATTCTTACTTATGCTTTTTGTGTCAACTTAAACTTTTTTTTCCTTGGGCACAATGATTTTATTTATTTTGGATGTATATCCAGAAAGGGGATTGCTGAATGATATGGTAGTTCTATTTTTAACTTGCTGAGGAATCTCCATACTGTTCTACAAAAAGACTGTGCTAATTTCTCACCAATGGTGTACAAAACTGTTATCTTTTGCCGTTTTGATAAATACCATTATAATGACGTGATATATCATTGTGGTTCTAATTTGCATTTTCCTGATGATTACTGATGTTGAGCATTTTCTTATGTACCTTTTGGCCATTTGTATGGCTTTTTCTTCCTCCAACTTTTATTTTTCATTCAGGGATACATGCAGGTTGGAAGTAGACCACAACCTGTACATTCTGCATGTGTGCCACAGGGGTTTGTTGTATATATCATCCCATAACCTTGGTGTTAAGCCTACCATCTATTAGCTATTCTTCCTGATGCTCTACCTCCTTCCACTCCAACTTTCTGACAGGCTCCAGTGTGTGCTGTTCCCCACATCACTGTGTCCATGTGTTCTTATCATTTAGCTCCCATTTATTAGTGAGAACATGTGAGATTTGGTTTTCTGTTCCTGCGTTAGTTTGCTGAGGATAATGGCTTCCAGCTCCATCCATGTCCCTGCAAAGGACATGATCTCACTCTTTTTATGGCTGAATAAGATTCCACGATGTATGTGTACCACATTGTCTTTATCCGGTCTATCATTGATGAGCACTTAGGTTGATTCCATTTCTTTGCTACTGTGAATAGTGCTGCAATGAACACACATGTGCATGTATGTTTATTATAGGGCAATTTATATTCCTTCAGGCATATATGCAGTAACAGGATTATTGGGTCGAATGGTATTTCTGCCTCTAGGTCTTTGAAAAATCACCACCCTATCCTCCACAATGGTTAAACTAATTTATACTCCCACTAACAGTGTAAAAGCATTCCTTTTTCTCCACAACCTCACCAGCATCTGTTGTTTTCTGACTTTATAGTAACAGCCATTCTGACTGATGTGAGATGGCATCTCATTATGGTTTTGATTTGCATTTCTCTGTTAAGATCAGTTGTGTTAAGCTGTTTTTCATATGATTGTTGGCCACATGTATGTCTTCTTTTGAGAAGTGTCTGTTCATATACTTTGCTCACTTTTTAATGGGGTTGTTTCTTTTATCCTTGTAAATTTAAGTTCCTTATAGAAGCTGGATATTAGACGTTTGTCAGATACATACATTGTAAACATTTTCTCCCATTCTGTAGGTGGTCTGCTTGCTCTATTGATGGTTTATTTTGCTGTGCAGAAGCTCTTTAGTTTAATTAGGTCCCATTTGTCAATTTTTGCTTTTGTTGCAATTGCTTTTGGCATCATTGTCATGAAATCTTTGTCTGTGCCTATGTCCTGAATGGCAGTGAATTGGAAGTAAAACAGTCCTCAGCAAATGCAAAGGAACAGAAATCATGACAGTCTCTCAGAATACAGCACTATCAAATTAGAACTCAAGATTAAGAAATTCACTCAAAATAATACAACTATGTGGAAATTGAACAACCTGCTCCTGAATGACTTTTGGGTAAATTATAAAATTAAGATAGAAATCAAGTTCTTTGAAAAAAAATGCTATCAAAAATACAGTGTACCAAAATCTGTGTGATGCAGCTAAAGCAATTGTAGGAGGGAAATTTGTAGCACTAAATGTCCACATCACAATGCTAAAAAGAGTTCAAGTTACCAACCTAACATCACAACTAAAAGAACTAGAGAATCAAGAGTAAACAATCCCCATACTAACAGAAGACAAGAAATGACCAAGATCAGACCTGAACTGAAGGAGATTGAGACACAAAAAAATCCTTCAAAAAACCAACAAATCCAGGAGCTGTTTTTTTTAAAGAAATATAAAATAGCTAGCTAGCTTGACTAATAAAAAAGAAAAAAATATTCAAAGAAATACTATCAGAAATGATAAGGGAGATATCACCACTGATCCCACAGAAATGCAAACAACTATCAGACAATCCTCTAAACACCTCTATGCACATAAAATGGGAAATCTAGAAGAAATGGTTAAATTCCTGGACACATACACCCTTCCAAGGCTGAACCAGAAAGAAATTAAATCCCTGAATAGACCAAGAACAAGTTCTGAAATTGAGGCAATAATAAATAGTCTACCAATCAAAAAAACCAAAGCCCAGGACCAGATGGATTCATAGCTGAATTCTACCAGAGTTACAAAGAAGAGCTGGTACCATTCCTACTGAAACTATTCTGAAAAAATAAAAAGGAGTGATTGCTCCTTAACTCATTCTATGAGGCCAGCATCATCCTGACACCAAAACCTTGCTGAGATACTACAGAAAAAGAAAACTTTAGGCCAGTATCTTTGATGAATATTGATACAAAAATACTCAAGAAAATACCTGCAAATCAAACCCAGCAGCACATCAAAAGCTTATCCACCATGATCAAGTAGGCTTTATCCCCAAGATACAAGGTTAGTTCAACATATACATGTCAATTAATGTGGTTTACCACATAAACAGAACTACAGACAAAAACCACATGATTATCTCAATAAATGGAGAAAAGGCTTTCAATAAAATTCAGCATCCTTTTGTGTTTAAAAATCTCAATAAACTAGTTATATTGAAGGAACATACCTCAAAATAATAAGAGCCATCTATGACAAACCAACAGCCAATACCATATTGAATGGGCAAAAGCCTGAAGCATTCCCCTTGAAAACCATCACAAGACAAGCATGAACTCTCTCACCACTCCTATTCAACATAGTATTGGAAGTCCTGGCCAAGGCAATCAGGCAAGAGAAAGAGATAAAGGTGTTCAAATAAGAAGAGAGGAAGTCAAACTATCTTTGTTTGCAGATGGCATGGTTCTATATCTAGAAAACCCCATAATCTCGGATCAAAAGCTTCTTAAGTTAATAAGCAATTTCAGCAATACAGGATATAGGAGCAACTCAGGATACAAAATAAATGTGCAAAAATTGCTAGCATTTCTATACACCAAAAACAGGCAAGCAAGAGCCAAATGATTAATAAATTCTCAATCACAATTGCCACAAAAAGAATAAAATACCTAGGAATACAGTTAACAAGGGAAGTGAAGGACCTCTTCAAAGAGAACTACAAACCACCGCTCAGAGAGATCAGAGATGATACAAACAAATGGAAAAACATTCCATGCTTATGAATAGGAAAAATCAATATCGTGGAAATGATCACACTGCCCAAAGTAATTTATAGATGCAATGTTATTCCCATTAAACTACCATTGACATTCCTCACAGAATTAGAAAAAAAAATATTTTAAAATTCATACAGAACCAAAAGGAGCCTGAATAGCCAAGGCAATCTTAACAAAATGAACAAAGCTGAAGGCATTATGCTACCCAAATTCAAACTATACTACAGGGCTATAGTAAGCAAAACAGCATGATAACGATACAAGAACAGACACATTGACCGGTGGAACAGAACAGAGAACCCAGATATAGGATTACACACCTACAGTCATCTGATCTTCAACAAACTCCCCTGGCAAAAACAAGCAATGAGGAAAAGATTCTCTGTTTAATGAACGGTTCTGGGAAAACTAGCTAGCCATATGCAGAAAATCTAGTCTGAACCCCTTCCTTATACCATATACAAAAATAAACTCAAGATGGATTAAAGACTTAAATGTAAAACCCAAAACCATGAAAACCCTAGAAAAAAACCTAGGCAATATCATTCAGAACTTAAGTACAGGCAAAGATTTCATGACGAAGACGCCAAAAGCAATTGCGTCAATTTAAACTTATCTTCCACCTGGAAACTTCCTGACCACTCCAGATTAGATTAAGAGCCCCTGAAATGCATTTCACAGCACTTAACAAAGTTTACTAAACTAAAGGATTATTAAATTATTCATTTCCTTTGAGAACAAAGTCATTGTTTATGGATTGCCGTAGACTCTCCAGGGTCTAACTTGGTACTTAACACATTATGGGCATTATAAAATATAGATTTCTCTAAGTAATGAAACTCGATTGAAACTTGCAATGACAGTCAAACTTTAATAGCTAATTACCTTACCCCATTTTTCACCTTCCCACATTTTTCTATATTCAAAAGCCAAATTTCTGCCACACATTTGAGTATCATTTTTGAAAATTACTTGTTTTTAAGAATGAATTTTGAAACTGTGTTTCTTGCTTTTTCATGGGTGACATAAAGTAGGATCATGGTATGTAAGAATGGTATTGACATTTGGGTTAAAAGTCCCCAAGAACAAGTTCCTGGGCTCTTTCATAAAGCTAAATTCACTGGCTTACATATTACAAATATCCAATTGTTTTCTCTCGAATGAGGGAGAGCATGTGGTAGAAAAAAACATGGGTTCTAAAAGCTGGCACAAGCAAGGCAAACTGTTGGCCCCACTGCTTACCAAGGTTATGATCTTAGAAATAACCTATAGGTGTCAGATTTTTAATATGCAAAATGGGCATTACAATAGCAACTTTTGTTTTTGCTGATTAAAGCGTCTTTAGCTTAGACTTTCGTTTCTGCCAGTTAAAGAAGTCAACTGGCTTCAGAAGATACAGTGTACTGCCCTGAAAGGGCTCTGATGCTGTTTCTTTTCTGTGTTCCAGCTTATCACAAATTACCCTCATTCAAGTTTCTTTTTCTTCTCCTAATCATGGTATAATATGCAACATTTACTAAGTTCCTGGTGATTAAATGTATGAGCCTGTTTTATCACCAAAAATTTAAAGTTGAGACTGTTTCCTAAAAATAGAGAATTCCCTTCGAAAAAAGTTGCTAATAAAGGTAAAAAAAGAAAACACAATACCTCTCTCCCCTTAATAAGCTGAACAAAGGGAACCAAATTTTACAGAATGCCAATATCTCAGTTTCTCATTTTGCTTAAAAAGCTGGTGAAGCATGGAGTTAACAGCATAGAAGTGCTGACACAGAGCTATTTTATGATAGGTCTGAAAGATGTAATTTGTCTGTCTTTTAATCCTATCACACTGAATTTGAAAAAAAAATACAGATGGTCTTGAAATCAGTTATTAAGCTGAGAAATATCCGTAGAGTACAAATTTAATATATATTTCATGATTAAATTCTTGCATTATATTCGCAGAGACTTCTGAATCAAGTCCTACCTCTCTGATTTGGTATAGCTTCTTGTACTCTCCCCTTCCCTGTCTCTCCACCTTACTTCCTGACAATCATCCTCACTTTACACTATGCTCCAGCCATGCTGAAACACTCGTGATTCTCAAGTAAATGGTGCTGTTTTACCCTTTGCTTAACCCTCCTAAGCAAAGTTTATCACTCCTACCCACTATGCCTTATACTTCAGTTTATTTATTCAGCAAACATTTATTAAGTGCCTTCTGTGGCCCAGTTACACAGGAGGGTCTTGGGAAATACAGCACTAGAGACATGACCTCTTTCCTCAGAGCGTTTGGAATCTTATGAAGAGAGACCTGTAGGTAAATAAATGCTCAGAGATAACATGGTGAGTTCAACAGAAGTGGATACAGCATGCATTGGAGAGAATGAAAGATTCCAAAGAGGTGGGTAGATTTGGAAAGGGATTCAGGGAAGTGATCATAATTAAGCTGTCTTCAATGAGGGTAGAGGCAGAGAGAGTTGTGGGGAAAAGGTGGAGTTATAAGACATCCCAATGTTTCAGGGAAAATACTTGGAAGAACTATTACTTTTAATAGCAAGAACCACAATTATTTTTGCGCCACCCTATTATACACATAATGGGATATCAGTTACAGGACTGACAGTGTGGGGCTGGAGTTACTGATCTGAGTCTAGATTCAGACCCTATGGCTGCCTGTTCCTGTGTACATATTCAAACCTCTTTGAAGTTCAATTTTCATTTCAATAAAAGATGGATACCACCTTCCAGGTTGCCATAAAATTAATTGATAACATATAAATTGCTGAACTTCAGTACATTAGATAAACTCAAAAATATTAATTTTCTGTTGATTTTAATATTCTAGAAGCTATGGTCTTATGTGAATGGGTGGTATGTGGTTGGAGATAGTTAAAAAGGGACAGAGGTGCTAGTCAAAAATCCGTTCATGCTATATATGGTAGACAAAATAATAGGCTACTAAAGTGTCTGCGTTCCAATCTCCAGAACCCCTAAATGTGTTAGCTTATGAGGCAAACGACACTTCACAGATAGACTAAGTTGAGAATCTTGAGTTGGAGATATCATACTGGATTATCTGGTTGGGCCCAATGTAATTAGAAGTATTTATAAAAAGAAGAGGAAGGCAGGAGAGTCAGAATCAGAGAAGGAGGTGATGAGGGAAGTCAGAGTGGAGAGGGATTTGAAGATGCTTCACCACTGGCTTTGAACATGGAGGAAGGCACTATGATTTTGGAAATGCAGGCAGCCTCGTCCAGCTAGAAAAGGCAAGAAGATGGATTT
Source organism: Trachypithecus francoisi (assembly GCF_009764315.1). Taxonomy (NCBI): domain Eukaryota; kingdom Metazoa; phylum Chordata; class Mammalia; order Primates; family Cercopithecidae; genus Trachypithecus; species Trachypithecus francoisi. The sequence continues at coordinate 103,247,970 of NW_022681458.1, forward strand.
TTCCCTAGAGCTTCTCAGAGTAATGTAGCACTGCTGACATCCTGACTTTACATTTTCTGACCTTAAGAAATGTAAGCTAATAAATATTAAGTTTGTTTTGTTTTTAAGCTGCTAAATTTTGGTAATTTGTGAAAGCAGAAATAGAAAATTATAACCCATACAAACATATTATGGATTTATATTTTATCCTAAGGTCAACAGAAAACTATTAGTATTTTATTTTAATAAAGGAATCACACTATCAAGTATGCAATTTGGAAACAAAATCATAATTGCATTATAAAATGGTTGGATCGGGGATAAGCAACACTGTAGGAAAAGGAAATCAGACGGTAAAACTTCTCCCAGTCTAGACCCCAGGTAAAGAAGGTTGGGTAAAGGAACTTTTAAGCAGCAAAATCAGGTTTTATCAGCTCTGAAGCTTATGTAATCTATAAACCTGTAGAAAAAAATATACAAAATTGTTAATGCAAAAGTAAGTGCAAAACTGAATGTTTATTTAGAATGAGAAGCAAATCAGAACAAACTGTTTTATGAAGTGATAGATGTTAGTACTGGAAACATAACCAAATTTTAGAAAAAGAATATAATATTTTGATTAACTGCCTAACACAATTTATAATGCTATTTCCCCTACATTTTTGCAGTCTGATCCAAGGCCTTAGAAGAAACTGAGAAAATTAGGAGCCATAACATTTAAGCTTCATTAGTTTAACAGTAAATCTTTCTCTGAATTGCAATTTGGAATTACTGAGTAGAGGGACAAAAACTACTTCAGTGATATGGTTTGAGTAGCTGAATGGATGTTAGTTCCCTGGATATAGCATTCACAACACAATAATGCCTTTTCAGGTTTACATCTGTCTGGCTTAATAAACTGAATTCCTGGAGGATAGAGACTTGTATCCTACCTGGCACAGATTATCTGCCGTAGAGCAAGTTTTGAATGAATAATTAAATATTACACTATATGAAGCTCAAACTGAAATTTACATAAACATGTTTGCATTTTAAAGAAATACTGTGTGATATGATTCGGCTGTGTCCTCACCCAAATCTCAATTTGAATTGTATCTCCCAGAATTTCCACATGTTGTGGGAGGGACACAGTGGGAGGTAATTGAATCGTGGGGGATGGTCTTTCCTGTGCTATTCTCATGATAGTGAATAAGTGTCACGCTATCTGATGGATTTATCAGGGGTTTCTGCTTTTGCTTCTTCCTCATTTTCTCTTGCTGTCACCATGTAAAAAATGCCTTTCACTTTCTGCCATGATTCTGAGGCGTCCCCAGTCATGTGGAACTGTAAGTCCAATTAAACCTCTTTTTCTTTCCAGTCTTGGGTATGTCTTTATCAGCAGTGTGAAAATGAACTTATACAGTAAATTGATACCAGTAAGGTTGAGTGTTGCTGAAAAGATATCTGAAAGTGTGGAAGCAACTTTGGAACTGGGTAACAGGTGGAGGATGGAACACTTTGGAAGACTCAGAAGAAGAAAAATGTGAGAAAGTTTGGAACTTCCTAGAGAGTTGTTGAATGGCTTTGACCAAAAGCCCAATAGAGATATGGACAATAAGTTCCAGGCTAAGGTGATCTCAGATGGAGATGATGAATTTGTTGGGAACTGGAGCAAAGATGACTCTTGTTATGTTTTAGCAAAGAGACTCGTGGGATTCTGCCCCTGCCCTAGAGATTTGTGGAACTTTGAACTTGAGAGAGGTGGTTTAGGGTATCTGGTAGAAGACATTTCTAAGTAGCAAAACGTTCAAAATGTGATTTGGGTGCTGTTAAAAAGCATTCCATTTTAAAAGGGAAACAGAGCATAAAAGTTCAGAAAATTTGCAGCCTGAAGAAGAAAAGAAAAGCTCATTTTCTGAGGAGAAATTCAAACTGGCTGCAGAAATTTGCATAAGTAGCCGGGCGCGGTGGCTCAAGCCTGTAATCCCAGCACTTTGGGAGGCCGAGGCGGGCGGATCACAAGGTCAGGAGATCGAGACCATCCTGGCTAACACGGTGAAACCCCGTCTCTACTAAAAAATACAAAAAACTAGCAGGGCAAAGTGGCGGGCGCCTGTAGTCCCAGCTACTCGGGAGGCTGAGGCAGGAGAACGGCGTGAACCCGGGAGGCGGAGCTTGCAGTGAGCTGAGATCTGGCCAGTGCACTCCAGCTTGGGTGACAGAGCGAGACTCCGTCTCAAAAAAAAAAAAAAAAAAAAAAAAAAGAAATTTGCATAAGTAACAAGGAGCCTAATGTTAATCCCCAAAACCATAGGGGATGCCTCCAGGCCATGTCAGAGACCTTCGTGGTAGCCCCTCCCATCACAGGTCCGTAGGCTCAGAAGGAAAAGTGGCTCTGTGGGCTGGTCCCAGGGTCCCTGTGCTGTGTGCAGCTTAGAGACTTGGTACCCTGTGTCTCAGATGCTCCAGCTATGGATGAAAGGGGTCAGCATAGAGTTCAGACTGTGGCTTCAGAGGATGGACACCCCAAACCTTTGTGGCTTCTATATGGTGTTGAGCCTGCGTGTGTACAGAAGTCAAGAATTGAGGTTTGCGAACCTCTGCCTAGATTTCAGAAGATGTATGGAAATGCCTAGATGCCCAGGTAAAAGTTTTCTGCAGGGGATGGGCCCTCAAGGAGAACTTCTGCTAGGGCAATGCAGAAGGGAAATGTGGGTTGGAGCCCCCACACAGAGTCCCTACTGTGGCACTGTGTAGTGGAGCTGTGAGAAGAGGGCCACTGTTCTCCAGACCCCAGAATGGTAGATATTGCACCGTGCACCTGGAATGGTAGAGAGCTTGCACCCTGTTCCTGGAAAAGCCACAGACACTCAACAACAGCCCATGAAAGTAGTCGGGAGCAAGGCTGTACCCTGCAAACCACAGGCAACCATGACTCCAAAATCATGAGAACCTACCTCTTGCATCAGTGTGAGCTGGATGTGAGACCTGAAGTTAAAGAAGATCATTTTGGAGCTTTAAAATTAGACTGCTCCACTTGATTTCAGACCTGCATGGGCCCTATAACCCCTCTGTTTTGGCCAATATCTCCCATTTGGAGCAACTTTATTTACCCAATACCTGTATCCACATTGTATATAGAAAGTAACTAGCTTGCTTTTGATTTTACAGGCATATAGGCGGAAGGGATTTACCTTGTATAAGATGAGACTTTGGATGGTGGACTTTTGGGTTAATGCTGAAATAAGAATTTGAGGAACTGTTGGGAAGGAATGATTGGTTTTGAAATGTGAAGACATGAGATTTAGAGGGGCCGGGGGTGGTATGACATTGTTTGGCTGTGTTCCCACCCAAATCTCAACTTGGATTATATCTCCCAGGAGTCCCATGTATTGTGGGAGGGACCCAGGGGAGGTAATTGAATCACATGGGCCAGTCTTTCCTGTGCTATTCTCATGACAGTGAATAAGTCTTGAGATCTTCTGGGATTGTAAGGGATTTCTGCTTTTGCTTCTTCCTCATTTTCTCTTGCTGCTGCTATGTAAGAAGTGCCTTTCACCTCCTACCATGATGCTAAGGCCCGCCTAGCCATGTGAAACTGTAAGTCCAATTAAACCTCTTTTTCTTCCCAGTCTTGGGTATGTCTTTATCAGCAACATGAACACGGACTAATGCGCTATGCACGTTATGTGGTAGCATTACATAAACTGAAACATCAGGGCAATTTTACTTAATGTAAAAAGTCTTTACCACGGTGTGCACTACAGGGTATAATAGCTGTATAACTGTTTTAACATCTTATTATATAAATTTTACATTTGTTTGTTTCAGAGACAAGTCTCTGAGATTTTAAAATAATCATTTTGGCCATAGAAAGTTATGGTTAGAAACTGACCACAGTGAGTTATAAAAGTCACCATTCTTTTCTAAATATGTAAATTATGATATTGTTATGGTATGAAAAATAATTGATAACAAAAAATCAAACTTAGCATCATAAGTTAGGCAGCAAGCTACTTATAACATCTACTTTGTCTTTAGTTGCATTGAGAACATATTAATTCCCAGTTTTACTTTGAACAAATAATACATTTTTGGAGTGTAGAAACAAAGCATCACTCTATTGCAGTAACTTTATTACATCCAATCAAAATGCATGTAATCAATCAATGGTGACAACATGTGCCTACAAAATATTTTCCCAAGAAAATAAGCATTTGAATTAGGGATACTATCTAGAAAAAGTTCATGTCACAGTAATAATTATAGTTTATAGTATGTAGTATGTAGTCAGGTACATTCTCGTAAGCCTTGAGAGATAGCATAATGGACAGACATTGAATGTAAATTGGTATTTTCAGTACCATCTTTCTAAAGCAAACTCAGGTTAATAGATAAGAATTCTGATAATATATTTTGACCAAAGCCAGTAAGACCATCTCAGGTGTATGTGGTATATCATTGATGACTTTCATAAGAGGTAACAATGATTTATTTAATAACTTTATGTGTATATGTGTATATGTGTCCAGGTATATGTACATAGAAGGAGAGAGGAAAAGGTGGCCACAATTTCAGACAACTGTGAAAATATCTGTTTCTTCTACACTTACCACTTTACAGGTTCAAAAATCAAACCACACACCAAATATCAGTTTGACTACTGATGTTTTCAAGCATTTCTTATGTACACAGTATGTTTTATGATGATTGAGAAAATAAAATCTTGTCTTAAATTTCAACAAACTCTGATGTATAGATCCTATTTATTATACTCAAAGTCAAATTAATACCTGGGAAATTACATAATTAAAAGAATGTCATATTTGTGCTTATATTTTTTGCATCAACAGCTTTTAGACCCGAGGCTCAATCCACTGAATATTCTTTTAGTTGGCAGATTTTCATTCTTTGAGAATGAATTTCTTTTTTAAAATAGCCAAAAGCCACCTTGAATGACATCCAAATTGGTGAATAATGTGCCTGATCAAACTCAGAAGCAATGTAATTCTAAAAAATGAATCTGAATATTTTTGTGGCTGGAAAATTAGGTAAGAAAACTCGAAAATAATGTGATGATAGGCTCGTGAAAAATGTTCAATGCTTTTCAAGCAAATGATTTGAATGAGGTATCAAGATCTTGGATGTGTAAGCTAATTATTTAGAGGTGTTTATTACAATCTGTCATTTTTCTTTAGAATCCTAACTCATTTAATTTTAATATAATATGTTATTTATATATAAATACCAAAAGCATGGAAACAATACCAACTTTACATTCTGCAAAGCATCTATTATATGTTATCTTGAGACCAGAATAACTTGATTTAATTCCATTTAGCAATTAAATAATTGAATTTTAATTACATCAAATGAGCTCCAGATACTGAGGAACTGCACAACTGATGTATAATTTATCCACATCAATTAGAGTTACATGATTATATTATGAACGTCACATAAATCCTATTCTGGAAAGAAGGTTAAACCAAAAAATACTGAACAGTAACCCAGGTGAATCTTGAGATGAAATTTAGAAGCGAATTTAAAAGTCAAAAAATAAAAAGATATAACTTAGTGTTCAAATAAAATTCTGCCAAGTTTAAAACTTTAAAATTACTCAGAGACAGAGATTTAATTCAATAAATAGAAAAGCACTTTATCTTCATATGCTATGTTGGTATGTTATATTTCTTGGTGTGGTGGATTAAAAATGAAGTGTGACTGGCATTCTACACTGATAATTGGAACCATTTCTGGTCTTTTGTTATATCTTGCCAAGCAATCACTGAAGTGCATTAAAGAACAATAGACCCAATCTCTCATTAAACACATGAAACAACAAAATCTGCCTAGGATTTTTGGAGGGTTTAGGGGAAGGCCATATTAATTGCCACTAAATTGGTTTCAATGAATTGCATTTTAACTTATTTTAACTGAAGACCCACAGTATTTTAATAGTTTTGCAACTTAAAAGAACTCAGAACATAGAGTGTAATTTCTGAGAGATACCTAAAAAGTTGTATTTTCTTCTGTGATATAAAAATCTTTACATTTATTTTCAGCTCTGTTTCATTATTGTTTTAACAATCAATTTACACTGATTGGAGCAATATAAAAATCTGTGTCATTGAAGAAGAAAATATTTGAAATAAAATATTGATTACCTTTATTCTACCTGGTGCTTTGTTGAGACAATAGCAAGTATCCATTTGCTGTTAAATGTCATCTGATTGTTAAATTCCCCATCTACCAAAAATAGGGTCACACAGCAATTATGCCTCCTAGGTAAGACTGGATGAAAAGTGTTTTATTGGAAATTTGGCAACTCTGTAATTTAGATTTCCTGTTGATACAAATCAATTGCTATGAAAATTGCCATCAATACTAAGTTTAAAACTCACTTTTTATTGAAAGAATGACTTATTCATGCTAACTGGAAAACACACACACACAAACAGTTCTTAAACTTTATTTTTAAAAGTTTATGATTTTAATTCACTTAAAAGATAATCAAAGCTGGGCACGGTGGCTCACGCCTGTAATCCCAGCACTTTGGGAGGCCAAGGAGGGCAGATCACTTGAGGTCGGGAGTTCAAGACCAGCCTGTTCAACATGGTGAAACTCCATCTCTACTAAAAAATAATAATAATAAAATAAAATAAAAATTAGCCAAGCATGGTGGTAGGTGCCTGTAATTCCAGTTGCTCAGGGGGTTCAGGGAGGAGAATCACTTGAACCTGGGAGGAGGAGGTTGCAGTGAGCTGATACCATACCATTACACTCCAGCCTGGGGGACAGAGCAACCCTCCATCTGAAAAATAAAATAAAATAAAACAAAATAAAATAAAAATAAAGATAATCAAGAAAGCTTTACCAACATTGAGTCATCTTAATGTATAACATGCCAGTGGATTGGAGAAGGGAGTTAGCCCAGCAGCGCCTCAGCATATCAATCTCTCTCTTTCCTACAGTGGGAGCTGCGTATTTCGGTAACCTTGACCAACGCATAGCTGCTAAGTGTTAGTTATTTTTCTTCTATCCATAGATTCTCTCTTTCTGCCCTAGTTTTTATTTGCTTATCACTTTTATCTCTCATTTTCAATATATATTTTCTGCCGCTGACCTTCTTTCTGAACTTTCAAGCTTTCTTTTTAAAAAAAATTTGAACTTTAAAGTAGGTAGTTCCAGATCAAAAGATTTCCAGAAGTTCTCTCTTTTTATTAATTGAAGAATATCAGATGTGAATTGCTTGAATTGCCTGAACTTAAAATGGCATGCTTCCGGGACAGAAATGCTACATTTCTTCAAAATGTTTTGCAGAATCTAGGACACTCCAGGTGCTAAGTTATCCACCTAAAGGACTCCTTTCTTAACTCATAAAAGGAACAGGCAAGTATTTATGAAGCTAATGCTGAAAGGCAGAATAAATCCTTAAATCCTTCTCAACTTAAGACTGTTGAGAAAATAGCTTACTGAGGACTTACAATCTTGTTTCTGAAACACAGCTCAATTTTCCCCAATGTATCGCTTTATTCATAATGTAAAATTTTAGTATCAAAATGTCAGATAAAGGGGAGAAAATTATTTCTAGAAAAGTAAGCACACAAGAGGGAATACAAATGTAAATTAAAGTACCAAGGGCTGAATTCTGCTTTTTTGCTTTCTAACAGACTAATTAAAAAACATAACAGGTATTTGCAACTTCAAATATATATATACATATATCCACAAAAACAGTTCAAAGTAACAATATAGTACCTACTGAAAATGAGTAGAGATGTAGATAGATAGATAGATAGATAGATAGATAGTTGTGAGCAGAAAGAAAGAAATCTCAATCAGTCTTCTCTGTTTGACCCTATACATAATTATCTTATTTGTTTATATTATAGAAAAGAAGGAGAAATGTAAAAAAACTGCCTAAACTCATTGCATAACTTCAACAACTATCAATAATATGCCATTCTGGTTTCATCTAGTTCACCAGTTTATTCACCTGTAATACTTTAAAGCAAACTCCATGTTTCACTTGGATATATAAACATTTTGGTCTCTGTATGTTCTTGATGAGTAGACCTCTGGTAAAGGTGAAAACTGTCAAGCCTAGACATATCTGATCATGATGTAAGAATCATATAATCAATCATTGATAATAATCTTTTTATTAGGCTTATTGGTTTATGAAAACCCTAAGAAGTGAGGAGATAGTCTGTAAAATGACTATCAGCTTTGTTGAAATCAGGATTCAAAAGGTCAGGCTGGAGCCTGCAGGCCCACTCTGACCTTCACTGGTTCTCTTGAGTTTTCCATCCATAAATCTCACTTTCAGTGATTTCTCCATCAGATGGCACTTCAGAAAAATTGCACTGCCAGAAAGAAGACGTTATTAATATTGGTCAACTTTTTAAGCATACCAGTACTTTGAAGATAAGCAAAATACTTGTTTTTCCTATTATCTTTCAGTTCATATAAAACTTGCTTCAGATGAGCAACAGATCTGCAGCTCTTTAGTCCCTCTTCTTCATTTCCCTAATCTCATTCACTCCACCCCCGTTCCTTTCAGCTGTTTCTTCCCTTCTGAGTTTTCTCATTCACATCTCTATCCCTGGATTATCTCTAGGCCCAAGGCCTAGAAGTCATTATGTGATGCCTTACTCTTCCCTAGAAAGACACTTGAATTTTAGGAGAATGCTTGCATTTAAAAGATTATTTTTGTTGTGCTAATACTGACAAACTCATTGAAAAAATAAATATACCAATAGTCAGAGAAATGGATATTAAGCTTACAACTAGACATTGCATTCAGCTATTAACCCGACAAACATTATATGAAGATCTAATAAAGACCTGTTATAAACCTGAAAATAATAACATCTCTTTGGCATTCTGGGTAGATATAGTAAAATTTCGAAATACTCATAAACTTTTACTGAAAAATTCTAAACACAGAAATCTAATTCATCTGCATATTACCAATCCACAAGACCTATACATAGAACGTTTGCAGGAATATTATCTACAGTGGCCAAAGCTAAAATACGTGAATGTTTTACTGTTTTATTCAGATTTTTATTTTAGGTTCAGGGATACATACGTAGGTTTGTAACTTAGGTAAACTATGTGTCATGGATGTTTGGTGTACAGATTATTTCATCCCTCTGGTAATAAGCATAGTACCTGATAGGTAGTTTATTGATTATCTCCTTCCTCCCACCCTCCACCCTTAAATAAGCCTCCTCATCTTTTGTTTCCTTATTTGTGTCGATGCATTCTCATTGTTAAGCTCCCACTGATAAGTATGAATATGCAGTATTTGATTTTGTTTATCTTTTCCTGCATTAGTTTGCTTAGGATAATGGCTTCCAACTCCATCCACGTTGCTGCAAAGGACATGATCTCATTCTTCTTTATGGCTGCATAGTATTCCATATTATATATATGTACCATATTTTCTTCATTCAGTCTACTATTGATTGACATTTAGGTTGATTCAATGGGTCTTTGCTTTCATGCATGAATGTTTATTATTGGAGAATGGCTAAATAAATTGTGCTACTAGACTATTATATGAATTTGAATATATTAACAATATGCCAGTGGACTTAGAATAATTTCTAAGATGCATGGTAAAATATAAAAAAGCAAGGTTTATAAAGTTATATATAATATAATTTCATTATGTAAAGCAACATAGAACTGTTTGTGTATTCACACACGTAGCAGAAAATATAGAGGCGAGCAACAGGAATATTACAGTTTCAGTGCTGATGCAAGAGAAAGAATGAGGCAGGAGAGGGAAAGTCACCTTAAATTAATATAACATAAATAGTATAATTCTGTTTATGGAAAAGTATATATATATAATTGCATAAATGAAAGGGTGACAATCAAAATGATAATAATGACTGTCTCAGCCTGTTGAGATTCCAGAATTTTTTACTTCCTTATTTATAATTTTCTGCATTGTTATAGTGTATTATAGTGAAGATGTAGTAATCATTCAATTGGGAGACAAAAGGGGAAAGCAAAGGAAAGAAAAGGAGAGTGTGGAAGGCTGCTTGGAAGCATTGGTTGCCCATTTATGATTCATAGTTCTGTCCCTAACATGAGAGTAATCAGCATGTCCATGTGATTTGTTTTAGCAAGATTTGAGCAAAAGGGTGTGGGTGAAAAGAAGCTAAATGTTTAGGTTTCACACAGGCTCAGATTTTGCCAGACTTACATATGGAAGGTGAGAAGTACAAAGGAATGAAGGACATTTGTAAGAAAGTGATCATACTGACACGTCGTGAAATCTATTCTAGGCCAAGAATGAAATGTAGATGAATAATGATAGATAGTAAAAGAAAATAATCAACAATAATGGTTTAGACATTTTTATGAGCACAATAAGTTGACATGAGAATCTAGATTAAGTTGAAGGAATTATAAGAAATGTAAAAAATTGGAAAATATCTGTTAGTCAATATATACCGAAGATTTAGAAAAGTTTTAAGACTAGAGATTTGTAGAATTACTGACATTATTGAAAGGTAAAATCTCGTTCTAGTATCGTATGAATTTTAGAGAAAAAAGTCTCAACCTCTAGTGGATGTAAGAATCATCTAGTGTTCTTGTTAAAGTGCAGATTCTAATTCATGGGTTAGGAGTAGACTCCCCAGCGATGTAGTCAGTTGCTTGACCACACTTTGAATAGTAAGGACAGAAAATTGTTAGTAACTGAGATTGTACTTAATCTTCAGCAGGTAATTATTCAAAACATTTTTAGAAAAATAGTAGACACTTAAAAAAAACTTTTTAAGAGTTTTAAAAAGGTATTAGGTCTCAAGTTTTTTATAACAAATGTAAAATGTAAATATTAATTTGAGGGAGATATTTTTGAAAAGAAGATAGATAAGAAAAATTTTTCCACTTACTATTGGAGAAAATGAGGTCACAATGAAATATGAGAGGTGAATTGTTGCCTGTGAGAGTATACTGAAAAAAACCCCAAAAATGTGACACTTCAACTTTTGAGACCTCGTTACTCAAATATCACTAAAGTAGATCCTGGTAATTATGTTATACTTATTTTATGACAAACTGTTTTTGCAAAACAATGCTGTATAATCAAATCAAGTAGAAATCATAACAGCTCTGGTGCCCACTGGTTGTGCACCACTCATCCTTTTAATGTTTCTCCTGCCATTTAAAAATGTGTATATACATTCAGAAATGTGAACATATATTGTCATATTGTATTCACTGCTCTTCTAACTATTACACTTAACTATTTTTGTCTCTTATCTTATCTTTAAAATATATATAATGAGTGATGGTATTTCCTATTTGTAGATAAAAATCTTGTGAATTTAATGTTTACTTTTAGGTAACAGGTTGTCATATCACTTTATTCAAAATAAATTAAAACTTTCAATTTATAAATTAAATGTGTAGAACAATCTTAACTAACACTCAGATATTCCATTGGTCAGGAGTTCAAGACCAGCATGGCCAGCATGGTGAAACCCTGTCTCTACTAAAAATACAAAGAAAATGAGCTGAGCATGATGGTGGGTGCCTATAATCTCAGCTACTTAGGAGGCTGAGGCAGGAGAATCACTTGAACCCGGGAGGTCGAGGTTACAGTGAGCTGAGATGGCACCACTGCACTCCAGCCTGGGTGGCAGAGTGAGAAAGAAAGAGAGAAAGAGAAAAAGAGAGAAAGAGAGAAAGAAAGAAAGAAAAGAAAGAAGGAAGAAAGAAAGAAGGAAAGAAAGAAAAAGAAAGAAAGAAAGAAAGAAAGAAAGAGAGAGAGAGAGAAGGAAGGAAGGAGGAAGGAAGGAAGGAAGAAAGAAAGAAGAAGGAAAGAAAAGAAAGAAAGAGAAAGAAAGAAAGAAAGAAAGAAAGAAAGAAAGAAAGGCAAGGGAATGGAGAAAGAAGCAAGGAAGGAAGGAAGGAAGGAAGGAAGGAAGGAAGGAAGGAAGGAAGGATTAATTTCCCCACTCTTCTCTCCAGCTAAAAGGCTTAGAGCTGGTGACTGCCTGCTTCCAGAGAAGACATTAACTCCTGCTATTTCTCCACAACCTACTGTTCTCCCAACTGTGAGCTGCTTTTTCAGAATGCTCATGACTGAAGAAAGGAAAAGAGAGAATCTATGTGGCTCTGACTCCTCAGCTATCATGTGGTTGAAGATGACTCTTTCTCTTTTGGGGTATGTTACTGAGATTTTTTGATAGCCTTCTTATATTATCTTACTAGTTCTGGTTAATGGATTACGGACAGAGACCTATGTGTTACCTCTCAGCCTGAGGAAAGCTCATTGTGTGCGTGAGGCATTCTGGGACTCTCTTCTGACTTGAAACATTCTATGGTAGAAATCCAGGTAGCCTGAATCACAAATGAGAACATGAGAAATTAAACCCACTTTTGGTCTCTCCAGGTCACTAACCACTCCTGCCATACCAACATAGATAGAATCAAAGTAAAAAACAAACATTGGTTGTTTTTAAGTTATTCAGATATTTTTGTTTTGTTTTATATTTAGTAACCACAATATAGACTCAGCATTCTGCCTGATACAGGATACTTTGGAAGGCTCTTTGTGGGTTTCCATTGCTTCAGATCTCCTGGCTACAACCAACTTGATGTGGACAATGCCTTCTATTTTTCTGCTGGTTTCTCAGCCTCTGGGCTCACCAGTGATCTATCCTACATAGAATGTTTATTGGAGACTTATCCTCCTTCAGAAAGGACTGAAAATGGCATTGGATTGTTTCTCTCTCTCCAATGTGGCCCAACTCTAGTCTGTAGAAAACATTCATGTATTTTTTGGTCATTAAATCTCTGAGAAAATATGTGGGTCACCCTCCAAGTGACAGCCCTTTCCCAACTTCTTAATACCTTAGGCAGATCTGCCACTTTTGATGTTCCTGGAGGACTCCACAGTATCCCACCTGCAGATAATACATTTAAAGCTCTTAGAGTGGCCAGCTCAAAGCCTTTCATATAGTAGGCTCTGGATTAACAGATAGCTCCTCCCTAGCCCCTGTCTTTTGAAAGACATCATTTCAACAGCAGCCTGTCAATAGGAGCTCTCAAAAATTCAACCTTTTTTTACACACTCTAAACACATTTATCAACACAGATTCTGAGCAATTTCTTAATTATCTTATTAGTAGGTATTGTATATTGGTGGGGGGAATTTTCACATTCCCATTGTAGTATATGAATACAATTTAATTGATGTGTCAGTAGAAACTAAGACAGAATAAGTCCCATTTTAACATCTAGGTACATGCAAAATCTTGTGTTTACAACTAAGCAATACGTTGCGGATAGATTTCCAGGTAAATACATATGTATTTACGTCATTTGTATTAAGTATCATGTGGAATTCCATAGCATATATTCAAATGTTTTCCCTTTGAGTATAAAAATAATTTGGAAAAACTATGTACTCCCCACAAATATTTTAAGGTAGAAATCTAAAAATTTATTTTAATTTAGAGTATCTGCAAAAGAGATAGTCTCCACCATGATGTAATTATTGACATTTAAAAATAAAACTTGCCCTTTACTCTTTTAAATGTAGCTAATGAAATCTAAATACCATAATAATTTCACATTCAATCTAACCTATTTAAATACAAACAAATTAGGTCTTCGAATGTGTGCCAGTTTAGAATACTGTTTGTTTCCCCTTAAACTCCTCCTTCTTTTTTATGCTGTCCATAGAATATCATTGCTATTAACCATAATTTTTAATGTTTGAAATTGTCTATTGGCTAATTTCTAACTTTACATATTTGTACATGTGTGTGATATAAGAGTATACATGTATGAAAAATATTTTTTCTTGTGATCCTAATAATTAAAAAATTTCACTGCATTGAGTCATAATGATTATTATACAAATGGTAGTGTGTATATTTTAAATTTTGATTGTCAAGCAAAAGCAGTAGAATTTATGTCTTAATGACATTTCAGTGGCTTTTTTTTTTCAACTGATTTATGTACTAATGGATGAATTTAACTTTTTGCTAATGTGAGAGGTATCAAGAGCTATGATATTTTTTTTCATAGATGTAAGCACTAAGAAATCTTGTTTACCTAAATAATTAGGTGAACACAGAAGGCATTTTGATGTAGAAATGTTTGCTCCATTCTTAAAATTCCTTTGTAGGTTTTTGTCAAAACACAAGTCAGCAATAGATCACCAAAATTATTTTTAATGATCAATAGATTAAGAGTCAACTCATTTAAATCCTCAAAAGATAGAAACTCTCTGATCTGCAAAAGAATTTACCTGCTTATTAGCATCATTCACATTAGTTTTGGGAAGTAGCATGAAAAGGCTTTACAAAGACTTTATGACTGCTAATTATATTTATTATTTAGAGATGAATCCATGTTTTCTGGGGACTAAAACTTATACAAAATGGGGATTATATTTTTGAAAAAACACAAAGTCGTAAACACAAAGTTATGTGTGAACGTTATAATTTATTGAAGAAAAATTGAATAATAAATTATATGTTAAAGACGTTGACAAATGCTTCAAGTTTTACACAATACAGAAAAATAGCATAATATTCAAATTAATTTACTGACACACATCTATAGTTCTTTTTTCTCTACATCTTTTGACTGTAAAACTTTTGATATCTGTTTATATCATAATAATTTTCTAAGAATACTTTCTATAAAGAGTTAAGAAGAATAATTTAATTATTACTCTAGCAGAGTTGATGAAAATTTCTTTGCCATTACTGATGATTTTGTAAAATTCTTCACAGCATCTCAATGGTTATTTGGTAAAGTCGTTAGTTATTTAAGATTGGGGTTATAATGTGTGTAAATAACTAACCGAATTTGTTTCCTATTGGGTCTGTAAGATTTCAGCACAAGTGAATTTGTTTTTGAGGGTTGGGGGATTAGTGATTAATCTGATTATTCTTTGAATTAATGACACCTATTAACCATACATTAGAGTTTTATCACTGTCACACTTGTTTTTTACATTGTTTTTGTGAAGAGAGCAATTTTGTAACTAGTTGCTTTGGACCTACTATATTTAATCAGAAGAGAATACATTTAGATACATTGAAATGTTATTCTATATTTTGAGATATATTTTAGTCCATTCGGGCTGCTATAAAATACCATAAATTCTGTAGCTTATAAACAACAGAAGAATCTTTCTCACAGTTCTGGAGGCTGAGAAATTTAAGATCAAGGTGCCGGCAGATTTAGTGTCTGGTGAGGGCTTGCTTTCTGATTCATAGATGGCATCTTCTCACTGTGTCCTCACATGGGGCAAATGTTGAACAATCTCTCTTTGACCTATTTATAAGGACACTAATCACATTTACGAGGGCTCCACCCTCATGACCTAATCACCTCCTAAATGCCTCACCTCATAATATTATCATATGGAAGGTCAGGACTTCAACATACGAATTTTGGAGAGACAAAGACATTTAGAGCATAGCATTTCACCTCCTAGTCTCCCCAAACTTATGTCCTTTTCACATGGAAAATCCATTAGTTTCATTCCAATAACCTTAAAACTCTTAACTCATTCCAGCATTGACTCAAAAGTCTAAATCCAAAGTATCATCTACATCAGATGTGAGTGAGACTCAAAGTACAATTCATCCTGAGGCAAATTCCCCTCTAGCCATGAACCTGTAAAATCCAACATAATGTGCTCCCAAAATAAAATGGTGAGAAAGCATAGGATAGACCGTCTCATGTTTAAAGTGAGAAATAAGAAAGAAAAAAAGGATACCTATGTCCTCAGCTAATTCAGAACCTTAAGGCTTGACTTGAGGATCTGCCTTCAAGGACCAGTGGGGCAGAGTTCCCACATTTTGGACACACTGGATCAGAGGGTGAGTCCCCAAGGCTTCAGAGATTCCTGCCTCCATGGCTTTCACACTGCATGTTATCAAACAAAGTACAGGGAGTGGAGCCTGCAATGTGAGGCAGCAGCACCTGGCAGTAGAAGCACGTCCTTGCACTCTCAGCCTTTGATGGAAGGGTCAGCCTTGATAATCTCCAAAATGCCATTGGGGTTATTCTCCCATTGTTATTCTTCTATTTTGCATTTCCTAGTTGGGTAATAGGTCCTGGTTTTTGTTGAGATGGTTGATTAATACCAGTCTTCTTAACAAATGGCCACCCTCTTGTTCTCCTCTGAACAGAGTTTCGCTGTTTTTTCATTATGGCTAGGCTGAGAATTTGAAAAATTTTTATTTCTGCTTCCTTTTTTATTAACAATTTTGCATTTAAATTATTTATCTCTTCTCACTTTTTCTTTTCTTGTAAGTATTCAAGAGAAAACAAGTTGTACCCTCAACTCTTTGCTTAGAAATTTCCTCAGCCAAATATCCAATTTCATTTCTCATAAGTTCTACCTTTCACAAAACACTAGAACATATACATAGGTCAGCGAGTTTCTTTGTTATTTTATAATAAGCATGGCTTTTACTCCATTGTCCAATAGCATTTTCCTCATTTCCATGTGAGCTCTCAAAAGAATGGCTTTTACTGTCTATATTTCTACCAACATTCTGTTTATGACCACTTACCTATGCTCTAAAAAGATTGAAACTTTCTCTTTAGCTCTCCTCTTTTCTTTCTGGTCCCCTACCAGAATAGCCCGTAATGGTCTGTTCATGACAGTGTAGACATTTTCTAGCATGGACCTCAAAACTCTAGCTTTTATCTATTACCCAGTTCCAAACCCTTTCTACATTTTTAGTTATTTATTACAACAGCATCCCCACTTCTAGGCACTATCTTTCTGTCTTGGTATGTACAGGTTGCTGTAACAAAGTACCATAAAATGGGTGTTTTATAAGCAATGGAAATTTATTTCTCAGAGTTCTGGAGGCTGTGAAGTCAAGATTAAAGTGCTAGCAAATTCAGTGTTTAGCAAAGGGCTTACATTCTGGTTCCTACCTGGCACTTTCTCACTATGTCCTCCCATTGTAGAAGGGACAAATGAGTTCCCTTTACATCTTTTATAAGAAAACTAATCTCAATCATAATGCTGTGCTTGCAAATATACTCTAATTTCAGTTTTTAACTACTAGAAATCTTATTCTAATTAAAATTTTTAAACATATTTATTGGTAGGCTGTGATTGTTTATGCCATAATATTTGAACATTATTGATTATTTTGGAACTTGGGATATTTAAAGTAGGTATCATTTTCTACAAAGAGTTTTTCAGCATTCTTTCTGGACAAAATTGATTGCTCTTGTTTTTTTGACTCCTTTGTACCCAATGCACCTGTAATGCTTTCTTGAACTTATGTTTTATCATCTCTCTCTTTGGAAATCAAAGCTATTTTTTCTTTGAGTAAGTAAATGTCAATGTGATAGAGCTTTTTTTTTTTTTTTACTTTAAATAAATGATTATATAGTTAATAATTTTTTAAAATTAAACTTTTATATATTTTTAGCTAACTCAATAAAATAATAGTAACACTTAACATTTGTTGAATACTTACCATAGGCCTTGCACGCTGTTAAACATTTAACTCTCATATTATCCTCATTTTACGTATAGGAACTCTGATGCACAGAATGAAAACCTTGCCCAAGACTGCAAGATTAAAGATTGAGCCTGAATTTTGATCTCAAGAAATTGGATTGCAGATGTCTTGGTTTACCCTGTAAGAAAACAATAAAGCTATAACAGAAAGTTTTAAACTTAACAGGAAATGCTTGTTCTGTAGAAATGATATTATGCAGTAGCAAAGAGCACAGAAGTGAATTCTAATAGTATTGTATTAACATCCTGCTTCTAATATTTAATACTCATGAGAATTTGGAAAATGTGCTTAACCTCTCCAAGATTCATTTTCCTCATCTGTTAAAGAGCTAAGAAAAAAACTTGACACATTTATTGTGGATGTTTAATTAAATAAAGAATATGATATGCTTAACACAGCATATGCCACATAGCAAATGTTCTCTAAATAGCAGTTACATTTTGCTTCTTATTTTGGTGACATTAAAGCACCCATAGCTGTGTGTCCATCAGTCACGTACCATGACTGAAAATTGATTGCAAAGAAAAAGAAAATAAATGACAATTTTGTAGCATTCCTAATTACAGTTTAAAGTGAACTTGATATTCTTTAAGTATAAATGGCATGTACGTTCTACTATATTTTATGTCTCTACAATATGAAGCACAATACTATATGCACAGTAGAAATTTACAAAATAATTACTGGGTTTACATAATATCATTGCCAATATCCACTCCTTAGGATGCTGTGAAAGGGAAATAAATCTTGGGGCCCCCAAATCACTAAGCTGGAGGGAAAAGTGAAACTGGGAACTGCTATGAGGCAAACTTGCCTCTCATTCTACTCAAAACCACCACTGTGCTCACTGAGATAAATGCCTATCTTCTTGTCTCCTTTAAAGAGGAGATCAGAAACTCAAAAGAATGCAACCATTTGTCTCTTATCTACCTATGACCTAGAAGCGCCCTCCCAGCTTTGAGTTGTCCCACCTTTCCAGACCAAACCAATGTTTATCTTACTTATGTTGATTAATGTCTCATATCTCCCTGAAATGTATAAAGTCAAACTGTGTTCTGCCCACCTTGGACGCATGTCATCAGGACCTCCTGAGGCTGTGTCATGGGTGTGTGTCCTCAACCGTGGCAAAAATGAAAATAAAAATAAAAATAAATAAATAAATAAAACCATGGCAAAAACAACAACAACAAAAACCTCAGTTTCTAAATTAACTGTGATCTGTTTCATATTTTCGTTCACAATATCATGGACTTCATCAGATCTGAAATATTATTTTCATTGGTAAACAACACATTCAAGTCTTTAATTCACTCCTAACCCTTTTTCTCTCCTACATCAACTTTTTCTTTATTTTTCTATATTTATTTTTCAGTTTTTATACAAAGACATAAACATTTTTACATAGTCTCCACCACTGATAAATAGAAGATTTAAAAATGAGATAAATTTTTCAGTAAAAAGTTACACTGTGTTACATTAGTACTATGATAATACTACACTATCACTGGTTCTTCTTTTGTCTTTCATTATCCTTCCTTATTCAAGTGACTCAGACTTCAGAGACAATACTGAGCATATATCACATCTATGCTTCCTCTCTATTATTCTATTACTTTATTTTAATTTTGTTATTATTATTATTATTCTCCCAACCCTTAGAGAAAAAAAGTATTCAGTAGTTCTGATAAAAATAAATGCATTTACTTTGCATTTCTTTAAAAAAGAAATTAAAATTTCACAATTTCTACAATGAGTTGATCAACTCTGAATAATGAAAACATGTCCTATATAGATAGAATTTATAGAATTCAAGGTTTTATGACATAGGATAAATAAAATTTATTTCTTAAACTTCTCTATGTAAAAACTTAATTAATAATTTTTCAATTATAAGCTACCCTGAATAGATAGATCTTAAAGAAAATAAACTATGTGTGACACAGGGAGTATATAATGTGGTATTTTCATGCTCCAACACCTCCTTGCTCAGAATTATGTAGCTTTGGAAGTATATATGTGCTTAAATCCTGCTGCTTTTGAAATTAACCCCATTAAGTACTCATTGGTGTGATTAATGCAACTCATCAGACTTTGGGGCTGCTGAATTAATGGATTTATCTGTTTCTGTTTTCTTTTGTGACAGTGATTTAGATTATTATGTTATTTAGGTATTCTTGAAAATTTTATCAAAATCGAACTGTCAACAGGTGGAGGAGAAAAATAATAAGTGCAGGCACATGCTATCTGAAAATACTGCCAATGCCTCACTCTCAGTTGGAGAAATTCACTGATATTTCCAGTGCACTGAATAGAATAGCTGCAATCACAGTGGTATTCTGCCAAGAGCAATGGAACTGTTAGTTCTTTCAAATGAGTGAACCTAAAAAAACAAGTTAAGTAAAATGATTACTTTCTTCCCTAGCTTGTCAAGAGTACCAAAGTGCTCATTTCCAATGACACTTGGTGGAATCTCATCCCACCCCCTTCAGAGGGGTCCAAATTCTATTGAAATGCTAATGAAACTAATTAGGTTATTTCTTTTTTGAACTTCTTTTTTCTTTGAGCTTAAACTCCTCCTATCTGAGATGCTGATTTCATTTGCTTATTTATTGTTTGTCAAGTTTATATAGTGCTATATCCCCAGGGGAGAAATTAAGGGAGAAAAAACGTGAAATAAAGTTTCTTCAAAGTGATGAATCCCTTTCAGATTTTGATTCCACCTGGATGGCTGTGAATTTGTGTGCATCAGTATGTAAAGTCTAAACAAGTAACAGAAGGGCTGTCAAAGGATTATCATTTCAAAGTTAGATGTGGCAGAAGGCAACTCCTGCAGATTCTGGGAATAGCGAGGCTAGGGCTATATTTAGGCAGTAGAACTAGTAAGTAAGCAGAAAGAGGCTGTGGATAAAGGTTAATTTTTCTATTTAGGAGAGATAATGTCATTTGAGACAGGTGAGATGTTTTTGTGTGATCATATTCACTTCGTTTCCCACTCTTTTTCTTTAACACTAT
Source organism: Trachypithecus francoisi (assembly GCF_009764315.1). Lineage (NCBI taxonomy): Eukaryota > Metazoa > Chordata > Mammalia > Primates > Cercopithecidae > Trachypithecus > Trachypithecus francoisi. Next base: position 103,268,489 of record NW_022681458.1, read on the forward strand.
TTACTTTTTATACAAGCGTAAACCCTACAAAGGACAGTAAGAAGTGTTAAAAGAAAAACTTCAGACAAGATAAATTTAACAGTTTATTTGAGCATTAAACAATTCATGATGCAGGCAGCATTTAAAACCAAAAGAGGTTCAGAGTACTCCATTTTAGCAGTGTGAGCACAAGGCTTGCATAGGCTGGTTGCTGAAGTGAAGTAATCACTTGATTAGCTAGAGCTAGGCCTTTGCCTTATTTGAGTATGATTCCATTGAAAGTTCCCGCTTAAAGGTGAATTAGCAGTTTCTGATTGGTTAAGTTTATGTCTTTACACCCAGGCTTCAGTTTATTTGTAGGAATCCAAAGTGCCAGAGGCCTCTCAGCCTGGGCTGAGTTAAAATTTTTAACAGGAAGACTAACTTGCAAGTAAGATTTCAGTCATCAGCAATCCAGGAGGCCTCTGTTATCACAGGTCTGTGCCTAGTTCCACACCAATCCTAGGTTTAGAATACTCAGGAGTGGAAGAAAATGGTATTGCTTGTTGGGAAGGTGACTTCTAGACCCAGGATCTTAGAATCCTAGGTTCTCTGTTGTAGGATATCAGCTCAGTGTTTAATTCTGTCAGAAGCATATGAACCAGAGCAAGTCCATCTTTAATGGCGGCTAAGTAAAATAAGGCTGAGACCTCTGGACCACATTTCCAGATGGTTAAGTCATTCTAATTTATAGGATGAGATAGGAGCTCAGCACAAGATACAGATCATAAAGATCTTGCTGATAAAACAGGTTGCAGTAAAGAAGCCTGCCAAATCCCACCAAAACCAAGACGGTGACGAGAGTGACCTCTGGTCGTCCTCACTGATAAACTTCCACTAGTGTCATGACAGTTTACAAATGCCATGGCAACATCAGGAAGTTACCCAATATGATCTAGAAAGGGGAGGCATGAATAATCCACCCCTTGTTTAGCATATAATCAAGAAATAACCATAAAAAAATAGACAGTCAGCAGCCCTCGGGACTACTCTGTCTATGGAGTAGCCATTATTTTATTCCTTTTCTTTCCTAAAAAAACTTGCTTTCTCTTTACTCCAGACTCACCCTGAATTATTTCTTGTGCCAGATCCGAGAACCCTCTCTTGGTGTCTGGATTTGGACCCCTTTCCTCTAACAATTCCAACACATGTTTATAATATCATTAAATGTCATAATGTCATCAAAAAAGAGATCAAAGAAGAAACTATTAAAATTGAGATAATCTCATAAGCAGAGTGGATATGAGATAATTTTTTTAAAAAGCTGTGCTTTCACATGCCATATGCTGAAATATACATATGGAGAGAGAAAGAGAGGGGAGGGGTTTTTAAATTATAGAATCTATTTAAAGAAAATAAAATATTTCTAATAAAATTTTTTTAAGTAGGTTAAATAAAACATTTTATTTAAAGACCTACAACAATAAATGGAAAGAAGTCCTATGATGCTCCTGGATATAAATCCACAAAGTCACTCATATTCTAGGACTTCTAAGAATTCTACTTAGATTGAAAAAAATAAAATGTTGATAAACAGCACGGGTCATGGTATGGATAGATTGCTTCATATGTGTCTGATAGAGTTTAACTCATCTCAAGGTTTTTGAAAACATGTTTAATAATAGTTGCTAGGAAAAATTTCGTGATTGTTCATTCAAAAATTTTAGAGAAATCTGATCTAGAGAAATGAAAGCATCAAGTAGAATAATACTGAATATTATATGAATTGTGATGGTATTTTTTGTAACAACAGAAGCAATAAATTAATGTACATCACTAGGAATGTTTGAATAGATTATATCTACTTTAGTGAATGTGGGATAGCAAAAGGAATGCTCTACATGTTGCATCCTGGAAACAATGTGTGTGTGTACATGTAGGTGTATATGTAAAATGTATATAAAAAAAGTCACAAACCATAAAGGAACATTTCTCCTTTTTACCATGCATAACCTCTTATAAGTTGGCTGAATGAGATTTAGCTGATATATGTAATAAAAATACAAAATTTCCATTTGTTTTGTGGGGAGAAATTTCTGCATTAGTGGAAAATTAAGCATTGTCTAGAGCACGCATGGAATTGGTCATCCAATTCTAGCTTTATATTGCTTTTAAGCTGGTTATAGAACTCTAAATTATAGAGACTGGTAACATTGCAAAATCCTATGTATAAATATGCAAATTCTGTGCTGTAAAAGTTCAGCTTAATTCCCCCTCCCAATGTAGAAGAAGCCACTTTGCCTCCTTTTGCACATTCACTTCCATATTCCTGATCTATGAATATTTGTATGTTTGGAACTCTCCTCTGAATGGGTTAAAAGCCTTAACAGTTTTCTCATTAATAATGAGTTAGATAATCTCTTTAGCATGTGTTACCATTATGAGAGTCAACTTTGTTTAAAAATTATTCTTTAATAGACTTTTTTCAGATTTTTAAAATGTGGGTAATAGAAGACAAATACTTAATAATATGCACATATTTAATATATATAATTTATAGCATCATAGAGAAAGGTCAATAATTTTATATGCCAAGTTGTGGTGAGACAGGAGAAAGACAAGCTTTGAAGTTTTCATTTGCACTTTTCATGGTATTAATTTTTATATTGGACTTCTTGAATCTTTTTACATGTGGTATTTTTATAGTAAAAAATAAAGAAAAAATATAATAAATAATAATGAATCATACCATGGATAATACCTACTTAAGGAAGAAGTTTTATTTTATTTTATTTTATTTTATTTCTTTTTTTGAGACAGAGTCTCACTCTGTTGCCCGGACAGGAGTGCGGTGACGTGATCTTAGCTCACTGATGAGGTAGCTCACACCGTAATCCCAGCGCTTTGGGAGACCCAGGAAGGCAGATGACCTGAGGTCAGGAGTTCAAGACCAACCTGGCCAACATGGAGAAAGCCCATCTCCACTAAAAATACAAAAAATTAGCCAGGCATGGTGGCATGTGCCTGTAATCCCAGATACTCGTGAGGCTGAGGCAGGAGAATCACTTGAACCTGGGAGGTGGAGGTTGCAGTGAACTGAGATCATGCCACTGCACTCTAGCGTGGGTGACAGAGCAAGACTCCATCTCAACATTTTTTTATTCTTCTCAAAATCTAGTCAATAAAATGCATTGAACACTGTATTAAATTTCTTAATAATAATGAAAATGTAAGAAGAAAATGCACCAATGTTTAGCATCACTCACAGATAAGACAAAAATAGTCTTAGTTTATATGAAACATTGCTTATCCACAATTCCCAGCTTGCTCAAAGCGAAGGCTGTAACAAGTACTCAAGTTTTGGTCTTATCTCTATAGCACAATCTCAAGCATTGGAAGGCAATGCATGCCTGTCAATATTTTCCAAATATCTTTATCTCTGCTATATTCTTGTGGTTCACAGTTACTCTAGAATGTTCAAATACAAAACTATGTTAATATTTTATTTCTCATATTGCAATTTTAGTTATAATAGCAAGTTGTCCTTTGCTTGATACTTGTAAGGGCAATCTGAGAGTAAAGGATGATAATTTATTTTGTTATTTGTAATACTACACCAAAGCTATACAAATAGTGGTATCTCTGTTTGCAAGAAGGATGCTCCCGTCCACTGAAATCCATACCCACATTTCTCCCCAACAATTTGCTCATTCATTCCTTTAATAACTCACATAGTTATTTCTTAAACAAATACATATTGAGCACTTTCTATGTATCTGGCATTAGTTGAGCCATTGGGATTCTGAGACAGACAACACAAGAGTCTTGTTCTTCTATTCCCATTGCAAAGCATAAGATTCAAGTTTCTTTCTAACCTATTACTTCTCCAATCTCAGTACCATTCTAGGGCCTTGAACTTTCTGGTTCTCTTGCTTGGAACACTTCCTCTCCATATTGTTAATGAGAATTTTCTTAGTTTCTTTTCTGTTCTCAATTTAAATGTGATTTCCTTAAAAAATTAGCCCTTACCCGCCATCCTTAATACACCAACCCATGGGCAGTTTGTACAATGCCATTGTATTTTATCTTCTTGAATGCCTTTTTATATCTTAATTATTTCATGGACATATTTGGTTTTCCATTTTACTTATTGACTTGTGGAGATTACATTTTGGTGGGGAAGATGGTTGAACTATCTCTATCTGTATATGTATTTTATCTAGCTAATATATCTCAATTTTGATCATCCACATCTATATCCTTTCCATGGCTATAACTTTTAAGAAAGTTGTCAAATAAGGATGGCACTACAGCAGTGATTTGTAAAATGTTGTCCTGAACTAGCTATGCCTAGGAACTCATACAAAATAAAAATTAGAGCTCTGGAGGCGGGTCTCAGCCATTTGTGTGTTACAGTGCCTTCCAGGTGATTCTGGGGCATAATAAAGTTTGAGGACTACTGGAATAAAATCGTGCAAGTTGCAGCAAATGAGCTGCACCTCATTTCATGTGATGCATGTAATCCAGTTTTTTAGATTAACATTAGATGATTTAAGATTTTTTTTTCCTCCCTGTGCTTTTTTTCTACACCATAGTCCCTTCAGCCTGCATTAGCTGACAAGTCAGCAGTTTCTACCACAGAAGGCAGAAAAAGTAGGAGAAGAGATCTGAGAAATCAAAAGACTTGCAGATTATCTGACTAGGACATTCTGTGGAGGACTTTGATACAAGTGGATTGATTTTTCAGTCTAGTGAGCTCTGTTCAGGTAAACTAGTTATTTTTACTTAGACCTTGAGGCCATTGTATCAGAGATAAAAATAATCCTAGATACTTGATATTTTTATGTTTGAGTGATTTTGAGTATTTTTACACTTTATTTTATAAATGATCTTTTTAAGAGCTTAATGCCTAGTTGAAAATGATTTAATTAAAACTGACATTGACACATCTTTTTCAGCACAGAAGCAACAGATTTATAATAGAAAGCAAAAAAATAAAAAGTGCATAATACAAAAAAAAAATTCTGCCATTAGCTATGTCACTAACTTTGAACAGATTACTTAAACTTTTGTCAGGGTGTCAGGGAGGTTTATTTATTTTCTTCTCTTTTTTTTTTTTTCTTTTTGAAAATAAAAGTGTTTTAGTTAGAGTAAAATGATCCCAAAACCTCTTTAGCCTTTCAGACAGATATTTATCTAACTATATACATCTATGTAATTTTGCATATTAAGTATATTTTACATGTCTAGCACTGCACATAAAAGATAAATCTGAGCTGCGTACAGTGGCTCACACCTATAATCCAAGCACTTTGGGAGGCCGAAATGGGTGGATCATTTGAGGTCAGGAGTTCAAGACCAGCTTGACCAACATGATGAAACCCCATCTCTACTAAATACAAAAAAAATTAGCCAGATGTGGTGGCACATGTCTGTAATCCCAGCTACTTGGGAGGCTGAGTCAGGACAATTGTTCGAACCTAGGAGGCAGAGGTTGCAGTGAGCCGAGATTGCACCACCGCGCTCCAGCCTGGGCAACAGAGTGAAACTCCATCTCCAAAAAAAAAAAAAGAAAAAAGAAAGAAAGAAAAGATAAATCTATATCGCCATTTGATTTTTAAATTAATAAATTAAATGATTTTAAAATAAAATAATTCATTTGAAGTGAATAAATTATATAGCATTTTATGAATTTAGTATATTTAATTAAACAAAAATTTGTTTCCAATTTTCTATAGAACAAAAATTAGATGATGTCCAGTCAGTTCCAAACTGTTGAACTTACAGATTAAAATAATTTTTGATATTGATTATCTCATTTCTCTTCAGAAATGTTACATCAATTTTCCTTCCTACTGACTGTGTATAAGAAGCTTTTTTTAGCAATGTTGAGTAGCATCATTGTATTTACTGCATCAACAGAAAGATAAAAAAAAATGGCACTTCACTGGCTTAATGTTTACTACTCTAATAGAAAAATATAGTAAACTATTTTATTAGCATGACCCATTGCATCTCTTCTAAAATATTTCTTTTAATATTTTCTGCCCATTTACAAAAATTAGGATGTCTGTCTTTATCTTAAAAATCTGTATATTCATGGCCTGGCACGGTGACTCACGCCAGCACTTTGGGAGGCTGAGATGGGTGGATCACAAGGTCAAGAGATCGAGACCATCCTGGCCAACATGGTGAAACTTCGTCTCTACTAAAAATACAAAAATCAGCTGGGCGTGGTGACATGCATCTGTAGTCCCAGCTATTTGGGAGGCTGAGGCAGGAGAATTAGCTCGAATCCAAGAGGCAGAGGTTGCAGTGAGCCACGATCATGCCACTGCACTCCAGCCTGGCAACAGAGTGAGACTCTGTCAAAAAGTAAAACAAAACAAAAATCTGTATATTCGAATTATATATAATTATTTTTAAATCATATCTATTTTAAAAGTTTGGAGTTTGTCTTTAAAAAAAAAAAACATTTTAATGATGTTTTCTAGTCTCTAGAAATTTTATTATGCAGTCAAATCTTTCACTCTTATTCTTTATGACTCTTGAATTTGGCATCATTCTTAGATATGCTTCCTCAATCCACAAGGTTTAATATATTTGTGCATACACATGCATGTGCATATGCATTTTATATATCTTTGCTTTATTTATATATTTACATTTCACCTGGTATCTCAGCTGCATTTCATTATGGTGTTCCATTATAAGGTAGACATAAAAATATATATTTTTCCCCTGAATGTATGACTTTTTTTTAGAAACCATTAAATCATATATTTATGTATGCAGCACTATTGAATATTTTCCCTGTTTCAAGGTCCAATCCAAGCATGGAAAAAGAGCAGTGGAAAAGTCAGAGAAGGTGTCTAATCTAATGATAACTAGATTCTAAACAGGAATAAGAGAAAATAAATAGATTAATCAATTAAATTTTGAAAGATATGGTGTGAAAGCTATTTTAAGTTAAGAATTTAACAGTGATTTTACTTCTGCAAAGTGAAAGAAACTATCAACAGAGTAAACAGAATAGACAATCTGCAGAATAGGAGAATATATTTGCAAACTATGTATCTGACAAAGTCTCCTATCCAGAATCTTTAAGGAATTCAATCAAACAAATCAACAAGCAAAAACCAAACAATCCCATTAAAAAATGAGCAAACAACATGAACAGACACTTCTCAAAAGAAGACTTACATGTGACCAACAAACGTATAAAACAATGCTCAATATCACTAATCATTAGGGAAATGCAAATCAAAACCACAATGAGATATCATCTCTCACCAGTCAGGATGGCTATTATTAAAAAGTCAAAAGCTAACAGATGCTGACAAGCTAGCCTAACTGGGAGGCACCTTCCAGTAGGGGAGACTGACACCTCACACGCCAGGTACCCCTCTGGGACACAACTTCCAGAGGAACAATCAGGTAGCAACATTTGCTATTCTGCAATATTCGCTGTTCTGCAGCCTCCATTGCTGATACCCAGGCAAACAGGGTCTGGAGTGGACCTCCAGCAAACTCCAACAGACCTGCAGCTGAGGGTCCTGACTGTTAGAAGGAAAACTAACAAACAGAAAGGAATATCCACATCAAAATCCCATCTATACGTTACCATCATCAAAGGCCAAAGGTAGATAAAACCACAAAGATGGGGAAAAAACAAAGCAAAAAAGCTGAAAATTCTAAAAATCAGAGCACCTCTTCCCCTCCAAAGGAATGCAGCTCCTCACCAGCAACAGAACAAAGCTGAATGGAGAATGACTTTGACGAGTTGAGAGAAGGCTTCAGAGGATCATACTTCTCCGAGCTAAAGGAGAAAGCTCGAACCCATCACAAGGAAGCTAAAAACCTTGAAAAACGATTAGACAAATGGCTAACTAGAATAACCAGTGTAGAGAAGTCTTTAAATGACCTGTTGGAGCTGAAAACCATGGCATGAGAACTATGAGACAAATTCACAAGCTTCAGTAGCTGATTCAATCAACTGGAAGAAAGGGAGTCAGTGATTGAAGATCAGATGAATGAAATGAAGTGAGAAGAGATGATTGGAGAAAAAAGAGTAAAAAGAAATAAAGCCTCCAAGAAATATGGAACTATGTGAAAAGACCAAATCTACATCTGATTGGTCTACCTGAAAGTGATGGGGAGAATGGAACCAAGTTGGAAAACACTCTGCAGGATATTATCTAGGAGAACTTCCCCAACCTAGCAAGACAGACCGACATGCAAATTCAGGAAATACAGAGAATGCCACAAAGATACTCCTTGAGAAGAGCAACTTCAAGAAACATAATTGTCAGATTCACCAAAGTTGAAATGAAGGAAAAAATGTTAAGGGCATCCAGAGAGAAAGGTCAGGTTACCCACAAAGGGAAGCCCATCAGACTAACAGCAGATCTCTTGGCAGAAGCTCTACAAGCCAGAAGAGACTGGCAACCAATATTCAACATTCTTAAAGAAAATAATTTTCAACCCAGAATTTCATATCCAGCCAAATTAAACTTCATAAGTGAAGGAGAAATAGAATCCTTTACAGACAAGCAAATGTGGAGAGATTTTGTCACCACCATTCCTGCCCTACAAGAGATCCTGAAGGAAGCACTAAACATGGAAAGGAACAACTAGTACCAGCCACTGCAAAAACATGACAAATTGTAAAGACCATCCATTCTAGGAAGAAATTTCATCAACTAATGAGCAAAATAACCAGCTAACATCATAACGATAAGATAAAATTCGTACATAACAATATTAACTTTAAATGTAAATGGGATAAATGCTCCAATTAAAAGACACAGACTAGCAAATTGGATAAAGAGTCAAGACAATATTAACTTTAAATGTAAATGGGATAAATGCTCCAATTAAAAGACACAGACTGGCAAATTGGATAAAGAGTCAAGACCCATCAGTTTGCTGTATTCAGGAGACCCATCTCACATGCAGAGACACACATAGGCTCAAAATAAAGGGATGGAGGAAGATCTCTGAGCAAATGGAAAACCAAGCAAATGGAAAACAAAAAAACGGTAGGGATTCCAATCCTAGTCTCTGATAAAACAGACTTTAAACCAACAAAGATCAAAGGAGACAAAGAAGACCATTACATAATGGTAAAGGGATCAATTCAACAAGAAGAGTTTACTATCCTAAATATATATGCACCCAAAACAGGAGCACTCAGATTCATAAAGCAAGTCCCTCAGAGACCTACAAAGAGACTTAGATTCCCACACAATAATAATAGGAGACTTTAACACCCCACTGTCAACATTAGACAGATCAACGAGACAGAAAGTTAACAAGGATATCCAGGAATTGAACTCAACTCTGCAACAAGAAGACCTAATAGACACCTACAGAACTCTCCACTCCAAATCAACAGAATATACATTCTTCTCAGCACCACATTGCACTTATTCCAAAATTGACCACATAGTTGGAAGTAAAGCACTCCTCAGCAAATGTACAAGAACAGAAATTATAACAAACTGTCTCTTGGACCACAGTGCAATCAAATTAGAACTCAGGATTAAGACACGCACTCAAAACCGCTCTAATACATGGAAACTGAACAACCTGCTCCTGAATGACTACTGGGTACATAACAAAATGATGGCAGAAATAAAGATGTTCTTTGAAACCAATGAGAACAAAGACACAACATACAAGAATCTCTGGGACGCATTTCAAGCAGTCTGTAGAGGGAAACTTATAGCACTAAATGCCCACAAGACAAAGTAGGAAATATCTAAAATTGACACCCTAACATCACAATTAAAAGAACTAGAGAAGCAAGAGCAAACACACTCAAAAGCGAGCAGAAGGTAAAAAATAACTAAGATCAGAATAGAACTGAAGGAGATAGAGACACAAAAAACTCTCCAAAAAATCAATGAGTCCAGGAACTGGTTTTTTGAAAAGATCAACAAAATTGACAGACCGCTAGCAAGACTAATAAAGAAGAAAAGACAGAAGAATCAAATAGATGCAATAAAAATGATAAAATTATAAGGGGATATCACCACCGACCCCACAGAAATACAAACTACCATCAGAGAACACTATAAACACCTCTACGCAAATAAAGTAGAAAATCTAGAAGAAATGGATAAATTCCTGGACACATACACCCTCCCAAGACTAAACCAGGAAGAAGTTGAATCACCAAATAGATCAATAACAGGCTCTGAAATTGAGGCAATAATTAATAACTTACCAACCAAAAAGAGTCCAGGGCCAGTTGGATTCACAGCTGAATTCTACCAGAGGTACAAGGAGGAGCTGATATCATTCCTTCTGAAACTATTCCAATCAATAGAAAAAGAGGGAATCCTCCCTAGCTCATTTTTGAGACCATCATCATCCTGATACCAAGGCCTGGCAGAGACACAACAAAAGAAAATAATTTCAGACCAATATCCCTGAACTTCGATGCAAAAATCCTCAATAAAATCATGGCAAACGGAATCCAGCAGCACATCAAAAAGCTTATCCACCATGATCAAGTGGGCTTCATCCTTGGGATGCAAGGCTGGTTCAACATACACAAATCAGTAAACATAATCCAGTATATAAACAGAACCAAAGACAAAAATCACATGATTATCTCAATAGATGCAGAAAAGGCCTTTGACAAAATTTGACAGTGCTTCATGCTATAAACTCTCAATAAATTAGATATTGATGGGACGTATCTCAAAATAATAGGAGGTATTTATGACAAATCCACAGCCAATATCATACTGAATGGGTAAAAACTGGAAGCATTCCCTTTGAAAACTGGAACAAGACAGGAGTGCCCTCTCTCACCACTCCTATTCAACGTAGTGTTGGAAGTTCTGGCCAGAGCAATCAGGCATGGATAGAAATAAAGGTTATTCAGTTAGGAAAAGAGGTAGTCAAATTGTCCCTGTTTGCAGATGACATAACTGTATATTTAGAAAACCCCATCGTCTCAGCCCAAAATCTCCTTAAGCTGATAAGCAACTTCAGCAAAGTCAATGGATAAAATATCAATGTGCAAAAATCACAAACATTCTTCTACACCAATAACAGACAGAGAGCCAAATCATGAGTGAACTCCCATTCACAATTGCTTCAAAGAGAATAAAATACCTAGGAATCCAACTTACAAAGGATGTGAAGGACCTCTTCAAGGAGAACTACAAACCACTGCTGAGTGAAATAAAAGAGGACACAAACAAATGGAAGAACATTCCATGCTCATGGATAGGAAGAATCAATATCGTGAAAATAGCCACACGGCCCAAGGAAATTTATAGATTCAGTGCCATCCTCATCAAGCTACCAATGACTTTCCTCACAGAACTGGAAAAAGCTACTTTAAATTTCATATGGAACCAAAAAAGTGCCCGTATTGCCAAGTAAATCCTAAGCCAAAAGAACAAAGCTGGAGGCATCACGCTACCTGGCTTCAAACTATATTACAAAGCTACAGTAACGAAAACAGCATGGTACTGCTACCAAAACAGAGATATAGACCAATGGAACAGAACAAAGCCTTCAGACATAATACCACATGTCTACAACCATCTGATCTTTGACAAACCTGACAAAAACAAGAAATGTAGAAAGGATTCCCTATTTAATAAATGGTGGTGTGAAAACTGGTTAGCCATACGTAGAAAGCTGAAACTGGATCCCTTCCTTACACCTTATACAAAAATTAATTCAGGATAGACTAAAGAGTTAAATGTTAGACCTAAAACCATAAAAACCCTAGAAGAAAACCTAAGCAATACCATTCAGGACATAGGCATGGGCAGGGACTTCATGTCTAAAACACCAAAAGCAATGGCAACAAAAGCCAAAATTGACAAATGGGATCTCATTAAACTAAAGAGCTTCTGCACAGCAAAAGAAACTACCATCAGAGTGAATGGGCAACCTACAGAATGGGAAAAAAATTTTGCAGTCTACTTATCTGACAAAGGGCTAATATACAGAATCTATGAAGAACTTAAATCTATAAGAAAAAAACAAACAACCCCATCAAAAAGTGGGGAAAGGATATGAACAGACATTTCTCAAAAGAAAACATTTATACAGCTAACAGACACATGAAAAAATGCTCATCATCACTGGCCATCAGAGAAATGCAAATCACAACCACCGTGAGATACCATCTCACACCAGTTAGAATGGCAATCATTAAAAAGTCAGGAAACAACAGGTGCTGGAGAGGATGTGGAGAAATAGGAACACTTTTACACCGTTAGTGGAGTTGTAAACTAGTTCAACCATTGTGGAAGACAGTGTGGTGATTCCTTAAGGATCTAGAACTAGAAATACCATTTGACTCAGCCATCCCATTACTGTGTATATACCCAAAGGATTATAAATCATGCTGCTCTAAAGACACATGCACACGTATGTTTATTACAGCACTATTCACAATAGCAAAGACTTGGAACCAACCCAAATGTCCATCAATGATAGACTGGATTAAGAAAATGTGGCATATATACACCATGGAATACTATGTAGCCATAAAAAAGGATGACTTCATGTCCTTTGTAGGGACATGGATGCAGCTGGAAACCATCATTCTCAGCAAACTACCTCAAGGACAAAAAACCAAACACTGCATGTTCTCACTCATAGGTGGGAATTGAACAATGGGAACACTTGGACACAGGGTGGGGAACATCACACACCGGGGCCTGTTGGGTGGGGGGAGGGGGGATAGCATTAGGAGATATACCTAATATAAATGACGAGTTAATGGGTGCAGCACACCACCATGGCACATGTATACATATGTAACAAACCTTCATGTAGTGCACATGTATGCTGAACTTAACGTATAATAAAAAATAAAGAATAAAAAAAGATGATCTTAATTATTCCATCAAAAAAATGGAAGTCCTATAACTCCTATAAGTTATTGATTTAAGCTAATGGATTTTATTCCCAAAGTAGGAAATATGTTGGACTTGGAAACAAAGTACATTAATATTTAGTCTGTTCTTTTTTTCTAAAGTTATTGATTTAAGCTAATACATCATTTCAAATATTGCTTTAGTTATATTACCTGAGATTTGATATGCAAGATTTTTATCATCACTAATTCCTAAATAAAATTGTATGTCTATTATGAGTTTTCCTTTTTCTGTCCTGAGTTGAGTTCTGTTTTAAAACCTACAAAGCTTTCACTTTTTTTTTAGTGTTCTTTTTGCTCTTGATTTCTAACAGTTAGAATGTAGTTAGGGAATTTATCTTTCATGAGGAAAATTATTTGAAATTTCTTGGAGCTGGCTTTATAGCTTTATATCTGGCAGTAGAGTAAATGTTTCATACTATTCTTTCGTTGGGTGAACTATTAGATAAATGTCCATTAAATTAAACTTGCTAATGTCTTAATCAAATCTTACAGATGCTTCCAGACTTTTTGGCTGTCAGATGTCTCAATTACTAAAAATATGTGTTAATAATCTCTAATCATGATAATGAATTTATTAGTTTCTACTTTAACTCTGTCAATATTTGCTTTATGTATTTTAAGTGTGTTTCTTGGAACATAAATTGAGAAACATTATTTTATTATGAAGTAAATTTTAACCTTATTTCTGGTAAGGCTCTTTATATTTAGTCTATTATATCTGATATAGCAATATGAGCTTTCTGTTGGTAAATATTTACCTAGTATATGTTGTTCTAGAATTTTATTGCAAAAACTTTTGTGTCCCCTTATTTTGTATTTTATGACTTGCAAATTGGACATAGTTAGAATTGTTTTTAATTGATTCTGGTAATTATTTCTTTTTGAATTGGAGAAATTACTCTTTATACATCAGTTGTGATTACTGATATATTTGGTGTTTTTTATTGTAATAACTCCAAACTGTACAATGATAGGTTAGTAAAATGAACTTACCTACTGGGATCCAATTCTTCATGAGTCTTTTGTGTTTCTGCCTATCGTCCAAGCAAAGGCACTAAACAAAGAGGTCTTTGTTCTGGAACATCTTTTAAAAGTTATTTCTATAGTAAACATCTTTGGAAGCTAGAGATAGTGTCTCCCTCTGGAGCAAAGAGAACATGTATTTACTGTTTAGTATAATAAAGTTATCTCCCTCTCAGGCAAAGGTAAGGTAAGCAAACAGTTGATCATAAAAGATTCATTTCCCTAAGCTCAAGATTCTTCTTCTGTAACACAATCTATTCCACTGGTATAACCTGGCCCTTTTCGTGTTGCCCTATGGAAACTGTGGCTCAGGGAATTAGCACTGATACTCTGTTGCAATGACTGTGAATTATATAGTCTCATCTCTAATCATGAAATTTTGGCATCTTTTGTCAGTGTTCATGAAACTATGGCAAGCTAAGTTGTTAGTTTGGAAGTAGGATAAAATCTGAGAAACTTTGTGTTCTTGGCCTCCCCTACCCCTGTAACAAGGCTTCAATAGTGATCTCCTGATGACACAGTGTTTCCTGTATACATCTATCTCCATCTACCCCCCATCCCAAGGTCATAACATACATCATTTCACACATAAGCATTTCAGTATGGGTCTTTAACGACTAAGCACTCTCTAAAGATTAAATATCATGTTTCATCTAAAACAATTTATTTTTATTATCAAATATCCAGTCAGAGTCTACATTTCACAAATAGTGTAATATTTGTTATTTCTTATATTTGATATTTGAAACAGGGTCTGATCAAAGTCCACACACTGCAACACTGTTTGGTAGTTCTTTTAAGTCTCTTTTAATCTATACATCATTGTTACCCTACCCTCCTACTTTGCTGCCTTTTGAAATCACCTGAGAATCTTCAAAACATACAAATGCCTGGTTTTCATCCCCATAAATTTAAATGCATTTGGTATGGGCTGTGATCTGGGTGTCAGTCTTTTTAATAGAAAACCACTGCTATTGATAATAGCACCCTTTCACGCACCCACCCCTGCATCGTCCCCTACTTCTACTCTCTCCTTGTCCCTCTTTATTTCTGTCTCGTCTGGCAATTTAGTTTTTGTCTGTAGAACTTTATCATTTTCTAGATTCTGCTGATTGCATCCCTAATTGTCATATAGTATGTTCCCCCAACATCAGAATTTAATGTAAATTGGTAGTTAAATCTAGGAGTTTTATTAGAGTTAGATTTGATTGTTTGGTAAGGCATTTTTAAACATGGCATTCTGTATTATTATTATTAGGATTTCTGTACTATTTGATTATCTCTATTTGTCTGATACTAGTAACCATTGGTGAATATTGCCTACGTCTTATTTTATCACTTTCTTCATTTATTATCTGAAATGCATGTATAAAGAACTTGATTTTTTTCTCTATATCCCAGTTTTCAAAATAATAAGTTCCCTACCATCCTCCAAAAATTATAGATAGATTCCAAAGATGTAGATGCACACATATAAGCACACCTAAATATATTTCATTTTTAAGTAGTGTTAACTCATGGCTATAACAAAGTTTTGTCTTCCAGGAAACTATCCAATTTGGCTAATGTATGTATTTTATATGATCCTTGTTGTCTGTGGTAGCTTTTCTGCTTCACATAGTACAAGTTGATGCCGACTCACTATGTGCATTTCCTACCCTAAATTTGGAATCAGCCATTTTACTAGAAGCTTTGGTTTCTTTTTACAGCCTTTTAAAGAAAATGGCAAGATATTAGAGAGCACAGCATGGTGTCCCATTTGCTTGATTCTGGACTTTTTCAGTGGCTATGAGATGCTACTTCTAATTTTGTTTTTAGGGCCAAAGGATTGTATGCAACCTCATCAAAAAGGAGCATATCTTCTCCTTTTTTCTATATTAAAAATACTGGCCTTTAATATTGCCAATACGATTTTGGATTTGTTCCATCCTGAAATACACATATAAAGTAGTCATGGATAGCAATACCAAGACTCCTTCAAAAGTGTGGTTATTAAAAACATGGCTGGGCGGGGTGGCTCACTCCTGTAATCCCAGTACTTTGGGAGGCTGAAGTGGGTGGATCTCTTGAGGTCAGGAGTTCAAGAGCACCCTGGCCAACATAAAGAAACCCCATCTCTACTAAAAATACAAAAATTAGCCAAGCTTGGTGGCACATGCCTGTAATCCCAGCTACTCTGGTGGCTGAGGCAGGAGAATAGCTTGAACTCAGGAGGGAGAGGTTGCGATGAACCAAGATTGGGCCACTGCACTCTACTCTGGGTGACAGAACAAGGTTCTGTCTCAAAAGAAACCTACCAACAAGCCAAAAAAACAAACAACAAAAAATGGAAAAAAAAAAGCAGTTTAAGCTTTGTTTTTTCAGTTCTTTTTACCCTTAGACTATATCCCACTAAATATATACAGACAAATGGCAGTATTTTGATGTAACTTAAAGTAGTTCCTCCTGTGCAGTTATACTTAATAACTGGATAGACATTTATTCATTTGCTTATATGTCTCATTTTGAATCAAATTTTCTGGGGGTTTCAACTGAGTTCATTTTGTTTTGCAATTATGCAAAATAATTTCATGGTTTCAAAATTATGTATTAAACAGGTATTTTTGGAAAATCCAGCTTCTTCTTTCTCATTTTCAATTTGTTTTCATCCTCACTTATACATATAACTGTCTTAGACCACGTTCCATAGAAGTAGCTCCTAAGATAGAAATTTATGTGCTTGTAATTTAAGAAAGTATTCTAGGAGAAAGTGAGTGTGACATCCAGAACAAGGGAAAGGAAGGCAAAAATATGATTTTGCCTAGAATATAGGTGTTATCTTGGTGTAGGGAGCTCTCGAAAGAGAAATGCATCGTAATTAGCAGCACCTTGAAAGAAAGGTGGCAGCTCTTATACTCCAGAATCATTTATGGTGAGGTGCTTACTAAGGGGACAAAATTTCCCAGGCAGTAGGCTGCCATTTCACTTGGGCCTACTCTGTGGAAAAGAGAACTGTGAACTCTTAGTAGCCACAATTACAGCCTCTGGATGCACCAGCCTTATACATGGAATGTGGTGCATCACAGCAGAATTCACTGCAGTAGTTTGTTGAAGTGTGTCATTTGATTGTAAAGGCACACCTCCTTTTATTCACTTCACTTTTTTTTTTTTCTTTTTTACAAATTGAAGATTTTTGGTAACCCTGAGTCTAACAAGTCTGTTAGGGCCATTTCTGCAAAAACACATGCTTTCTTCATCTCTGTGTGACATTTTGGCAATTCTCACAATATTTCAAACTTTTTCATTATTACAATATCTGTTCTGGTGTGGTCTTTGATGTTGTTATTGTAGTTGTTCCGGGGCACCACGAACCACGCTCATGTATGAACTGGCTGCTCCCTGTCTGTCTCTTTTTGCTGGGATCACCCTATTTGTTGAGGCATAGCAATATTAAAATTAGGCCAATTAAGTGTTCTAGACAAAAATAGGGTCATACTTTGCCATTTTAAGTCAAAAGTTAGAAATGATAAGGCTTAATGAGGA
This sequence comes from Trachypithecus francoisi, assembly GCF_009764315.1. Lineage (NCBI taxonomy): Eukaryota > Metazoa > Chordata > Mammalia > Primates > Cercopithecidae > Trachypithecus > Trachypithecus francoisi. Next base: position 103,285,911 of record NW_022681458.1, read on the forward strand.
AGGCATAGTGAAAGCTGAGATAGGTCAAAAGATAGAGCTCTTGAACTAAACAGTTTGCCAAGCTGTGAAGGCAAAGGAAAAGTTCTTGAAGAAAATTAAAAGTGCTACTCCAGTGAACATATGAATGATAAGAAAGTGAAACAAGCTTCTTGCCAATATAGAGAAAGTTCGACTGGCATAGATGGAAAATCAAACCAGCTACGATATTATTTTAAGCCAAAGCCTAATGCAAACTAAGGAACTAATTCTCTTCAAATCTATGAAGTCTGAAAAGGGTAAGAAAACTGCAGTAGAAACGTTGATAGCTAGCAGAGGTTTTCGTACGGTTTAAGAAAAGAAGTCATCCCCATAATATAAAAATGCATGGCAAAACAGTAAATGCTGATGGAGAAGCTGTAGCGAGTTATCCAGGGGGTCTAGCTGAGACAACTGCCGAAAGTGGCTACACTAAAAAAGAGCTTTCAATGTAGACAAAACAGCCTTATCTTGGAAGAGCATAACAGGTAGAACTTTCATAGCTAGATTGTTGAAATGACAACAAAAGATTTAGAATATTCCATAAACTGAATTGATCAAGCGGTGGCAGGGCTTGAGGGTATTGACTCCAATTTTAGAAAGAGTTCTGTGAGTGAAATGCTATCAAATAGCATAGCATGCTACAGGAAAATCTTTTGTGAGAGAATCAACTAATGCAGCAAACTTGACCCTTGTTTTATTATAAGAAATTGCCACAACCACCCAACTTCAGTTGTCACCACTCTGATCAGTCACATCAAGATGAAGGTAAGACCCTTTACCAGTAAAAATAGTATGATTTGTTTAAGGCTCAGATGATAGCATTTTTTAGCAATACAATATTTTAACTAATGTAAGTATATTTTTAGACAAAATGCTGTTGCATACTTAATACACTACAGACTTGTATGAGTGAAACAGGGATAGTTGCCTTGACCCCTTCACAGGACTCATGAAGGGGTAACTCCCTTACTCAGCCCATAGTTCTCAATCCCTTGCTGGAGGGAGAGCATGCAGATCAGCGGGTGCAGAGGCCAGTATGGGTGCTTCTGGGCAACTGGCAGGAACAGAACTCGACAGGCCTGAAGCAGCATCCACAGGTTGCCAGTTATTCCCAGAGCCCCAGAGGGCATGTGTTACAGTGCTTCTCTTCTCTCCTTCTCTGCTGCTCCACTACTCTCCCGCTTTGCCGCCTGTGGAGCCTGGGGTTTTTATGGGTACAGGCTGGGGGACTTGGCAGGCCAGGGTAGTTTTGGAAAAGGCAGCATTCGGTGGGAAAACAGAGATGCACTTTGGGCTGGGGGTCCAGGCTTTAGTGTGAGGCTTCACCAAGGACCCTCTCTTTTCTGCCTAGTACTTCCCTGCCTCCTATACAAATTATTTGCATAACTTTTTAATGTACTAGGAAACAAAAACATGTGTGTGACTTTCTATTGCAATATCCATTTTATTGCAATAGTCTGGGACTGAACTAGCAGTATCTTCAAGGTATTCCTGTAGCTTTCAATGTAAATGTTTTATGGAGGATGGGAAGGACACACTCCCAACAGAATAGTTCGAATGTCATGAAGACTGATGACACCACATCCACTAACAGCATAGGGAAATATTTGTTACTCATGCCATAGGGTTTTCTAGAGTGAGCAGAGTTGGTGCAGGCTGGTCCAGGTGGCAAAAGTAAATAAAGCAAGACTGGAAATAAGAATGTGGTTGAAAGGGGGGCCAGGGTGCACATTTCCACTTGACGGATGGGGTTTGCATAGTTAAAACTTCCCACTGACCTTAAGGTAAGGTCATGCCTGTTTATTTTATTTTAAATCAGATTCCCAAATGTGATGAAAAAGGGGGAGAGGTATTAGTTTGAAAGTTATCTTTACTCAAACACTGAAACTGAAGTCTTCGTCTTTATTACAAGGATTTGTGGCCTATACAGGTGATTTTAATTTAGTCTTGTGAAAGTTGTCAGAATTAAAATGGAGTCACTTGAGTTAAAAACCCTGACAAATCAAGCCTATGAATGCCATGAAGAGAAGGGTCTCATGCACAAATTCTTGATAATAAAAACTATCACAAAAGACTGCAAAAACCACAGTCTTGTACAAAGACCATCACAACCTTACACAAAATAGTACTTCTGCAAGGACATCTGCTCAGTAGCTGTCTGTCCAGCTTCACACTGGCATCACCCTTGTTATTGATCCTTGTAGCCAAGGATAGTTATCTCAAAATAATTACGTAATCCTCTCTATATTTCCTCTAAAAACCTTTGTCTTCCTTTACCTTCTTGAATATGCACATAGTTTATTACGGCACACATATTTCCCTTGCAATGCCTCTTCCCTAATAAATGTTATTTTCTTTTAGAGAGTCTTCCTCTCTGTTGTTTAGGCTGAAAGCCTATAAACCTACTTGAAGACTGGCTTATAATTATAAATTCCCAGGATAGATATTTTTGCTCTCAATTCAGTACCAAAGTTGAAGGAAGTGAGTTTCTTTGGTGTCCCCTCTACATGATCTATTTATTTCTTTCTGCCTTACACAGATGGTATGACATTTTGGGATTCCATCTTTATACATAAATCTTTTACAACACTGTTTTCCTAATGTAGGCCCTAAACTTTAACCCCGATGGTCCATTTGTACTCTGGGAAGCCAACCAAATATAAGCTCCAAACCATCACTGGTCTGTAGATACCTTCACTTCTACCCCAGGATTCCTACTTTAAGTTTATTTTGGCCTCTAAAAGCTCTGTATTTCCTTGTAGCTCTACTATTATATAATGTGTATATATAATATGTATGTCTGTGTGCATGTGTGTTTGTGTGAGTTTTAACACTTTTAATGTTTTCATTTTGTTTGTTTTGTTTTGTTTTTAGCAAAAGGACTATTCAGGGTGCCTTGATGGCCATTCTCAAAAAACCAAGTTTTGTTATCTTTTTGTACACTCTAAACTAATTTAAATAAAATGAAAATACATAAGTTCCTGATAAAAGTAGAAGTCATCAATTAAACCATATGAGCAATGTGGTTTTTGGTAATAGTGCCTAACTTAGTTCAATTTCTTCTTTCTCCAATTTGGTAGTTAGCATTTTCTAAGATATTTTTTATTTAATTGTTGTTTTTCAGTTTTTAATATAATATATATATATAGTATTAAAATGTTAATATTCTCTATTTCTATGTAATTTATTTTAATTCCTGAAATTATGTGTACCTGTATATTTTTATCCTGGTTACATTTGCAAAAGCATTTTTGCTTTATTAATTATTTTTATTTCATTGCATTCTCCTTATACATAATTACACATTTTTTATATTTTAATGTAAAATGAAAAATCCCTATGAAGTAACCTTGTTTTTTTATAATATCTAGCACTAGATATCTATTGCTTTTATACCAAAAGTATTTTTTGGCTGGATATAGAAGATTTAAGACACAATCTTTACTATCACTCCCAAAACTGTAAAATTCTCAATCGTCTTTTTTTTTTTACATTTTGCATATTTAAGGAAGAAGAAATTTTGGAGACATTCTGTCCTAAAAGGGTAAAGAAGTAATTGACCTGTTCTAGTTGGTTAATTTCTTTTTTACTCAACAGAAACTAGGTGAAATGTGTTATCATAACAATAGACATATAGATTGAAAAGAAAGCAAAAGATTAGCACAATTCCCAAAAGGAATTGAGAATTGAGTAGACCACCTAAGATAATATCCGCAATATCTATTGCCTTCCAAACTGCTGGATCACCCACTATTTTTCAAACATAATACTATATTCGGTAAAGATCAAAATGAGATATGATATTTGCCCTTAATCAACTTGTATTTTAATTGCAATACCAATTGCAATATGAAGACATAAGTGAGTGAGAATGTAAAATAAACTGTCAAATTATTTGCTAATGAATGTGAAAGGATGTCAATTCATAGCTGAAAATATTTATCCTATTAAGTAGGATAAATAACAATTTTTCCTTAAGTTGACAGAAAGGTTGCTAACACCTAGTAAAGTTGATTCTAATCTCCTTCAGGGCTATGTTCATTTTTCTGCTCTGTTCCTCTTTTGAGGTCTGCATTTCTTGTCCATATGTGACTCTTAGAAAATGCATTTAAAAAATATTTCCAGGCCCACTTGGAAAGTCAAGAGAGCTTTGTCTGTTTTATAAATGTGTGATTAAATTTACTTCACATTAATAAAATACCATTTTCAGAGCTGAGATGTTCCCTGAGCTTCACAGAGTCAATGAATATACTTATAAGAGGAGATATCATCTTTATGAATTAAATTAAGTGATGAAAGATAGTTGCCTGTCCTGTTTTATTTCTAAATTTTTTTCCTACTATTCAATTTCTTTTTTTGAATTATATTTATACTAGTAGCTTGGAAAATCATCATCCACTCACTACATACATTTCCATGTAATTGTTATTATTAAAAATCATTTATTTATTTTTTGATTCACTTTCCTTCGACAAAATGTATTAAAAACCAAATGAAGAGAAACTGTGAATAAGTAAGATAAATGAATTGAAATGCTTTTGACTAAGTTGAATAGAAAATCTTTTTTCTGTCATTCTTGCCAAGTTAGTTTTTATATGCTGCTATTGAAACCAAAGACTGAGGTGTGACTTTTGTTTTTAGAGAATATTTTACCAAAGCCAAGTTATGATTACTTTTAAAAGATTATTGCACATTGCATAGTACCTTCCTTGTCAGAGGAAATTCAGTCTGTTGAAATCTAATGACATAAAAAACCAAGATGATTAATTTCTCCCACCTCACCTTACTCAATTGGTAGAAGAATTAAGAAACTCAAGTTTTACCCTCTACCCAATCTGAGTAAATGCTTTGCCATTTGTAAGTCTTCTGATAAATCCAGCAAACTATCAAAGATGAACATCATCATTCAGTACTTTTGCAACCTTTTTTTTCCACTAGTACATGTAGATTACTATCTTTCTATTTTGAAATAAGAAATTGATGTGATAAAAATTTCATCACAAGTACTGGATGTTCTGTTAAGAGGTTTGGACCACATTTATTTAAGTGTGTAAAACATTACTTGATGAGGAGTGAAATAACAGATTTTACTGTGCAAGTAGAACTCAATGACAAAGAGGGACAATAAAAGGTCTCTGGGATAGAATTCTGCTATATGTTCTATTCTGAGGTTACTGTGTTTCTCTAGTCATTACTATAGGTGAAATAGATCAACCTGGTGAAGTTCTCAGCTTGTCAAATGATCTCAGAGAGTATAGCAAGGTTAAACTGAAGATATGCTTAACTGATTCCCTGGCTTAGTTCCAGCATGTGCAATGATGCAGTTCTGAAGTGCAAAGTGCTTAATCATTAAGCTTGCTCTGGAAGGAAAACACTTTACAAGTTTCACTACACAAGTATGATGTTGAATTCTCTTTGAATGCAAGGCTTTTCAACTCAAGGTGAATTTCCACTCTGTATTAATTTCTGGATGCTGGCTTTTGCAATTTTGCTGCCCATGTTATTAAACATCCTTGAGGGATTTTGATGCACTTCTGAGCACCCACTATATGCACTAACAAACATACAGATAAGTAAGAGATTTCCAAAAGTCAAGGAGGAATGAGAAACTGTCAAAATCACATAAACAGCATGAAAAATTCCATGTAAATTGTACAAAGAAAAAAAAAACACAAAAAGTTTTAACAGAGAAATTTTATTATCAAGAGGCACCAATAACTTATTTATAGATGATATGAAATTTAAGATAATGACAGGAAATGGGGATAAGGAAGCAGAAAAGGTGAAAAGTAGGATATGTTCCTTGGAGAGATAAGACTAAACAAAAATCAGGTAGGCAGAAAGCTTAGAGCACAAGTGACAAACTACAAGTAGTCCAATATGGTTAGATCATAGAGAACTTGTGGAATTACATTTGAAAAATAGTTATAGGTAATTCATAAGTGATGTTGGATGTTAGTCTTGGTTGATATGTGTTAGTCACTGAAGCTTTTTGAACAGGGAGTATCAAGCCAGAATATGGGTAAGCATTTACTTAGCTGAGTAGTAAGGATGAATTGAGTTGGGAAGAGTTAGAAACCAGATTCATTTGTGGTTTCTAGAAATAGTAGTAGCTCAAATTTGTCTAATAGTAAAAAATGAATTGAAGTTTGTGGCTTTCTAAGACAATGCAGAAATTGAAATGGTACAAATATGGGAGACAGAAAAACAAAGAAGAGAAGATTTGTAGGATGCCATGGTTTGAATATTTGTTTCCTCAAAAACTCATGTGGAAATTTAATCATCACTGTAGCACTATTAAGAGATGTGACATTTAAGGGGTGATTAGGTCATGAGGACTCCAGCCTCTTGGGTGCATTCAATGCCTTAATAAGAGAGTTTTTAGTTATGGGCTTCCTTTCTTTTTTCCCTCTTCTGTTCTGCCATGTTTTGACATAACAAGAAGATCCTTGCCAGACACCAGCACCTTGATATTTGACTTCCAGTCTCCAGAACTGTAAGTTAATAAGTTTCTTTTTATTATAAACTACCAGTCTGTATCCAATTATAGCAGTAACAAAAGGATTAAAATATATGGGAAGCAGGTAAGACTTTTGAATATGTTAAATTTTAATAAAAGCAGGTGAACATACCCAGAAAATAAGAGAGAGAAAAAGTTTAGTTCGTGAGGAAGTTGTCAGAGCAAGTAATAAATATTGAGGAGCAATTGACTGAGGACTAGCCATTGAAGCCTACAATAGATTTTTCATCAAAATGTGTTCTGCCCCTCCCATAACCTAAAGTAGATCCCCTTCTTAGTTTTTTTTTAGTTATTTTCTTTTCTGTTTTATTTTTTTTAATGCATGATTACATTTATTTTGGTGTCTATTTGTTTGACTTCGGTCTCCACAAGGAGACTATGTACCAGTTAAAAAAACATGAACCTTCCAGGTACAGTGGCTCATGTCTTTAATTCCAGCAATTTGGGAGGCTGAGGCAGGCAGTTCACTTGTGGTCAGGAGTTCGAGACCAGACTGGCCAATATGGTATAACCCTCCCTCTACTAAAAATACAAAACAAAACAAAAAATAACACAGCATGGTGGCAGACACCTGTAATCACAGCTACTCAGGAGGCTGAGGGAGGAGAATTGGTTGAACCTGGGAGGCAGTAGTTTCAATGAGCTGAGATCGTGACACTGCACGCCAGCCAGGGTAACAGAGTGAGACTCCGTCTCAAAACAAACAAACAAACAAACAAAAAACATGAACCACAGTTGATGTCTCAAATGAAAAAGATTTAATACAATAGTTTGTATTTGGGGGTGGGGTAAACAATAATGAAGTGGCAACTTTATTTTAGCTGTCTTGATCCCTCTCATAACACAAGGAGACCATTGTCTCAGCTTCATTTTTTTTTTTTTTTTTTTAGAGACGCTCAGTGAACACTCCATAGATTTTTTTCAATGTCTCCAAAAAGTTTGCCTACTTTGTCTTGTTTTTTCCCTCTCTCCTCATCTCTCACATCCCAATGCCCTTCAACTAAACTTGACTCTCCAGAGTGCCCAACACGTGCCCTTCCTCACAGTCAGTTACTTTTCCCTAATGAAGTAATTTAATTAGTCCCCATCATCTTTTTCCAGTGAATTGCAAATTTAACATAAAGGACTAATGAAAGGGGTGTGTGTTGACATCTGGAACATATTGGTGTGTAGAGGTGAATGACCAGATAGTGGACATGGCTTACGCCATCTTTTGAGCTTGGGGAAAAAGATCCATTAACCAAGCCTCAGTTTTTACAAAATCAACAAAGTATTAGAAAAAGTTCCAAGAGAAGAAGTGTTCCCAGCCTGGTGGGACTGGGAAGTAAGGCAGTTTTTCCTTGCCCACCTATGCCTCTTGATTTCCATGTGGCAGAGATGGGCTTCAGCTCCTTTTCTGCTGCTCCTGACTCCAGCAATCTCTGTGACTATCTGTGAATGATCCAGGAAAAAAGATGAGCCCTTCTGCTCTTGGTGCTCTCCCTCTCTGAGTATTTAAATCTGTAATATTGTATTGTATTTTATGCTGAAATTTATTAGAGATTAGATATTACCATACATGAAAATGGTAACTATGGGCTGAGCACAATGACTCATGCCTGTAATTCCAGCACTTTGGGAGGCTAAAGTGGGAGGATAGCATAAGGCCAGGAGTTCAAGGCCAGCCTGGACAATAAAGTGAGATCCATCTCTACAAAGAATAAATTGAAAAATTAGCCAGGCATGGTGGCATGTGCCTGTAGTCTTAGTTACTTGGGAGGCTGAGGCTGGAGGATCTCTTGAGCTTAGGAGTTTGAGATGGTAGCAAGCTATGATCACACCACCGCACTCCAGCCTGGGCAACAGAGAAACTCTGCCTCTAAAACAAAAAATGGTAAATATGGAAAGTGATGGTTCTGTTAACTTGTTTGACTGTAGTAATTATTTGTGCTATGTATATGTCTACTGAAACAGCATTTTGTACACCTTAAATCTAGACAATTAAAAAATCTGAATCAGGTTTTTTACTCTTTAAAGACTAATTGTATTTATGGAAAATCTGCCCCCCTCGTTTTTTGACCTCAATGAGAAACTCATGTTTCTCTTTAAAAAATTAGTTCTGTCTTGGGTTTGTATGTACCAATCTCTTACCTTAACATGCTAAGAGAGCAGCATTTCCTCTACCCTGTCCACATGGACTTATATTATAAATCATTTTACTTTGATTCTGCAAGCTCAAGTTGCTGTCAAAATATAAGAGTGGTCAAAAGCCTCAGTTTTTTCTCTTTCTTTTTTTTTTTTTTTTGACAAGAGGAACCTGAACAGTCTGCTAAAGCACCTGATGTTTGGCCTTTCTGAATATCATGGAACATGTGTGAGTGTATTTCTGTTTGTTTGTTTGAGACAGAGTTTTGCTCTTGTTACCCAGGCTGGAGTGCAATGGCGCAATCTTGGCTCATTGCAACCTCTGCCTCCCAGGTTCAAGCAATTCTCCTGCCTCAGCCTCCCAAGTAGCTGGGATTACAAGCATGTGCCACCATGCCCAGCTATTTTTTTGGATTTAATAGTGATGGGGTTTTACCATGTTGGTCAGGCTGATCTTGAACTCCTGATCTCAGGCCTCCCAAAGTTCTGGGATTAAAGCCATGAGCCACCGTGCCCGACCCTTGTGAGTGTATTTCTAAACAACAGTTACATTAGAGGGAAACACACTTGCAAAGTCTATGTGATATAAAATGATCTGAATTTTTGTAATTTGATGCAATATTTGAATAGGATTACTGCAGGTTAAGGAATATGGGTTTAAAAAAAAGGAGAATGAAGTGTGAAGTGAAGAAATATGTAAGAAAAAAAAGTTAGAAGAAAGAAGAGAGGTTTCAAAGGGAAGGCAACCAAAAAGTCAGGGGAGAAGAGTAAAGCAAAAAAAAAAAAAAAAAAAATGAGCTCAGACTTTTGTCAGGCTTTTGGGGCTCATTTACAAATTCTAACTGTAGGCAAACCTTGCCTGATTCTCATGGCCCTCAAAACTCTGAATACCATTTCTCAAGAATATATCAATCCTCAAAGCCAAACAGAGTAGACAAGGAGGTAAACACAAGAAACTGGCACATAACATGTCTCCCAGGAGGTACAAGGCAGAATGGTGAGCCTGATTGAAAAGAAAAATAGCATCACATAAAGAAGAAAATAAAAATAGCAGCATCCCAGCATGTACAAATAATCCATGCAAAACTTTGGGTGTCTGTGTAAATCAAAGCTGTACATTTTTGTCATAAATTAAATCATACTATGCCTACCATTTGTCACTAATATTTATACCTAAAATATATTATGAGAAAAAAATGAATGAAAAAGAAAAACATACATATTAGATAGATAGATAGATAGATAGATAGATAGATAGATAGATAGAGGTATATGAGTATCTTTCCATGCCAATAGACGTAGGATAGCATTAATTTATTAGTATCTTGTCTGGTTTAGGAAAATTTCAATAGATATTTGTTAAATACATTGATTTTAATAACCACTAAGAATTCCTTAAACAATATTATTTAACAAAATCATTGTTCGATATTTCAGTTTAATTTTTATTACTCATATCCCCTCTTATCTTCTTCCCCACCCTCCTTCCTTATCTCTTTTCTTTCTTTCTTTCTTTCCTTCTTTCTTTTTTCTTTCTCTTTTCTTTCTTTTTCTTCGTTCTTTCCTTCCTTTCTCTCTCCTTCTTTCTTGCCTTCCAGTTTTTAAATAATTCCATTTTAATTATGTACTAGAAATAAAATTGTTGAATAAGGTGGTATGCACATTTAAGTTTACTTAGATTGGGCTTTAAAAAGTTTTTAATATTTTATATTCCATGTACAATTTATGAGAGCACCCATTTGTCACCCTGGGTAGTATTTTTAATAATTTCTATATGTTAAAATTTCAAGTATCAAAAATATTGTGTTGAAATTCTTTATTTCTTTGAGCCCAGTACTGGAACATTTTTTTGTTACTTTATTGGCTACTTGCATTTATTCCTTTATGAAATGCTGGTTTGTGTCCTTTGCAGAAAACTTGTAACTTTTGGTTGCCTGGCATTAATTTCTGTTTTCTGTAATCTTCCTGATTAACCTCTGTAGATTAGTCCTTTCTCTTATCAGGTAATAGTTTAATCAGCTGCTGAGCCCATTCCTATTCAAGACTTAGACAAGTGAGTCAATCATAAACTCCTTGACTAAAATGTGAACCTGGAGCACACTAAAAAAGAGACCAATAAAATCATTGCAATTCATTCATTCTAGTCATGCCCTGCCCTCACTGCTTCTCTACTTCTTTCTCTTATTTCCACATCTCTGGAGCTCCCAGGTATCTCCATTTCAAACCTAGGTGCCTGGCATTCTCTTAGATTACATGACTACTCACAGTTTCTAGTGGTTGCCATCAGAGATTAATGGTTCAAATTTCTATCTTTTTTTTTTTTTTTTTTGACGGAGTCTCACTCTGTCACCCAGACTGGAGTGTAGTGGTGTATCTCGGCTCAATGCAAGCTCCGCCTCCTGGGTTCACACCATTCTCCTGCCTCAGTCTCCCAAGTAGCTGGGACTACAGGGGCCTGCCACCATGCCCGACTGATTTTTTTTGTATTTTTTGTAGAGATGGGGTTTCACCATGTTGGCCGGGCTGGTCTCGAACTCCTGACCTAGTGATCCACACGCCTCAGCCTCTCAAAGTGCTGGGATTACAGGTGTGAGCCACCGCACCCAGCCAAAATTCTCTCTTTTATCCTATTGAGTTGTAGTCCTTTAAAAATTATTGACTTATAAAGCTTATTTTATATTTAGACTTTTAAAGCTGTGGCACACATATTATTGAATATTGCTTTGCAATTTTTAATTTGTCCTTTATATTTTTAAGATTTCTGTCAAAAGAAAGTTATACAGTTTATATGTTTAGATATGCTGATCTCTTAAATTAGGAAGCATTCCCTCCAAAGATTACAAAATATGTTAAAATAAATCTTTAAAGTATATTTTCGTGATTGCTCTAGAGTACTTATTGTTAGATATCCGAAGTGAAAAGACAGAAGTAATCTCTTGAAATATGGGTGATCCTGTGGAGCTTAGAATGTACATTTTTAGGGACATTGATCGATGCTATTATGCTATTTTCTTTAGTGTGTAAACATAGGAATGGAATTACTAATATTTTCTGAAATCCGTTATAATAATCCCTCTGAGTGATTTTTTATGTAATCCAAATTGGGCCTGAAATAAACCTTGTCTACTGGATGTTATCTTATTTTTCACATTTAAAAGTCAGTTTTTGAAATCTCACATCTAGAGTAGAATATTCCAAATGGAAGGAAAGAATCATCTGAATTTCTTATTAAATATAAAGACTAGCCCGCCTCTTTTCTGAATATTATAATAATGTAATTCTGAGCTGTTGTCCTGGAACCAGCATATTTTTAAAAACTCTTTAGGGAAGTATTGGTTTCATTATTCATCTGTCATCACTACCACAGCCCCTGTCATAGGAGTCAGGTAGTTTGGTGAAGAGGAGGAATGTGGCTTTCAAGACATTTTTTTACTTTCCAGAGCACAACCCAGTATTGGCCCTTTTTCTAGCATTTTTAGGTTGAAAGCTGCAAATAACAGTCTCTAGTTTTTTGTTTTTGTTTTTGTTTTGTTTTCATCTTTTAGTAGCTTTGGGGATATACACAAACACAGCCTTAAAGGGCAGCAAGGGGGAAAGTGTTCTATTGCTCATTTTAGAGATTCTTTAAGTATGAAGCAAGATATTAAAATATTACCTGTTGGAATTTTTCTCTTTATTCTGCAATGGACCCTCCTTCCTGCCAGTGGCAACTCTGAAAGACATTATTCTTTGCCAAAGAGAAAGACTTAGAAGAACATAATAACATCCTTGACTTTTGCTTTTCTTGACCTTTACAAGTTACAAGTTGATGGAGAACAGACTGTAATCTCTCAGACATGGGGCTTGCTCTCCCACTACCTTAACCAGTTGAAATTAACATAGCCTGGGGAAAGATAAAAAGTATTAATAGAACCGAGAGTATTACATGTTAGCTGATGACTCTGAAAATAAACCCTGTGTTCTCCTTCACACTAGCATTCTGCTGGAAAGTGGTGGAAAACAGATTTCCTCAATGTGTCTGGATTTTCTAAGCATTAGAAGGATAGCTACTCATCATATGTGTGAAGCCCTCGGAAATCACTGAATGGGAAAGGTGGCAATGATGGCAGATTCTGGCATAACCTCAGAATTCCAGTGTAGTTATATGCTTCCAGTGGCATAAGAGCAGCAACGAGGAGCTAAAAGATACTGAAATCTGGTGATATATATATTTTATTTGTTCAATATATTTATTTGTTTGTTCAAATATAAATATATTTATTTGTTCAAATAATATATATATATATTATTTGTTCTGACCTATACACATATATATATGTATATATAGGTCACTGTATATATGCTGTATATACAGGTAAATACACTGTAATTACCTACAAGGAACCACAATGATAGGATGGATGAAACTGAGTCTGTTCCAATGTGCACATCTTTGAGGATGAATACATAGTGTGGTCCAGACAGAAGGAGGGCATGAGACAGCAAAGACGGAGAAGTAAAGACAAGCAAGAAGAGGTTCAATCTAGCTAAATTAGAAATGAATGCTTTACGTGTCTATCAAAATTGTATCTATATGAACTTGTGAATATTTTCCTATCATAATACCTTTTCAGTTGGATGCTCTCATATCTATCTACCTACAGTTTTGTTTGCAGCTATCATTGTTTGTAGTTATTCTATTTCTATTTCTGTGTGTATCTATGTTTATATTATTATTTATAGTTATTCCATTTCTATTTCTATGTACATATTTGCTGCCTTTCTCTATCACTACCTTAACGGGTGTTTATGGTCAATTAGTGTATGTATGTATGTATGTAGGTGCATGTGTGTGTGCGTGTGTGTGTGTATACATACATAACCTCATACCTCAGAAATATTGCAGGTTTGTTTCTAGAGCATGGAAGAAAGTAAATATCTCAGTAAAGTAGTCACACAAATTTTTGTTTTATAGTATATATAAAAGTTGTATTTATACTATTTAGTATACGATAGCATTGTGTCTAAAAACGCTGTACGTATCTTAATTAAAAACAATTTATTGCTAAAAGATGCTAACAATCTGAGCCTTCAGAGAGTTGTAATGTTCTTGTTGGTGGAGGGTCTTGCTTCCATGCTGATGGCTGCTGACTGATCAGGGTGGTAATTGCTGAAGTTAATGGTACCTGTGACAATTTCTTAAAATACAACAACAGTGGAGTTTTGTTACATCGATTGATTCTTCCTTTAACAGAAAATTTTTCTGTAAGATGCAATGATGTTTGTTTTCATGCCAGTATTTAATGCGTGCTAGAGCTTCTTTCTAAATTGGAGGCAATCCTCTCACACCATGCAGCTGCTTGAGTAACTACATTAATAGAATATTCTAAATATTTTGCTGTAATTTCAACTATGTTTACAGCATCTTCACTTGGAATAGATTCTATCTCAGAAGCGCTCCCCCCCCTTTTTTTTTTGAGATAGAGTCTCACTGTATCGTCCAGGCTGGAGTGCAGTGGCACAATCTCGGCTCACTGCAACCTCCGCCTCTCATGTTCAAGCAATGCTCCTGCCTCAGCCTCTCGAGTGGCTGGGATTACAGGTGTGTGCCATCATGCCCAGCTAAGTTTCGTATTTTTAGTAGACACAGAGTTTCGCCATGTTGACCAAGCTGCTCTTGAACTCCTGGCCTCAAGTGATCTGCTCACCTTGGCCTCCCAAAGTGCTGGGATTACAGGCCTGAGCCACTGCACCTGGCCGTGAAACCACTTTGCATGCTCATACATAAGAAGCAACTCCTTATCTCTTCAAATGTTATCGTGAGATTGCAAAAATTTGGTCCCATATTCAGATCCCACTTGTAATTCGAGTTCTCTTGCTATTTCTACCACATCTTCAGTTATTTCCTCCACTGAGGTTTTTTACCCCTTATGAGAGTTGGAATCAATCTCTTCCAAATTCCTGTTAATGTTGGTATTTTGACTTCCTCCCACCAGTCATGAATGTTCCTAATGGCATCTAGAATGGTGTCCTTTCCAGGTTTTCAACTTACTTAGCCAAGGTCTATCAGAAGTTTCACTATCTATGGCAACTCTAGCCTTACAAAATGTATTTCTTAAACAATGAGACTTCAAAGTTACAATAATTCCTTGATCCATGAGCTGCAGAATGAATGTTGTGTTAGCAGGCAGAAAACATTAATCTCCTTGTACATCTTCATCGGATCTCTTGGGTGACTAAATGCATTATCAGTGACCAGTAATATTTTGAAAGACATCATTGTTCTGAGAAGCAGATCTCAAGAGTGGACTTAAAATACTCGATAGGTTTACTGCAAAGTGATGTGCTGTCATCCAGGATTTGTTATTCCATTTATATAGCACAGGCAGCATAAATTTAACATAATTCTTAAGGGCTCTAGAGTTTTTGGAATGGTACAGGAGCATTGGCTTCAACTTCAAGTCACCAGATGCATTAGCCTCTAGCAGGAGAGTCAGTCTGTTTTTTTATTGTTGTTGTTTGTTTGTTTGTTTGTTTTTTGTATCCTTGAAGACAAGTATTGACTTTTCCTCTCTTGCTATGAAAGTTCTACATGGTATCTTCTTCCAACATAAGGCTGTTTGTCTATATTGCAAATCTGTTATTGAGTGTAGCCACTTTTCTCAATGATCTTAGCTAGATCTTCTGGATAACTTGCTGCAGTTTCCGCATCAGCACTTGCTGCTTCACTTTACACCTTTATGTTATGGAAATGACTTCTTTCCTTAAAACTCATGAACCAAACTCTGCAAGCTATCCTTTTTTCTTCTGCAGCTTTCTTACCTTTCTCAGAGTTCACAGCATTAAAAGAGTTAGTGCCTTGGTCTGGATTAGGTTTTGACTCAAGAAAGTGTTACAGCTGGTTTTATCTTCCATTCAGGCCACTCAAACTTTCCCCATATCAGCAAGAAGTCTCTTTTGTTTTCTTATCATTCTGTGTGCACTGGAGTAGCACTTTTAATTTCCTTCAAGAACTTTGCCTTTGCATTCACAGTTTGGCTATCTGTTTGATGCAAGAGGCCTATCATGACTTTAGACACAACTTCCTCATTAAGCTCAATCATTCCTAGCTTTCGATTTAAAACAAGAGACATGTGAATCTTTCTTTCACTTGAATATTCAGAGGCCATTTTAAGGTTATTAATTGGTCTAATTTCAATATCGTTGTGTCTCAGAGAACACAGAGAGGCTATAGGAGAGGTAGGTAAGCGGGAGAACAGCCAGTTAATGCATTGGCACAGTTCATGGAACCCAAAAACAATTACAATAGTAACACCAAAGATCACTGATCACAGGTCACCATAACAGATACAACATTGTGAGAATTACCAAAATGTGACAGAGACCTGAAATGAGCACATACTGTTGGAAAAATTACGTTGATAGATTTGCTTCATGCAGTGTGGCCAAGAAGCCTTCACTTTGTAAAAAATGTGTTGCTTCTCAGCCTTTTGACTAAGATCAAGTGTAAAAAATGCAGTATCTGCAAAGCACAATGAAGAAGATGCAAGAAAATGAGATATGCTTTTATCTACATATGTGCATTACATATATATGTATGTGTAGGGGTGTTTTTATGTACAGCTTTCCACTTTCCATACTGAGGGCTTTTTGCAGTTTGTACTTTTTAACTGTAAAAAAAATATTTTACATACATCTTGTGTACAAGTGAGAATATTTATTTAGGCTAAATTCCTAACACAAGAAAGATTTCCAAGGGAAGATACAGTCTGTATGCTTATAGATATGCCAGATTATGGCCATAAACATTTTATACACTTACCAAAACTTCACACCACATAAAGGTATAAATTGTCATGAGATTCCAGAAAACAAGCAGGATGAGAAGGACTTCCAAACAGTTTAGGGGCTTAAAACAAGGCATGAGGGCTTGATCAAAGAGATATGGTGTCTACCCCAGAGAAAGGGTAGCAGGGCAGACACACAGTCATTACATACAAAGAAGTTAAAGTGAATAAAGTAAATATTACATTTCCATATAAAGGAGTTACTTAAAGTAAATAAGGTAAATATTAAAGATACGTTTCTCACTGCAAAGTTGTTAGTTATAAAAATGAAAAGGAAGAAAATTAGAATAAACCTTTAGTGTCGGATTGAGATTTGAAGTATTGGTGTTGACGTATGGTTTTTAATGTAGAGAAGTAGAGAGAGGGATGGTTGGATAGATGGAGAGACAGATGAATGGACAGATAGAAAGATAGAAGGATGATAGATAGATAGATAGACAGATAGGCTAATATAGATGTAAATAAATACATTTATTCCTATGTTCTCTTCACTCGTGGTCTTTGGAAACAATCGCTTACCCAATAGCAATGAACCCACCCAGCATTTGAATATTGTTTCTAAATACTCTTTTTTTCATTAAGAAATGATAAAAAGGAATTGCAGAAATGGCTGGCTTCAAGGCTTGTGAAGGTAAAGCATAAAATGAAACTAGAATTCTTGTGACATTAGGCAAGAAAGTGCTCAAAGGATGTATACAAAAGAACACAAAAGCATAAGAAAGTGCTCAAAGGAAATATACAAAGAATACAAAAGCCAGTTTAAATGAGCTCCCACTGGCCAAATCTGACATACCTTGAGAATTAAATAAATAATGATGATAACACATTATAATCCAATGAATAAAATAGGAAACCATAGTATAATGGAGATTAAAAATTAAATTAATTTGAAATTCTGATGGAGAATAAGATATTTACAGCATTTCAAAATACCTTCTCACGAAATACCCATGAAATGGGTACCCGTGAAAATGGGGGAAAGAGTTACCTTATAATAGAGAAGACTAGAATACAACATTTTAAACAAGTGATAAATATCATTAATAATGAGAGAACTGGAAAGAGTAAGCCATTGGATAGGATGTAATAAGAGGAATATAGCATCATTTTTGTGATGTTTCTGCCAAAGATGCAGCTCTGAAACTAATCATAAGGCAACATCAGACAAATATTCTAAAGAAAAAGCTTTCCTGTAGTGTGAAAACGTGTCAAACTCATGAAATTTAAGGAACTGTTCCAGATTAAGAGATTAGAGAGACATTACAGCTAAATGTAACAGGAAATTCTGAATTGGATTAGACATTATTGGGGCAACAGGAAACACCTCAATAGACCCTGCTAATTAGATAATGGTAATATATCAAAGATAATATTCTGATTTTGATGGTTATCTTGTTTATGTAGGAGGATAGCCTTGCCTATAGAAAATACACAGTAAACTATCTGGGAATGATGGACCAGCTAGTGCCAAAAAGTGTTATTTGCTCTGTATTTCCAACGAGAGAGAGAGAGAAACTATTTATTATGTATTTTGTAATTCAACCATACTTGTTAAAAGAATACCAGCAAAAACATATTATGCAATAGAAGAAATAAAGAATTGATGATTTTTGATAGTCTCACATTATTTCTATACATTTCTGCAGTATTCAATATTCACTGCAAATTATTTTTTCTGTTCTCACCTTAATCCAGAAAAGCCATGATGATATCATGGTTATTTTCTCACAGCTTTCTGAAATCTTGTTCTCATCTTCTTTCCCAGACTCATTTTTTTTTCCAGCTAAAAATAAGCAGAATTGGAGTAAAAAGAAATTCTCTAACGTGAGAGGGAAAACCCTTTGAATTGATCTCTTCTGGAAGTTTTATGTTCATTGCTGTCCTTCAGCTTTCCCAAAGTGCTCATAAGCAGAATATTTCCTGTGTTATGTCTGTAATTTGGTAGTTTTCATTTAAATTATGCATTACAAATGAATATCCATGCTAAAACAATTAGAATGATTAATTCTATACTAAATTTTTCAGCTGACAGAAGGCAGTGTTTTATGCCAACTCTTGCACGGTTAAGAGGCTTTTGAGTTTCTTAGATTTTAAAGTTCTTGACTTTTAAGTCAGAAAGACACATTTATGTTGTCAGGAATTGAGCTAAAAATCAAGCTAAAAATTCTTTTAGTCCAGGTTTCTAGTTTAGATTGTCTACTTCTTTCTAGATTTTATTTTAAAATCTGCATTTCAGAAACCATATTTTCAAGAAATTAATTATAGAAAACTAGTACGATTTACAATGAGAAATATATGTGGAAAAATTAATGGCATAAAAATTAAGACTTGCTTTGGTTAACAGGTACAAAATTCTAGTTAGAAGAAATCAGTTCTAGTATTTGGTAGTACTGTGGAGGAACTATAGTTAACAATGATTTCTTGTATATTTTTAAGTGGCTACAGGAGAAGAATTCTAGTATTCTGAACACTAAGAAAAAAATGAATGTGTGAGGTGATGACTATCCCACTTATTCTGATTTGATATTACACATTGTATACAGGTATCAAAATATCACATGTAACCCAAAATATGTACAACTATTATATATCAATTTTAAAAGCAATACACAAATAAAGAGAATTAATGGCACCAAAAATTAAGACCTGCTTATTAAATCTAAATGCATATTTTTAAGTACAAATTGCTTTACTATTTTCAGGAAATTTTAAAATAACTGTTAAAATCTTATGAACTGAAATTTATGATGACTATGTTACTGCACTTTTTATTATAGAAGCTGATTTTTAAATATTTTATAGAAAAATAATAAATACAGTAACAATGCAGACTTTTCTATCATAAAAAGGTAGTATTTTTATTTTTAGATGATTATGCAAATGTGTATATATTTATATATAATTATAGAAATAATACATGTATACACATATTAATCTCTCTACATGTATAATTTATCATTAGATGGTCTATTTGTTTTCTGGAGTTGCTGTAACAAAGTACCACCAATTAAATGACTTAAAACAACAGAAATGTATTCTCTGAAAGCTCTGCAGTCTAGAAGGCTGAAATCCAGGTGCTGGCAGGACCATGCTGTCTCTGAAATCTCCAGCGGGCATCCTCCCTGACCTCTTTCCATCTTCTGTCTCTGAAATCTCTAGCGGGCATCCTCCCTGACCTCTTTCCATCTTCTGGTGCAGGCCAACAGTCGTTGGTGTTCTTTGTCTTGCAGATACATCACTCCAATTTCTGCTTCTGCTGTGACGTGGCATCTCCCATGTGTATCTGTCTTCTCTCTGTGCCTGTCTCTGTATTCAAGCTTTCCTCCTCTTATAAAGACACCAGTCATTGGATTAGGTTCCATTCTAAAGCAGAACTCATGTTAATCTGATTATGTCTTTCTAAATAAGGTCTGATTTACAAATAACATCGTGTTTTGAGGGTCCAGGTGCCTGACATGGGACAGGAATTTTGGGAAACACAAATCCAATACTGATGATAACCATTTCTTCCACACTTTAGTCATGATTATTGTGTAATGAAACTTTTCTATGGGAAGGATATATACACATAATGAAAAAAATTATAAAATTGCATTTTAAGGTCCTATTTTCTGAATCCCTCTGTAAGAGTGGAATAGAATTTGTGATGAGGCTATAGGCTTTGTGATGAGACCTAAAGTCTCCAAATTCCTATCTCTGTGATCTCAGGAAACTAACTAAACATCATCTCCCACTGTTTATCTGTTTATATGGTATACAAAGCAACTGGACAAAATAATAAATAAACTTCTGGGCCTGTAATCCCAACACCTTGGGAGGCTGATGCAGGAGGATCCCTCAAGCCCAGGAATTCAAGACTGCAGTAAGCAGTGATTGTACTACTGCACTCTAGCCTGGGCGATAGGCTGTCGCCTGTCTCAACAAAATTAAAAAATAACAAAAACAAATAAGTAAACCTAAGTAGGCCATCAATCTTTTAATTGTCAGTTTGGGTTTTCTATTTTGTTTTCTTTTTTTGAGACTGAATCTCACTTCATCACTCTGTCACCCAGGCTGGAGTACAGTAGTGTGATCTCACTACAATCTCCGCCTCCTGGGTTCAAGTGATTCTCCTGTCTCAGCCTCCTGAGTAGCTGGGACTACAGGAGCCCGTACCAGGCCCAGCTAATTTTTGTATTTTTAGTAGAGATGAGGTTTCACTATGTTGACCAGGCTGGTCTTGAGCTCCTGACCTCAGGTCATCCACCCACCTTGGCCTCCCAAAGTGCTGGAATTACAGGTTTGGGCCACTGCACCTGGTGGAGTTTCTATTTGTTACCAATTTTGTGAATTAGATACACAATATATACCTCTCATGTGTTTGTTACTGCTTTCCCCCTACTTCCCTCTCCCTGTAAAAATATGAGTATATTTATTTCACATACTAATTGATGACTGTGCTCATTATAAAAACTACATTTTTATGAATGACCCTACTAGTCCTACTAGTCTGCCACAATATACAAAACAGTTTAATTCAGGACTTATTTAGAAACAAGAACCACAAATTTAATATACAGTTCAGATACAATATGCTCTGAAGAGCATTAGGAATTAATTAAGTAAGCTTTGCTAGCCTTATGATCTTAGCAAGTCGTTTCCCCTATATGAGCCCTAGTTTCTTCCTGTATAAATGATTCCAGGAATTAGACAGGTGCATAAGGTAGATAGAACAACCTCCAGTGTAACAAATATGGGGAATTGGTGCTCAGTGTCATCAGGGACTCCTTCAAGTGTGTCTTCCTGTACAGAAAAGGCAAAAATAATAACATCACTTACATTTGTTATACACAATATTTTGCAAGATAATAACATCTCAGATTTCCATCCAGCTAGAGTTCCACTTGTTTTTTAAATTCAGTCAACCAGGGACATTTATTTGTAATTTGAAAGATACATTTGAGGAGAGTATCATACTTTTATGATTTCTTCTGACAAGTGTGATATTAACATTGTGTGTGAGTTTGTGTGGTTGCATTATTAGGGTCACTATCTTTGTTCTTTGAGTGCTGTGTTAGTCTATTTTATGTTGCTTATAACAGAATTTCTGAATCTGGGTAATTTATAAGAAAATTGATTTATTTCTTAAGTTCTAGAAACTGAGAAGGTTGAGAAGCCATATCTGGTGAGTGCCTTCTTGCTGGTGGAGACTCTCTGAAGAGTCCTGAAATGGCACAGCACATCACACAGCGAGGGGCTGAGCATGCTAGCTTGGATGTCTCTTTCTCTTCTTGTAAAGCTACCTACCCCACTCCCATGGTAATCCACTTATCCATTAGCCCATGAATTCCTTAATCCATGAATGGATTAATTCAGGCTCTGCTCTAGTGACCAGATCACTTCTCAATAACACCACATTGGGGTTACACTGGGAATCAACATGAGTTTTGGCGGGGACAAATATTCAAACCATGGCAAGTTTTTATTGTGAGCTATTTCCCTGGCTTTAGTGCTAGGTATTAGATGTAGGCTCATATCTCTTGTATACTGGCAAGTAACTTAAAACTTAGGGTGACAACTGATGACAGAAGCATACAGAGTTTTTTTGTGAGCACAGAGGAAAAATCGCACATTTTTAAAATTCCAATAAAAATAGAGGAAAAAAACCATATCCTTAAAATCAAATAAACTAATTTTGGGACAATAACAAAAATGAAGTAACATATAGGTGTTAGAATTTTAAACTAAATTAAACACACTAAACAGATTAAAAATTAATTCTAAAATCTTGTGAAGCAAATAAAATAATGTTCTGATTCATTTCCATGACTTCCAAATCCTGTAATTAAGGTTTTCTCTGATTTATTCTGGTGATATCAGTCATTTTGGGGCAGTTCTACTTATTGTCTCATACTCAGTCAAAAATGTAATTCTCCCTTGTCTCATATATTTGTGGTAAGATATTTAGATCTTACTCAGTTCAGAATTTTATTCATATTAATTTTGTTCCAAAATTATAATAATAATTTACTAAATTATTTAAATATGTGAGTCTCCAAACGGACTCTCAAATTTATTTTCAAAGCATGATCTGCTAAGGCCTATCAGCTGGCACAAGCTGTAAAGGTTATCCTCAGCAAATAGTTTAAAAAGGCAAATCCTTTCTTCAACTCTTAAGTGTTAATGCCACACAGTCTTTTATATGCCTGTGTTAATTTCTAGCAATCTACCAAGTGAAATTTTTTGTTTCTATACTGTGGTGTTTGTAAATTGCTTTTTAAAACTCTGTAGCCTATAGAAAAGGCTGATTGCTGTACAATATTTAGCAACTTTATAAACATTTAACACAACACAAAGAATCAGTTTGTTCAGTCAGTCACATGAGAGATCTTAGTCATTTTAAACTTTCACTAACAATTTCAAAGTTTGGGATAATTTTGAGGAATAAATAAGAGCACATGGAGCCATTTTGGAATTCCAGCCTACCTCATCAGCTCTTCTGCTTCTCTCATGACTTGTTCTGGCCCCCCATTTAAGAGATAAAGTTTGTAAATGAGAAGTGCAGCCTTATCGCATAGGTGAAATGTGCTACTTACATCATGACACCTTAATTTTATCCTCTAATTGCTTCTTGGAGTATGGGGCTTTTTCCAGAGAGGCATACCCCATAAATTCATAGATTTAGATTGTTTTAACACAAGCAATCCTAAACAACTCAGATATGTTGTGCTAAAAACATTCCATAGATTAATAGATTAATATTCCACTTAGATTAATAGATTAATGTTCCACTTGTTACTGTTTTTTTTTTCTTTCTTTCTTTCTTTTTTTAAAATTTCAGAAGGTTTATCACTAGCATATTACAAAGAAATTAGATTGAGCCTCCTACCTTCTTTTTTTCGTTGGAGAATGTTTTACCTGCATTTGGGTTAACTTTTCAATGTTTAGAGATGTATATGTTTAAAGTTTTGGCCAATAATTGCTGAGTAGCTGAATTTTAACATATATGCATCACATGAGCCACCCTTTAAACACAATTGTGCTTTTTAGTCGTAAGTCATGTAATTTCCTATGAAATGATCAGTACATGTTTTATGTCTGGTCCTTCCCAATTCTTTGTTATTACATCTTATTTTTTCCACTTGTTTGTAAGAGAAGGTGAATAAACCTTATTTTAAAAGATTTAAGAATTATTGGACTAAAGTCTCATTTGCATTGCAACTTAGATTAGCCAAAGCTAATTCTTAGCATTGTCATCTTTTGATATGTTACAGAAAAATAAAAAATTAGAAATAAGGCATTCTAGTTCAGCTTTCTTGAGGGTATGATTTTTCTATAAAAATCCACTGAAAGATGCTGCTTTAGCAAGAAAGCAGTGCTCAAGTACTACTTTCAAAGAAATAAATCTAGGATATAATAATGCTATTTTCTCAAGCAATAATTGATTGCTAGCAAAGATAACCTGAGACTCTCATTGAGTTTAACTGGCTTTATTTATTTATTTATTTATTTATTTATTATTTAAAAATACATTTTTTAAATGAGGTCAGTGTGAATTCATACCAAATGAACTCTCTTAACTCTGGACTTCAAAAAAACTGCCTAAATTCCTTTTAGCCAGATCCGATGGCGTATTAGTAAATAAAAAACGCCAACATATTTGGACAACTGTCGACTTTTCATCTGCTTTTTCAAAATAAAAATAAACAAATAAACACATACATAGATACAACTAAATGATAGGTGGACCTTTAGTGTGTTTTGCCTTCTTTTTGTTTTCGGTTGCAAATGGTTGACCTGTAGCATTTCATTTGAGAGTTAAGCTTTTGTCTAGTTTTGTTCTGTATGTTGTTTTCAAAAATGGGTAAGAGCTTCATGTATTTGACAATCTTCATTTTTAAACACTGCAGAAGGAAAATCAATCACAGGGGAAGTTTATTCAGGCCTTAGAGGTCACTTCCGTGTCTGGCAGGCGCCACCTTTTACACCACGAGTTTCCTTTGGTTTTTAAAACATTGTAACTAACAAGCCTCTAACCAAGACCAATTAGATGAGTTAGAAACCTCAAATTGTAAGCAATTTCACTCAGCTAATTTGAGTGTCTAAATATTCACAAGTATTCATGCTTTTGTTAATTGTGTTAACATTTTTAAAAAGCATTGAAAAAATCAGGCTCTAGTAATATTAAGTTTATGACCTTGCATTCTCCATTTCTCTAAAGATAATCTATTATTTTCCTCCTTTGACCCTTTCATTTGAAATATTACATTAATTTGCAACCTAATTTTAAATATATATTCACTATTATAATATCTTTGCTCATGCTTATTTTCTTATTAACTTGATACATAGCTCAATTTGATTTGCATTTTCTTTTTTTATTTCTTTGTTATGTGAGAAAGAACTGTACTTTCTTCTGGAATATCTAAATCGTGCTTCAATTTATGGTTATACTAGTTTCGTAAAAGTAACTGGAAAGATTTCATTTGGTTTTATATTTTAGTTTTCCTCATATAATTTATGCTATGAACAATCAGGTCACCCAGGTGGAATGTTTAACTAATGGACTAATAATATCTGATTTTTTTTTTTTTTACAGAATTTTTAAACCAAAACTAAGATGTTTGAAAAAAATATTTCTGTTTTGTATTGTATTTTCAATGATGCAAAATGAAAGCTATGGCATTTGGGTATATACATTACCAAATATCAGAATACAGCTCACATCTAATATATGATAACCCCTGAGTGACATTTTTCAAAGAAAACAATAATCTTGAAGAATTTTGCTGACATAATTATCATTTTAACTTCACTATTTGAAAAAAAAAATATTTTATAAGATGCCTTTCTATATGGGTGGAAATGTCAGATAAATGTCATTTTAGGCAGCTGCCTAAGAAGTAATGAAGTGTTTTTATTTTGAACTCTAGGTAAACTAAAAAGAGTCTGTCTTTCTTCTTGATTATAAAAAGTTAAATCACCCTTACCAGGAAGTTTAAGCATTACATTCATTATTTTTAGTGAGAATGTTGAGTATGTTCTTTCCAGCAATGACTCCAAGCAATTATATCATGACTCTTTATTTGTGTTCCTGACTTAACACCTAACATATGTATTTGTAGAAGGAGTATTTTGTGTTCATAGTGACTATTCATATCAGCCAAGCTACCAACATTCTCTCTCTGCCTTACAATATAAGTCCTTGGATTTAAGTAGAAATTACTATGAATATGATTTGACTATGAATTTTATCATGATATTAATTATATAGACAAAATCAGATCACAATAGTATGGATGTAATCAGCTTCTTTAAAAAGTCAGTAGGTTTTATATTAACATTTTTCTGAGGACCCATAGTCTGGAGGATGGAGAGTTTTGTTCAAAATGCACTAGGCATTCTTTTCTTGAGTGATATCTTGGGAAATATATTTTAATTGGGAAATAAGAACAATTAGAAGTGTAAATACTATTCAAGGTATATCTCACTTGAAACAAAGTATCATGTTAATTTATTAATAAAAATGAATTCAAACTAATGTAAAGAAACCAAAAGCACAGGAATTTGGGGCCACTTATTGAAGGAATACGCACACACAAGTGTTTTATAGAAAAAGTACATTGATATTTAAGGTGCAGTTACTGGAAAGCTTAAAAGATAGGCACAAGAAGCTGTATAAGAAGGAAGGAAAACTCACAAACTTAAGACATATTTTGTCCCCAAATATGCAAAAAATTGCATTGGCAAATACAGTGTAATACCACAAACATGTGGAAAATATGAATACACAGTGAAGAGCACATTCATTTATTAAATTATCATATGCTTGGACATCAGTGTAAAGCACTTTCTTGTCTATTTTTCCCATTTTATTCTCAAATGAAATGATCTGTTGTCTTAATCTCTTTTAATATAAAAGAAACTTAGACTCACAGAGGTAAATAACTTCCTTAAGGACATATGACAGTAAGCAACAAATTGGGGCTCTTTGAATCTATGGTTGTCCAACTATAATGTTACTTTGCTTCCTGGAGGGTTCTGAGCTGCTAGCTTTTCTTGTAAAAGCAAATCTCGGATTGTGTTCCTTATGATATCAGATTTGCTTTCCTCTCATGCTTAATCCCTTGATTTTGGTTTGGTATTCTATTTATTATGTTGTATCTACTTTTCACTATGTAAAAACTTCGTTCTATACTTTTCACTATGTAAAAACTTCCAATGAGAAAGAAAATCAGAGTTTTGGCTTTACAATTAGCATCCCAAAGCTTTCTAGAGATCAGAGTTGCATGACATAAGTTGCTGCCATTCTGAATCACCAGGGATCATGGATATTTAGCAAGACTAAAGGTGCTAATCTCATTCTGTCACTTACATGTTAGGTTTTTCAGTGGTTAAAGACTAGTAGTTGAAACAGTATCAAAATTAATCTTATGCTAATTGTTGTATTTATCAGCTTAAGTGATTAGATTTAGATTATTTATGTGTGAGTGAGCATGCACCCATCCCTGTGAATTCTTAATAACAAAATGCTCTTTTTGGCCCTATCACTGTTAATGACTGTTCTACTTTCCTATCTTCTATACAGCCTCTTTTACATCACTCACTGTTATCCCTATTATGATCTCAATTAGAACCCTACCCTTATGCTCAGGTCAACCTCAGACTATTGACTTTAAAAATTCCCCTTGTTTATATTCGGATGCTTGCTATTTCAACTTACTCTTTCTTGATCCAACGCACTTCTTTCAATTCTGAGATTTTCTTTAATCATAAGCTTTATTTTGGCCTAGCTCTGACCTGGGGTACCTTCCTACTGCATTACTGAATTACAAAACCTGATTTCTCAGAAACTCACTTATGAAGAGGAGAAGACATTTCTGCACTTTTATGATAATTATTTCCAATTATGAAATCACTTAGTTCATATCATTGCCTCTAGGAAAACTCCTCACAAACCTGGGATCATAAGAATTTATGCATTTTCTTGGATCCTAATTGAATTATTAGTCTCTTTTTCATATTGTTTAATGGTAAAAATTTAGTTTCCCCAGAAAATCAACACTTTCAGATCCAAATTATTCCTTTATGCTTTACTTTTATTGCATTTCCTGTTATTTTATATTTGTTTGAAATAAGTAGTGAATTATAACTAAGCCAGCTGAGTTTACTCATATTAAGAATTAATATAGATTTTTCATTCTGTTTTTCTTTCCCTTGGGTATTAAGTAGCGTTAGCTGCATGCACTAAGAGAAAAGCCACATATGTAAATAAAGCAAGAGGTATTCTACTATAATGGTGCAAATTATCTCTTCTGCTGCATTAGCCTCTGAGAGTCCAGTTGAGGGGTTAGAAAATAGATCTTTTTACCTCTGTGTATCTCTTATAAGCAGTTTTAATCATGTCACAAAGAGAACACTCAATAATTTTTGTTGGATGAATAAGAATTTGTTCTCCTTAGTTTATCTGAAATAGAGTAGCAATGAAGTAAATATCTCTAGCAAAGTACAAAATGGAATAATTACTGCAAAAGTCAATATGTTGTACTAAAAATAGAAAGTATCAGGCATTCGAATCCCTGCAATTAAAAGAATGTTATCTTGTGGTCTACTGAGAAAAACGAAGGAAGTTTTAAATTGCTTTTCTAAAACTAATTTGCAACAAAAGGCATTTAAGGATTGATAATTATTAGTTTGTTGTATTATGGTAAAATATTGCAGCCTGAAAGAACTGAAAAGAGAGCAAATTCCTTTTTCCTTTAAACTTAATATTTAAAGTAAATTACGCAAACTGAATAGTAGTTTATTGAGGAAAAGCCTATTGTTTTATTACCCAGCTAAGCTCATAATTGAAATGATAGTGATTACAACCAAATGCTCTGTAAAGAGCTATCACATTTTTGAATTAGGAAAAAGTATATGAATCAACATATTGTTAACCTGCATAGCAATTGTCCATTTTCTTGTCAGAGAATTTAGCATTGTATTTAGTGTAAAATTATATCTAGTGGACCTAGACTTTTAGAAAGAGAAAAGGCTACTTCAAAAAATTTCATTGTCAAGGTTGTATTTGTTATCTTTTTTCCTCTAAGGTAATTGCATGATGAAATTATGTGTGAAAAAAGAATTTTCAGCTACTACCTTGAATAAAGGTTAGGAAAAGGTTATGTTTAGCATAACTCCATTTCCAACACCTTGTTGCCCTGTAGGCAGAATAATCGAATTTCATTTCTTTTCTGATTCCAATAGAGTACTATATCCTCAGTCTTTTTGTGTGTGTATGTATGTGTGTATATATATATATATTTTTTTTTTCCCTTATCCATATTTGCATTCCTTCCACTGATTGTGTGGACAAATAGGATGATAGAAATGCAATGATTTGGGAATCACAGTATTTTTTAGAATGTTCTTTATTTTCCCACATTTCCATTTCTACTACCATGAGATACCTCCCAATGATAGTTTTTCTCTTTAAAATCCTAAATTAGTTTCTTTCTAAGATGTTGCTCAATTTGACTCAGAAAGAAAAAAAATGACCAAATATTTCAGTTTTGTTTTTGTAACAGTGGAATAACATAGTGTCAATACGGTATTGGCATCCAGACCAAAGAAATACTTTATGCCTATTATGAATATATTATTTCCTACAAATAAATGAAATATCTAGTTTTTCATTCATTCATGTGCTACTAATTACTTACTATGTGCCAAGCATTATTTTACAAAGATAGCCTATACAGAATTATTTTTAAAACATAGGTGTGTGAGTTGAGAATTGTTGCACAAAATGAGCAATACTCCTCAAAACTAACAAGGTCATCAAAAACAATGAAAGTTTGAGAAACTCACATCCAAAAGGAGTCTAAAGAGACATGACAACGAAGGCAATGTGGTATCTTGGATGGGATCTGGGAGCACACAAAGATATTAGGCATACAGTTAGACAATGTGAATAAAGTACAGACTTCAGCTAATCATAATGTATCAGTATTGGCTCATTAATTGTGACAAATATGCCATCTCAGTGTAAGATGTTAATAATAGGGGAAATGGGTGTGAAATATATAAGATTTCTCTGTACTATCTTGACAATTTTTCCATAAGTCAAAACTTTATTAAAATAAAAACTTTATTTTAAAAAAGGTGGGAAGAATCTTAGCTATAATAGATTTAGCCCTAAACTCCTCATTTTATAGAGGAAAAAAGTAAAAGTCATAAAGCTTGTATAGTTTTTCTAGAGTAAGATACAGCTTATGAGTTAAGGAACTGAAACCAGACAATGGCACCTAACTGAAATGAATTTAGTCTTTAGCATAACTAAAAACAAAAACTGTAATATTTTATTACACTATGAAAATAAATGTATCAATCTTTACAGAAAAAATACCCTTAGTACATGTTTTTTGTTCACTAACTTCATTGGTGCATTATATTAATGAGGTCCAATAGCCTCTCTAACCAATGGTATCCTGCACTGGCTTAAGATGTGTGTGTGTGTGTGTGGTGTGTGTGTGTGTGTGTTCTGTGCCCTCTAAGTACTTTCTGGATGTTCTTTCTCATCTTGACACTTATAAACGATCCATTTATATACTTTCTTTGTCTCTGCACAACTGATATCTGTTACACTTAATCTCCTTTATTTCTACTTATTTTGGAAAATTTTAATTTCTTGCTTTATGAATAACTTTAGGATACAGATTTTATTACAAAGTTAGAAAGAATGATCTTTTATGCTATATTGGGCTATATTTGAGCTCTGCTGAAAAAAGTCAAGAGAGTGATTAACAAACTAAATGTAAAACATATATATGTGTGTATATATCTACATATATATATATATATATATATATACACACACACACACACACACAAATTATTTGATCCATATGCCCAGTTACCAACAAGGTTTGAAAAACATAAAAGGATAATACCATCATATTCACTTTCTGATGTCCAACTACAGTTGACCCTTGAACAATGCAGGGGTTAGAGGTGCCAACCCTATGCATAGTTAAAAATCTGTGTATAACTTTTGACTCCCTAAAAGCTTTACTAATAATAACCTGCTATTGACCAGAAACCTTACTGACAACATAAACAGTTGTAAAACATGTATTTTTGTGTTATATGCATCATATATTGTATTCTTACAATTAAGTAAGCTAGAAAAAATAATTGTTCTTAAGAAAACCGTAAGGAAGAGAAAATAGATCTACTATTCTTTAAGTAGAGATGAGATCTTCATATAGGTCTTCATCCTCATCATCTTCACATTAAATAGGGTGAGGAGGAGGAAGAAGAGGGGTTGGTTTTGCTATCGCAGGGGTGGCAGAGGTGAAGAAGGTAGAAGGAGAAGCAGCAGAGGCGGGCATACTCAGCATAACTTTTATCATGCATAAGTGGACCTGTGCTGTTCAAACCCATGTTGTTGCTCATTGGTCAGCTGTAGTTTATGTTGATCTATAGAAATACCATCTGGCATCTATGAGAGATGTGGAAGGATCCTATCAGCTATATTGAGGCTATTGTTCATAGGTGATTATGATACTTGTGGGGGGCTCCCTGACTTCCTACTTTATATCATTTATTTTAATGCAAAGAAATGTTTGACGTGCTTGAGCAAATGCAAAAAACTACAGTTCAATGTGAATAAGAAAAAAGAGATAACCACAGTCTGATCAAGTAAAATCTCTAAGGAGTATTTAAAAGACACTAGAGTAAATGGGGGGATGAGGTATGGTTGCACAATTTACTGTTTTGACACAGATAATAAAGTTCCTTGACTCTGTCAGTTCAAGATGTACCATAAAATAGTAGAAATTATACTATATCTGGATATAATCAAATCTTACTTTATTGAACAGAACAAGATCCCAACATAGTTGAAAACCAAGGCATAAGTAAAATAAACAATTATTATTATTTTTTTTTTGAGACGGAGTCTTGCTCTGTCACCCAGGCTGGAGTGCAGTGGCACAATCTTGACTCATTGTAAGCTCCGCCTCCTGGGTTCACGCCATTCTCCTGCCTCAGCCTCCCGAGTAGCTGGGACCAGAGGCGCCCACCACCACGCCTGGCTAATTTTTTGTATTTTTAGTAGAGACAGGGTTTCACTGTGTTAGCCAGGGTGGTCTCAATCTCCTGACCTTGTGATCCACCCACCTCAGCATTCCAAAGTGCTGGGATTACAGGCGTGAGCCACTGCGACTGGCCAAAATAAATAATTTCAAACAGGTGAAGAAGAGAAATACAGAGAGAATCACAGTACAGTATCAGGTCTGTGGAGACACACTGCATGTTAAGTCTATACCTATATTAAGTGTTTTTGTATGTCAGAACAACGTGTGGATAGATTGCATTGCACATACCGACCATATGAGGATTACAGCTTTTGATATTTTGCAGGGAGTATAATTAGAAAAATATTACCATATGTTATTAGGACCATGGACAGATCATGAGAATCGTGAAAGAGTCTGTGCCGAAGTCTCAGTAATGTGATCAAATTAACAAATGGAGACAGAATAAAATTTGAAATGAGCACAAAGGAAATGCTACGTGTCATCCCAACAGCTGTTTTTACCAGACTTAGGAAAGTAGTCGAGGGTAAGCGGGTTGCTGACAAGCTACTGTCTTGAGGAAAATGAGGGAGAGAGAACTGGTAACTGCACAAAAGATATGTCCACTTACTTTTTCACCCACCCTGGATTTTCAATACTTTTCACTTGACAAGCAAAAAAGTAATAAGGATGTGTGTAAAGCTTTTTATCCCACTGAAAATTGTTGAGCAGAACTTTTCAGGGACATCTGGTCTCACTTTTAGAGCAGAATGACAGAAACGTTCAACATTCATAAGCACCTTGGAAAATGGGGTATGTGACAATTTATGCCCTGTTTCTCCTCTTTATGTGTGAGTAGCTTAGAATTTGTTGATTGGGCATAGATAAGTTCAACAGGTTTAAAGCTAAACACTTTTAGGTTCAAGCCTGTCTATACAATTTCCCTGATAATGAGAGGAAAAAAAATTTAAAAAGGAAAGGTGTGGCCATTAAATATATTAGACTACCCCATTCCATGTACATGATTTGGGGACGGTTATGAAGTAACCACTTCATAATGGTTATTCCTTATCACTTAAATCATTGTGGAAATTTGCTCCTTCAAAAACAGGCATACAATTCTCTAGTAATGACAACTTCAGCACTCAGGAGACAAAAAAAAGTGAGATAGCAGGGATTTTCCATACTGAGCTTTGCTCCAATTTTAGAACCAATAAGCTAATTTCTCTCCTTCATGCTAATAGGTTTTCAAGTCACTTAGGTATTTAAAATACTACTTTTAGATTATAGAACTGGAAGAGATAATAGATTTGACATTTTTCAAACTATCTTTTCTAGATGTGCCCCCAAACTCATCCTGCCAAATGCAGATTGAAATAAAAATCTGAAGCACTTTTTCAGAAGAATCACTGATGCTGGTACTGCGTGGGTATAGTTGGAAGGATAAATTTGCAATAGATTCTCATCAAACTCCTTATTCCAATCAATGAGAGGGGAAAATACGTAGGGGCAAGAAAGAGATATTGTATAGTATTCAGCACTCCCCTGGCAGCCTAATTCTGCAGTAAGTCAAGTGAACCAAGAGCCTCACCTCACCTAACCTAACTTACTCCTTAGCCTCTCAGTACTGGCAGGCTGGACGTACACCAGCCCTTGCTCTGGAAGAACCATATCCTTTCCCTCATATTCACTCTCTTAGGTAAGTTTCCCCAGTGAAGTCATATGGTTACATTTTAAAAATCTGCTGCTACTTTTTTAGTGCATGCAGTCCCGGGGAGCAGGAGTGAGGAAGGAATGGAGCGGGGAGGAAAGGAGAACACATGCCAGAACACAATATTCAAAGACCACCGTTTGGTACAGAGCATGACTGATTGCTCAACCTCGTAGGGTCAGCATCTGAAATGCTTTAGAAAAGGCTGCTTATGAATGCCATCTCAAGACCATAGTGGATCTTTGGGTTAGGTAGCAGGTACCACCAGCTTTCACAACAGAAGTCCGGGAATTTAAAACATCTGTTGTTCTATATTGCAGACACAGAACTAGCAGTTTTACAACTGTCTGTTCTCCTGGAAATTAATTTCTCCCAGTTCTCATTTCACAATTTTAAAAACTTTGGCTTTATTTTCTCAACCCATTTTCTGATTTCCTACATGAATTATCACTAGTTCATATGTCCACTTTGCTTTCTATTTTGATTCACACAGATTGACTTTGCAATCCATTTTTCATGCTCCTCAGCCACCCCAGGTTTGTGCACAGGTTCTTATGACCAGAATGCATGAGATTCGATGTTCTCTACTTTAATTTGCTGGCTATAGATAAGGGATATTCTCCCAGTTCCTGTTGTGTTCCAAGATAAAATCTTAAAGATCTCTCTAGATAGGTGACATACTCATACAGTATTTTTTTTCCTACTTGAATTGCTATCACTTAGCATTTTATACATTACTTTCATATATTTTCTTTTTAGACTTCCCCATCAATTCATACAGCAGATATCATCATGTGCAGTCCGGGTGTGATGATTTGGGCCCAGAGAGACCAAGTAAGTGAATTGCCTGAAGACACATTGTTGGTGAGTAACAAAATATGGGGACCTGGAGCAATACTAATTTCACAACCCTATTTACTATCTTCTGCAAAGTAAGAAAAAAAAATGGTATGACTTTGGAAAAAATTGATGAAGTTCCCAGGTGTCAGATTAAAGCATAATATTGGAGAAGGGGAAACTCCGTTTATCACCCAGTGAAGTGGATTTAGGGATTAGATCTTTCTCTGTTAGTTATAGTGCATTATTCAGGGCAGATACATGTGCCTGATCATGTTGATCAGATAAAGCAGATGACCATTAAAGTCCCCTGTCACAGTATGAAATATGACTGTATGTTCTGCTATTCCTATTTAATGGAGAAATGTGAGAAAACTGTTCTTTGTTGAAAATCAACTCACAAAATAAACAAATAACATTGTATCTATTAACACTAGCAAATGAGAACAGAAAATAGATGACTGAAAATCATACTTTTAGCATAATATATGAATGATGCAAATTCCTTGGGGGTAAAAAAAATTAGCAATCTGTTCATACTGGTTGCCAGAAAGTTCTTGAATTTAAATACGAATACTTCTATTTTGACTGTGAAGGCTGACAGAGCTGTATGTCTGAAATTTAATCTAACCAGTGACGTTAGGATATAACAGCAGATATTCTGGACTGAAAGTGGGTACTCATCAATACAAATACCACACTGAGATGTAATAAATATCTCCTTGCCAACTTTTTTCTATGATGTCACTATGAGCTTTATGCAAGAATATTTGCTACTTTATATTTTAAAAACCTTTAAAATAAATGATATTTGGACGTCACGCTACCTGACTTCAAACTATACTACAAGGCTACAGTAACCAAAACAGCATGGTACTGGTACCACAACAGAGATATAGACCAATGGAACAGAGCAGAGTCCTCAGAAATAATACCACACATCTACAGCCATCTGATCTTTGACAAACCTGAGAGAAACAAGAAATGGGGAAAGGATTCCCTATTTAATAAATGGTGCTGGGAAAATTGGCTAGCCATAAGTAGAAAGCTGAAACTGGATCCTTTCCTTACCCCTTATACGAAAATTAATTCAAGATGGATTAGAGACTTAAATGTTAGACCTAATACCATAAAAACCCTAGAAGAAAATCTAGGTAGTACCATTCAGGACATAGGCATGGGCAAGGACTTCATGTGTAAAACACCAAAAGCAACGGCAGCAAAAGCAAAAATTGACACATGGGATCTAATTAAACTAAAGAGCTTTTGCACAGCTAAAGAAACTACCATCAGAGTGAACAGGCAACCTACAGAATGGGAAAAAATTTTTGCAACCTACTCATCTGACAAAGGGCTAATATCCAGAATCTACAAAGAACTCAAACAAATATACAAGAAAAAAACAAACAACCCCATCAAAAAGTGGGGAAAGGATATGAACAGACATTTCTCAAAAGAAGACATCCATACAGCCAACAGACACATGAAAAAATGCTCGTCATCACTCGCCATCAGAGAAATGCAAATCAAAACTACAATGAGATACCATCTCACACCAGTTAGAATGGCAATCATTAAGAAGTCAGGAAACAACAGGTGTTGGAGAGGATGTGGAGAAATAGGAACACTTTTACACTGTTGGTGGGATTGTAAACTAGTTCAACCATTATGGAAAACAGTATGGCGTTTCCTCAAAGATCTAGAACTAGATGTACCATATGACCCAGCCATCCCACTACTGGGTATATACCCAAAGGATTATAAATTACTCTACTACAAAGACACATGCACACGTATGTTTATTGCGGCACTATTCACAATAGCAAAGACTTGGAATCAACCCAAATGTCCATCTGTGACAGACTGGATTAAGAAAATGTGGCACATATACACCATGGAATACTGTGCAGCCATAAAAAAGGATGAGTTTGCATCCTTTGTAGGGACATGGATGCAGCTGGAAACCATCATTCTTAGCAAACTATCACAAGAAGAGAAAACCAAACACCGCATGTTCTCACTCATAGGTGGGAACTGAACAATGAGATCACTTGGACTCGGGAAGGGGAACATCACACACTGGGGCCTATCATGGGGAGGGGGGAGGAGGGAGGGATTGCATGGGGGAGTTATACATGATATAAACGTCATGCACATGTACCCTAGAACTTAAAGTATAATAATAAAAAAAAAAAAAGATATTTGGAATAAAATATTAGCAGTAGCAGATAAATCATCACCATTTGATCATTTATATTTGACGATGGTAAAGTGATAGCCTTAATGTCATTCCATACATGTGAAGCACATTGAAATTATTAGCAACATATCAAGAATTCTGAATGAAACAACACACCTAAATCTGAAGTCTTCTCTCTACTCTCCTTATCCTCTAATGCTATGTATATCTGGGCTGTCTAATTATAAACACACCTTGGTAGGTGAGAAACTGTTATTTCAAGATGATGCTGTGCAAAATTCTTGGTTAGATTTGTGTTTAAGGTCTAAATGAATGCTATTAGTATATTATGGAGAGTGTCTGGCTTGGAACAAAGTATTGATGTACTTTCTAGAAACAGAATTAGTATGAGCAGAACTCATTTCTGTAGGAGATCTGGACTCATTGAGCAGTGAGAAATGTCAAGGTCACATGTCCAGCCTGAGAATGTGAAGGAGAGAAGGACCATAGAGACAGAAAGTCTGATTCTTTCCTCTGCTCAAACTTGTCCAAGGTACTTCCTAACAACAAGAAAATGGCAGAACCTGAAAAAATGAATGTTCGTAAGTCTGAATAGCAGGAATGGAATCAAATTAAACATCAAATTGCAGGGTTCACAAAAGTATTTTAAATATATATATATATGTATTTTTTTTTCTTTTAAGCAAGCAACATTTGTCTGCACTGTTCTGTGTTTATGTTTATGTGTGTGTTTTGCAGTAGACTGATAACAAGAAAGAATAAAATCACTTGCTTGACTGAAAGAGTCTGTTAATAAGTAGAGGAGAGAGACATGTTCACTACATGGATAAACATAATAGGATGAAAAGAGACCCTGTGCAAAAGGAAGGATTAGAAGGGTGTCTGTGAGAAAGAATGACAGTCTGATACTAATAAAAAGCATTTATTAAGGAGAGTAATGTCTTTTCTTCAACTTGAGCTACTGAGTTTAATTTCTGCTCTTTCTGACTATGCTGAGATCAGAGCACGAAACTTTTCCCTAGCCAGGTAGTTATTAGAGAAACACTGAGCTCTATTGGTGAATCTACAATCACCACTCAATGATGGCAAATGGGATTTATGATTAGACTATGAAATAGATAAGAGTATCTTTAACTATCTTTGAGAAGTGCATGGTTGTGCAGACAGGTAATGCTGTGGTCCTTACCTGTCTTAGACAGGGACCCTGCCTGAGGAAGACTGACTTATAGCCAGGATTCCTGTCTAGAACAATTGCTTAGAAGGAAGAGGTGGGAGGAGTGGACAGGGGTGTTGTGTCAGGTTACAACATGAAAAATGTTTGTTTGTTTGGAATATTCACTGGTCAACCAGAGCAGGCCTTTTCGGTGCTGTTCTAAGTTGTTTTTTATTTCATTTTTAAAACTTAAAATCCTGTAAGGGACTGCCTAACCATCCTGATTTATATGTACATGAATAAGTAAGCTCTTGTTAACATGTGTGATACATAGTATTTGACAGTGCTTCCAGGAATTCAGGACACTACTCAGAAGCTTATTAGATATGCTATACTTCATGAAAACACCCAAATTATTTATCATTAACTCTCATTTTACTGGAGAGGAATATTACTGGAAGAAATTAGATTTTCCAAGGTAAGCTGAAAATAATTTATTTCATTCTGAAATATCATTCTTTTTGTTTCCTTCTTTTCTTCCTTTCTTTCCTTTCCTTTTCTTTTAGTTAACCTTGGAGCAAACTTTTTTTTCTATAAAAAATGACTCTAAACAATAACCTTTGGCTACCATTTCTCAGTACCAGATGATTTACGCACAGTAAATACATTCAGCCAAAGATGTGACCAATTATCTTTTTGAAATGTGATTTTTAGAAGGAAAGGCATTCTCCAGACTGACTGATTGACGGAGATGGACTACCCCTGGTCCAAACAAGCCACTGGCATCTTCTGCCTGCCCATGGTGCAGCTTCCTGAGTTTCCTTTCTTTCTTTTGTAGAGCTCTGTGGCTTCTTGACTAACACATGAGGCCACCTCCCAGAGCTGTTTGAACTGTTCCTGCTGATAGGGGAGGGCATTTCTCCAGCTCTGCTTCTAGACTCCCTCTTACTCTTCAGATGGCCTCTCACGCAGTTGCACATTGAGTTATCCTTTCAAAAGGTAATTTCATAAAAATGTACAAATATGATCTTCTGTAAGTTATTTGCAATGGATAGATGGGCCAAAAGCTAAGGTGAAAGACACAGACTTTGAATGCTAAATCTTATTGAGTTTTAAGGATATATTTTTATATTGTATGGATTCCTGCTAAGCAGTGATGGTCTCATGGCAAAAGATTAATGTTCCAGACATGAAGGTTGCTGAACCCAAACGATCTCAGGAAGAAGCTATTCTTCACACACAGCTATCCAGGTTGCCAATTTAGAATGCATTTTTATCTAAGCAGAGTATATGTGTGGACATATTTCCTGTAACTTCTGCAGTCACAGATATAAATATTTTCTGATTAGCATTTCTATGGCCAACTT
The DNA here is from genome assembly GCF_009764315.1 of Trachypithecus francoisi. NCBI lineage: Eukaryota > Metazoa > Chordata > Mammalia > Primates > Cercopithecidae > Trachypithecus > Trachypithecus francoisi. The sequence goes on from NW_022681458.1 coordinate 103,324,708, forward strand.
AGTTTCTGACCCTACCTTGTCAAGGAATAAGGTTTATGTCTCAGTCTGTGACCTACTTTTTTGCCAGGATTGTCACCTGTGATCCCAAGTCTGCTCTCAACCCACTATAAACCTAATTCTAGGCCAGAGGTCAGAGATCATAGGCCAGTTTACAAATATTGCATTTATTGTTCTAATTCTTAAACAGCATATATAGTTCTCTGTGGCTAGGTAGAGAGAGAAGAGTAGACGTGACAAGCCAGCTGGGGCAGACAAACTCACCTTGTCAATTACTTGGCAATTTCATGCAGAATAGTTCTTATGTCTGATTTTACCTATATCTTATTTGGAAAGCTTCTAACCCAAATTACTAAAAACGTTTTCCCTTATTGTAATCAAAATGTAATCTACATATGTCAAAGTGCAAATATTAATATATACAGCTTACCAAATAGAAATAGAACAAGAAATATCAGCAACATTTATTTTTTAATCACATTCTTATCACTACAAAAAGTTTTAGTAACTTTCATATTTGCATATTTCTTTATAAATTATATATACAAACTTGGGTGCAATATTCATCATAAAACATTCTTAAAAATATAAATTAAAAATGTGAGAAGCTAACAAATGAAAGGGAAGTTACAATATTTTTTTCTTATACTGATACAGTTTGGATATTTGTTCCTACCCAAATCACATGTTGAATTTAATCCGTAATGCTGGAGGTGGGGTCTGGTGGGAAATGTTTGGGTCATGGGGGCAGATCCCTCATGGCTTCATGCTGCCTTCCTGATAGTGAGTTCTCTTGTGAGATCTGGTCATTTAAAAGTGTGTGGCACCTCCCCTACCCCCCAACTCTCTCTCATTCCTGTTCTCACCATATGAGAAACCTATTCTGCTTTGCCTCCAGCAGTGATTGTAAGCTTCCTCAGGCCTCTTCAGAAACAGATGCTGCTATGCTTCTTGTATAGCCTGCAGAACCATGAGCCAATTAAACCTATTTTCTTTGTAAGTTACACAGTGTCAAATATTTCCTTGTAGCAATGCAGGAACAGCCTAATCCATAAATCACAAAATATTCTGTCCTGGGAAGCACATTCCTTCCCTTTGGAGTTGTTTGTATGGCTCATGATGCACAGTTGCTTCTTTCTGTCTTACTGATCTCAAGTTGAAGACACTCATTGTCTTCTTGGTTTCTCTCTATTAACTTGCTTCATTATCTCTTCCTGATTTCTGAACTCTGGTATGTAGACATTCAGAATTGATATGCTCTTCATATATTTTTTACTTCTCCCATGGCTTAGAAGACAGTTGTGTAGATATGGAATATTTGGTTTAAATTCTCAGATTTAGTTCAGCTCTGGTAGCCAACTTCTCTGAGTCTGCCTTGTCCAGTGGTTGCCAACAAATGGACATGGTGTGTGTAACTACATATTTACAACTTGTTATGTAACAAGTGAAAATATCAGGTCCTCTATCTCAATGAAAGCTATTACATTATGTAGTGTGGATCTTTTTGGTACTAACTTATCATTATCCTTTGCATTTAAGTGATGTCAAGTTTTATAAGTATCTGTGTAAGAGAAACAAATATGGTTTATATCTGTATCCAATCCTGACATGGAAATATAGTCTTTTTTTTTTTTTTTTTTTTTTTTTTTTTTTTTGAGACGGAGTCTCGCTCTGTAGCCCAGGCTGGAGTGCAGTGGCCGGATCTCAGCTCACTGCAAGCTCCGCCTCCCGGGTTTACGCCATTCTCCTGCCTCAGCCTCCCAAGTAGCTGGGACTACAGGCGCCCGCCAACTCGCCCGGCTAGTTTTTTGTATTTTTTAGTAGAGACGGGGTTTCGCCGTGTTAGCTAGGTTGGTCTCGATCTACTGACCTCGCGATCCACCCGTCTCGGCCTCCCAAAGTGCTGGGATTACAGGCTTGAGCCACCGCGCCCGGCCGGAAATATAGTCTTTTAAAATATAAAGTTACAGTGTCTGCTGGTCTTTTTTTTTTTTTTTTTTTTTTTTTTTGAGGCGGAGTCTCGCTCTGTCGCCCGGACTGGAGTGCAGTGGCCGGATCTCAGCTCACTGCAAGCTCCGCCTCCCGGGTTTACGCCATTCTCCTGCCTCAGCCTCCCGAGCAGCTGGGACTACAGGCGCCCGCCAACTCGCCCGGCTAGTTTTTGTATTTTTAGTAGAGACGGGGTTTCACTGTGTTAGCCAGGATGGTCTCGATCTCCTGACCTCGTGATCCGCCCATCTCGGCCTCCCAAAGTGCTGGGATTACAGGCTTGAGCCACCGCGCCCGGCCCTGCTGGTCTTTTAAAATGTAAAATTACTGTGTCTCCTGTTTGATACTATTTGTCATATTCAAACATGTTATGCTGAGAATTTTTCTCTCTGTGATGATGGACTGCGAGGTTGGCCAGTCTTCTGCTGTGCTGTCTTAGTATCACTCCATTAAGCTTTGTGATCTAGAGATTAGAACCATTGGTTTGTCTTCATGTCTTACAGATAATTGCCCCATTGCGTGTGTCTGTGTGTGTGTATTTGTGTGTGTGTGTTTAACATTAATACTTCTAAATTTTTTATTTTGAAATAATTTTAAGCTTGGAAAGTTGCATAGATAATACTTAGAATTTTCTTACAAACTTTACCCAGCTTTCCCAAATGTTGACATTTTAGATAACCACAACCAATGATCAAGCCCGGAAATTATCATTGACAAATACTACAACTTAAATGAATTACCTTGTTTAAGTTATATTAATTATCTCAGTAAAGCCTTTATAAAGTGTAACATCACTTAATCTCTTTTCATCTGGAACACTTCCTCAAATCTTTCTTTATCTTTCTTGAGTCCTTGCCAATTGCTTTGTAAGCTATCCTTCAAATTGTGTTTGACGTGTTTTCTCATGATTAAATTCAGTTTAGAAATTTCTGGCAGAAATAACACATAAATAATGGGGTTTTTTCCTTCCTCAGTGTATTACATCAGAAGCTATATGTATAGTTATTTTTTACCTCTGGCGATATGAACTATGATCATCTATTTAGGGTGATGTTTAGGTCTTTCCTAGAAAGTTATTTTTCCCTTTGCTTTTATCTTCAGAGACAGCTTCCTCTCTTCCCCTGTTTATTTCTTTGTTTAATTGTTTACTTACTAGTATGGACTCGTGGATATATGCCTGATTTTAGGTTATAATTAATTAATCAATCAGTCAGAGTATAAGTTTTCATGCATTGCTATGATCATCTATTTTCTTGCTCTGATTGTCCTAAAATTGGACATGGGAGCCTCCTCATGTTGACTTTTATTTTCTTTGACATTCCACCACTCTTTAAGACTTCCTTACTTTCTGAGACCACAAAATGTTCCAGTCTTACCTTATCCATTAAATGTACTAGTCCAGTAACATAGCTTGCTCTAAAAAGCATTATTTCTTTTTGTTGGATAATGGTGTTTAGAAATCATTATCTGGATAACAGGTGTTCTCCTTGCACTGGTATGTCATTGTTTCTAGGTCTTCTCAATAAAAGGAACTACTAAACATATGTAAGGAAACACATGCATATTTACATTTTATATTTATCTATTTAAAAAACAATTACTTTATCCTAATACCTTTAGTTCTGATCCTATACCACAAGTTTCATTTTACATTATTTAAAACTCTTTCATTTGATAGTAAGAAATCTGGCTCTCACTATCCACATTATATTCATGTATTTGCTCAATTCTGGAATACACATAGTCTCAACATTAGTCGTTTATATTTATGTAAAAAACAATTGACTAACAAGAGTATAACAGTTGTGTACAGTTTTTTGTTTTTGTTTTTGTTTTTTTGAGACGTATTCTCACTCTGTCTCCCAGGCTGGAGTTCAGTGGTGCAATCTTGGCTCACTGCAACCTCTGCCTCCGGGGTTCAAGCGATTCTCCTGCCTCAGCCTCCTGAGTAGTTGAGATTACAGGTGCCCACCACCACACCCAGCTAATTTTTTGTATTTTTTTTTTTTTTCCAGTAGAGATGGGGTTTCACTGTGTTAACCAGGGTGGTCTCGATCTCCTGACCTTGTGATCTTCCCACCTTGGCCTCCCAAAGTTCTGGGATTACAGGCATGAGCCACCATGCCCATTCAGTTGTGTACAGTTTTAATTCACTTAGAGTACATAGTCAAAATACTGTTGTCTAAAATTAATTAGGTTAGTTATTTTCTCCTGCAACTCCTTCAATGTGTTTATGATATTTATTTGAAATAAGGAACATCTCTTTTTTAGCCTCATTTTTGATTCCTTCATATGACCTGTTGATTTAAATTAATTGTTTTAATGTTTTGAGAATATGAAATATTAGCATGGTTCTAAAAATCACACCCCAAAAGGCATATTTATAGAAGTTTCACTCTCTGATTGTCCTTTCTACTGTGCTCCCATTTCTCATTCTTTCCATCCCATTCTCACTCATCACCTACAGGCAAACAAGCTCAGTCATTCCTGTTAGTTTTTCTATTGTTCTTTTTATTTTTCACAAAGGGATATATGTATATATGGAATATATATATATGGAATATATATGGTATATATATGGTGTATATATATGGTATATATATGGAATATATATATGAGAAAAGATAGATATTACATGACAGATAACTTACTGAAAAGTCTATTTATTTACTTATTTATTTATTTATTTTCACTTAATGGTTATGCCCTGGAAATTACTCCATATCAGTTCACAGGGTTCTTCCTCATTCACCTTACAACTATATTTACATTGTGTATATTGTTTACTAAATTATTCTCCAATGTTTGGGAATTAAGATTGATTCTAAGATGTTTGCACTGACAAACGATGTGGGAATAAATAATCTTCATTTTTTAACTGCTGGATACATATCTTCATAGTTTCCCATTTTTAATGTGTCATGTACTGATTCTTCTGTATCTTTCTAGAGTACATGCTTTCTCTGTTAAAGCTGTGGCAAATTTCTAGACTTGGCATCAGGTGGCTTTTGATGATTCTCAAAGATAATATTCATCTAACATGAATACATTTTATTGCTCCTGGGGACAGCTATAAGAATGTCCTACTGCCGCCAGGCATAGTGGTTCATGCCTGTAATCCCAGAACTTTGGGAGGCCTAGCGGGGCAGATCACCTGAAGTCGGAAGTGTGAGACCAGCCTGACCAGCATGGAGATACCCCATCTTTACTGAAAATACAAAATCAGCCAGGCATAGTGGCACATGCCTGTAATCACAGCTACTTGGGAGGCTGAGGCAGGAGAATTACTTGAACCTGGGAGGTGGAGGTTGCTGTAAGTTGAGATTGAACCATTACACTTCAGCCGGGGCAACAAGAGCAAAACTCTGTCTCAAAACAATAACAACAACAACAACAACAACAAAATGCCCCACTGCCTAAAAATGTATCCTAAACAACGAAGTTCAGAAATGTTTTAATCAATGAAAGCAAAAATAAAATGTACATGGAGCTTCCCAAAGGTAAAACATTGCTTAGCAACTGTTAGTTTTCTCATTAAGACAAATTTTAAGTCATTGCTATTTATTTTCTTTGCTATATACCGTTTCGTAAAAGTATCTTTTGTAATTTTTTTTAAAAAAGTATGCAAATCCCCCCACACATATAAAGCTCAATGTATTTTCACAAAGTTATATGTATTCAGAAACTGGGGCAGAGTAAGAAAAATACTGCCCACATTTGACATCTATCACTTCAGTTCACTTACCAAAAAGCTACACAAAAGCATATTGTATCTCCTTTTACACTTTGCCAATGAAATATACAGTCCTGTCTATGTTTTGGTAAATGGAGCCAGATTGTCTCAGCTTTATTCCCAATTCATGTTCACTGAACTACAGCAAAACTCTACATCAAAATAGACCATAAATATGTTTCTTCAAATGTAAAACAGAAGTAATTATATTCTGCACAGTAAGAAAAGATTAATGAGATAGTGCCCATAAAGTATTCATTTAAAAGGCTCTGGGAAAAAAATAAACTCAAAAATACATTTTCATTACCCCTTAAAAATAAAATTAGGGAGCTCTCCAATGAAGTTGAATTTTGTGTTTGTTTCTTCTTAACTATATATTTGCTGAATGGAATTTCTTTCTTTTTTTTTTTTTTTCTTTCGAGACAACGTCTCCCTTTGTTACCCAGGCTGGAGTACAGTGATGTGATCTTGGCTCCTTTGCAGCCTCAACCTCCCAGTTTCAAACTAGCCTCCTGCCTCAGTCCCTCATTAGCCGGAACTACAGGAATGTACCACTACACCCGGCTAATTTTTGTATTTTTTGTACACACTGGGTTTCTCCATGTTGCCCAGGAGGTGGGCCTCGAACTCCTAAGCCCAAGCCAATCACCCGCCTTGGCCTCCCAGAGTGCTAGGATTACAGGCATGAGCCACCACACCCAGCTGTGAATAGTACCTTACTATTATCTTTCTTTCACATTTAGTGTCTTATTTTCATTATCTCCCTAGGTTTTTTTGGGTTTTTTTCCATATCTTTTCTACTAAACTTTCTGTTCAGCACCTTTCCTCAAACCTTCTTATCTTTGTCTTGTTTTCTTTCTCATGACCTCTCTCTGCTCCGACAAGCAAGGCAAAACTTTTCCCGATTCCCATTAGTAAACAATTTATTTATGTTAAATTTGAATTTGATATTTCTTTTTTTTTTTTAGACAGAGTCTCACTCTGTCACCCAGGCTGGAGTGCAGTGGCCGGATCTCAGCTCACTGCAAGCTCCACCTCCCGGGTTTATGCCATTCTCCTGCCTCAGCCTCCCGAGTAGCTGGGACTACAGGCGCCCACCACCTTGCCTGGCTAGTTTTTTGTATTTTTTAGTAGAGACGGGGTTTCACCATGTTAGCCAGGATGGTCTCGATCTCCTGACCTCGTGATCCTCCCGTCTCGGCATCCCAAAGTGCTGGGATTACAGGCTTGAGCCACCGCGCCTGGCCAGAATTTGATATTTCAAGAAGCAAAGCACCTTGCTTTGTATTTCATGCTTTTAAATATTCTATCTCTGATTATAATGTATAACAATAAGTAAGAATTTTTGAGGTACATGAATGTTCAGTATTCATTTATTTTAAATTATCCAACCAAATAGCAGCACTGAAAACCTGCACATTTTTATAACTATTTACTATCAGATGCATGTAATCTACTTATTATTGTGATAAAACATCTTTGGTTATTGTCAGGAAGACAGCCTTTTTGATATGATAATCAAAGAGCAGTCGCTTGCATAAAATTATGTCACAAATCACATTATTTTATTCTGGAAACATTTACTATATTCTGCCGATGATTCTCCAGAAAATCTTAAAACACATTCAAAAATGTTATTTTAAGTGTTTTATAAACAGAAGTTGTGTGTGTATCAATTAAAAGCCTGCAAAATGACAGTTTGTATAGTGCTTTCAAGATCTTCCTTCCCCAAGGGTTAATCATTTCTAAGAAACTGAATCCTATTTTTGTTGCCAATTTAATAAAAACAGGCATACCTGTTGCCCAGGGCACTATTACTCCTTCAGACAGCCACAGTGGGGGAAGAGATTTCTTTCCTTTTCTTACCTAATTAAAATGAAACAAATGAGCTATAATAGAAATCATAAAGTCACCATAAGATATTTCCTTGGGCTATCAGCTTTCCCAGATGGTCATTAATACCCAGATTATAACACATAACAATTCTCATTATTTTTTGCTATGCAGTACATCTTGAAAACAGGCTTATTAAATATTTGGAAAGTAGCTAATATTATTGGAAAAAATAATCATATTCAGTGATGACTCTTAATTAGTTTGAAGATTGATTACTTAGAATTGAGGAACGCTTGGGAATAAAAAATCAACAAAACAAACAAAAAATACAGGGAACTATTATTATATGAGACAACAGGCAAAATGTTGCAGTGTTTTGGAAGGAATATGAGTAGAGTTAGTCAACTGAGTATGAATTGACTGCTTTCCGTATACCCTTTACTTGCTTTGTGCTTTTGGAGATATAAGGAAAAGAGGACCACAAATTTTCTGTGTTTAAAATTTGAGAAGAGATTAATGTTGTGTAGCTGTGTACAATTAAGTAGGGTGTTGAGAAAACTCAATTGTGTAGCTAACATTTTCTCTAGAAGCTTTTGTTCATTCTCTACCTTCAAACAAATGAAGAACCAAAAGTCAAAAAACAGTATGTCAACATTAAATTACAAAAACAGTGAAAGTTTCGTAAATTCACCTGCATGGATAGTACAATTGATCAGAAATTCATTATGATGCTAGAAAACACAACTTAATTTAAAAGTTAATCAAAGGTCTGCATATAGAAATTTCTACCATAAAAATAGAGGAGGAAAGTGTCTTCAAATCTAGGAATCTTTCTTTACATTTTTAGAAGTACATATGTCTATCTGAAGAATTCAGTAGCATCCCTCATACTTAAATTGCTCCACATTAGCTATTAGCACTTGGAAACCATTCCCCACTATTGTGGTTCTTAAATGCTTTCAATATTTCACACACTGAATTGAGAAATGCAATTAACAAGTTGAATAGCATATCAACATTTGATAATTGCACCTAAAATATACAGCAGATTATGCAGTTTTACTCTGAAAAGGCTATTCCCTTATTCACTCCTAGAAACTGTCCATTCTTTTTGGCATGTTTTATTTTCCTTCTTTATGCAAAAGTGATGGTGCTGAATGCTAATTAATTGATTCTTGGTCAAATCTCAAGCAGTTATGTTCAAGTAATTAGTTCAGGCTCTTGCGTTTCTGACATTCTGCAAACATTTTGTTTGAATTTCTAATTTATCTTTCCTTAATAAATCAACAGCTGACCTTTAGTAGATGCTTGTACTAGGAAATATAGAGAACAGGGCAAATGTGTCTTTTCCGAACGGGCTAGTCGTAAGTTCTGCCAGGTTTTTAGTCTTGAATATTTTCTGTGGATATCCTTGAAAGTTAGTCATTTGGCCAAACAACATGACTGCTGGCTCTAATAGACATGACTCACATTTCCACAATTACCCACCTGAAGGGGTGGCCTGCCCCTCCACACCTGTGGGCGTTTCTCGTTAGGTGGAATGAGAGACTTGAGAAAAGAAATGAGACACAGAGACAAAGTATAGAGAAAGAAAAAGTGGGCCCAGGGGACCGGTGCTCAGCATATGGAGGACCCACGACAGTACCGGTCTCTGAGTTCCCTCAGTATTTATTGATCATTATCTTTACCATCTTAGAAAAAGGGAAGTGGCAGGATAATAGGATCATCGTAGGGAGAAGGTCAGCAGTAAGACATGTGAATAAAGATCTCTGTGACATGAATAAGTTTAAGGAAAAGTGCTGTGCCTTGATATGCATATGCAAACATCTCCACAAACCTTTTTAGTGCATAAACAGCAGCATTGCCGCTAGCAAGGCACAGCCCTAAGGCGGTTTTCTCCTTTCTCAGTAAACAGAACACACACCCAGATGTTCCATTGCCCAGGGATGGGCAGGAGACACATGCTTTTCTCTATCTCAACTGCCAAGGGGCCTTCTTTCCTCTTATACTAGTCCTCCTCAGCACAGACCCTTCACGGGTGTCAGGCTCGGGGACGATCAGGTCTTTCCCTTCCCACGAGGCCATAGTTCAGCCTATCACATGGGGAGAAACCTTGGACAATAGCTAGCTTTCCTAGGCAGAGTTCCCTGCGACCTCTGGCAGTGTATGTGTCCCTGGGTACTTGAGATTAAAAGAATAGTGATGACTTTTCACAAGCATACTGCCTTCAGGCACTTGTTTAACAAAGCACAGCCCAAAATCCATTAAACCTTGAGTTACCACAGCACATGTCTCTTGCAAGGACAAGGTTGGGGGTAGTGTCACAAATTAACAGCATCTCAAATACAAAACAAAATGGAGTCTCTTATGTCTACTTCTTTCTATATAGACACAGTAACAGTCTGATCTCTCTTTCTTTTCCCCATACCCACCCAATACTGCTCTTTCTGGTGGGTAAAGTGGTTGGGAAATTTACCAAGAATCCAGTTGTCTTAGTCCATGAGACTCTTTTTGTTTCTCCCAGATATGTTTGAACTAATTGTGCTCCAGTGCTGTGACAACTTCTGATTTTGAGGTCCCACTGGCTGCTGCCCACACAATTCTTTCCATAGTTATTGCTCAAAGCCAGACCTATAGGACTTCTTACAGGAAACTGTGGTAGTCTTTTCCCTGTTGAGATTCTGAAGATTGACTTCAGAAAAATCACGGATAATCCTTGCAAGCAGCAGAAAGAATATTCCTTTACTGGTATTTTAGTAACTTCAAAACTCATGAACAATAGACACCTTTGGGAAAACATGCTATTTCAGATGTTTTCTTCAAAGCTGAGGGAACAAAATGGATATCTAAGTTTAGTGAGAGTCATTAGTCTCAGAAGAACTGGTATTTTTACCCCTGTATCCCAGAGACCTAAAAACAAGATTTTCTATTATAATTAAACAGACATATTTAAACCTACCATATTTCTCATTTTTAAAGTTTCTCTTATTTGAGCATCAACACTGCAGGGTGCCTTCATTCCTCACTAATTCATTCAACAAATTATTCTAAAGACTTATTAATATGCCAGGCACTATATTAGGCATTGAAGTACAGATATCAAGAAGATATGGTGTTTTGTTTTTTTGGTTTTTTGGTTTTTTTTGGCCAAAATTTTACTAAACTCATGGTCTGATTGACACACAAACAGTTAAAGCAGCCATTACAGGACGCTGGTGCTTGGAAGGATGGAGAGCAGCAGGGAGCATGGCAAGATCACAAAAAAGAAACATGTGAAATTGGGCAACAGGAGAAAAGGGAGATAGGTGACAAAGAAGATACCTTTCTTTTAGAGGAGGTGGATTCGTGCATTTAATTTTAAATGATAAGGAAAAGAAAATCAGAGAAAGAATATTCTACCCAGAGGTGAAAACATCTGACACCAAGATATGGAGGCACTATGAATCATGGAGATGTTTGCGATGTAGTAAAATAATTGAAAACATGAACTCCAAATTAAAGTATCTGGGTAAGATTAAAATAATGGGCAAAGGACCTGAGCAGACGTTTCTCCAAAGATGATATAAAAATGCCCAACAGATATATAAAACAGTGCTCAACATCACTCATCATTAGGGAAATGCAAATTAAAACTACTATGAGATACGATGTCACATTGTTAGGATGACTATTATCAAAAAGACAATTGATAAGACATGTTGGCAAGGATGTGAAGAAAAGGGAACTCTAATACACTATTGATGGGAATGTAGATTGGTACAGCCATTATGGAACACAGTATGGAAATTTGTAAAGAAATTAAAAATAGAATTGCCATGTGACCCAGGCATCCCTCTTCTGGGTATATAGCCAAAGAAGATGAAATAGCCACCATCTTGTAAAGATATTTACATTTCCAAGTTCACTGTATCACGATTCATAATAGCCAAAATATAGAAACATTTGAAGTGTCCATTGATGGACGGATAGATAAAGAAATAGTGGTATATATGGCATACATCATAGATACCACCACACAGATGGGCCTGAAGAACATCATGCTAAGTAAAATAATCCAGACTCAAAAGAAAAATATTTCACGATCACACTTATGTGCACAATATTTTTCTTTTAAAGAAAGGTGAAATACATGGAGCTAGAGAATAAACCAGTAGTTACCAGTTTGGGGGAGTGGGAGAAAGAAACGGGAGTGATGTAGGTCAAAGGATACAAAATAACAGATATGTGGTATGAACAAGTTTAGATATCTAATGTACGACATGGGGGTCATAGTTAATAAAATTGTACGATACTAGGGATTCTTGTTAAATAAGTGGATTTTAGCTGCTCATGTCACAAAAAACTGTAACTATATGAGATGATAGATAGGTTAATCTGCTTCACTGTAGTAACCATTTTACTATGTATATCTCATAACATCATCTTGCAAACTTCAAATATAAACAATAAAATTTGTTTAAAAAATAAAAATTAGGAGAGAAAATAAATGTGAGCCAAAAAGAAGAATACACAGCAAGAACAACAACAGAAATGTCTCTGGATTAGAATTTTTTCTTACCATATATTGTACAATTGTAAACAGATTACTTATTTTTTCATATTTGTGTTTCCCCATTGACAAAAATTAGTAGTTATACCTTCCTCAGATATTGTTGCAAGAATCAAATGAAATAATGAAATAAAGTGTTTAGAACAATGCTTGGCAAAATAAAATAAATGTTGTCACGACCTCCAACTCCAACTGGCCGGGTTTCTGTGAAAGTCTCCACATAACCGTAAATCCCAGAGTTTTCAACTTGGGAGAATAAAAGGGATAAAGACAAATCTATCATTTATAAATTTATAAAAGTCATCATCCAAAGATAAAATACAGGATGTAAGTGAGCATAGCTCATTTTTTCTTCCATTCTTGATCCTAAAATTCCTATATGCTTTGAAGAAAAACTGCAGTCATATTATAGCCTAGAGTGTTTAGCAAGTGCTGAGAAATATGGGGAACTCATAGAATAGAATTCCCTCCTTGAGGACTTCAACTTTGGGGAATTTGAAAAAAGGAAAAGTCAGTATTTCAATGAAACTATGTGTGGCTCTTATAGTCAAACGCCTGATGAAAGCTTTTAGGGACACAGTGGCAGCCCATTGGTAATCCCCAGTTTCTAAAAGGTATGTCATAGGGCTGTTCCCATAGGTTCCGAATGAGGCTTTGTATTTAAGGGGGAAAGTGGGAGGCAGATAGAAGAGAGAGGAGCAGACAGAAACAGAGAAGATAGAAAGGGCTCAGTTGCTGGAGTGCTGGCAAGGAATATTAATGTAGCAACACAGAGGTCACTCATCAGAAGGCTTTGATGAGCAATTACCTCTGGAAACTGTAGGCGTGCATGACTATCCTCTCCGTAGACCACCATCACTGAAAAGCTAATACAGCTACATCAGCATCCCTGGACTGTCCAAGTCCCCTCAAATAGATTAGCTCACCTCCAGTGGAGATTCAGAGAGCACATCCAGAATTAGAAGGCCAATATGAACCTGCAGCAGATGGAGCACAAGAAATTGAAACCCTTTCTCCTAAAGTGTTGTGTTGGCAATTGCGTAAGGTCCTTCTGTCATCCTCCCTTATTCTCCCAAAGATTAGATGCAACTCCTATAGGAGAAGCAGTGCAAAAAATGAGAATATGAGGGTTATAGTCCTTGATGTGACTGAAATACAAATCTTAATTGACTGATAAATCACTAAGTTGGACTGAGTTTACATTATAATGATTAAATTGATTCTGAGTCAGACAGATGTAGTTTGGAATCTGAAAATCAAATCCAGTTGTAAGAAAATAAAGTTAAAAACTTGTACAATGGCATTTGTGACCGTGAATGTGTGTACCCCCTACATAATAAGGAGTTTAAACATCTTCCTAAGGGCAAGTAGATGCCATTGAAAGATACTAAGCTGAGAGGTGGCATGATCAGACTTTTGCTTTAGTAAAAAATCACTTAGGGAGAAAATTAATTGGATTCAGTGGGAGGAAAAGCAGCGGGGCATAGATAAGGAGCCAGTTAGAAGAATATTGCTGAAATTCATACAAGAAGATTTAAGTTCCCTAAATAATGCAGTGGAGTGGATGAACCTGAGGAATATTAAGTAGAAAGAATTTATAGGACTTAATGGCTGCATATGCTTGAAGTGATGTGGGAGGAAATGGAGGACACATTCATTAATTTAAAATTTCATCAGCATCTGTTGTGGGCCAGGCACTGTGTTAGATGCAGGGAACACAGGTGTGAGCAAAAAGGGTGAATCATGACTTTTAGCAACTTTACAGGCTAAAAAGACATGCAGCTATTAATCAAACAATCACATAAACAATGTGACTCTGATAACTGTACAATTTAGGGTTTCACATTGTGAGAAATGTTTTAATCAAGAGAGTGAGGTAAAGGGAGGTTGACCAAAAAAGGGACACCTGAGCTTTAAATTGAAGGGTAGGGAAGGGTCAATTTCATTACTAGTAAAGAAGTGTCTGTCTGGAATTGCAAAGAATTCTCACCATGACCATTAGTAGGAAATGCATTTTAACTAATGACTTAGTATTCATACATAGACATAACACTGTTACACACACATACACAGACACACGGAAACACACAAGCATGCATGCACACAAACAAAACGAAAGTTTTGGATATTAAATTTACTCTAACTACTTGAGTGTACTCTGTTGAGCTGTTAAGTATGCTGTTAGTCATGCTGTTAATAAAACAATGTTATTATTTTAATGTTTTGGACAGCTCATTCAATTGACTTCATGATTCACTCAGTTGTCATCTATAGTTTATAAAATACTGACTTGCTTACAGTATTTATTGAATGCATACCATACTGAATGTTCCTAGCGATTATGACAACCCTACCAGTACATAGTATTATTAGTTCCATTTTACAAATGAATCAACTGAGGTTACCAGGCTAAAACTTCACAGTAATGAACGGCAGAACTTGAATTACGTATAAAGCTAAACTCACATACTTAATTTTCTTACCGCTTACCTGATGGATGGGAATGTCACTTAATAAAGATAATAAGCCTGGAAGTAGAAGCAAAGAATGTGTTTCCTCTCACAAATTGACTGTACCTTTCCATATCCATAACAGCAGACCACAGAAAAGACAAACTGGCCAGTATGACATGCCGCTGCCCTTATCAATGATGCTGAATGTTTCCAAATAAATGAAAAAAATGGAACTGAAATTATTTTATTTGCCAAATTAGGATTTGGTCTAGAAATCTTCCAGGTTTCTAATATCTTCTTTATGCTTACACACAATTACGAAAAAAAATAGCCTCGTAAACATGTGAATTGTGATGTGATGAACATAATGACTTGGTACATATATATGCCCGCCCAGATTCCCCAAAACAATGTTTATTCTAATGTTGTTTGATGTATTATAATATTTTCCATATTCTTTTAATTTTTCAAGATTCTAGATCAGAACTCATTGCATTGAGGTTTGCTTCCTTGCATATATATCTTCCTGAGCATCTGCTACCTTTTGTTGTCATTTATTTGAGGCATGGCTGTGTTTTCAGATATTTTCTACCAAAAATTCAATTGTCCTATGTGAAGAGTGACACTTTCATTCATTATTGGTTATTGACAATTACATGGGAATTAGAGTATCAGGGGAATTAGAGTATTAGATTCAATTCAATGTATCAAACACTTATTTAAACTCAACTGTAAGATTCTGTCCAGTTTTAAATCATTAATTATCTTAGGAAGCTGATTGCAAAGGCAGTGAAGTAATTGGACACAGGTAGAGAACTTTTCATGTGGGGAAGGGGAAAATATGGTTCTGTCCTGCTATCCAATGGCTAGCTTTTGCAGAGCTTCTGGAGTGTGGGGACCTGGGCATTTTGAGGTCCATGGGATCCCAGAGAATTATGAGGAAGTGCAGTTGGTAAAAAGTCTGGTATCGGGCCGGGCGCGGTGGCTCAAGTCTGTAATCCCAGTACTTTGGGAGGCCGAGGTGGGCAGATCACGAGGTCAGGACATCGAGACCATCCTGGCTAACATGGTGAAACCCCATCTCTACTAAAAATACAAAAAAAAAAAAAAAAAAAAAATTCCTGGACGTGGTGGTGGACACCTGTAGTCCCAGCTACTCAGGAAGCTGAGGCAGGAGAATGGTGTGAACCCGGGAGGCGGAGCTTGCAGTGAGTCGAGATCGCGCCTCTGCACTCCAGCCTGGGCGACAGAGCAAGACTCCGGCTCAAATAAATAAATAATAAATAAATAATAAATAATTCAAAAAAAGACTAGTATCGGTAGCAATGACACTCCAAGAGCTGTGAGCAGATCCAATAGTCAGATCTCACCATCTAAGGCTATTATCTCAGTAGTCAGATCTCACTATCTAAGACTATTCTCCCATAAGTAGAGCAAGCTCCTCTTGGAGAAATGGCCAATTATGGGACTGGGGTAAGATGATTGTAGAGTATCTTGTATTTGCAGAAAGTAAGAAAGTGTTTCAAAAATTTCTGAAAACCAAACAACCCACAATGATGAGGGAATGTAAAAGGGATATAAGAGCCAACTCAATGAAACCCAGTGGCCAAAACTAAAATAATTTAACCTGTAAAATAAATAGCATATCATTGGATTATAACACAAAGTATAAAATAAATACCTTTAAATCCATATTGGTGTAAATAATTGAATAAATAAGTAAATAGGGAGAGGCTGACAAATATCAAACATAAAAGAATTCCAAATAATTTGTGTAGATACTCCACTCTCAAGGAGATGGAGCAGAAATCCATACCAGTTAACTGACTTCCTTCCAGAGAATGCAGTATGGAAAAGAGGAAGAAAAGAGAAACTTTACAGTGGAGAAACCTGACAAACACTCTTTTAACCAGGCAATCATGGTTGACATGCTAAGTCTTGTTGACAGCATGCATACTTGATATGATATGATGGTGAGCATAGAATGTTAGCTCTGTAGTCCTCCTCACAAATCCCCAAATTTTCAGTCTCATCATGAGAAAAAATACTTCAAAAATAGGAAAATTCTATTAAATGCCTGACCAGTACTTCTGCCTGCCAAAGTCATTAAAAACAAGGAAAGTGTAAAAAACTGTCTCAGCCAAAAGAAGTATGAAGAGACATGATCACTAAACATAATGTGTATCCTGGGTCAGAGGGTAGAACAAAAAAAGAACATTAGGAAAAATCTAAGGAAATCTGAAAATGTATGGACTTTAGTTAATAGCAATGCATCGATATTAGTTCATTAGTTGCTATAAATGTATCATACACAATATAAGATGCTAACAATAGGGGAAACTGTTAGATGTATAGGAACTCTCTGAACTATCTCCACAACTTTTTGATAAATCTAAAACTTTTCTAAAATAAAAAGTTTATTCCTTAAAAAGCTGGCATTAACAAATGGTAAAAATCTGTTATCACAAATGGTAAAAATCTGGTATAACAAACTCCAACAAAGTACGTTCTTTTACCTTACACCTCAACTTCCAGCTGGCTTTACCTATGTTCAAAAGTAGATTTTCTACACTTACTTCAGAGCTAAGTTGCCAAATTAATTCAAGTTTAAAAAGCTGGCAGCAAAAACATTAGCAGTAGAGGTGAGTGACTGAAGTGATACATTTTCAACATCATCAGAGCCCTCTGGCACATACCACCACCTTATATAAAACAAATAAAGTGTTATGAGATAGTAAATTGAATATGATATAATGCCAAATGATCAATTCAACGTGCCTTCTCAACAGAAAAGTAGCAACTCTCTATAGAAAATCATCCAAGTAATTGCCATGTATGACATAGATAGTGTTGTCCTTGGAGCAGCTGCTGATACCTCAGGAGAAGCCAGGGCAGGTGGTGAGAATGTCACTGCCTCTTTTTAGTCATTGGTTCATATGTCCTGTAGTTCTGTTTTTCTTCCCCCGCTCCCCTCCGCCGCTTCTTTGGTTGTTGTCACTAGTTGGTCTCTGTAGAGAGAGTTGAACAGATTTGTGAAGCACCCCAGCACAGCCAATGTTGAATAGCTTCCAGATTGTTAATATTCCACAACAGCATTCCTATTTTAATAGGCAACTTTTATTCAGTCTCTTTGCCCAATTTTTTTCCCCTTGTAGAAAAAAAGCTTACTATTTCTAAGAGCTCTCAATGTGTCTGGAACAATGCTAACGCTTCATGTTGAAATTAACTTGTAGGACCCTCAAAATGGCCTCATGACTGGGGACTTAGTGACTAGTAAGAATACTGAAGTTTAGAAGTTTAAGTAATTTGCTCAAGATTAGAGGTTTGCAAATGGCTGAACCAGGATTTGAACCTATATAATGTGACTTCAGAGCCTGCACATGTTTCCAATGTGTCATTCAGCCTGCCCTGTATATCCTGTGCGTGGATGGTAGTCATCTGTATATGTGCTTGCTTCCTTTGCTAGACTGAAAATTCATTAAGGAAATAGATTATAATATTTCCAGTTTGTGTCTTTTATGGTCCCTAGGAATAATAAAAACACTTTATAATTATTTGTTACATAAAGTACATACACTTTTTTTGAAAACATTATTTATTCCTATTTTGAAAAGGGTATTATATATTTAAAACTGCATTGACCTGAAAAATGAAGTGAGGTTTCCTTAATGTTTTTGTGCCTTTTTCTTGTTCATTATTGTTCCTGACATAAAAGGGCAAAGTAACCAAGAAAACTTTGCAAGCTGAGATGTTAAAAGAAGGAAATAGTCAATGACAAGTGTTCTTTTTTAGTTGCACAAAGTCAGGTCTTAAAATAACATTTCCTTGAACAAAGGTTTTCAAGAAGGATGTTCTATACTAGATTATTTGCATAGCCAGCAGGGCCGTGTGATTATCTGGAGTGAAAACTTGCTTCCTGAAGTGGCCCAGTGCTTCTATGAGAGGCAAAATATGATTAGTTGTGACACTGAGTACCAAGGAAAAATGCCCCATCTACCTGGAACTGGTAAGCATCCACATGTTCACATGTCCTGAGACCTGCTAATTGTTTGCAGTGCACTGTAACAACTCCCATAAGGAAGAAGATTGCATGTCTTTGAAGACATAAAGATGCCAGAGGACCAATGAAACAGATGCTTCAGCATCTCCAAATGGAGCAGCAACATTGCTCCAAGACTTTGCCAGCAATTCATGTATTTTGTAATATCATAGACTGAGGGGAGAGTTTCTGAACCTTTTAAGCATTCATTGGCATTCATGGATAAAAGGGGATCTTTATCAAATAATTCAGACAGTGGATTTTGCAAGGTAACAGCTAAAACTATATCAGACCTGGGAAATCAATTAAGTTGGAAGACATGGTGACTTAAGTGATTTCTTTGTAAAATTCTTGCCACTGGTTAGTGAGAGATGAGAGAAAAGGACGGGAAGGAGTAGAGGAATAGGAAGAGTAGAAAGGAGGAAAAAAAGGAGAAAGAGAAAATAGAGTGAGAAAAAGAAAAAGAAGTATAAAGGTGTCTTCATTTTCAAAGACCAAGTAACAAATTACTTAAAATTGGGTGGCTTAAAACAACAGAAATTTATTGTCTCACAATACTGGAGGCTATAAGCCAGAGATCTAAATGTTAGTAGGGTTATGTTCCCTCTAAAACTTGTAGGAGAGAATCCCTCCTCATCTCTTCTAGATTTCTGTGTTTGAAGTCCTTGGTAATCCTTAGCTTGTAGATGCATCACTCTAATCTTTGCCTCCATCACCACATGACATTCTTCTCCTTGTGGTTCTTCCATCATCTCCCTTGTGTGCATCTCTGTGTCTAAGTTTTTCCTGTTCTTTTAAGGACACCAATCCTACAGGTTTAGGGGCCCAACCTACTATAGTACAACCTCATCTTAACTAATTACATCTGCATCGGTAACTCTTTCCAATTAAGATCACCTTCTGAGGTGCTGGGGGGTAGGATTCAACATATCGTTTGGGGAGGACATAATTCAACTCATAAAGGAGGGTTTTTCTAATTAAAATTAATTTCAAAATGTAATCTGGAAATAATAAAATTTGTTATTGAAACCCATGGAATCTTCCAAAAAAAATTATCTACCATATCTGGGTCTGTTGGATGTGTATTTCCTTTTACTGACTTCAGGGAAAGTCTACTTCTTTACCCTGGGAAGGAAACTTTTTGATGTGTCAGAAGCTCATGGCTATATAAGGAAAGCTGAAGAGACTGGACACTTAATATTGTATATGCAGCACAGCAACCTTGCACATTGGATTTTACATATTCAAGATGAGGGTGAAGAAATGAATAGAGATAACTGATTTGGACAATCCCTGAACCATAAAGGTCAAGACTCATAGTAGGAGTTCCAGAATGGCTGGGAGGCTCGTTTTTGTTGCTGTTCAGCACTGCATCCCTAGTTTCTAGGCCAGTGCCTGGCATGGAGCCATATATAGCACATCTGTGTGGTATGAATGAATGGTAGTGTTGAGTGATGAAAATATGAGTGGCTGCTAAATCAGAGATGCTGGTTTCAAATTCTAGCTGTGCTATTAATACATCCAAATCGTGGTGCAGCATATCACTTGTCATTCTGAGACACCATGTTCTCATGTGTAAAAATACGAAATTAATAAGGTTTTTATGAACATTAAATCAAATGCCAAGTAGTATAAAGCACCCAGTACTTTGCCTGTAACATGATGGTACTCAGTAAAATGTAAACCTCTTGAATTTGGTCAGTGAATTTTCCAAAGACACTGCTATAAGTTAAGGAAAGCACACTCAAGAATTTTTACATAAAGGTACTTCTGTCCTAGCTAGCCAGAAATACAAAGATGAAGTATCTTAAACAATTAAAATAAAGATTAAATCTTGCAATGCTGATCATAAATAACTGTCCTAGGATGTCAAAAAATAAGATATATGTAGGAAAATCCATCTGCTTACTCTCTCATATTAGGAGCATACGTTTATTTCACAACCATGTATACATCTAAATACTAACTGAATGACTTGATAGAACTGAACATCATTAATTTTAGTATTATTTTAAATTATTTCCCCAAACATTTCTGTTCTCAGTTGTCAGTACTAACTCTGTCAGCTGCTGATGTCAGTGCTTTCTGATATCACTTATTTGAAGTCTTTTGATGACAAAACACTGATAATATTCAAGAAACTTCAAATATTGAGAGCTGGTAGGGGCACTGGCAAGATACATACACCCAAGTAGCCGGAAACATGTCAACCATGCATATTCAGGAAAAAGCACAAGGCAAAGGAGTATGGGTAGCCTGCTTTTAGGAAGAATGGGAATCGTAAGAAACCTTCCCCAAGGAGAGTTCCCCAGAAGACTTTCAGAATCGAAGCTAGGAACGGAATCTTAAGAGCAAAAGATCTCTGATCCTCTTAGTGTTCCATGTTTAACCTGCACTGCTGCATTATTCAATTTGCCTGTTTTTTTTTTTTCTCTCCCTCTTTCTCTCTCCCACTCTCAGTGTTACTTCCTGCTATTCAACTACCATCTGCTTTCTCACTCTCTAATCAGTGATTCTTTATCTGTTGCATATCTTATTCTGAATATCCATAGCTTCTCCTTCCTCTTGACTTCAGGTTGTCATGTCTCCTAAGCTTTCCAGGAGAATCTGCAGCTGTTTTATTTTATCATACTTCTAGCCTCAAGTTCCTGAGAAGAGTTTCTAGAGGGGTCTGGGGCTATGACAAGCACTGTGATTGGCTTTTTCAATCAAGTCCCTTGGTACTCTCTGAAGGAAATTTAGAGCTGAACATCATGGCATGAGTGAGAGAGCACCAGGAAGCTTCTGGGGGAAGATCATAAGACTGAGCAAGAGGAAGCCCATGTTGATATAGTATTATTCCAAGATCTACTAATACCCACTGGGCCAAGTGCCCCATCTTTCATGGACCCAGTTCTCTATTCTGTAAAATGGGAATAAAAGAACACGTGAGATAATACACGTCAAAAATTATTGAAAAGCCTAAATTCCTGTGTATGGATCAACTATTTCTACTGTAATTGCTGCCCTATTTAGGAGTCAAAATTATTTAACCAAAGTACTTTTTTTTCCATCAAATCAAGGAGGTTGGGAAGACTTTCTATTCGTTAGAACATAATTCCAAATTTTTTAAAAAAATCTATAAAATGTTCTCTATGTTCTTTACTATATATAAAAGGTTTACACTACATGTTAAGTTGAATACAGTATTATGACAGTTGAGTATTAACTGGTCTGTGTTCCAACTGGGGGTGGAGAAACCATATATTAATAGTGAAATCAGTATTCCTTAATTCCCTCCTGCAATCAGTTGTCACTTTCCTCAGGCTAATAGGCAAAGGGCCATTTGCAGAGCTGCCAAACCTACATGCCCCATGCTGCAATTTGAGCCTATTTCCTTTTATTTTATCCACCATGGAAAAGAACAACAGCTGGACACATCAATTTGCATAATAACCTCTCCTGCTCATAGATTGTTGGAAGGTCGGGTCTCTATTGCTAATACATTTCAGGCAGAACTTCTCTCTTTTTCTCTTTTGTTCTTTTTCACAGCAAAACTATCTTTTGACTAAAGTTGTACTTTAAAAACATTTGATTCCCTGACAATATAAGACTCCTTTCACAATTCTTTCACATGTTTCCTTAGTTAGGGAAGATGTTGAAAGAAACAAAAACAAAAAACACTTATGAATAAATCACTCTGCTAGTATTCTGGAGAGGTTTAGATACATTTTTACTTAGGCACTGATGACACTTCTGTAGCATATCAAATTCAATTGAGATAAAATCCATGGCTAGAAGGGAAATTTGGGGATTAATTTTGTGCTTATTATATTATGAAAAATTTTAGAATCTCAGTGACAAAATGTACATAAATAGCTTTGTACAACATTTTTATATGAATAAGCCTAATGGAACCAGGGAAATAAATTTATTCCCATGTAATACAAATGGTATGCAACACAGGATAGAATCCCTTCTCATTTCTCCTTGAGGACCCTCAAGATTATTGATTTGTAGTTTACTTATGGAGAGTTAGAGGAGACAAAATACACATATTTTATATTAAAGAAGTTTAGGATAGAGTACTGAACTTTAGAATTGAAGACATAGACTTGTAAATCATTTTAAATTAGAAAAATAACATAAATTTCCTACTTTGAATTATTTATATAAAAAAGTCATTTAAGGAGATAAGAATACATAGCAATAATATGAATTTTCATATATTTTAAAGAAAATTGCAATTGATGGAAGATGATGAGCCAAGAATTTAAAACAAATTCAATTAAGCAGACTTTCACTTCTGGTCCCAATGAAGTAATAACATAACTGACACTGGACTAGTCTTCTTATAAAAGAAAAAAGCCATGAAACCGAGAGAAAGAATTTAAGACAGCAATTTTCTGGTGTTAGACAATAGATAAAGCAAAACTGTGACCAATTAGAGAAGGAGAATTCATGAGATGGAACCCATACTCTCCCTTCCTTTTTTTTGCATGGAGACGATTTTGTGGCTGCAGACAGAGAGCTAGAATAGAATAAAATATGGTAGGTCCACTGAACTGGGGACCTCAGAGTTCGTAATGGCTCAAGTGGCTGGAATCAAATGGGCAGAGCACTGGAGAGCAGGGAACTACATGGGAAGTGTGTGTGAAACCATAGGAGAAGGACCACCATGAATTCTTTACCAAAGGTACAGTTGTGCATGCAAAGAGTGAGACTATGTCAGGTTTACCAGGAAGTGGTTGCTATAGAGCCAGAAACACAAGAGGTACTAGAATTTGAGCAACTCGTGGGATGGTGGAATTCTGGTTTAGTCAGAGTGAAGAGAATATTTTAGCACTCTGATCATGCAACTAAGATGATGGAATATACATGCCTAAGGAGTTAACAACCATATTCTAGAAGAACATCTATTTTAGACCTGCCCTGTAAAAATTTAAAACTATGCCTCAACAAAATCCACAGGAGAAACAGAGTTTAGATTGGAGTCTTGCCAATGTAGAGAGAAACTGGGTAACATCTAGGGCTTGCCACAGATCTCCTCAATAAAATAGAATATATATTTTATATTATATATACAGAAATCATATATTGTTTGATTCTGGCCATCAGGGGTTAAAGGAATTCAATAACAAAAATAATAATTGGAAAATCCTCAAATATTTGCATTTAAACTATGCTTGTCTAAATAACACATGGATCAAAGAAGAAATTACAAGCAAACACAATATTTTCAATTACATGACAGTGCAAACACAACATATGAAACTTTACAGTATAAATCTAGAAGAGTCCTTGGAGGAAAAAAAGTCAATGATGTAAGTTTATATTTTAATATATTAAAGAAAGAAGAACCAATTATGAACAAGAAAACAAACATTAAAAGAGAAAAATTATCCAAGCCAACAATTTACTATTTGAAATTATTGATAAAATTGAGATCCCTTATCAACAAAACTCCTCACTAAGATTTTAGCACAGCAATCTAAAAAAGAAAAAATATATAATGTGTCACTAACAAGAGGAGGAGGGAGGTCCAGGAAGGCAAAAGTGGTTTCAATATTTAAACATCAATCAACACAGTTCACCCCATAAATACAATAAATGAGACAAATCATTTGATCAATTCAGTGAAAACAGGAAAAGTATTTAACAAAATTCAATTTCATCAGTGACGAAAACTGTCAGCAAACTAGAAATAGTATGGCATCTCCTCAACTTGATAAAGGATGTATATCAAAAACTTACTGCTGATATTATACTTAATGGTTAATATTAAATGTTTTTCCCATAAAATGGGAAGAGTCAAGGATGTTCATTCCCTACCTCTACTCAAAGTTATGCTGTTGGTAGTAGGTAGTACAATAATAATAAGAATGAACTACATAAGAAATGGAGAAAAAGAATTAAATTGTTGCTATTTGTAGATGGTATGATTGTTTATGTAGGAAATCTTAAGTAATCTACAAAGAGACAACAAGAACTATTAGGTGAATTTAGCAATTTCATTTACAAAAGTATATAATATAATAATTTAGGAATAACTGTAAAGAAAATTATTCAAGACTTTCACACTTTAAAGGACAAAACATTGCTGAGAAAAATTAAAGACTATATAAAGAAATGATGTTATATCATGTTCATAAATTGGGATATTTAATATATAAGATATCTAGTCTCTTCAAACTGATCCATATATATTCAACACAATGCCAATCAAAATCATCTAAAGTAATTTTATGGAATTTTAAAGTAATTAGTTTTTAAATTTATCTGGATATGCAAACATAGAAGAATAGCCAAAAAGTTTAGAAAAAATACACCTAACTATGTGATTTCAAGGATTCAGAAAGCTGCACCGATCAACACTGTGTGATAATTGTGTAAGAATAAACAAGAGTTCAATGAAATAGAATAAAGCTCATAAATACACTAACATATATATGATTTGTTTTAAGCAACCACTGGTGCAGGTGCCAGAGAAGAGGCAAGTAGGCAAGGTAAAACAGAAACTTTATTAGCTAGCCAATGTGAAGGAGGAAAGGGTGAGGTTCACCGGTCTCCGGCGGTGGAGGCCAAGGAAGTCACTCGGGCGTTCTCAGGCGAGGTTCCTAGGTCTGCATGTGAAGAGGGCCGAGGAAGTTCTCGCCGTGCCTCTGCCGGGAGCGGCTTTTTCTGTCTAGGGCTTGGGAGTAGGAGGGCAATAGGCGGGACCTGGGCGTGTCAGGGGCGTTCCCTAGGTGCGACCAGGTAAGTTTCAATTTCCTTGGTCTGACGCCATGTTGCGCCTGCGCAGTTAGTCTGTATTGTTCCTGGGCGCGGGCTGCATTTTCCCGCGCGTGGGTAAGTTGGTGATGAAGAACCTGGAAATGCACCATCTTAGTCGTCTTTGTCCTCCCCCCCAACCCCCCCGTCCAGACAGTCCAGCCTTTTATTGATTATAGTGATTGGGGGCATTGTTGTCTGTCTAACTGCTTCCTGCTGTCAGAGGGCGTCGTCATGAGGGTCTGTGGTTGGTATCTGGACGTAGGGATGTAGGAGCATCTGGTTGAAGGCGACATGGGTGATCTCTTGAACTTTGGCTCGGAGAAATTTTATTAAAATGGGAGCAAAGCAGAGTATAAGACATAGGAGTAAGATAGGAATGAGAAATGGGAGCATTTGTTGTATTACTGGTAGTAACCATATAGGTGGACCAGGGGTTAAGGGAGTGTTGTAGTTTTTTAGATCTGTTTTAATTCTGTTTAGGGTTTGGATGTTGGTGTCAACTAGACCTGACTCATTTATATAATAGCAACATTCTTCTCCTAAGAAAAGACATGTTCCTCCTTTTTCAGCTGTAAGAAGATCTAGTGCTCTCCTGTTCTGTGCTGCCACCTGAGCTACTGAAGTGATTTGGCGTTGTAAAGAGGCTAGACTTTCAGCTGAAGCCTCTATGGCTTCTTGAATTTGGGCGGTTAGAGATAGAGTAGATTGTACGGAGTGGGCAAGTGCCCCAGTTCCAAGCCTTGACGCCACTAAGGAGGAGGTAAAAGAAATTCCGATGACTAAGGGAAGGACGATGGCCCATTTTTGGAGATTATTAGGAGGAGAGTTAAATGGTAAAGTGAGTTCAGCCACTTCTGCTTTGCTATATAGGGTTAAGCTAGGTACTAGGGACACTGGGACACAGAGGGATAGGCTGATAGATGTGTGGTTAAGGACCTTGAAGAGGGTTTTATTACACCAGAAATAACCTCCAACAGGGGCTGTCTGGGTCTTATTGGGCGATTGGGTGTAATCACACCAGGAGGAGTTTGGGGCAGAGTAGCAGAAAGGAAGGATTGGATTTTCTGGGTTTTGGTATAGTGGGACTAGGAGTAAGAACAGTTTTTGGGAGGTGCTTGTAGAGTCAGTTGTAGCCTTGAAAGCAGTAGGTAAGGGGACTGCCACTAAGGGGACTTCTTTAAGGGCTGCACAGAGGAAACAGTGGGAGAGATGTGTTGTTAGCTGCCCGTGTTAAGTTTAACCCTTGACGGACAAGCTTTAACCATGAGAAGGGGTCTTTGTTGGAGGAATGTAGTTGATCTTGTAGGGCCTGTTCTTGTGATTGTATAGCTAAGGTTAAATTGTGTAGGTTTTTTATGTTTTTAGGGAGGGAGCTTTCCTGTTGGACTAGTGTCCTTTTTATTAAGAGGGTGGCAGCTGGATGTGAACCTGAAACAGAATCAGCGTAGAGTCCTCCTCTTACCCCGTCTGCCCATCGGGGGTCCCACGGGTCTTGGATATTTAGTTGATATTGGTATGTTCCAAATTGTTTGTGATAGGTGAAGAAGTGATTTTTCTTTTTGGATGCATAGTGGATTTTACAATATTGATAGGGGCATCCTAGGTTTGTTTGTTGCCAGTAGTTTTTACAATTGTATTCTGTTTGGTCATATAGAAAGCAGAAAGACGATATAGGCCATCTATGTTTGCGAGAAGTGAGGGTGAAATTTATGGTGAGGAGGGACTGACAGCCTTGGGGTGGGCAGTCTGCAGTGCCTTGTAGCTGTGAATGTTGTTTGTTGTTGGTTGTCCATGTTTCAACTATAGAGAATCTCCATATGAAAGTGGGCTTAGTAATGGATGGTGAAGTGTATGAGAATAGTAGTAATGTAAGTATAAAGTAGGACTTCATTTTCAGTGTAATCATAGAACACACCTTGCCACTAGAGGTGTTCTATAAAGGTGAGTAGGCGGGAGAACCACCGTGTTGGGCTACGGTCTGGGAGCAAATAGGGGTCTGGGATGATGTATTGGAATTCAGTTATATTTATGTGGAGTATGCTGAGAAATCGAGATAGACGTAAAAGGTCTGGAAACATGTGGTGGTTAAGGGAGTTTGGTGAGTTTGAGGCAGGTAGGGGAGAGTCTAGTACATTTCCACTGGTCATCCTCTGTGGGGGCTTTCTTTAATTGTGATATGTGGACCCAGTGTGTGTGACCTAACAACCTGGCTGCTGTGTGTGTGGACAGGAGGACAGTATATGGGCCTTCCACCTGGGCTGGAGATCTTTGGCTTGGATGTCTTTTAAGTATACTTGGTCCCCTGGGCTGAGAGAGGTATGTGGGCTACAGGTATCTGTTGGAGGGGGGTGTGCTAGTTCTGCATGTTGCCTTAGGAGTTATCTTAAGAGGGTGAGGTATGGAAGATAATTCGCCAGCGGAGAGGAAAGGGTAGGTAGCTGCTCGAGGGTGAGAGGCTGGCCATAGACTAGTTCAAACGGACTGAGGCCTGTCGGACTCCATGGGGCAGCTCGCAGCCGGGTTAGGGCCAGGGGAAGGAGAGTTACCCACGACTGTCGAGTCTCAAGTGAGAGTTTGGTGAGTTGTTGCTTGATAAGCCCGTTGGCCTTCTCTACTTTACTGGAGGACTGAGGTCTATAAGGGATGTGGAGTTTCCAGGTAATGTGTAGGAGGGTTGCCACCTGTTGGACTACTTTGGAGATGAAAGTTGGGCCGTTGTCAGACTAAAGAGTGAGTGGGAGGCCAAACCCACTACCAGGAGAGTTACCCATGGCTCAGTGAGGGTGATGGGGGTCCCCGAGTCTCAGCACCTTCAGTCGTCATCCAGATGTAAGAGCTGGAAGGAGCTCCCAGGGTCCTGAGAAGGGACATCACGTTGAGGTGCCATGCCCGTTTTCAGGGTGGGGCAATCTGACTTCCAGTGCCTTTCTTCGTGGCGTGCTGGACAGGGAGTTGTTGGTGGACGAGGTCTAGGACACTTGTTAGCCCAGTGTCCAGCAACTCCACACTTGTAGCACAGCTGTGTTGGACTAGACGGTTGGGGATTCTGGGGACATTTATCAGCCTAGTGCCTGGGGGTTCCGCATTTATAGCAGGCCCCTTTAACTGACTTTGGACCTCTGGGGGCTTTGCTCTCCGGTTTTGGGTTAAGACTAGGCTGCAGAGCAGCAACTAAGGCTTGGGTTTGGAGCTGTACTTTCTGTTTTAGGCGGGCCTGTCGTTGAGCCTCAGCTGTCTCCTCCCTAGAGTTAAAGACCTTGAAGGCTGACTTGACTAGGTCTTGGATAGGGGTTTGAGGTCCATCCTCTGCCTTTTGGAGTTTTTTCCGAATATCTGGGGCAGACTGGGAGATGAAATAGGATGCTAAGATGGTTGCCCCAGCCAGAGAGGATGGGTCTAACTGAGTGTACTGTATTAAGGCTTCTGTTAGTCTGTTTAAAAAGGTGCCTGGGTTCTCATCTGGACCTTGAATGATTTCTCTTAGTTTGTTAACATTAACTACTTTATTTGAAGCCACCTGCATGCCAGCCAGAAGACATTGAGTCATTATGTCTCGTCTTCAGTGACCCAGGTGGCCTACTTGATAGTCCCATTCTGGGTCCACAGATGGGACTGCCTGTTCCCCTACTGGGATAGCAGCATCTGTTAAATGCAGCTGGTCGGCATGCTCCCTGGCAGCCGCTAGGATGCACTCTTGCTCCTCGGGGTTTAGAGTAGAGGTAAGAATAACATGAAGGTCGTGCCAGGTTATGTCATAGGCCTGGCAAAGGTACCTAAATTCCTTGGTGTAAACTGTAGGATTGGCAGAAAAATCTCCTAAACGTTTTTCAATTTTTGAAAGGTCTGCTAGTGAGAAGGGAACATGAACTCTAACCACGCCTTCTGCTCCTGCCACCTCACGCAAGGGCGCTAAAATTGCAGGGGGTTTGGATAGGGTGGAAGTAAGGGCAGGGGTGGTTAGGCAATCTTTGGAGCGGGTGTGAGAGGATATGGGTGAGTTAAGGTGACCGGAGGGAGGTGCCGAGGGGGTGGAGGAAGAGGCGGCAGGCAGAGCCGAGGTGGAGGATGGAGCTAAGGTAGAGGCGGAAGTGGGAGGGGGTGGAGTATAGGGCGGGAGTGGAAGGGGGGTGGAGCTGAAGCGGGGGGCCTAGGGTAGGAATTTCCAAGGTCTTCGGGGGAGTCAGACAGGAAGGATGACTCTTCCTTTTCTGGTTTTGCTAGGTCCACGCCTTTAGCCAACATGACTTGGGCCAAGGAACATTGGCTACACAAGTCTGGTCAAGAATGCAAATCCCAAAACCCTTGTATATAATTTATTTCAGACCACTTGCCTAAGCGCCGGCAGAAATTACCAAGGTCCATTAAAATGTTACAGTTTAGGGTGCCTTCAGGCAGCCATTGAGACTAGTTGTCTAATTTATATTGTGGCCACGCCACAGTGGAGAGGAAAATCAGTCGCTTTCGCTTAAGATCTTGCTCTAATTGTAAAGTTTTGAGATTAGCTAGAAGACACCCTAAAGGGGTGTCTCTAGGTATTTTGGACTGGGGATTTCCCATTGCCTTTCTCTCACAGTAGGCGGAAACCAGACTCTATCTGGCTACAAAGCGTCCTTTGGAGCCACTAGAGACCGGATGGCTCCTGGAGCCAGAATGGAGATTACCTCCAGGTGAACATCTCCGTCCTGGACGGGTCTCACGCAGACTGGAATGGAGTTCCTTTGGGCAGAAGTCTCTACCTTTGGGAACTCTCCTGTGGGTCACCTGGTGACCAAAAAGCCTTGGGCCTGCGCAGGACTTCTGGCCAAGGAGTATGAGAGGGAGTCAAGAGGTACTCACCCCAGGAAACTTGGAGGTGTGGAGAGTAGCATATGGGTCCTGGTGCATCTGCGGCATGGAAGGAGGAGGAGGCTCCCCGGACCTTGGGGGGCCCTGAGGAGGGGGGTCTCCTCCTGGGTTTCGGCACCACCTGATTTGTTTTAAGCCACCACCGGTGCAGGCGCCAGAGAAGAGGCAAGTAGGCAGGGTAAAAAGAAACTTTATTAGCTAGCCAATGCGAAGGAGGAAAGGGCGAGATTCACCGGTCTCTGGAGGTGGAGGCCGAGGAAGTCGCTCCGGCATTCTCGGGAGAAGTTCCTAGGTCCCCATGTGAAGAGGGCCGAGGAAGTTCGCGCCCGCCTCTGCCAGGAGCGGCTTTTTCTGTCTAGGGCTTGGGAGTGGGAGGGCAATAGGTGGGACACGGGCGTGTCGGGGGTGTTCCGTAGGCACGGCCAGGTAAGTTTTGGTTTCCTCGATCGGACGCCATGTTGCGCCTGCGCAGTTGGTCTGTATTTTTCCCCGGCGTGGGCTGCA
This sequence comes from Trachypithecus francoisi, assembly GCF_009764315.1. NCBI lineage: Eukaryota > Metazoa > Chordata > Mammalia > Primates > Cercopithecidae > Trachypithecus > Trachypithecus francoisi. Next base: position 103,355,406 of record NW_022681458.1, read on the forward strand.
TTTTCCCATGCGTGGGTAAGTTGGTGATGAAGAACCCAGAAATGCGCCATCTTAGTCGTCTTTGTCCTCTCCCCCTATCCAGACAATATATGTTCACTGTTTCTTTGTAAGAAGACACCAAAGTAGTCCAATGACAATAGATCTATATTTTATAAATGCTGTTATAACAAACAGAAGAATTTCTAAAAGGAAAAATAATGAATATTGATCTCTACCTCACACCATAGAGAAAATTAATTTGTATTAGACAGTAAACCTAAATATAAAAGGAAAAATTACAAAAACTTTTAGAAAAAAAAGGTATGAGAAACATCTTCTGACCTTGCAGTTAAAAACTTGCACATGAATAGCAGCTTTATTCATAAGATCCAAAAAGTAATATAACCCAAATGTCCACTGGAGATGAATGAATAAAAAGTTGTTGCACATTATTACAATGGAATGCTACAGAGCAATAAAAAATAATGAAACAAACTGGATGAGTATCAAAAACATGAACAAAATGAGTCATATACAAAAGCTTACATACAGTATAATTTTATATATGTGAGTGTCAGTAAAATATAAAAATAATTCTAGGATAAAAAAAGTCAGTTCTGATTTTCTGGAAAGAAGTTAGGATATGGATTGACTGCAAAGTGGTATGAGAATACTTTCTGGGTGACATAAATATTTTATATCTTGATTGGTCCTGGGCTTCCTGTGTGTAAACATTCGTTAAAACTCATCAAATTGTTGACTAAAAATGTGTGCATTTTATTATATGTAAATTATACTTTATTATATGTAAATTTTTAAAGCTGCCATTGAGGTATAATTAGTTGTCAATCTTGAGAAAAATATTAACTTTTTCTCCGTCTTGAGTTAGTTCTTTCAAAATACTTTTTTATGGCCAGCCCTGGTGGCTCACGAATGTAATCCTAGCACTTTGGGAGATCGAGGAGGGTGGATCACCTGAAGTCAGGAGTTCAAGACCAGCCTGGCTAACATGGTGAAACCCCATCTCTACTAAAAATACAAAATTTAGTTGGATGTGGTGGTGCACACCTGCAATCCCAGCTACTTGGGAGGCTGAGGCATGAGACTTGCTTGAATCTGTAAGGCAGAGGTTGCAGTGAGCCAAGATCATGCCACGTCACTCCAGCCTGGTGATAGAGTGAGACTCTGTTTCAAAAAATAAAAGAATAGAATAGAATAGAATAGAATAGAATAGAATAGAATAGAATAGAATAGAACACAATAGAATAGAATAGAATACTTTTTAAATCAGTGTGTGGGTGAACTTTTTATTTCTTTTTTGAGACCGAGTTTCGCTCTTACTGCTCAGGATGGAGTGCAGTAGCGTGATCTCGGCTCACTGCAACCTCTGCCTCCTGGGTTCAAGGGATTCTCTTGCCTCAGCCTTCCTGAGTAGCTCGGATTGCAGGCATGCACCACCATGCCTGGATAATTTTGTATTTTTAGTAAAGACGATGTTTCTCCATGTCGGTCAGGCTGGTCTCCAACTCTCAACCTCAGATGATCTGCCCACCTCGGCCTCCCAAAGTGCTGGGATTACAGGCATGAGCCACCGTGCCTGGCAGGTGAACTTTTTTCCCCACAGAGTTTATCTTCTATTTTATATTAGAAATCAATGAAAATATGTTAGAATACAATGCTATAATAATTTATAAGTCACATTCCAGGAATGTGTTCTTCCCATTGTGAAGATATATCTTCACTTTGATATCTTTTCAGTATGTAAAATAAACCTGGGACATTATACAGTTTCTGTCTACTTCAGATCTTTTTATATACCTCCCACTTTTGCCTTGTAAACAACTAAACTTATTGACTATATTGAATATTATACAGTTCTCACTACTATTTATTTTATTTCATGATAAAGCAACATTGATATATTTGTTCTTGAATCTGTGTGACACATTTTCTTTTTTCAGTGAACAGAGTCTGTTATTTAACTTTTAAAAATTCATTCTGGTTATTTCTCACCTGTATTTGAAATGCATTCTGTAGATCCACAGTCTTCTGGTGCATTAATACTATGGCTTCCATTTATGCATAGATAATACACGAGATTTTGTGTTCACTCAAACATTGGTTTGTTAAGATTCATGAATTCACACATGTACCAAGAGGGTATAAAAATGATTTTCACTCACATAATGAGGCTTTCTAGGGCAGGGTAGGGCCGGCCTTCAAAGCAGATCTGAAATGGTTTGAGAGAACTGGGAAAAGAGTCTGGCATAGGGTTACTATGGTGGCTAGGAGTTGGAGTTGAGATGAAGGTTCTTCCATATCAGCAGGGGCTTGTGTATTTTGAACTTCCCACTGGCACCAAGGGAAAGAACACCCAGGCTCTCTTATTGCCTTGCCCAGATGTGGAGCTCAGGACGAGAGACAGGGTGCTGCTTGAAAGCTGTCAGCAGTCAAACATCACAATTGGAGTCAGACTCTTTATTACATGAGAGAAAAGGAAAAATAGATGTCATTGTAGGCAAAGGCTATTAGATGAGTAAAGAAATATGTGTAGAAAGCATCATGTATTTAAAGTACCTTTTGTCAAATATGCCTTGGGAGAAATAATCTGGTCTTTTCCCCTCCTTTCCCTCCCTCCCTCCCTCCCTCACCTGCCTGCCTGCTTGCTTGCTTTCTTTCCTTCCTTCCTTCCTTCCTTCCTTCCTTCCTTCCTTCCTTCCTTCCTTCCTTCCACCTTCATTCTTTTCTCTCTTCTTTCCTTTCTTTCATCTTCCTTTCTTCCTTTCCTTCTTTCTTTTTTTCTTACTATGCTTACTTCAAAAAAAATAGAACTTTATTTCCTAAGTAAAATTTTACTTCATCTCTAGACTGGGAATGCAGTTTTAACCATTATAGTATAGTCACAGGAAGACCACAGACAGAGTTGTTTGGATGTTCTGAAGTACTTTCTCATAAGCCCAAACAAGCTCCATTCTGTATAGAAGTCTAACCAGATAATTTCTATAGCCTTTCACAGTTTTCTTTGGGTTTTGAAATTAGACATGTTTAGCTAGTTTTCCTGACATAATTGGATTTTGTCAAGGAAAGATGCACTTTTGGATGACAGTTATACAGACAATTCTTTTCCTGCAACAAATTCAATTTAATGATGCTCTAATGGCCTCCACTGATGTGTAAGTTATCTTCTGTTTATTGGACCATCTCTTTCAGGGACTTTCAGGTGGTTGTTTGCTTTTGTTCAGAATAATTGGCACTGCTAGCTATACACAAGAGGGAATTTTACCATCTAAAAAGAGTCCCCAACCATAAATTATTTGTTGGTCAGAGGTCCAAGTTGGGACCTCTTTCTTAAAGTTAACTGTGGCAAGTCAAATATTTCTTGTTTCTATCTCTTTAATGTGGGATTTTGAGAAATAGCCATATAAGTCATTTAATAGCAAGTTCAATATAGAGGGAAAATTACAAGTAAAGGCTACTACATAAATTTTAAGAGAACTGGAGATGTGAATATTACAAGTTTAACTTGGAAAAGTACGTTTTGTTGGGAGTGAAAATAAAGAAATTCTGAGTCCTTCAGGATGGAGAACATTTACAATAATATAGAATTACCTTTGTACTGTTTACGACATATGTTTTCAGGATTTAAACAAAAGACAACTTTGTTTCTCATAACTTGTTCATACGTTGTTTCAACAGTTATTTATTTATTTATTTATTTATTTTTGATACTGAGTCTTGCTCTGTTGCTCAGGCTGGAGTGAAGTGACGCGATCTGGGCTCACTGCAAGCTCCACCTCCTGGGTTCACACCATTCTCCTGCCTCAGCCTCCCAAGTAGCGGGGACTACAGGTGCCCACCACCACTCCCGGCTAATTTTTTTTGTATTTTTAGTAGAGACAGGGTTTCACCGTGTTAGCAAGGATGGTCTCGATCTCCTGACCTCGTGATCCACCCACCTCTGCCTCCCACAGTGCTGGGATTACAGTTTCAACAGTTGTTTATTGAGAATGTATTGTGAGATAGGCATTGTGTTAAATACTTTGTACATGATTACCAAAAAAAGACAACCCACCTTCTTAATGAGAAGGGTTTAGAGAAAAGGTGGAGAGAGATAAGCAAATAGGCAGTTGCAACAGAAAGATGTAACCTGGATAATTACTAAAATATGTATTCTGTGGGAACCTTAGGAGGGGATATTAACTTAATTTTAAAAAGTCAGAGAAGTCTTATGAGAAAAATAAGTTAGAATTTGGAAGGCCACACTGTGGTAGAATTCAGTGTGGAAATATCAGACAAAGATGACTGCATGTGTTGAAGATAAAAGAGAGCATAACACATACAGAGAGCTGAAGCAGAATGTGAAAAAAGCAGTCCTCAAAAACAATACTGAATCGATATGCATAGGACGGAGGATAAACCTTCAGAAATGACTGGGGACTGTATTCTAATGGAAATAGGGAGTCAGTGCAGGGTTTTAATATCAGATTATAATTTAAGCAAATTTACATTTTAGAATGCTCACTCTCTGTTTCAATCAGGAGAATGGACTGTATGGAGATAAGACTGGTTTGTGTAAGAAGGTTTGTGTCTATCAGAACCAAGCTTCAACTTATCCTTTCCTTAAGTCATTAAGTCAGACTTCCTATTTTATGAAGGATGCAAAATCTAGACTCTAAAGTTAGCGCTTCTACTGTAAAATAAATTGGGTGGTAAAATGCTGCTACCAATTACTGTTGGTCAACTATCCCGCATCAATACAAAATGTTGCTCAAAAACATACCCAGTGGAATCTTTATTAAAGTAAACTCATTTGTCCTACAGAAGTGTGAATGGAACTCAGGCATTTTTAAAAAATGAATTTGAAAACTTCAGATATTTATTTTAAAGCACAACTAATAACTAATGTGTCTTTAATGTTTCATAATCTGAATTTTTTTTCTTATTTTAAAGACTGTAGAAGTATTTTACAACTTAGGATTTCATTTTAGATAATGAAATGATACATTGCTTTTATTAGCTTGATTGTAATTGTGCATACTGCATTACTGTAATAATTTCGTAGCCACCTCTTGTTGCTATCCTGGTGAGCTCCAAAGCTTCAAGTATTCGCTTAAAATGTCCTGTTACATTAATCATCTTTGTGTTACTCAGCTCCTCTCTCCAGTAAATTGGGTATCACAGTAAAAAGTATCTCTCACGGTTCTTATGTATTTTTCGTCGTGTTTAGTGCAATACCATAAACCTTGAATAATACCATGGGACCCATATAAAGCACTTCTAGTGATGCTGGAAGTACTCCCAAGAAGCAGAGTAAAGTCATGACATTACAAAATCAAATTAAATTGCTTGATATGGACTGTAGATTGAGATCTGAAGTGGTCATTGCCCACCATTTCAAACAAAGGGTTCATCTTGTAAACAGATGAAATTAATACATGTTACATTACATGTATTAATGTAACAGTAAATACTGTATGGTATTGTAGGTATATTTTCTCTCCCTTATTATTTTCTTCACATTTTCTTTCACCTAGCTTATTGTAAGAATGCAGTATATAATACATACAACATTCAAACTATGTGTTCGTGTTCTGTTTATGTTATCAGTGAGACTTCCCGTTAAGGGTAGGCTATTAGTAGTCAAGCTTTTGAGGAACCAAAAGGTATACATGGATTTTCAACTGCAGGAGTGGAGGTAGGTGGCTCCTCTAACTCCCGTGTTCTTCAACAATCAACTGTAGTATGGAAATTCAAATACGCACTCATCCCTTGGAACTGGCTACTCACAATATCTGTGTGTGTGTGTGTGTGTGTGTGTGTGTGTGTAGTCTTCCCTGGACTTGTTTTCTAAATGCTTTTCCTCAAGATTACTTTGAGGATAAAGTCAAGCAATACATTGTTTCTAAATACATTGTTTCTAGGAGAAAGAAGACACGCCTAGGAGCCGTTCTCCCTGTTGTTCCCCACTTCACTTTCCTTTTTTTCGAATCTTATAGTTTTTATCATTCCTTTATTTTTAGCTTCCTTGTGTCATTTTCCTTCATCTTTCTCTTTGAAGTACCATAAAGCCACTTTGGGTTTTTTTATTTTTGTTTTATTATTATTTTTTATTATTATGCTTTAAGTTCTGAGATACAATGTGCAGAATGTGCAGATTTGTTATACAGATATACACGTGCCATGGTGGTTTGCTGCACCCATCAACTCATCATCTAGAATTAAATAAAACACACTCTTAGCTACCTAGAAGGAAAGGGCTCATGTTTATAACAGAAGGAAGTACAAAGAAATGAGTGGCATGGATGAGATTATGAGGCAAAGATATTTGCCTCACAGAGAAGACAAACATTGTTACTTTCATACCAGGGATCTTGTTTTGCTTAAGGAAGTGATTTGGGCTTCCAAGAGAGGAAGAGTATAGAGGCAGAATACACTAAAGCCAGATTTTATCTTTTTTGCACTTATACAACACAACCACAATCTCCAAATTTAGAGTTGGAGACTTTTATTAAGCCTTATTTCCGCAACGTAATTACCTCAACTATATGGTGAAGAAATCCAAGAACTGACACTCCAAAATATGGTACCCTGGTGTGCACAGTATGTTTAATAAAATGCCCTTGGACACCAACGGATGCTGGAAGAATCTTTTCCCCTCTCTGCAGAAGGGACAGAAGTGCCAATAAAGAAAACAATTACCTTTTGTCCCTTCCCTGAGATTTCAAAACAGAACTCATATCACAGGAAGGGAGATTGAGGAATGTAACCTCATCTGGACAGATTTTGTCATGAGCCATTGTCTATTTCCTCCAGGTCCATTCCGTTCTCAAAGATATTAATTTACTAACCACTGTATGAGTATGCCCAGAATTAGTGATTTCTTGGTCTCACTGACTTCAAGAATGAAGCCATGGACCCTCATGGTGAGTGTTCCAGTTCTTAAAGATGGTGTGTCTGGAGTTTGTTCCTTCAGACGTTCAAATGTGTCCATAGTTTCTTCCTTCTGGTCAGTTCGTGGTCTCGCTGACCTCAGGAGTGAAGCTGAAGACCTTAGTAGTGAGTGTTACAACTCTTAAAGGTGGCTCGTCTGGAGTTATACCTCCCTTCTGGTGGGTTCGTGGTCTGGCTGGTCTCAGGAGGGAAGCTGCAGACCTTTGCGGTTAAAGGCTACACAGACCCAAAGAGTGGGCAGCAGCAAGATTTATTGGGAAGAGCAAAAGAACAAGGCTTCCACAGTGTGGAAGGAGATCCAAGACAGGTGCCATTGCCCGCCCTGGTGGCCCTTTTCTCCCTTCTCTGGCCCCACCCACATCCTGCTGATCGGTCCATTTTACAGAGAGCTGATTGGTGTGTTTACAACCCTTAGCTAGACACAAAAGTTCTCCAAGTCCCCACCGGATTAGCTAGACAGAGGGCACTGACTGGTCCTTTTACAAACCTTTAGCCAGATAGAAAAGTTCTCCAACTCTACACGCGTCCCAGAAGCCCAGAAGCCCAACTCTACACCCGTCACCTCTCACTAGCACTCGCCGCGGGACTTTGCGGCACCCAGCCCGGGCATTCAGGCAGCCCAGAGGGAGCTGGTCCCCTGATGAAGCCCAGCAGGCGCCGGCATGTTGCCCGCCGCGCAGAGTGCGTGCCTGGCCGGCAGGCGCCCAACCGGAACCGCCGCCCTACCGCTAGCGCCGCCCCCTGCTCCCGCCCGTGTCTTGCCCTCCACACCTCCCCGCCGGCAGAGGGAGCCGGCTCCGGCCTCAGCCAGCCCTGGAGAGTGGCCCCGACAGGGCAGCAGCCGGCTGAAGGGCTGGTGGAGCCCGGCTAGAGCAGACGCTGAGTTAGAGGAGGCGCCAAGATCTAGGGAGGGCTGCTAGCACGTTGTCACCTCTCAAGAGTGCCAGGCCCATTTGTTCCTCCTAAAAAATTATTTCCACCTCTCAATGTTGCCACATTTCGCCTCTCTCCTTCCTTGACGAAGAAAGGTATATTAGCATCCAGATCTGATTAGTTATGGAATAATCACTCTCCTGTGATTTTCCCCTGTACACATTACATAAATTTTGGTTGCCTTTTTCTCCTGTTAATCTGCCTTTCATCAGTTCATTTTTAGGGAACCTTCAGAGGGAAAAAAATGAAGCTTTCCCTCTTCAGCTCTAGAGCGGCCTTCCAGGTTCAATCATTATTTCATTTAGCAAATGCTTATTGTGTGCCTACTATAGGCTGTGCACTGTTCTAGGCACTTTAGATATATCGGTGAACATCATGATCAAATACTTTAACTTTTTCAGTGGTTATTTCATGGTGGTATTAATCTCAGATCCAGAGATATATCTGCAGGTAAGAAGTTCTTTCGTTTTTACTTTTTACCTATGTTTTACCTTTTTTATTATGAAAAGATTTCATTTTACACAAAAGTAGGAAGAACAGTAGAATGAACTCTTAGTTACCCAACACACATTTCAACATTTATGAATACAAAATGAAATTTATTTTATCATTAACTGTGTCCTCCTCTTTCTACTCTTGCTAAATTTTTATATTTTAAACTTTTTATTAAAGTATCATAAACTTAATGAAAATTATACATAAAATGTCCATGAATTTTTATAAGTTGAAAACATTTGTGAAACCAGCACCCAAATTAACAACTAGAAAATCCTCCAAAGAGCCCCTATCTCCACCCAAGAATGTTCTTCATCTAATAGCATAGATGAATTTTGCCTATTAATATAATTTTTACAGTTTATATGAACAATATATTCACAGAATTACATAAAACACAGATTTTTGTGTTTGTATTCTTTTTTCAGTGTCATATTTGTGAGATTCTTTCATATTTTTGCATGTAATTTTAGGTTATCTGTTTTCATTGCTGCATATTAATGTATCTTGTGAATATACCACACTTAAAAAAATGCATTCTATCGTAGAGTGTTTGAATTATCTCAGGTTGGGGCTGTTAAGAGTGGTGCTTCCATGAACATTCAATACATACATTTTACTTTTAAGAAAATGGTTTTATGTATATACCCGGGAATGGAATTGCTGGGTTTTACAATGTGCATATGTTTAACTTTAGTAGAGACATAGCCAACTCTTTTCCAAAGTGGTTTACAGCTTATTCTCCCACCAGCAGAGTGTGCATTTCCTTTTTCTCCATGTCCTTATCAAAATTTGTGTATTTCAATTTTGGATTCGAATAAGTGAGCAATGTATCTCATTATGGTATTAATTTGTACCTTCTAGAGTTTAATGAGTTAATCTGATTTTCTTTTTTTCTCCTCTTCCCCCTTTCCTTTCTACTCTCTTCTTCTTCTCCTTCTTCTTCTTCTCCTTCTTCTCCTTCTTCTCCTTCTTCTCCTTCTCCTTCTCTTTCTCCTCCTCCTCCTCCTCCTCCTTCTCCTCCTCCTATATGGATGGCATGTTTTATAAGAATTTGTTCAAATATTTTAGCCCACTTTTCTTTTTGTCATGATTTGTATTTCTTTAATCTGTATGCACTCTAAGTATTTATTTCCATGATGTGGGTTGCCTTTCAACTCTCTTATGATTAACAACATTTACAGAGTCTATATAGGTTAAATTATCTTTTCTGTGATTGACACTTTTAGTTTTGGATTAAGAAATTTTTAACCATTTCAATGTTACAACGATGTTTCCTTTACTTTATTCTAAAAATTAAATTGTTTGCCTTATGCACCAGATCTGTAATACATCAGAATCTACAATCGACAGGGCCTGGCACCTTTTAGAAACTTGATTTTTAATGCAGCCTGACTTTTAGAAGAAAAAATATTACAAAATAGAAATAAATTTCTGCCTAGTAAATTTAATAAAATGACTATTACAACTATTAAAAAAATTCAGCGTAGCAAATAGAGAACACATATTTGTTTCTCTGCCCTCTTTATACCTCACACCTCACTGAAATAAATGTTTAGAGGCTAACAAAAAGTAATAATAGCAACAACAAAAAAAATTAGTAATTTTTTTAATCAAATCGAAATCATATGTGTCATGAATGGCAAATGAGACAAGCTGAAGTTTAGAGTAGGATATGCGTGTGCAGAGGAGAGGTGGACATTTTTGCCATGCTATGGAGCACCAAACTCAGCAGGTATAACAGACAGTAGGAATGAAAATTTGTTCTGACAAGAGAAAAAAAAATATCAAGGAAGACAACTGAAGCAGTCAATTCCCATTGCTCTTGTGTCACCCTATTTACCAAGGTAATTTTATCCTGAAGTTTTCATTTACTGAAAAAGAGTGAATATACTGAACTTAGGGGACTAAGAGGAAAAGGTGCTGGGCTGTTTTACAAACTTTCTGGGTAGCTAAATGTTTACAAATGTCTATTTAGAGTATCAAAGTTTCTCTGAATTATAGCAAAAACGCTTGTTTGAAAGCCATTTCATAGAACTAATATTTTAGGTGTACACACTAGCTGCTTACAGTTTTTTTGTGTGTCAAAATACTTACAAATAGACTGATTCTGATTTAAACTAAATAAAAGTGCTGTTGTACAAATTACAGAAGTGCTCAAAATTCCAAATTACAAGATGCTCAAAAATATACTCTTCAATGTCCTTTAATAGAATGCTGCTTATTCAAATAATTGTATACTTTAAACATTTTTTTTGTTATTTTTGACCTTTTGGGAAAATGACATGCAACGTAAAGACTGATTCAATGTAGTAGATATATCATTTACAAAATCTATATTATAAATGTTTATATCCAACATTTAACTTTTAAAAACAAATATAATGTAAATTAAAATATTAACAATATTTGTTAAAAGCCTACTTGGGCTTTTGGTTGAATTTGGAATCAAGCAGTATTTTGTAGCCCGTATTTATATTAATATATTTGGGACAGCTTTGAGATGATGAAATATTACAACAATATAGTAATTCCCCCCTTATCAAGAGTTTTGATATCTGTGGTGCCAGTTACCTAAAATCAACTGTGGTCTGAAATTTTAAGTGGAAAATTCTAGAAATATAAAATTCATAAGTTTTTGAGTAGCATGATGAAATCTCACATCATTCTGCTCCATCCCACTGGATCCATGATGTAGATGCTCCCCACCCGTTGGTCACTTAAAAGCCTTCTTGGTGATCAGAGAGACTGTCCTGCAATTGCCATGATGCTTGTGTTACAGTGACCCATATATTACTTAACAATGTCTCCAAACCTGAAGAGTAGTGACACTGGCAGTTCAGATATGCCAAAGAGAAGCTGTAAAATGCTTCCTTTAAGAGAAAAGGTGAAAGTTCTTAATTTAACCAGGAAAGATAAATAATCATATGCTGAGGTTGCTAAGAACTACGGTAAGAACAAATCTTCTATTAGTGAAAATTTGAACAATGTATTGTTAACCTTGTTCTATTTTATTAATGATTGTTTTAATCTCTTACTGTGTCTAATTTATAAATTAAACTTTACCATAGGTAAATATGTATAGAAAAAAATAATGTATGTAGGGTTCAGTCCTATCTCTGATTTCAGGCATCCACTGAGGGTCACTGAACATATACCCCAAAGATAAAGAGGAACTACTGTAATACAATTAAAGCAACAAAGATGAAGAGGGACTACTGTGATACAATTAAAGCAAAATATTCATTTCAGAAACCTGGAGGATTTTTTTTTTAACTGTAAGACCCATAGAGTTGAAATGGATATTATAATGATCTGTGGTTAGAAGGAGATAAAATCCTTACCGTTAAGAAAGTTTGAAGAAGCATAATATTCATCAGTCTTGACCTTCTTCCATCTGTGACATGATGACCCTAAGAAAGTAATAATTATTCACCATTATCATCATTTAAATCATTTTCTGCATTCATCTTAAAACTACAGTTTCTAATCACGTAAGTTATTTCGCAAATAAAATACAGTAGGAGAAATAGTTAAAATGACCATGAAAGAAATTTTTAAAATGTAATTATAAACCTTTCCACAAAGAAAGCTCTAGGACAAATGTTTTATGTATGTACACTCTATTGAAAGAAGAAGTAGTATCAATCTTATACAAGTCTTTTCAAATAATTTTAAAAAGATGGAATATACTTTGTATCACAGTTGTGTGTCATTTAAGGATGGGGATATGTTCTGAGAAATGCCTTATGAAGTGATTTCATCATTGCATGAACATCATAGGGTGTCCTTACACAAACTTGATGGTACAGCCTATTATACACCTAAGCTATATGTTACAGCCTAATACTCCTAGGCTACAAACCTATATAGTATGTTGCAGTACTGACTGCTGCAGATAATTGTAATACAATGGTAAGCATTTGTATCAAAACAATACAGAAGAGGTACAGTAAAAGTGTGGGTTAAAAGATAAAAAAAAGGATACACCTGTATACTTACCATGAATGTAGCTCAGGGAACTGAAAGTATTTCTGAGTGAGTCAGTGAGTGAATGGTTCGTGAACGTGATGGCCTAGACCATTATAGTACACGACTATAGACTTTACAAACACTGTATACATAGTCTACACAGATTTATAAAAATTTTCTTTTCTTAATCGTAAATTACTTAGGCTACTGTAACTCTTTTACTTTATAAACTATTAATTTTTTAAAACATATGGACTCTTTTTAATAACACCTTAAAACACAAACACATTTTACAGCTGTACAAAACTATTTTCTTATATCCTTTTTCTATAAGCTTTTTTCTGTTTTTAAAATTTCCCACTTTTTCATTTTTACCATTTAATCATCTTTATTAAAAACTAAGATGCAAACACACCTTAGCCCAGGCCTACACAGAGTCAGAATCATCAATATCACTATTTTCAATATCACTATCATTAGTGATGTGCCCACCTCAGCCTCCCAAAGTGCTGGGATTACAGGCATGAGCCACCAAGCCAGGCCAACTTTTTTTTTTATAAGTAGAAGGGGTACATTCTAAAGTAAGTAGAAGGGGTACACTTTAAAATAAAAACAAAAAGTATAGTAGAGTAAATGCCTATACCTGTAACTTCATCAATTATTATTATCATCAAGTATAATTTTATGTCTAAAAACTTTTCTGCAACTGGCAGTGCAGTGGATGTGTTTGCACCAGCATCACCACAATCACATAAGTAGTGCATTGTGCTAAAATACTATAACTTAGTAGGCAATATGAATTTTTCAACTCCATTATAATCTTATGGAACCATCATTGTATATGCAGTCCATCACTAAGCAGATATTGCTATGTGGTACATGACTGTAGTATTTATTGGTGTAGAAAACATACCAGAATTTAGAAACATGAAACATCAACATTAATCATCCCATGGTGTCTGTGGGTCAGGAATTTAGGCAAGGTTTAGCTGAGTTCTTTGGCTCAACGTTTCTCCCAAGACTGCAATCACGGAAGAGTTGCTGTTAATTATGAGAGAAGACTAGAATAACAGTAATTCAGTGGGTAAAACCAGGTCATAAGTTTGGACATTTTAAATCTGTGATGCCTATTGAATATTTAGGTGGACACATGAAGTAGCCACTTGGATATATGAGTCTGGGATATAGGGAAGAGGTCAGAGCTGCAGATATGAAAACATGAGGCTGGGTGATATCACCAGTTAATGAGTGTAAAAAAGATAACAATGAGTGTGGACTGAAGAGACGTCAGGGCTGACTACAGGGTAACTCCAGGTAAATAAAAGTGAGATGAATGAGGAGGACCTGAGTGGAAGCTACACAGAATGAAGAAGTCTCAGGGCAAACAGCACAGAGGAGCCTGTAGTCTTGGAAAGGAACTTATGAATTGTATCATACACTGCTGAAAGGACAGGAAAGATCAAGATGAAGACGTTATGCTTCTTAATTATGCATGGTATGAATACATTGTGTATCGATTCAAAATTTAATGGGAACAATACTTTTAAATGTAACAAAAACTAGAAGAATGTAAAATTATCAAAAAAGGAGGAAGAACTTCACAATTTCCCCACTCCTTCATCCTCAAAAATAGCCACCAGTTGCAGGAAATTCTATGAAACCTTCAAGAAACGGATAATCTTTTTCTATAGTAGAACACTTCCTGGATACCTTCAAAATGCAAATATAATTCTAATTCAAAACCAGAAACAAAAATCCAGGTAACTAAAATTATGTCCCAGTTTCAGGTATAAACATGAATACTAAATAAAATAGTAATACTAAATAAAATAGTAGAAAATTCAATTTAGAAATGTATTAAAAATCTAAAAAGTATTTATCTCACACTACAAGGATGATTTGATTTTGAAAATTTATTAAAGCAATTTACATGGGAAGAAACCAAATGGTAAATACGCATATTAAGAGATTCTCCATCTCACTCTTAATCAACGAAATGTGAATTAAAACCATGATATACAATTTCTCACCTATCAGATTGGACAAAAAATTAATTCAATAATGTCAGTTGCTGGTAAGGGTACAGGGAAATAAGCATATTTACATATTACTCATGAGCAACATGAGATTGTGAGTTATAACGATTATGTGATAGTAGTGGTATTTATGACTACTGGTAGTAGTTATAATTTGCAGTAATTGTACTTGCAACTTTGTAGTAATTACTAAGTTATAACTACTACAAAACACAATTTGACAAAACAATAATATTGAAGATGCTTGTATCTCATATTCTAATATGCAATAAATGAGATATCTCAAACATGGACAAACATGAAAACCATAAGGTATATAGTATGAAAAACAAATTTCAAATACAGTTCACCCTTGAACAAACCCACTGAGCTGCCTAGGTCCACTTATACTTGAATTCCCTTCTGTTTCACCCACTCCTGAGACATCAAGACTAACCCTTCTTTATTCACCTCCTCCTCAGCATACTCAATGTGAAGATGCTGAGGATGATGAGTTCCATGATGATCTACTACTTCTGCTAAATGAATAGTAGATACATTTTCTCTTCCTTATGATTTTCTTAATAACGTTTTCTTTTCTGTAGATTATTGTAAGATATGGTATGTAATACATATATTATACAAAATATGTGTTAACTGACTTTTTAGGTTAAGCCTTCCTCCAGTAACAGTATGCTATAAGTTATTAAATTATTGGGAAGTCAAAACATATATGGATTTTCAACTGTGTAGGAGGTTGGCACTGCTAACTCCCATGTTGCTCAAGGATCAACTGTACATATTTAATAATATTATATAGATATTGTAAATCTTCAAAGCACAGAAAAGTTGCTTTTCTAGTCAGAGTACGAAAGTCCAAATGTCGTAGAATACTGTCATAGAATACATACCCTAATGGATGTGAGGAGACATTTCATTGTGGTGTTAACTTGCATTGTCCTAGTAATTAATGATGTTGTACATCTTTTCATCTGCTATGATTAAGAGAAAATAGAGACTGGGAAAAGGAGGAAGATAGTGAAGCTTCTGTTCCCAGTCCGATACCATGAATCAGGAAAGAATCTCATGGAGAAGAGGCCATTCTCCCCATTTCTTCAGAGATCATTTTCCGTTAGAATCAACAGGAAGTAGCAGGATGTTGGTTGGGCTTTGGGAGAGAGCAGGCTCAGTGAAACAATTATTTTTTAAAGAAGAATTAGCTGAACACACACGTGAGGTGGTGTTTGACTCAGTGAACCTGGGACAAGCCAGTACAGCCTGGCAGAAGAGCTCCTAGGAAAGGCAAGTACAGGTTTGTCTGTAAGCACATCTGAAGACTTTCTGGGGACAACCGTAAGTAATAGTGGAGATGTTTAAGAGGTGAGAATTAATAAGTGCTTTGAATTTCTAATTTCATTTATGTTTCATCATAGGGATGACTCTGCATGTATACCGTGCAACACACTGACTAACATAAAAAATACAGGGCTGAAAGTCAAGGTATCCAGGTTTATTCCCTAACATACAATTACCTCAGAGTTTGACCTTACAGAAATCATTTGACCATTTTGGGTTTTAGTTTCTTTCTATATAACATTTGGGGAATAACATGCATCATGTTTTCAACAGGACAATTATACAGTTACATAAAGATAAAAAGTGGGAAATCCTTTGAAGCCGTAGAATGCATGTAAGGTATGATTAATGCTTAAATTGACAACCATAGGAAGACATGGCAAACTCTACTTTGCACTCCAACAATGCCTTATTATTTGTTTGAGGAGGTTTGGAGAGCAACTTTTCATGCTGCAAGTCTACTGCCAGTCAGAATTAGACAAAAAATGACTCTCTGCTTTCTAGAGAATAAAGGTAGGGTACTTTTTATCAGGAGGCGAAATCTAGGATTGATAGGTGAAGAGTAGCTAAGATTTATACTTCTTAATGTGAAATGTTATTTCAACTACATGTGAATAGAGGGTGAATCGGCCATGCAACATCACCCGGACATTCAAGGATGATTTATTTCAATATTTTTAGATCTCCAAATGAGTAATGTGTAAGATTTTAATTTTCTGCACATCATACCAATGACAACATCTTCAATGTGCATATGAATGAAAATCAGGCAATCAGCTATATATGGAAATAAAACTGACATACCAAAAGGAAGCAAAAGGATAGCAGTCTGTCATCCAGTGTTCCAAAACTGTCAGTCTCCGACAATTGATTTCAGTGAAGAAAGACTGATTCCTTTTGCAGCACAAGATGACTCAATGTCACAATTCTTTCAGAATCAAAGAAATGTCAATATTTTAGTATAAATAGAAATGTTAAATATTTTGTAGGGAAAATTGTGCCAATACCATTCTATTTGATTCATGTTTTACAAAGGCCCAGTTTCTTAGCCTCAACTGATGACAGATTTTGCTATTTAAAACTATTGTTGATCTCTGGTCCTTATCAGAAGAAATGGAGTGGGTAGAAATATAAAATGTGAGGTTTTATATTAGTTTTCTGTTTTGTTGCTCATTTGGAAAAAGTTTTAAATACACAGCTTGCATCATCTATTATTGCGGCCATCAACCAGAAAGTTATAATTTATTAAAAATATAGCAATAGGAATTAAAAGGATTTCTTTTTTATTACCTGTAAGGCTGTGTACATGGTAAAGGATCAAATGTATAGCAAATAATTGAGTGCTGGGGAGCAGACTAGTGGAGAAGGTGTCAAGAAATTCAGCAATTTGATTAAACAAATGTTTTCCGTGACTAAAATTTGCTGGGTTGTATTCTAGGTGCTGGGAATATCAGGTAACAAAGATCGAAGCGTCCTAATCTTGTGGTTCTTAAATTGTAGCTGGGGAAAAAGCAACAACGACAGCAAAAAGGAATATACAAGGACAATTAAAATGGAGTAGGAGGACCCAAAATGTAAGTATACGGGTTGAGTGACTTCTGTTAGTCAGTTCTTGCATTGCTATAGAGATATACCAGAGGCTGGGTAATTTACAAAGAGGTGTTTATTTTGACTCACTGTTATACAAGCTGTGCAGAAAGTCTGGTACTGGCATCTGCTTCTGGTGAGGCCTCAGGGAGCTCACAATCATAGCAGAAGGTGAAGGGGGTGCAGGTGGCTACATGGTGACAACAGGAGCAAGAGAGAGATGAGGAAGTCCTAGGCTCTTTTAAACAACCAGATGCCACCTGAACTCATAGAGGGAGAAATAACTCATTACTGTGAGAATGGCACCAGACCATTTATGAAGGATTGGCCCCCATGATGTAAACACCTCCCACCAGGTCCATTTCCAACACTGGGGATTGCATTTGAATATGAGATTTAGAAGAGAAAAAACATCCAAACTATATCACTACTTTAAGGATTCAAGGTAGCATCCTGGGAATGGTGACGCCTGTGCAAATATCTAAAAGAGGTGAAGAAGTTAGCCATGCTGGGTTTGGCATAAGGAGCTTTCTCAGCAAAAGGGATAGGCAGCACAAATACCTTGAGGCAGGAGTGTGCCTAGTGTCTTCTAGAGAAAGCAGTAGCTATAGTGGCAGGAGCAGTGTGAGAGAGGAAACGAATAACACAAAAGTCAGAGGGAGAAGAAAGAGGTGTGCAGGATGCAGAGGCCCTTGAAGACCTTTGGAAACTCTTGGGAAGGTTTGGGAAGGTTTAGGGAGATATTTGAGAATTTAGGGAGGAAAGGAGGATGCTGAGCAGAGATCCCATGGTCTCCCTAAATTCTTGCATGTTAAAAATAACTACTCTGGCCACAGTGTTTAGGGTAGACTACAGGGAAGGGCAGAAGCAGGAAGATAAAGTAGAAGGTCTGTGCAGGAGATATGATAACACCTCACACCAGAAGGGTGGGAAGAGAGGGGTGATGCACTTTATGAAGTTTACTTTGTGGGCCCTGGGAAATGATACTTGGATCCTGACTGAAATAAAATCTCAAATTCAAGATAAAATAAATGGCGATATATTTTGGAACAGAAATATTTTTATTTTTGTCCTTTCATGTTTTCTCTTCTCACATCAGGATCTACTTTTTTCAGCTTGAAAAATCATTACTAATTTGGAGAAAAGATGCAGAGTCATCCATAAACTTTTAATAGATAACCCTTGCATTCACAGAGCACTGCCTTGTTCCCTTGAAGCTAACAGCAGGATGCATAATGCATAATACACTCCATGCCTTACATAAATACACATAAAACTTTAGCAGCTAAGAGAATGGGGCTATTAAAGAAAACAATGTGAGTGTAAAACAGTTTTGCAGAGATTAAAATTTTTTAAGCTAGGAGCTTTTTCTAAAAGAACAGATTGGATTTCTGATTAGAGATTGCAGGAAATGATAATTGAAATACTCATTTCAATACCAATAGCATAAAACGTGTGAATCAGTCCAACTCATATTTGGTTTGGCTAGAAAAAGAAATAAATTATGATCACACAATTTCTTTAAGTCTATAACTATTTTTCTCCACTTTGTAGTCGCATTCATCTGAAATGGATAGATTTTATTGTTGTTGATTTAAACCAATTTACAGTTTAAATCTTCTATCTTAGTTTTTCATAATTTTGCTTTAAAGCTCATAGAGGCTGGGCGCGGTGTCTCAAGCCTGTAATCCCAGTACTTTGGGAGGCCGAGACGGGCGGATCATGAGGTCAGGAGATCGAGACCATCCTGGCTAACACGGTGAAACTCCGTCCCTACTAAAAAATACAAAAAACTAGCCCGGCGAGGTGATGGGCGCCTGTAGTCCCAGCTACTCGGGAGGCTGAGGCAGGAGAATGGCATAAACCCGGGAGGCAGAAGTTGCAGTGAGCCTAGATCCGGCCACTGCACCCCAGCCTGGGCAACAGAGCACGATTCAGACTCAAAAAAAAAAAAAAAAAACCTCATAGAGACATGACTTGAATGATGAAAGAATGTGCATATAATGAGAAAAAAAATTGTGTACAAAATAATTACTAATTTCTTCATCTACCAGTGCACCTATACTTTTTTTTTTAATCATACTTTAAGTTCTAGGGTACATGTGCATAACGTGCAGGTTTGTTACATATGTATACTTGTGCCATGTTGGTGTGCTGCACCCATCAACTCATCAGCACCCATCAATTCATCATTTATATCAGGTATAACTCCCAATGCAGTCCCTCCCCCTTCCCCCTTCCCCCCTCCCCATGATGGGCCCCAGTGTGTGATGTTCCCGTTCCCGAGTCCAAGTGATCTCATTGTTCAGTTCCCACCTATGAGTGAGAACATGCGGTATTTGGTTTTCTGTTCTTGTGATAGTTTCCTAAGAAGGATGGTTTCCAGCTGCATCCATGTCCCTACAAAGGACGCAAACTCATCCTTTTTTATGGCTGCATAGTATTCCATGGTGTATATGTGCCACATTTTCTTAATCCAGTCTGTCACTGATGGACATTTGGGTTGATTCCAAGTCTTTGCTATTGTGAATAGTGCCGCAATAAACATACATGTGCATGTGTCTTTATAGCAGCATGATTTATAATCCTTTGGGTATATATCCAATAGTGGGATGGCTGGGTCATATGGTACATCTAGTTCTAGATCCTTGAGGAACTGCCATACTCTTTTCCATAATGGTTGAACTAGTTTACAATCCCACCAACAGTGTAAAAGTGTTCCTATTTCTCCACATCCTCTCCAGGACCTGTTGTTTCCTGACTTTTTAATGATTGCCATTCTAACTGGTGTGAGATGGTATCTCATTGTGGTTTTGATTTGCGTTTCTCTGATGGCCAGTGATGATGAGCATTTTTTCATGTGTCTGTTGGCTGTATGAATGTCTTCTTTTGAGAAATGTCTGTTCACATCCTTTGCCCACTTTTTGATGGGGTTGTTTGTTTTTTTCTTGTATATTTGTTTGAGTTCTTTGTAGATTCTGGATATTAGCCCTTTGTCAGATGAGTAGATTGCAAACATTTTCTCCCATTCTGTAGGTTGCCTGTTCACTCTGATGGTAGTTTCTTTTGCTGTGCAGAAGCTCTTTAGTTTAATGAGATCCCATTTGTCAATGTTGGCTTTTGCTGCCGTTGCTTTTGGTGTTTTAGACATGAAGTCCTTGCCCATGCCTATGTCCTGAATGGTACTACCTAGGTTTTCTTCTAGGGTTTTTATGGTATTAGGTCTAACATTTAAGTCTCTAATCCATCTTGAATTAATCTACACCAAGCGGACCTAATAGACATCTATAGAACTCTCCACCCCAAATCAACAGAATATACATTCTTCTCAGCACCACATCGCACTTATTCCAAAATTGACCACATAATTGGAAGTAAAGCACTCCTCAGCAAATGTACAAGAACTGAAATTATAACAAACTGTCTCTCAGACCACAGTGCAATCAAACTAGAACTCAGGACTAAGAAACTCAATCCAAACCGCTCAACTACATGGAAACTGAACAACCTGCTCCTGAATGACTACTGGGTACATAACGAAATGAAGACAGAAATAAAAATATTCTTTGAAACCAATGAGAACAAAGATACAACATACCAGAATCTCTGGGACACATTTAAAGCAGTGTGTAGAGGGAAATTTATAGCACTAAATGCCCACAAGAGAAAGCAGGAATGATCTAAAATTGACACTCTAACATCACAATTAAAAGAACTAGAGAGGCAAGAGCAAACACATTCAAAAGCTAGCAGAAGGCAAGAAATAACTAAGATAAGAGCAGAACTGAAGGAGATAGAGACACAAAAACCCTCCAAAAAATCAATGAATCCAGGAGTTGGTTTTTTGAAAAGATCAACAAAATTGACAGACCACTAACAAGACTAATAAAGAAGAAAAGAGAGAGGAATCAAAGAGATGCCATAAAAAATGATAAAGGGGATATCACCACCGACCCCACAGAAATACAAACTACCATCAGAGAATACTATAAACACCTCTACGCAAATCAACTAGAAAATCTAGAAGAAATGGATAATTTCCTGGACACTTACACTCTTCCAAGACTAAACCAGGAAGAAGTTGAATCCCTGAATAGACCAATAGCAGTCTCTGAAATTGAGGCAATAATAATAGCCTACCAACCAAAAAAAGTCCAGGACCAGATGGATTCACAGCTGAATTCTACCAGAGGTACAAGGAGGAGCTGGTACCATTCCTTCTGAAACTATTCCAATCAATAGAAAAAGAGGGAATCCTCCCTAACTCATTTTATGAGGCCAACATCATCCTGATACCAAAGCCTGGCAGAGACACAACAAAAAAGAGAATTTTAGACCAATATCCCTGATGAACATCGATGCAAAAATCCTCAATAAAATACTGGCAAACCGGATCCAGCAGCACATCAAAAAGCTTATCCACCATGATCAAGTGGGCTTCATCCCTGGGATGCAAGGCTGGTTCAACATTCGCATATCAATAAACGTAATCCAGCATATAAACAGAACCAAAGACAAGAACCACATGATTATCTCAATAGATGCAGAAAAGGCTTTTGACAAAATTCAACAGCCCTTCATGCTAAAAACACTCAATAAATTCGGTATTGATGGAACGTACCTCAAAATAATAAGAGCTATTTATGTCAAACCCACAGCTAATATCATACTGAATGGGCAAAAACTGGAAAAATTCCCTGTGAAAACTGCCTCAAGACAGGGTTGCCCTCTCTCACCACTCCTATTCAACATAGTGTTGGAAGTTCTGGCTAGGGCAATCAGGCAAGAGAAAGAAATCAAGGGTATCCAGTTAGGAAAAGAAGAAGTCAAATTATCCCTGTTTGCAGATGACATGATTGTATATTTAGAAAACCCCCTTGTCTCAGCCCAAAATCTCCTTAAGCTGATAAGCCACTTCAGCAAGTCTCAGGATACAAAATTAATGTGCAAAAATCACAAGCATTCTTATACACCAGTAACAGACAAACAGAGAGCCAAATCATGAATGAACTTCCATTCACAATTGCTTCAAAGAGAATAAAATACCTAGGAATCCAACTTACAAGGGATGTAAAGGACCTCTTCAAGGAGAACTACAAACCACTGCTCAGTGAAATAAAAGAGGACACAAACAAATGGAAGAACATACCATGCTCATGGATAGGAAGAATCAATATCATGAAAATGGCCATATTGCCCAAGGTTATTTATAGATTCAATGCTATCCCCATCAAGCTACCAATGAGTTTCTTCACAGAATTGGAAAAAACTGCTTTAAAGTTCATACGGAACCAAAAAAGAGCCCGCATTGCCAAGACAATCCTAAGTCAAAAGGACAAAGCTGGAGGCCTCATGCTACCTGACTTCAAACTATACTACAAGGCTACAGTAACCAAAACAGCATGGTACTGGTACCAAAACAGAGATATAGACCAATGGAACAGAACAGAGTCCTCAGAAATAATACCACACATCTATAGCCATCTGATCTTTGACAAACCTGAGAGAAACAAGAAATGGGGAAAGGATTCCCTATTTAATAAATGGTGCTGGGAAAATTGGCTAGCCATAAGTAGAAAGCTGAAACTGGATCCTTTCCTTACTCCTTATACGAAGCACCCATACTTTTAAACACACTAATTTTCTTGTAGCTATTAATGAATACGGTAGGCAGGCATGCACTTATGATTAGTTAACAAGATTCATCTGAGATCAAAAACCTCTAGGTTGCATATTCACATTTCAGAATAGTCTGTTCTAAGTCAAGGACTTTTTTGAACAATGTGGTGTACAAAACCTAAACATCCTGCTCTGTTCTATAGGATATATTTTTTTATATTTCTGTTTTTTTCCCACTCTGATTAAACCAAAATAAAGAGCATATTGCATCTTTGAAATTTCATGGTTCAGCTTTCTTCTCATTCTTTTGTAGTTATTGAAAATTGCATTGTAAGTCTTTCCTGCCAATGTGCCAAAACCAAGTCTGGGAGATCTGGTGACTGAATCTGGATACAGAAAAGTAAGTTAGACAAAGTTGCTGGAGGAAGAAAGAGGAAGATGTTCTCACTCTTTACCTGGGGCTTTCAGTTTTTTTAGTGGTTGCCTAAAGTTGCAATACAAATTTACAACTAATCTGTGGGACTAGCAGATAATACTGTACTGCATCCCTACTAGTGCAGGCACCTTGTAACAGTATTCCTAATTCCTCATTCCTCTCCCTTATTATATTGCTGCCTTGCATTTCATTTATCCATAGCTATAACCACCTAATACATTCATTATTATTTTAAACAAACATCTATTCAATCAAGAGTAAGAAAAATACAAATTTTTATTTAATCTTCACTTACTCTTTTTCTAATACTCTTCTATTTTGTACACAGATCTCAGTTCCTGACCTATGACATTTTTCTTTGAAGAACTTTTAATGTCTCTTGCAAGTCAGATCTACTGGTGACAAATTGGCTCTATTTTTATTTGGCAAAGTCTTAATTTCTCCTTCGCCTATTTTTACATCTGACTGTCTAACTTTCTATTTAGCTAGCTAGCTATCTGTTTTGTCTATGTATGTATCTATGTATCTATATATCTCTTCATATATGTATGTATGTATGTTTGTATGTATGTATGTATCTATCTATCTATCTAATCTACTTGTCATCTATCTGTAATTTATTTGAGATGGGGCCTCATAATACTGCCCAGGCTTGCCCTCCTGAGCCCAAAGAATTGATCCTCATTCCTTAATCTCTTGAACACCTGGGACTACAGTCACATACCACCATGTCTGACTCCCGTTCACTTTAGAAGGATAATTTTACTGGATTCAGAATTCTAGGTTGTTTTTATTTGTCTGTTCATTTTTTTTTTCAACACTTTAATATTTCACTTCATTCTCTTCTTACATGCATGATGTCTGAAGAAAAGTCCTCTTATCCTTGTTACTCTGTAGGTAAGTAACGTACCTTCCACCTTCTACCCTCAGTCTGGCTTCTTTTTAAGGTTTTTCTGTCTTTGATTTTTCTTCAGTTTAAATATAATATGCTTATATGGTTTGACTGTGTCCCCACCCAAATCTCACCTTGAATTGTAATAATCCTCACACGTCAAGGGCAGGGCCCGGTGGAGATATTTGAATCATGGGGGCAGTTTCCCCCATACTGTTCTCCTGGTAGTGAGTGAGTCTCATGAGATCTGATGGTTTTATAAAGGGGAGTTCCCCTGCACAAGCTCTCTTGGCTGCCCATGTAAAATGTCCATTTGCTCTTCTTTCATCTTCTGCCATGATTGTGAGGCCTCCCCAGTCATGTGAAACTGTGAGTTCATCAAACCTCTTTCCTTCATATTACTCAGTCTCAGGTATGTCTTTATTAGCAACACGAGAAGAGACTAATACTGTAAATTGTTACTGGTAGAGTAGGGTGCTGCTGTAAGGATACCCAAAAATGTGGAACCAACTTTGGAACTGGGTAACAGGCAGAGGTTGGAACAGTTTGGAGGGCACAGAAGAAGACAGGAAAATGTGGGAAAATTTGGAACTTCCTAGAGACTTGGACAGCTCAGAAGACAGGAAGATATGGAAAAGTTTGGAACTTCCTAGATACTTGTTGAATGTGGAACAATATGCTAATAATGATATGAACAATAAAGTCCAGGTTGAGGTGATCTCAGATGGATATGAGAAACTTATTGGGAACTGGAGCAAAGGTGACTATTATCATGTTTTAACAAAGAGACAGACAGCAATTTTTTCCCTTCCCTAGAGATCTGTGGAACTTTGAACTTGAGAGAGAGGATTTAGGGTATCTGGCCAATGAAATTTCTGAACAGCAAAGCATTCAAGAGGAAGCAGAGCATAAAAGTTTGGGAAATTTGCAGCTGACAAAGTGATAGAAAGAACCCCATTTTCTAGGGAGTAATTCAAGCCAGCTGCAGAAATTTGCATAAGTAACAGAGTCAAATGTTAATTACAAAGACAAGGAGAAAAATGTCTCCAGGGTATGTCAGAGGTCTTCATGACAGCCCCTCCCATCACAGGCCTGGAGGACTAGGAGGAGAAAAAAAATGGGTTCCTGGGCTGGACCCAGGGCCTTGTTGCTTTGTGTAGTCTTGGGACTTGTTGCTCTACATTCCACCCATGGCTAAAAGAAGTCAAGGTATGACTCAAGTCATTGCTTCAGAGGGTGTAATCCCCAAACCTTGGCAACTTTCACATGGTGTTGAGTCTGTGGGTGCACAGAAGTCAAGAACTGAGGTTTAGGAACTCCCGCCTAGATTTCAGAAGATGTATGGAAATGTCTGCATATCCAGGCAGAGGTGTGCTGCAGAGACAGAGCCCTCATGGAGAACAATTATCTACACCTGGCCTAGCCCTTGACACATGGGGATTATTAAAATTCAAGGTGAGATCTGGGTGGAGACAGAGTCCAGATCTAGGGCTGTGTGGAAAGGAAATGTGGGGTTGGAGCCCCCACACAGAGTCTCCACTGGGGCAGTGCCTAGTTGAGCTGTGAGGAAAAGACCACCATCCTCAAGACTCCAGAATGATGGATCAACCGGCAACTTGTACTGTGCACCTAGAAAAGCCACAGGCACTCAACACCAGCCTGTGAAAGCAGCCACAGGAGCTATACCATGCAAAACCACAGGGCAGAGGTGTGCAAGACCATGGGAACCCACCTGTTGCAGCAGCGTGACATGGATGTCAGATATGGAGTCAAAGGAGATTATTTTGGTGCTTTAAGATTTGACTGCCTGTCTGGATTTCAGACTTGCATGGGGCCTATAGCCCCTTCATTTTGGCCAGTTTCTCTCATTTGGAATGGCTGTATTTACCCAATGCCTATACCCCATTGTATCTAGGAAATAACTAACTTGATTTTGATTTTATAGACTTGGAGATGAAACAGACTTGCTTTGTCTCAGATGAAACTTTGGACTATGGCCTTTTGAGTTAATGCCAAAATTATTTAGGACTTTGGGGGACTGTTGGGAAGGTATAATTTGTTTTGAAATATGAGAAGATGAGATTTGGGAGTAGCCAGGGGTGGAATGATATGGTTTGGCTGTGTCCCCACCCAGATCTCACCTTGAATTTTAATCCCCATGTGTCAATGGTGGGGTCAGGTGGAGATAATTGAATCATGGGGGCAGTTTCTCCCGTACTGATCTCATGATAGTGAATAGATCTCATGAGATCTGATGGTTTTATAAATGGGAGTTCCCCTGCACAAGCTCTCTTACCTGCTGCCATGTATGACATCCCTTTGGTCTTCCTTCATCTTCCATCATGATTGTGAGGCCTACCCAGCCATGTGGAACTATGAGTCTATTAAACCTCTTTCCTTTATAAATTATCCAGTTTCGGGTATGTCTTTTTTAGTAGCATGAGAACAGACTAATATATATGCCTAGAGATAAATTTATTTATACCTGCTTGGTGTTCTCTGAGCTTCCTGGATCTGTGCTTTTGCGTCTGCTATTGATTTTCAAAAATTCCCAGCCATTTTCACTTCAAGTACTTATTTTGCATTCTTTTCTCTTTCTTCTCCTTCTGGTATGCATCATACATATAATAAACTTCTTGTTATTGTCCCATGTTTCTTGGATAATCTGTTCTAGTTTTTAAAACATTTTGTCTTCTTTGTGCTTCAGTTTGAGAAGTTTCTGTTAACTCTCCTTAAGCTCACTAATTCTTTCCTTGACTTTCCTTTTCATTTTACTGATAAGCCCATGAAAGCATTCTTCAATTTAGTTACATTATTTTTGATGCTCAGCATTTCCTTTTGATTCCTCTTAGAATTTTCATCTCTGTTTTCATTACCCATCTGACATTGCATGTTGTCCACATTTTCCATTAGAGAACTTAACAATTAATTGTACGTATTTATATCTATCTATAGAGATGGATAGATAAATATATAGATCATTTCAAACTTTCTGCCGTATCTGTGGCTTGCTTTTGTCTCTCCAGACCATAGTACGTCTTGTGATTTTTTTTTGAAAGTTATATGTGATGTACTGGGTAAGAAGAACTGTGGTAAATAGGCCTCTAGTGTGAGATTTTTTTGTTTATCTAGCTCAGAATTAAGTGGCATTTACTGTTTCCTATAACTGTGGTGTCAGAGGCTAAAATTTCCTCTAGTGTCCTTGCTTTTGTCTCTCCTATTGACTTTTGGGTCTCCCTAGAGATTCCTTATTAAATAGGGTGTGAGGATTCCAGTTCTTTGTCAGCTGTAATGTGTAATAATACAGAAGCCCTACTGATGTGGTGGTAAGGTGCAGAAGGAGAAGAACTCTTCTATAATCCTATTAGACTTCAGTCTTTTAGTGAGTACTGTCCTTAGGCTGATCCTCCCAGGTGCTTCTCAATTCCCCTCCTCACATAGGTGAGATAGGATGATCAGAGGGAGCTGAAATTGTAGTTCCCTCCTCCAGGTTAATTAGGTTTTGGTAAAACCCAAGTGTGTTAGGTCTTCCTTGAGGGCAATCCTTATTAAGGAGATCAGTGTACTCTGGGAATATTTTTAAATAGTTATTTTTCCCTCTCCCTGGGCAAAGCAAACTAAGATTTCTCTTCAGTCTTCACAGTGAGAACCTCATGGGACTCCTTGAGGTAAAATTTACAAAAATATGGGGTTCCCTAAAACTGATTGCCCAATTGTTAACTCTCTAGCTGCTCCACACTGAACCTCTAGACAGTAGAATTATACCTTAAACATTTCCTCTAGTGCTAGCTCTAGCTGCAGGAATCTGTGTGGGACATCTGTCTCCAGTAAGCTGTGATTTTCTGTATCTGCTTGTCTGTCTCTCCAGTTTTGCAGGTAGCAGTGTTCTCTTTGCTCACAGTTCTTTCAATAATCTAAGAAGATTTTGAGGGGGGCGGTTAGGCATTCAACTTTTTTATTGTTGTAAGGATAGGTGTGATAACTTCCAAGTTCTTTAAATATCAGCCTGGAAACTGAAAGTCTTCATACTGAGACTTTTGAGTGTCAGCAGGTCACAGCAATACCTTGCTCTACCACTGAGAGGCAACGTGACCTGATGGAACGTACCTTGACTTAAAATACATCCTAGTTGTAGTATTTGCTAGCTGTTACTAGTTTATTTTTTCATCTCAATGTTTATATTACTTACCACAAAGATTTGTGTAAAGGTGAGACACTAAAGAATGTTTATGCAGTCATATGAAAGACAACATGGAGACTCCTCAAAGATTAGAACCAACAACCATATGATGTAGCAACCCCACACTGAGTATGTACCTAGAAGAACTGAAATAAAAACTCAAAGAGATGTCTGCACTCCCATGTTCACTGTAGCATTATTCACAGTAGCCAAAGCATAGAAACAACCAAAATGTCCATAAACAGATAAATGGATAAAGAAAATGTAGTATATAAACATAATATAATATTATTCAGACTTAGAAAAGAAGGAAATTATGCCATTGACTATAGCATAGATGAACATGGAAGACATGCTAAATGAAATCAGCTAGATAGAGAAGATTAAATGCTACATAATTCCATTTATATTAAGAATCTAAAGTTTTCCTTTGGGTATATGCCTAGTAATGGGATTGCTGAGTTGAGTGATATTTCTGGCTTTAGGACTTTGAGGAATCTCCATACTGTCTTCTGCAATGGTTGAACTAATTTATACACCCACAACACTGTATAATCATTCCTTTTACTCCACAACCTTGCCAGCATCTGTTATTTTTTGACTTTTTAGTCATATCCATTCAGACTGCTGTGAGATGGTATCTCATTGCAGATACAAAAACAAATGCTGGTTTTGGTTCTTTATCTCTCTCTCTTTTTTTTCTTTTCTCTTATTTGCTTCTCCTCTCAGGCATTGCTTCTGTAGTTCTAGCACAGAACAGCAGTCTTTACCACAGCATGCCTCAGAGCTGAATCTTTTAAATATTCTTCTTCTTGGGATTTATATATTTATTTTCCAAGTTTACATTTCTTGAGTTCATTATGTGAGAGTAGAAGTGTCTATACTCTGATAGTCTGTCTCCCTCTCTCCATTCTCTATGGGATTGTTGGGCTTTTCTTTAATTAGCATATGAACTACATGGACTCTCTGTCACCAAATCAGTGTTAGGTTGGAGTTGTTCTGGGGAATACTTGCAAAAAATTCACTGAGTGTTAATGACTGTGCTGTGACAGACTTCAGTGGCTGTTAGAAGGGACTTAGAATTTCAAGATGAGAGTAACTGCAGAAGAACTCTATATTATTAGGTGGTGAGTGATAATTATGATCATTATCACAACATGGAATGATTTTTAGGTAATATAAAAATTGTCTCCAAAAGGCATAAGCTTTATGAATCCCAGTATATAAGTGTAAAATGAACATATGCAGTGGAAATAATCTATTAGCTGAAGAGCTTTAAGCCATAAAGTATAAAATTAAAGCAATATGAAATTAAAGCAGAAACAAAAATAGCTCCTCTATGGAAATGGAGACAGGTTTGTCTAGAATCATCTGAGACTATACAGTCATGATGATCATTTTAATAGAAGAATACAAATGCTGTGGTCTTGTAGCTTTCTCACATGGGGGATTGAAATTGCTGTGGGTTTAGGGGAGGTTCTGCAAATATTATAGAGTGAAGCAAAATATTTCTGTTGCACAGCTCAGTAGAGTAACTCCTTTTCATCTCTTACCACTTTTCTAAGCTTTCTGTTATCAGTTTTTCTTTTATTATAATGGTCTTATTTTGTCACTTCTTATCCTTGAAAGTGCTTTTCAAAAGAGTAGAATTTCTTAACAATCTTTAACTGACTCCCTTTCTTCTAGTGGAAGAGGGATTTTCTTTGGTATTGCTATTTAATGGAATAAAATGGGACAATATCCAGAGGATGGAGCTCGAATAATGCTGATGTATATAAAAAAAGACACCTGATTTAAGATAGATGCACTTCCTCGGACTGACGTGAATGAATTTCAAACTTAGTTGTTACCTATTGGCTTTAGAACTGGTGTTGCATCTTCCAAATAACTCATTTTTGTTTTTTTGTTTTGCTTATTTCCACCTTGGGAAACATTCAAAGTTTTGACACAGTAAAATGTAATTATCTCAAAGTAGCAACTCATAAAAGAGGCTAATATCTTGAATATGCTTTGTTGGAGACTATCAAACTCACTTGTTAATCAGTAGTATATGCCCAAAGAAAAGACTATTTGTCATCTATTTCCAAAATATTAATTAAAATATACCAAAAATTAATTTTCTACATGTATAATATCTTATCTTCTTGATAGTGTATTTTATTTTGCTGAAAGAAACTCTCTACATAATGCATGTAAATATAATCAAATCTCCATTATTATCAGTGCTAATCAGGAAAGGGGTAGTATGAAATATCTCAAAAACTTATAAATAAAAATATTATTTGTATATGGCCTTAGAAAAAGGCTTTGAATTTGCATGCCAAATACCTGTGTGTCTAAAATACAGGAGGATCATCTTATTTTAAATTAAACTATTGTGATAAATAGACAGAGGTAACTAGACAAGGTATAATGAGGGCTCTTTGTTTTTAATTTCCATAAAGGACATAGGTAGGCTGGCTTTCCATAAAACAGTAAAAATAAAACAAAATATTACCTAAGAAAAAGAAATGAAGGACTAGAGAAAGGAATGGAGAGAGGAAGGAAGAGAGAAATAAATGCTGAACGCCCTCTCTCTAAAATTACAACATCATCCTCATACATTTATAAGCTAGATAGAATTAAGAGATTGCTAATTAATTATTTGGGTTTCTAAGGTCCACTGACAGACAAAAAGCGTAAGATGGGGGGAAATATATGAAGTTAAATAAGACTCTGATAAATTAATGGGCAATGTATTAGTCCATTTTCATGCTTCTGACAAAGACAAACCCAAGACTGGGAAGAAAAAGAGATTTATTTGATGGAAGGTCTCTGACATGCCTTGGAGACATTTGCCCCATTTTCTTGGGGATTAACATTCTCGTCATTACTTACACAAATATCCGCAGATGGTTTGAATATCTCCTCAGAAAATGGGATTTTCTTTTTTATCACATTTTCAGACTGCAAATTTTTTGAACTTTTATGCTCTGCCTCCCTTTTAAAACTGAAAGCCCGGCCGGGTGCAGTGGCTCACGCTTGTAATCCCAGCACTTTGGGAGGCCGAGGAAGGTGAATTGCCTGAGCTCAGGAGTTTGAGACCAACCTGGGCACATGGTGAAACCCCTTCTCAACTAAAAATAAAAATAAAACAATTAACTCTGCATGGCGGTGTGTGCCTGTAATTCCAGCTACTTGGGAGGCTGAGACAGGAGAATCGTTTGAACCCAGGAGGCAGACGTTGCAGTGAGCCAAGATTGCGCTATTGCACTCCAGCTGGGGTGACAGAGTGGGATTTTGTCTCAAAAAAACAAAAACAAAAACAAAAAACTAAAAGCCTTTAACAGCACCCAAGTCACCTCTTGAATTCTTCGCTGATTAAAAATTTCTCTTACCAGATACCCTAAATCACCTCTCTTCAGTTCAAAGTTCTGCAGATCTTTAGGTCAGGGGCAAAATGCTACCAGTGTCTTTGTTAAAACATAACAAGAATCACTTTTGTTCTAGTTCCCAACAAGTTCCTCATCTCCATCTGAGACAACCTCAGTTTGAATTTCATTGTCCATATCATTATCAGTATTTTTGTCAAAGCCATTTAACAAGTCCCCAGGAATTTCTAAACTGTCCTACATTTTCATGTCTTCTGAGCCCTCCAAACGGTTTCAACCTCTGCCTGTTACCCAGCTCCAAAGTCACTTCCACATTTTTGGGTATCTTTTCAGAAGCACCCCACTCTATTGGTATCAATTTACTGTATTAGTCCATTTTCAGGCTGCTGGTAAAGACATATCTGAGACTGGGAAGAAAAAGAGGTTTAATTGGCTTTACAGTTCTATATGGCTGGGAAGGCCTCAGAATCACGGTGGGAAGTGAAAGGCACTTCTCACATGGTGAAGGCAAGGGAAAACAACGAAGGTGCAAAAGCAGAAACCCCTGATAAACCCATCAGATCTCATGAGACTTATTTACTACCATGAGAACAGTATAGGGGAAACCACCCCCACGATTTAAATTATCTCCCACCAGATCTCTCCCATAACACATGGGAGTTATGGGAGTACAATTCAAGATGAGATTTGGGTGGGGACACAGAGCCAAACCATATCAGACATCATATTAAAGAATTTGAAAACAATATCTATTATGTATTATTAAGGATTGATGTTGTATTTGTATTTTTAAAATTGCATATTCAATATAATTAAGTGCCTACTGTGCAAAAGCACTGTGCCAGGTCTTAACCATAATCGTTATATTTTTCACATTTCATTTCAAAGGCTTTGCTAAGTCTCAGACAAAACATAGCAGGGTGAACTTGGAAAGACTTTTGTGCTCTTTTATGCTATTAAAATAAATTAAACTAGCAATTGCCAAACAAACTTCCACTTTCCATTGAAGAGAACCACAATGTTGCATAATATCTGTCCTTGTAGTCTTGTAACAGAGTTGTTCTCTCTCTCTCATATGAAAGAGGAAAGAGTTAGAAACCAAGGTTTCTATCTACCTTGTGCTTGTGAGGAGGAAATAACAGCCTACCAAGCATTCTTCAGTAGACTTTGGAATCAGTATACTTTGAAATTCTCTCCACTATTTTCTCCCAGTTGTTTAATCTGGAAACAATTTATTTATTTATTTATTTATTTATTTATTGAGACGGAGTCTCTCTCTGTGGCCAGACTTGAGTGCAGTGGTACGATCTCAGTTCACTGCAAACTCCACCTCCCGGGTTCAAGCAATTCTCCTGCCTTAGCCTCCAGAGTAGGTGGGATTAGAGGCACTCACCACCATGCCCGTTTTTTTTTTTTTTTTTTTGTATTATTAGTAGAGACGTGGTTTCACCGTGTTAGAGAGTATGGTCAGAATCTCTTGACCTTGTGACCCACCCGCCTCAGTCTCCCAAAGTGCTGGGATTACAGATGTGAGCCACTGCGCTTGGCCCAATCTGTCATTTTTATTACTTCGAGTTTTTAAGAAAAGTTGAAATAATGATTGCATCACTACAAATTTCACTATCATTCCCTGTAAACCAAGCATATGGAAATGATGCTTATTAAATGATATCTAACAGAAGTCCAAAGATGAAGATTATGTACAAGGCTAAATAACTATCTAGTCTCTTTCACCACCATCTTGACTGGGACAAATATGTGTAACTTGTTGTTTTTGTTTGTTTGTTTGTTTGTTGTTTGTTTGTTTTAATTTTGGGGCTATTGAATGAAAATGAGCTAGAAGCATTTTTTGTTAGGAAAATAGTGGGTTATCATATTAAAGAAAACTTACAAACAGCTATAATTTTAAGTCCTCTATATGGACATAGGAAACTTGTTTGTTAGAAAACTCACGTAATTTTTATTGTTACCACTAACAGAGTTTCATTGAAAAAATAAAAATTCCCCCAAAACAGAGGTTGTAATGTTTGCTCAACTGATTTCTTAAAAGCCAAATATATTTAGAACTGTATATAAGAACTGTAAATATCTTTGGAAACAGAAACTCTACAGAAATCATGTTAAAACAATCTTGTCATTTGGTGGAATCACAATGCAAGTCATTAACAAATCTGCTTTCCTTTAAAATAACTGGAATTATCATGGATGTCCTGGCACTTTCTTTAAACCAACATAAGCAGGTTCTAGATTGTGACAGGATACTTAGATCTCAATCCTATGTAGATTTGTGTCTTTGGGGTCCTTTTACTTAAGCACCTAGAGACCTAGTGTCCTCACCTGTTGGATTGGACACTGTCAGTGTTCTACCCAGATTGTCTTTGATCCTTTACCACTTTTGTGTGCTCTTTTCTGCCCTCAGTGTTCTTTAATTTCTAACAACCTGCATCTATGCCTATCTTTATGAGATACGATACAATCTGTAAAAATATGAACACCCAAAAAGTGCATGGTAATTTTTGCAACCCTGATGTGGCCCTCAGCCAAAGACTACTCCATGCAGAAAAGTAAAGATTCAGCCTCCTCATTCTAGGTGAAATAGACTCCAAGGTGTTATTTACGCTCCGGACCCCCACTTCATGATCAAGTTGAGGCTTGGAATTTTGCCTGAGAGCACAATATTTCTTGGCTTCTTCTTTGTTCTATCTCCCCCGTTTCCTTACCCATTTTCCCTGAGAGCACTTGCTTCACACAGCCCTTGCTGCAAATTCTCATCTAAGTTATTATTTTTTTTCTAGAGAACCCAACCTAAGGCACCTATAAAATAAGATGCTGGGCTATGGTCCCCTTTTTTCTTTAATATTTTATAATTCCAAATGTAGGTGTACATAAGACAGAACATATTAGTATGCTCTATTCATTGCTAGTGAACAAAGAGCAGTGACAGCAACACCTTCTAATCAACTTGATTTCTGTGTCATACAGATGAAGCTGCAATTGCACTCATACTTACTATAATATTCATAAAATTTAAAAGGGCATGCTGTTTTGGTAGGGTGTCTGTTTGTATGAAACTTTTATTTGGATTCTTTTGAAATTAGAGGAGAAAGAAATTGGTTTGTAATTACCCAAGGTTGGTGCTAAATTATCTGAGGTTGAAGGAAAACAGATTTTCTATGTAGTTTTCACATACCGGTTATGAGGAAAAAGGAAAATAATGATGAGCATATGTGGGTAGCTTTTTTGTTTTCTATTGTTTTGAGTTGTGATGTTTTTGTTTCTTTAAAGAAGAGAACTGTAACAATTTGCTATCTGAGAAAAGTGTCAATGGACAAGAACACAAAGGCACAGTAGGTGTGTGCACTCATACAGTTACCGTCTAAATGAAATGTGGAAACATAAAGTCAGATTGTAGTTGAACTGCATAAATGAGAGCAGCTTCTTAGAAGTGAGTGTGATATTTAGCCAGCTGAGGCAGTGGTCTCCAATATTTTTGGCACCAGGAGCTGGTTTCATGGAAGCAAATTTTCCCACAGGGGTCAGTGGGGGGTGGTGGTGATGGTTTCAAGATGATTCATGGGCTTCAAGGGCATTACATTTATTGTCTGCTTTATTTCTATTATTACTACATTCTCACCGTAATGTAGAATCAGTGGGAGCCCTGAACTTTTTTCCTGCAACTAGACGATTCCATCTGGGGGTGATGGTAGATGGTGACAGATCATCAGGCATTTGACTTGTGATTTGCGTAAGGAGTGTGCAGCATAGATCCTTCACATGCATAATTCACAATAGGGTTTGTGCTCCTATGAGAATCTAATGCTGCTGCTGATTGGATAGGAGGCAGTACTCAGGCAGTAATGCTTGTTCATTCATTGCTGCTCACCTCCAACTGGGCAGTCTATTTTCTAACAGGCCACAGACTGCTACCAGTCCATGACCCAGGGCTTGGGGACCCTGATCTAAGATATATATGCTCACAGTGTATGTGATCATATTTATGATCCTGATGCTCAGAACTGAAAGAAGGAAAATAAAACAATAATTTAAACACCATGCATTTACTTAATATAGGATGAGTGTAGACCATTCTCCTAACAGTTTTCAAAGAACTCTTTTCTCAGATTTGTCTAACAATTCTGAATATTCAAATAAATAATTATGATGATCTGGATAACTATAATGCACATAGTTTCGATGTATTTACTTCTTACCGTCAGGCACCTTATAAAGCCCTTTACCCCTATTATCTAATACCATTCTTTCAACAATCTTATGAAGTAGGTATTATTTATCTCATTTTGGTTTAGAGAGTTAAATTCATTTATTCAATATTTTTTCTTTTGTTGAGCTTCAACTATATAAATATTATGCTAGTCCTTGGTAATCAATGCTAAAGAATACAGATGTGGCCCTTGTTCTCATGTGGCTTACAGGGCAGTAGCTACAATTGTCCTCACCTGAGGGATAGTGGCTTTGGAATTTAAACCAGATCCATCATTTGCTAAAACTCATGAACTTAAACATTATATTTTGAGCAAAATGATAATTGAAATTCTACAATGGGCCACAAATGTATTTCCATCTAATGAATCCATGATAGAAATAACCATTTGTGAGTTTCAGATTATCTATTATTTTCCTCTTGAATCAAAGTGTGATTGAAATAGTAGATAAGAATATTAGTTGGCCAATCATGAGGTCAGGAGATCGAGACCATCCTGGCTAACACCGTGAAACCTTGTCTCTACTAAAAATACAAAAAATTAGCCAGGCGTGGTGCCGGGTTCCTGTAGTCCCAGCTGTTCGGGAGGCTGAGGTAGGAGAATGGCGTGAACCTGGGAGGCAGAGTTTGCAGTGAGCCGAGATCCCACCACTGCACTACAGCCTAGGTGACAGCATGAGACTCCATCTAAAAAAAAAAAAAAAACTATTTATATATGTATATTCATTGGCCAAGCATCGTAACTCATGCCTGTAATCCCAGCATTTTGGGAGGCCAAGGCTGGCGAATTACCTGAGGTCAGGAGTTTGAGACCATCCTGGCCAACATGGTGATACCCCATCTCTACTAAAAATACAAAAATCAGCCGGGCGTTGTTGTACACACCTGTAATCCCAGCTTCTTGTGAGGCTGAAGCAGGAGAATTACTTGAGCCCAGGAGACAGAGGTTGCAGTGAGCTGAGATTGCACCACTGTTCTCCTGTCTGGCCTAGAGAGCGAGACTCTGTCTCAAAAAAAAAAAAAAAAAAAAAAAAGATTAGTTAAAGATTGATGCTACCTTGGTCTATTCAGAATTTAAATATTCTATACAAAGTCCAGGGATTTTCCCAGGGCCTCATAATTAAGAAAATGAACAGAAATGGAAAGCACTATTGATTCTCAGTCTACTGCTTCTTACCAAGGATGGTTGTTGCTCGTGTGCTTAGATAAACTATTTTGTTTTATTTTATTAGATAATGAAACCCATGTACATCATTTTTTCCCCAAACAGAAACTCTGGCCAATTTTTGGATCTCAGTTGCACAACTTTCCATTTCATTGATTTTCTTAGTTTAAATATCTTCTCTTCAAAAACAATTCTCATTTTATTTGTATGATAAATAGTCCTATTACTATGTTTCTTTCTTTGTAAGTTCATTTACACAGAATAATCACAGTATGGTATGTCACAAAGAGCCCTGGATGCCACAGCATGACACAACAGACTTTGAATTTGGGAGCTATCCTTTATATATTCATATAATTGACCTTGAGACAATTACTTAATCTAGAAGCTTCTTTTCACATTAAAAAGAAATGGAGATAATGAAATATGTATAATCAGTTTTTGTGAATAATTGGTATTTGGTTATATATGTAAAGTTTATAATAAAATTAAAGAAGCCAGTTAATTCTTTTTTTTTTTGAGACGGAGTCTCACTCTGTCGCCCAGGCTGGAGTGCAGTGGCCGGATCTCAGCTCACTGCAAGCTCCGCCTCCCGGGTTTACGCCATTCTCCTGCCTCAGCCTCCCGAGTAACTGGGACTACAGGCGCCCGCCACATCGCCCGGCTAGTTTTTTTGTATTTTTTTAGTAGAGACGGGGTTTCACCGTGTTAGCCAGGATGGTCTCGATCTCCTGACCTCGTGATCCACCCGTCTTGGCCTCCCAAAGTGCTGGGATTACAGGCTTGAGCCACCGCGCCCAGCCAGAAGCCAGTTAATTCTAATATAAGAGTACCCAGCATAAAATAAACATTCCATGAATAATGGCAATTATTTATATATGAAATTGTGACAAATAATGATTCAGTGTTCCCAGTATCATCGAGGTCAAACATGAGAAAATACTATAGTCAGACTAGGCGAGTTAGAAATCTCAGTGTTTCTGGTTTGTCATAACTTAGCTGAGTTGTCAACAATATCAACAATATCGATAATACCGATTATATTGATAATACCAACAATATTGATAATACCAATTATATTGATAATATCAACAATATTGATAATACCTCACACACATTTCCAATAATTTGGGTATTTAAAAAACATTATTTTGAACTCAGTGATAGAATTGACTTTTAGCTTTTCTGAAGTATTTTGTCTTTATTGATCATTTACATTCCAAAGTAATAAAAACATTTCTTGATTAACACTGCACTTGGAAAAATGTTCTACATTTTTGAACAATATTGAATAATGGGAGAAAAGGCAAACGCTTGGAACTGATTTTAACTGAACAAGTAAAAAGTAGCTTCTAGAATAAATGTATATTTGTCTTCATATATATTTCTAACTGAAATAGAAACAATGTAGTTATTTCTATTCTAGTTATTTTCCTGCATATACTCTGTGTATATTCTAAACATTGTTCTAGGTCAATAATTATGCACTTACATTATCATTCTTTTTGTATTTGTACAAACTTTGTGCACATGAGAAGTTTTGTTACATGTGTATAATGTGTAGTGATCAAATCAGGATATTTACAGTGTCCATCATCCAAGTACCACACGTTTTTTGTTAAGTATAGTCACCTTACTTTGCTATCAAACATTGCATTATCTTATCTAAATTACTATTATTAAAATGACAAAAAAAATAACGGATGCTGCTGAGGATGTGGAGAAAAGAGAGCCCTTCCATGTAAGTGTGAATTAATTTTGCATAAGCTTTAGAATTATTTTATCATTTTTCAAATAAAATTGCACTGGAATTTATATGATACGTATACAACTTAAAGACTAATTTTTCTGAGATTGCATAATGGAACTATTTTATTTTATTTTATTTTATTTTTAGAAGGAGTCTTGCTCTGTCGCCCAGGCTGGAGTGCAGTGGTGCAATCTCGGCTCACCACAAGCTCCGCCTCCTGGGTCCACGCCATTCTCCTTCCTCAGCCTCCCTCCCGAGTAGCTGGGACCACAGGCTCCCGCCACCTCGCCAGGCTATTTTTTTTGTATATTTAGTAGAGACAGGGTTTCACCGTGTTCGCCAGGATTGTTCTCGATCTCCTGACCTCGTGATCCGCCCGCCTCGGCCTCCCAAAGTGCTGGGATTACAGGCGTGAGCCACCATGCCCGACCTAACATTATTTTTAATAGATGTTTGTTAGTATCTCATCATAATCATGAATACAAGAGATCACGAATAGGAATCATTCATTGCTTGTAGGATAATCATTTCCAAAATGAGATTATTGCTATGATCCAAACCACGTTCTGAAGTTCTCTAAAGATCCCATGGAGTTGTTTGGGAGGATAACACTAACCCTAAGAAGGCAGGAAATTAAAAAGAATGTGTGTGTGTATGTGTTCACATGAACATATCTTCATTCAGATAAGCTCTGCTTTTATCTGCTTTGTTTTGCTTCGCACTATATTTTAATTGAAGAAAAGTCTATATAATTGATGAATAGATTGTAGACTAAAGAGATGTCTTTAGTTATGTACTATAACATTTTATACTTAGTTGACCCTGTTCTGTTCTTTTCATTCTTTTTAAATGAATGACTAAATAAATAAATCAAAGATATGATCAGGATACACTGGTGGAGCATAGTGGAGGGATTAGTAAATGTCTTGATGACCAAATCAAGATCTCTCTTCCCCAAAATAAGATCAAATTTGATCAAAGATCAAATTTTAAAAGTAAAATTTAAGGTGAGCTCACAGATGTCTACATTTGGCTTTAAAGTTCCAATGGCAGAGATTCAGAATTTGAATCTTTTAACCTGCTGTGAAGCAGCAGGGAAGATGCAGCTTAGCAGTAGCACATCTAAAAAAAGATATCAGAAATTTGAGCCAATTAGCAAGTTTCATGTGAATCATTTGTAGGTGGTAATTATCAAAACATCAATTGTGACTTTAGAGTCTATTGTTACACATATATTAAGTGGAATATTTGCTACTAGGCAGATAAATCTGTAGTAAGTTTTTTGTTCTTTATATAATACCTGAAGTGAGTTATGAACAAATTGGTTTGTTGCAGAGAACAGAAATTAGGTACTCATAAGAAATAAGGGAGACTCTAAACCTTATTATGTAAGAGCAATTGAGTAAAATAAGGATATTTTGCTCAGAGAAGAAATGATTCAGAGTGAACAAGACAACTGTTTGTAAATATTTGAAGTGCTGCCTTGCGGCTAGATGGCCCCAAGAATGCAAAAAAGGACAAGATTTTTGAAGCTACAAAGACATGGATTTCAGCACAAAATAAGGAAGTGCGAACAGCCAGAGCTATTTGAACGTGAAACAAGCTCTCTCAGGATGTAATATGTAGCCTGTTGCTGGAACTATTCAAATGGAGGCAGGGGACAGCCACTTCGAGATGGAAACTGTAGGAGAGATTCAAGCAAAAGAAGTAGCTGAATGAGACTATAGTTAATGTCCCCATCTCAACCCAAATTGGGTATTTTCATTACCAAAAGGTTTTTTTTTTTTTTTTTTTCCTGAAAACCTAGTGTAAATTAAAATTGGAGTTTTTTCAAATAGAAACTAAAAATCCGGTTTTAAAGAGGGAGAGTGAAGGAAAGTAATAGTTTCACTGTGTTTTGTTCAAGTCAGATTGAAATGATTAACTGAAGTTGAAATGCATAGAATAGGTTGGGGACAAAAGGGAAGAGACAATTAG
Source organism: Trachypithecus francoisi (assembly GCF_009764315.1). Taxonomy (NCBI): domain Eukaryota; kingdom Metazoa; phylum Chordata; class Mammalia; order Primates; family Cercopithecidae; genus Trachypithecus; species Trachypithecus francoisi. Next base: position 103,396,306 of record NW_022681458.1, read on the forward strand.
AAAAGAACAAATACACATGAAATATGTCTTCACAGATGTAAGAGTTCTCATGTGAAGAAGTGTGTTTAGGTTAATTTTGTGATGACTATGAACATTTCAGAAAATCAGATTATACTCAATATAATCACTAAATGAACCTATGATATATTTAACAATAGATTGTTTCATTCAGAAGCACATTTAATGTTTACATAGCTATTATTACTAAAATCAGAATAAATAGATTCTAATTCCTGCTTCCCTTCTACATAGCTGTATGATACGAAATATATCCGTTGCCCTCTCTTGGCCTCAATTTCTTCACATGTGGTGGGAAGCAATTTAAAGTAAGTGACAGCTAATTTTCCTTCCAGTTCTGAAATGCCAAACTCAATGTACAGGTGCAAGTATGTTTTTGCTAACTCATTCCCCTAAGACCTACTTCTATCTTTTCTTTATTATGTCTAACTCCAATGATGATTATCATCTTGTTTCAGAACCTTACTGCGATTGCCTGCTCAGAAGTCCAGTGAATTTTATATCATCTTGATTTGCGGACCTTTAAACCCCATTAGTCAGTCTAGCAGAACTGTTTTGAAACTTGAAAGTGACTGCTGCTCATTTGTAGTGTCCTTGGGGATCCTTATGTGAAAGACATTCAGGTAAGGTAAGGTACTTTAAAAACATGACTCAAATGCAATTAATGAATGTTGAAACACCCACACAAAGCCCTTTTGGAAATTGAAATAAAATTCATGTTTTGACATGCTATGACCTTTGGATATGATGTTTTCTACACTATCTTTTTTGACAGTTGGAGAGAGAGAATGAAGGGAATGAAGCTGACTCTAAACATCACCGAGTTAGGAAGGTTACTGCTAGTAATCTGTTCCATGAGCTACTGTTGTTGGCAACTTCTTGATGTATATGACAGAATTAAATATAGTGCACACTCTATAGATGTTTGTTGATTGATTGTATATTGATTTTTATTCTGAAGAGCAATTTAAACTGTCTCATTCACCACCTTCACTTTGTGGCCAAACTTTAGCATAGAATGTACATTGAGGACAGAGGCTAGAGGCAGAGGTAATGTTTCATTGCTATATATTGCATGGATTGTGAAAAATAAAGACTTGAGTAAATAACTGCATTTCTCTGGGTCTTAATTTCACCATATATGAAATGAGAAAATTGTGTTAAATGAATCAAAAAATACTTTCTGCATCTTAATTTTTATTTACACTCTGTTGATTGGATTGTGCTTTGAGGCTCAGTCCAGGAGGACACACATGGTTTAAAATCAGCTAAACTTTACCAACTTCCCAAAATATAATGTGGCTGTAAACTGAACAGTCACATTGTATTTTGGAAAGTTGACGATGCAATTATGGAGACACCACCTAAAGAGTTACGTAAGTTTGATGATTTCAGAATCAAAATCAATGCAGTTTTTACTTTTTTGTTCTTATTTTTTCTTTCTTGTCATAGGAATAGGATACAAAATTTTTAAATGCTGAATTTGATCTGAAAAGTTTACATTTTTTCTTAAAAAAGGCAATAAATACTTGAAATGAATACTAGCAATTGTACCTTTGTGTTCCCTGTACAAAAATAAACATCAATAACTTTTTTTTTTTCATAACCTCTTGGAAGAAATAGCCATTTTGCTACAGCCTAAAGTAGAAAAAATGCAACATCAATGAAATTTAAAAGTGGCATAGCTTCTGCTTGGAATGTTAAGTGTTCATCTTAAATTAGTTGCTGTGGAAAATTTGGCAAAGCCAAAGGCATGCCCTGATTGGGATTTTTAAGACTCTTGCATTGTTCCTTGAAGATAACAAAGATAATCAAGAATTATGTGGAGGAAAAAACGAAATCATAAAAGATTTAATTATGCCATAAAAAGGTATTTTAGAGAGATAAAAGTATTTTATAGTATTTTCAGATTGATTAAGATTGTGGAAAGACTTTATCTCTGTGACCACTCGAGTTTTGGTGAGATGGTTATAGCAGCTCATATATTAACAGATTGTTGTGGACTTCAAGGTAAATAGTAAAAAAAATTATGTAATATTTCTATCTCCAAAAGGCAAATGATTTTACAAAAAGAACCCATTAAAGAAGTTGCTGTATGATATCCTGTAAATGTAACATTAGACGTGATCCTTATATTTTACTGATTTAGTATATGAGGCAGAATATTAATATATGTCAAAATTATTAAATTCTTAACACATAATCTATTGAGGAGATATGGAAAGTTGAAATTCCTAATCAGTCTAACAGACATAGCAGCTCAGAAACTGGCAATCAAGAGGAACAATGATTTGATAGGATGACAAAGAGAGGGTGTGCCTCCATTTGAGTAAGACAGAAGAAATTCTAACGATTATATCTGCAGAACCAGGCAGACTTCTCTTTCAGCTTCTCTCAGGTGAAACAGAGCCCACTTAAGGTTCCAGACTTCCTTCTGTTTTTTTTAATTTTATGTAAATGGTTTGGAACATTGGCAATATTTGAAAACTTAAAATTGTAAGACTGTTAAACTTAATTTATAATTTTAGGATTAACCAGGATAACCTTTGAGAGAAGGAGTTGAAAATATACTATTATCTTTATAAAGAAATAGAAATTCATAGCCTCCTTTTATAACCCTTTCCAGAATGAGCTCACCCTCCCTTCATTGTAAATTACCTTTCTTGAATAGATCACAATGTGTAGGCACTAAAAATTTAATTCTCTCACAAACCTTATCCTCTTGTGTATTCTCTATCTCTTTTGGAGACCCCTCAATTCAGTGAGTCACTTAATATAGTTACATTGGAAATATACTTGACTCTTTACTCTTCTACACATCCAATAAAATGCCAAATATATTAGATACTGCCTCTGAAATATTTCTTCAAGAATTACCTTTTCATCATAATCGCTGCTGCTGCGATAATATAGGCTTTAATCATCATTCACCTTGACTATGGCAGCAACTTCCAACAGAACTTTATGTCCTGTCTGTGTCACATTAATATACTAATCCATAATTAGAACAATCTTTCTGGAAATTCAAATATTACCTCATAATTTCACACTTGAACTTCTAGTTGTACAAAAAATATTTTCGGAATAAAACAGGCATTTATTTTAATGACGTGTAAGGCAGTTCATGATTAGTCTTCTGCCTCTTAACATTCTCTGCTTTAAGTATTGTCTTTCATCAATGTTGAATATTTTGCACTTTCTATCATTTTTCACACTGATTCATAATCCTGTTTGTTTGGCACATGTAATTCTAAGTATCAAAAATGATTGGATAAGGGAATGAAGTTTTCTGATGGGTCAACTAAGTCCCATGAAAAATAATTAGACAAAGCATTTCTGATTTTGTTTTCTTAGTGCACCCAACATCTTTTGTTCCAAAGACAATATTTTTCTGCATTAGTTGGTAATTCTGAAGGTCTGTTGATGCAACAGCTAAGAAAATCAGACAGAGAATTTAGGATTCTTAAATCCTAAATTTGAGTTTGTTAAGCTAAGAACAGGAGTTTCTAAAACTCTAAAACTCATATTACTAGCCAATTCGTTGAGTAAACTTTTATAGGTATAGGAAGAAATGATAATGTCCTAGAATAGGTATGTGGTATTACATAGTAGTTAAATACTTGAAGCATGGAGGTGGAAAGCCTTGTGTTGTATTTTCCGTCAGCCATTTACAACATAGGTGACCTGAACAGTTATTTGACTGAAGATTGTGTGTGTGTGTGTGTGTGTGTGTGTGAGCGAGAGAGAGAAAGAGAGAGAGAGAGAGAATGCAAGAGAGATAGAGATAGAGAGAGAGATTACATTTATAAATTTGCCTGGCATATATAAGTATATGATAAGTATTATTATTGTTACTATTACTGAAGAAAGAGAAAAAAAATGTGTTTTGTGTGTCCATGAATGAGATTGGGATGATGCCATAGAAAATTTAATTTTGGCTATCTGTAAAAGAAAATACTAAATGTTCAGTGTTCTGAACAAATTCCTTTTACTGCAAATGAGAAATAATAATTCTTTGCCTCTCATATTTGTGGCTCTTTTTCTTGTGTATCTGCATTATGTTTGATTTTAAGAGGAATAGAGAGATGTATATTATGAAATAAGAAAGACTGAAATGAATTGTGAAAAAACCTTCTTACACAGTGAAAAAGATGCAAACGACAGTCTGTCATTAATTGTCTGTACACCCCCGTATGTTATGTAGTAGCAAGACTGAAAATTCAAGGTTGCCTGAGTACAAATGAAAGCTAAAAAAAGTCATGTAACATGTTTTTCTCAGAATACATTTTATTTCAAGTAACCCTGTAATGTGTGTAGGTGTGTGTTTGTGTCCTTTCTTTTCCTTCTTTTCCTTTGAATGCTCAGAGATTTATGCACATGCATACAGTCTGTGACCCTTGTAAGTCATGGGAGTGTATTGCTGTCTCAAATCAGCATTACACATTCTGCTACTTTCTGAGGAGGTACCTCTGTGCCATAGAACTGAAAGTCCGCAGATCATTTGCTAAACCCAGGATTATCAAAGGTGTGTCCCATAGCCCATATTTTTGGCAAGGATTTGTTTGTTGTGCTTAAGAAGTTGTAGCAGAGCAGTAGAACTGAAAGATGGTGCTAGATTTAGTGATAGGGTTTTGTATTTTAGCCTTAGTTTTAAGAGCAGCCATTGCCAATTTTTTAATAGAAGAACAACAACTTGATCTGTAAAACTGGAATCATCAGGATATACTTATAACTGGCAGAACTATCCACCTGGTTGTACAATCTGGTCTGCAATCCATACTGTGGTTCTTGCCAGAAATATACATACCAGACTCTCCTACAATGCTTCAGCCAATCAGTCACAAAATCTAGATAGTTACATTTCCCGATATTTTTCAAATACAGCCATTATAATTTTAACAACTCTTTTGATGTATAACTTATATCATAAAATTCACTCATTTAACTGTACAAATTACCTTTAGTAAATTGTTGAGATGTGCAACTGCCACCATAATCCAGTTTTATAAGATTTTCATCGCCCACAGTGGCCATTTCCACACCCATCCCCCAGGAAACCACTAATGTAATTTGTCTCTATATATTTGCCTTTATTCAATATCTCATATAAATTGAATTATACAATATGTGGTCTTGGTGTATTGCTCTTTTCACTTAGCATAATGCTTTGGAGGTTCATAAGTTATATTAGGTTGTAGAATGTATTAGTACTTCATTCTTTTTAATTGTTGAATAGTTTTCTACTGTGTGAAGATACCACATTTTGTTCCTCCATTTATCAGTAGGTGGACATTTGAGTCATTTCCACTTGTTTTGTTATTACGAATAATGCTAGCTTCCTGTGCAAGAGTTTGTGTAGACATATATTTTTATTTTTATTGGGAAGTTACTTAAGAGTGGAATTTCTAGGATGTATGTTCATCCACATTGATTCTTGACTCATTTTCAATTCATTCTCATAACCAAAAAAAGTGGTTTTTTGTTCAAGTGAGATCTTTGTTCAAGCCTCTCAATGTTTATTCATATTCTGTCTTAACATCTAGAAACCCATACAAAACATATAGAGAGAAACTGCTGGATCTTAAATCAGTCTCACTCTTGTTCTCTTCTCTCTAGCAATATTGGCTTTTTAGTAGCGAAAGAGGTTAGATCTTATTGTGCTGCAATGATCTTCAGACATACTCCCCCTTATGCTTGGCAGCCTGCAGTGTTATTTCCACTACATTCAGGTGACTAGTTTGAGATCTCAATTTCCTCACAGAAGCTATCCTTGAGTCTCCAGACTTTTAATATTTCATTTATACGCACATCCATTGCTCAAATTTTACTATCATTTCTTACTATTGATATCTATTAGTTACATGACTAAATATTGTTTAAAATGTATTTACCAGTAAATGACAAATTCTGTGAAGCCAGTGATCACATCTTATCATGGCCATCACTATGTCTTCTGTTACTACACTCAATAAATGTTTTCTAAACAAATGAGTGGACTCCAGGAGCAATTGATGATTGACTGGATGATATAGCACAAACTCAGGATCATCTTTAGATATTATAAATGTTAGGGGGAAATAGGGTGTCAGTCTTCGCTAGATCGTAGGGAAGAGAAGTAACTGTAAAGGGCCAAGAAAATAAAGAAAATAGTTCAAAAAGAGAAAAAAATGTTATTACTTAATAACATTCGTGCAAATCAGTCTTCTTTTCCTTCTCCCTTTCTCTCACTTTTTTTTAACTGAGAATAAATATAACTCCATATTACATGCTCCCCCGTTTCCCTGAATAATTTACTTTATTGAGAAATATGGTAGTGTGGGGGCCTGATTTAAATTCTGAATTATCATATACAATAAATAGCCACAGGGATTGGTAGAAAACATATTATGGAGTTTGCTATGCATTAATGCACAGTGAAAAGAATAAATTTTGAAATAAGATGTAGAGAAAGAAAATCAGTATGGAACAACATTCTGGGATGCTTGATGATGAGAAAGTGATGACTAATGCTATCCAAGAGATATCTAGTTTTTGCAGGGATTGCAACAGTCAAATTCAAAGCAGGGAAGGGCAGTTGATAAAAATGATTTTTTTTAACGTCAGAATGCTTTCAACGTAAAGTGATTACAAGCTCAAAATTTGTTCTTAAAGGTTCTGTCTCTGAAAGTAATGCTGTAATATTATGGCATTAGCCCACAGTAAATTCCAAGGATGGTTATGATCTTTAAAGTATCTTTAAATATAGCTAAAATCACTGTGTTTTTTAAAATACGGTAGAACTTTTTATATAGACATGTCATTGATTTAGAAGAGGGCTCTAATTTTATGTAGAGTTGGCAAACTTTTTTTGACTTTAATGAGCAGACGGAAGTGAACCAAGAGTGTGAAGAATGAAAACAAGAGATAGAGTCACGAGTACCAGTTTAAATAATGACTACAATATCAGGAGCTGACTGATGGTAGAAACTGAAGTTACAGCTGTGCATTGGAAAACTAATTAAAGTTCCATGAAACTGTGACAGAGGAGTGTTTGGCTTTAGAGAAAGAACAGAAACAAATTCCTCAAATATAAAGGGAACTGAACAAAAGATGTTCCCAAGAGGGTAACTCCTCCAGGCAGTTGGACAGGGCACAGTAAAGACCCATTTACAGAAAGTCTATGACTAAGAAACTTTCAGATATAGGGTGAGCTCCACATTCAAACAAGGAGTCACAAAAGGAACATTCGTCTTCTCAAGTTTTACTGAAAACATGTAGGCCTAGAACTAAATAACTCACTAGAGCGTCTAGCTTCTGCTACTATAGCACCCAACATTTGTGCTACCTTAGCCCTAATCATAGTTCTGCTGCCCATGTTACTTTTTATACAGCTATCCCACAGTATCGCCAGTCCCTTAAAAGAGCAGAAACTGCAGTTTTTACGTCTAGGCCCTTAGCACCTAGCACAGTTGCCTATCCCATAGTAGACACTCAGTGAATCACATGAATGAACAGATGGATAATTGGATGCATAAATGTGTGAATACATTTATAGTTGTAGTTGATCAATAGAGATGACTTTGTTCGGCTTTCTAGCTGATATCATATATTGAGAGGTAATAAGAAAAAGTAAAAGCTTGAGTCTAATATTTTACTATCTGCTTCCACAACTTAAAAATAATGATGTATTATCAGACTCTTATGCACTCTGTGAGGATGCAGTAAGTCTTAAATGATTTGTAGTGTTTACAATAGACTAATTTTCAAATATTTTGGGTACATATTTTCTTGTATAAAGACTATTTGCTGGCAAATATATTTCTCAAACTAATGTAATGTTCTTGTGTAGTCTACTGTGCCTAATTTTAAAAGTGGAAGATGGTGTGGAACTTTCTGGCAGGAAGTTGAGTTATAATACATATTAATGAAGGCAAAGTTTATGACATATCAATTTAGGTTTCATTGGATGAAAGCATCACTTTCATAAACATTCAGTGTCCTCATCCTGCTATTCCTTGTCCTAATAGTCTCAGTACTGAGATTGGAAATGGGGCATTCTTTCTGTGCTAATGTTGGCAAATAATGTTCATTGCTATCAATACACCATCTATGTAGAAAGCATAGGGATGGCATTTCACAGCTTTTACTTAAAAGGTTATAAAACTGCAAACTGTCTCTGGATGTCTCTGCTTCAGATAGTGACATCGTTAAAGAAATCACTCCCTTAAACCCCCAAGAGGTCCCTTTCCTTTGAAAACATGGAAATCATCAGTGATGAGAAAAGGAAAGGAGAAAATAAAATTCAAAAGTATCTTTCAGTGTTTTAAGTCCTTTTTGACAGATTTAGCACTCCCTTTGATTTTGTGGTGTGGATTAATAGCCATAGGAGACATGTTAAAAAAAATCCGCAGTACATTTTTATTTGATTTTCAAATTAACATATTGTGTTACTTTTTATCTCCCTTTATTTCAAGGAACACAAGAACTTAAAGGATTTTGTCTCTGTGTCTTTCTTTGCTCTATCAGCATCAACTTGGAAGTACACACTATGGAAACTGGCATATCAAGTAGTGTAAAGCACTACAGTGCTAGATATTGCCTCTGGCACAGAATGTACAGTACTAATAATACCTCATTTGTCCTACTATTGCCCATAGAAAACCTGTAAGTGCTAAGCATAATTCATTTTGTCTGCACTAGCACTCTAATCCTTTAACTTAGTGTTTCCAAGGCATTCATTGTTGGCAATTGTCACCTAAGCGAGAGGCTTTTCAAAATTCTAGGTGCCAGGGAGTTAAAGTGGTATGGAATTATTAAATCATTGAATTTCCTATGTGAAGAGATGCTTGGGTAAATAAATTCTTTTGCTTATGTAGATCTGGTTCATCAGGTATTCTTGGGAAGTCTGTCATCATTAAAAATGTAGAAGCAACTTTGCCAAGCATGTAATGCTTTGTTTGTCTTTTTGGCAAATTCAGTATCAGAGTTAGAAAAGTTTTAACTTCATGGAAATGTGTTAAAGTAAAATAGAGACAAGGTAAGCATGTTTAAGTGCTATGGGAAGTTTGCCTTTGCCACTCACTAGTGTAGATGTGGATCAGTGGTTTTGGGTTTTTTACATTTTTAAGTCTTGGAAACATTGATTCAACTGAAATATTTGGAATAAGTCCAATACGTAAAGTGCACACTAGGGGATTTTCTCTGCTTGAAATTCATGTGAGTAGCCTGAAGCCCTGCATACTTGGCCCTCCTTCTTGTCTTCCAGTTCTGCTTCCAAAACACCCTCATTACCCTCTTGAATATTCCATAGGGTACAATTCATAAAACATTGTCCTAGACCATAACTACCTAAAGAAAAATTGGCTTGAATAACAGTGTCAAAAATCACCTAATGGTGACCAAGGTAGCAATCACAAATTTATTTAGTTGTTCACTTACTTAATTAAGTTTACAAATATACGTATTTTTATGCCAGGCATAAGCAGAAGTTCTCCTTTCAACATGAATTAAACAAAGGAAATACTGTCAGTACAATAACTGCCTTCAGGTCTCTGCCATTTATATGGAAAGCCCTAGTGCTTTTACTAGGCTAGGATTTAGGACTCTAAACTGTGTGTTAATGGTTGAGTTTCTAACCCAACAGAGACATTAAAAAGACAGAATTTGGAGCAGGGCGCAGTGGCTCATGCCTGTAATCCCAGCACTTTTGGAAGCCAAGAGGGGCGGATCATGAGATCAAGAGAGGCAGACCATCCTGACCAACACGATGAAACCCTGTTTCTACTAAAAATACAAAAATTAGCTGAGCATGGTGTTGCACACCTGTAGTCCTGGCTACTCAGGAGGCTGAGGCAGGAGAATGGCTTGAACCCGGGAGATGGAGGTTGAAGTGAGCCCAGATTAAAAAAAAAAAAAAAAAGAGAGAGAGAGAGAGACAGAATTCAAAAATTCAAGCTAGGAGTAAACCAAACAGAAAATCTAAAAAATAAAGTCCCAGCGGAGAAGAGGATGTTAATATAAGACTACAGAACAAAGAGTTTTGGAAAGAAAGAATGGAGCATCTAGGTTCAGGAGAGATATGAGAATGCTTTTACAAAAGGGACATTTCTGGAGTTACTTTAGCAATCAGAGCCTCTAATAGGGAAATGACCTAACTAGATGCAGATATTTAGTATGTTATGGAACACTCAATATATGGGTTTGTTTTGTTTTTTGTTTGTTTGTGTTTGTTTGTTTGTTTGTTGAGATGGAGTCTCACTCTGTAGCACAGGCTGAAGTTCAGTGGCGTGATCTTGGCTCACTGCAAGCTCTGCGTCCAGGGTTCAAGCCATTCTCCTGCCTCAGTCTCCCGAGTAGCTGGGACTACAGGTGCCCGCCACCAAGCCGGGGTAATTTTTTGTATTTTTAGTAGAGATGGGGTTTCACAGTGTTAGCCAGGATGGTCTTGATCTTCTGACCTCATGATTCATCCTCCTTGGTCTCCCAAAGTGCTGGGATTACAGGCATGAGCCACCGCACGCTGACAACACTCAATATATGTTTATTAATTTTGTAAATAAATAAGATATTTGCTATTACAAACATATTGTAGAAAGTATTGAGAGAAAAGAAAAGGAAACATAAAGGGAAGGGCACTGACCAGTTTAGGAAAGTATTTAAGAACATCTAGGCCGGATGCAGTGGCTCACGCCTGTAATCCCAACACCTGGGAAGGCTGAGGTGCACAGATCACTTGAGATCAAGAGTTCAAGACCAGGCTGGCCAACATGGTGAAACCCCATTTATACAAAAAATACAAAACTAGCTGGGTGAGGTGCAGGCATCTGTAATCCAAGCTACTCCAGAGGCCGAGGCAGGAGAATAGCTTGAACCTGGAAGGCGGAGATTGCAGTGAGCTGAGATCATGCCACTGCACTCCAGGCTGGGCGACAGAGCCAGACTCTGTCTCAAAAAACAAACAAACCTCTAAAGAATGATAGATGTGGGTCATGTAGATAGTTGGTACTAAAACATGGACAAACATGCAAACATTTGAGTACTATTGAGATTCAAAGTAAAACAGGTAAGGGTGCAAAAGTATAAAGTTAGATATTTGGGAGTGGCCAGATCATGAAAGGCATTGCCTGTCAGGTAATCAATTTAGTTTGTTTTCTAGCCAATGGAGAGTCATTGAAAAATACTGTGCAAGGGATTCACAAAATCAGATTTGCATGCTAGGAAAATGTAACAGAGCAAGGAAAACTAAAGACACATTGATTGATAGAGTGATTCTTACAATTGGCAAAGAGAGATTCACTAAATTATTTCAACCAGGAGCATTCCAACAGAGTAATAGAATTCTTCATAGACTTCTTGGTAAGATGGTAGTCAGATAGCTATGTTTAATTCATATTTCCTGTTGAATGCTCATAAGAGCAGAGGAAACAATGCAACTGTTAATTCAACAAAGGGAAATGAGTATATACATGTCAATCTTCCAGCCCCAGAATGAAATTTCTGGATGTAATTTTAGTAAAATGCAATTCACTCTTAAAGGCAAAGCAAAGCAGTTAAGTGGGGAAAGGTAATTTTCACCCAACCCTACTTTGTAGTTGTAACTCAGAAGATTTGGGGTCCATAGAGAGGGTAAGAATCAACACCTCAAGATGGATGTGGCTTTCTGAGGCAGCAAAATAATCCAGTTCTCTAATACCTCCAAGCCATGCTTTTGTTTGAATACCTACTTGTACACATAATAGTGAACAAGTTATTAAGCCTTACTTTTTGCTGTAAAATATAGTTAATACCAGTATCTACTATTTGAGGTTGTTGTAAGGATTAAATGAATCAATATAGGTAACACTTCAGAACTGTCATTGGAACACAGTCAACATTTGTAATGTTCATTTATTATTGTCATTACTTTAGCAGATTAATGGGCTACCATTTGCAGAAATGTATTCATCTTTTAAAAGGGGAATGATACCTACCTCAAAGAGTCTAGGCATTTAATTAAGCCATGTATGTGGCCTTTTATTGCTGGTATACAGAATGTATTAATTTATGTGTAAATTGTAGAATTAGTGGTAGTAGTAAGGGTAGCAGCAACAGTAATCATGTAATTATAGTTAAGTATTGTGGCATAATCAAAGCAACTGGACGATGAGCATTAAATTCTGATATAAACTTGATAATAAGAAGCTGCAACAAATAAAAGATGCCACTCGGTGGACCAAAATTTTTCATTCAGTCTTTCTGGCAAATATAAGGCTATTGCACTTTCAAATAATTAAAAAAATTTTTTTAAAAAGTCAGCAGTGTCAGATGGTAACAGAATAAGAAAATGCCTCATTCTTCTTTCTTGCAATTACACTAAATAAATAAATGCAGAAATGCAGACTCTGAATGCAGATTTTGCATATTGACTATGTTTTTAGTCTAAATGTAAGAGTTTAATAACAAATAATATGGAGAAAACATAGGAAAAGTACTTGTGCCATTCAAACAACAAAGCAAAAATTGACCTTTCTTCATGAAAGAGGAGGAAATGGAAAATATTGTAAGGCTTTTAAAGATTTAACACAATTTAAAGAAAATGTACTCCAGATCTAGAAAATAATTAAACTTTTCAGATTTTTCAAAAGAAACTGGACTAAATTTAAAAAGTCATTTGCATCATATAATTAACAAAAGTCAAAGAACTGTGAACTTCAAGAAGAGAAAGAAAAAAACTGTTGAGATGTTGACATAAAATACAAGGTAGCTGAGATGCAGATAGACATGAATAAAAAACTAGGATAGATAATTAAAGATTGCAAGGAAATTAAACAGATTTGAAAATCTGACAAACAGTAAGAGCAGAATGAGAGTGCAGAAATTGAAGAACAGTTCACACGTTCTTTCAAAAATGCAGTAGAAATGACCAAAAAGATGAAACGGTGGAATAGTAGCAGATATAAAAGCTTAAAAATTGGTACTTGAACCAATCAGTGTTTGACTAGGCTGAAGAATAAATGAAAGTGAATGATTTAGTAGTAATCAACAAACATACACTCAAAGTCAAGAAATAGCCATGGCAAAACCACTACCCAAACCACTTTAAATCCAAGGCCGCTCTATTCTGACAGGCCTTATCAAATACAACTGCCCCCACAGGAAGAGACCAAATCTATAATCTCTGGTGAAGCGTTACTGTTCTCTTTACTTCTTTCAGTTCTGCCATAGTATTCGAGACATGACTTGGGTTATCCTCTAAATATCCACTTAAAATACTCAGACCTTTCTGCTTTGGTAAGAAGAAGCTTTTGAATGTATCCTCATTCTTTTTTTTTTTTTTTTTTTTTTTTTTTTTGAGACGGAGTCTGGCTCTGTCGCCCAGGCTGGAGTGCAGTGGCTGGATCTCAGCTCACTGCAAGCTCCGCCTCCCGGGTTTACGCCATTCTCCTGCCTCAGCCTCCCGAGTAGCTGGGACTACAGGCGCCCGCCACCTCGCCCAGCTAGTTTTTTGTATTTTTTAGTAGAGACGGGGTTTCACCGTATTCGCCAGGATGGTCTCGATCTCCTGACCTCATGATCCGCCCGTCTCGGCCTCCCAAAGTGTTGGGATTACAGGCTTGAGCCACCGCGCCCGGCCGAATGTATCCTCATTCTAATTTATTTTCTTCATACTTTCACGTGGAAATTTACTTGGGTAAATGTTTAAAATAATCCTCTTTGACCAGCTTCGACATTTACATGCTTACAAAGCGTATTACACCTAGACAAAATCTCAGTGCTAACCATTATGAACTTCAACCCGCGGCACAGATTAGCTATCTGGTACTTTGACTAAGAAAACTGCCTGGTGTACTTTCTGTTCCATCACTCTTTTCTTATGACCATCGTCATCATTGTGTCTTAATACTTCACCATTTTGTCGTAATACTTCATACACTGGACATAATACTTATCAAATTTTATTGAACAGATAAATCATCTGGGAGATATTGTCAAAATGTAGTTTCTGATGAGTTTGAGGTGAGGTCTGGTGATTTGCCATTTTAGCAGCTTCTTATGTGACAGAGATGACATAAGAACTGCATGTACATTAGCAAAGTACTGAGGTAACTAGACTAATGATTCGGAACCAGAGATGCATGTTAGAATTGCCCAAGGAACATGTTAAACCGTTTATCTATAAGCCCTATCCCAGACTTTAAATTAAAATGTCTTTGGATAGAGCTCTGGTATTAGCCCTGAAAAAAAAATATGCAAGCCACTTAAAAAAAAATTACACAGGAGAGAGGCTAATCATTAATGCATACTTTCAAAATTCATCTAGTGTCTATTCTCTGTCAAGGGTTTTGGGGGGACTGAGGACCTGCCCTCAGGAAAATTGAAGTCTAGTGAATTAAGCATTTATTGTCATATTGTCTCATATTCAGACTAAAATTTAAGTCATAATTTAGGCAGTTTCTAATAGCATAAACATAATTTAAAAATAATAAAATAGATGACTAGCAAATTAACATTCTTAAAGTAAGGGCTATCAAATAACCCAACTGTCAAACTATGTAAATTTGAAATCAACAACCTTGGTAAAAGTCCTAAATTGGATAACTTGTGTAGGAAATGAATGAATGGCCATGTAAAAGTTTCCCTAGCCAGATTTAAAATAAAATAGTAGTTTAAAAGGCTCCAGACTGAGCAAAAATCAATGAACTATGACATATTTTGCATACCTATAATATATGCATTTTAATATATTACACATTGTGGTTTTCTTCACAAAAAGAAAATTTTATTTCCCACACTAATATAGGGTAGAAAAATTTGATGATACTTGGAATAATTTTTTTGTGGTATTATTGAGAAATACTGGCAATACTTAAAATACTAATAATATGTATCCCTAGATGTTGAATTTATACATAACTGTTCCATTTTTACCTTTTTTTAATTCCATGAACTTTCTATGGCCTGTTTATTAATAATTAAGACATTACTAAAGTAATATATTTAATAGCATTCTTATTTTATTACAAACTGTACGGTAGCAATAATAAAACTTTTTTTTTTGCAAGTATTTGCTCTTTCCCTTTTGTAAGATTTTACTATCCTGTCCATTGTTTTATAACTTGGGTTTGGAAGAATGACACGTTTTGGTTGAATGATGAAGTTTGGCGTTGGGGTGAAGTTTTAAATCTGATGATGTGTTTGAGCTAGCTAGTGCTGTCTCATTCCTGCATGAAACACGAGCATATTTCAGAGAGGTGATGCTTTTTCAATCTGGAACCTGGAATGAGAAGATGTAAGGAACAGAATTGCAGTCTGCCCACAGCCCAGCTGAAGCCGGGCAGATGAGCTAAGTCCAAAATGAACAATGGCTTCACTTGAGTAAGAAGTAAATCTTTTGTTTTTTATGCCACTGAGATATTACAGTTATTTTTCCCCAAACAAAAACAAATAGGAAGGAAAATATGAATTGATATAAAGCAGATTATTCAAAACATAAATCAGATTATTCAACTTTTTAAGTTGTCTTGATGGTTATGCAGATAAAGGAATCAGTAGAGTGGAGAATTAGACAGGAAGATATCAGAGATTAGAGAAAATAGAGAGAAGTACTGCTCAGTAGATAGCTTTAGTTAGGATAAAATACCTTAACTTAATAGTCTAATAAAGTAGTCCAAAAGGATCAGAGATGCAAAAGTAAAAATAATGGAATCATACAAGCACTAGAAGGGAACATCAGTGAATCCTTATATATATATATGTGTGTGTGTGTGTGTGTGTGTGTAGGGAAGAACTTTATATGACTTTAAATCAAGAAACCATAAAACAAAAATTTGATAAATTTGACAACATAAAAATGACTTTTGTGTAACACTACAAGCAAAATCAAAAGACAAAAACACACTGAAAGAAAATATTTGAATATATATCAGAGATAAAAGGCTAATATCTACAATACATAATATTATCTAATACTTGAGTAAATATAGCTAACCACTTTTGAAAAATGAGCAAGAGACCAAAGAGTTCACAGAACAAGAGGCAAATTTTCATTAAATGTGCAAAACAATGTCCAAATTCATTCAAAATAAATAAAATAATAATAAAAACCTTTCTCACTATAAAATTGACAAAATGTTAAAACTTGGCAGTATGCTTTCTGGCAAATCTGTGGAGAAAGAGAAATCTCATTCATTGTTATAGAAATACAAAATGGTACAATTCTTGTGGGGGAGAATTTGGCAATGCTAACAGATCTTCATATACATTTACCCTTTGACTCAGTAAACTCACTCCTAGGAGGTTACCCTGAAATAATATAACTACAACCATATGCAAAAAAATATGCAAAAGAAATTCCCTGCAGCATTATTATACCAGGAAACATTAGAAATTCAACATAATGACACACAAGACATAGTTGAATAGGACCTGGTACATTCTTCCGGTGGAGAACCATACAGCTATAGAAACAGAATGAGAAAGAGTCCCATGACCAGATGTAGAGTAATTGCCAGGATATATAATTAAGAGGAAAAAACATAATGTTAATGTCACATTTCTGAAAATAAAAAGGACATTGTTTTTTTTTTCAAAAAAATATAAAGAAAGGATGAATCAAATCACAAACTATTGAAAGTGAATAAATACATTTAGTTAATGTGTGGATGAACCTTTCTGAGTACATCTTGTTTTATATTGGTTAGACTTTTAAACTATATTAATTAACTAAAAATTAAGATAATTTGACAAATATTGGAGAAAAGCCTTAAAATAGAACAAACAGGAAGTAATGAACATAAAAACATCTTCCTTGGTTCTCGATTCTCATCTTACCACAATGTCTTGGAATCCTGTGCTAGGTAGAAGACTCCTTCGACCTGGGTCCTTGAATGACTCTAGTGAGCAAGGCCCTCTGACAACTGACTTTTGTCATGTACCATGAGTGAGAAATTAAGTCCTATTTAGTTCAGCAACTTAGACATTTTGTTTCCACAACATAACCTAGTCTATGATGACTAATGAAACAAAGTATGAGTCATAGCCTTTTAAAATGTATGGGGTACCTGTGATATTTCAATACATGCATATAATGTGCAATTATTAAATTAGGCTATTTATGGAATATATCAGCACAAACATTTGTAATTTATTTGTGTTGAGATCATTTCAGATTTTCTCTTCTAGCTATTTTGAAATATTCAAGAAATTATTGTTAACTCTAGTCATTCTACTGTGCTACAGAACACTGGAACTTTTTCTTTCTATCTAACTATATGTCTGTACCCATTCACTAATGTCTTTTTATAACCCCTCACCCTCCCCAGCCATGAGTAAGCATCATTCTTCTCTACTTCTATGATATCACATTTTTTAGCTCCCACATATCAGTGAGAACATGCAATATTTTTCTCTCTGTGCCTGACTTATTTCATTTAACATAATGATCACCAGTTCTATTAATATCGCTGCAAATGGCAGGATTTCATTCTTTTTCATGGCTGAGTAATATTCCACTGAGAACATATACCACATTTCTTTATCTATGCATCTGTTGATGGACACTTAGGTTGATTCCACATCTTGGCTATTGTGAATTGTGAATAGTGCTGCAATAAACATAGTGATGGAGGTATCCCTTTGATATAATGATTTTCTTTCTGTTGGGTAAACACCCAGTAGTGAGATTGCTGGATTATATGGTAGTTATATTTTTGTTTTTTTTTTTTTTTGAGAAGCTTCCATGCTGTTTTTTAAAATGGTTATATTGGCCGGTCGCGGTGGCTCAAGCCTGTAATCCCAGCACTTTGGGAGGCCGAGACGGGCGGATCACGAGGTCAGGAGATCGAGACCATCCTGGCTAACACGGTGAAACCCCGTCTCTACTAAAAATACAAAAAAAAAAACTAGCCGGGCGAGGTGGCGGCGCCCTGTAGTCCCAGCTACTCGGGAGGCTGAGGCAGGAGAATGGCGTGAACCCGGGAGGCGGAGCTTGCAGTGAGCTGAGATCTGGCCACTGCACTCCAGCCTGGGTGACAGAGCGAGACTCCGTCTCAAAAAATAAATAAATAAATAAATAAATAAAATAAAATAAAATAAAATGATTATATTAATTTACATTTCCACTAATAGTGTATAAGAGTTCCTATTTCTCTGCATCTTTGCCAGTATTTTTTTGTTCTTTGTCTTTTTGATAATAGCCATTCTAACTGGGTGAAATGGTATCTCATTGTTTTGATTTGTAGTTCTCCCTCTCTCTTTTCTTTCTTTCTTTCTTTCTTTCTTTCTTTTTTTTTTTTTTTTTTTTTTTTTTTTTTTGAGATGGACTCTTGCCTCTTGCTCTGTGTACGAGGCTGGAGTGCAGTGGCACGATCTTGGCTCACTGCAACCTCTGCTTCCCAGGTTCAAGCGATTCTCCTGCCTCAGCCTCCCAATTAGCTGAGATTACAGGTATGTGCCACCACACCCAGCTAAAGTTTGTATTTTTAGTAGAGATGAGGTTTCACCATGTTAGCCAGGCTAGTCTTGAACTCCTGACCTCAGGTGATCTGCCTGCCTCGGCCCCCCAAAGTGCTGGGATTACAGGCATGAGCCACTGCACCTGGCCCTTGATTTGTATTTCTGTAATAATTAGTGATGTGGAGCATTTTTAATACATACTTGTTAACCATTAGTATGTTTTCTTTTGAGAAATGTATATTCAGGTAAGTTTCTCACTTTTTAATTGGATTATTTGTGGTGTTGTTGAACTGAGTTTCTTGCATATTCTGGATATTAGTCCAAAGAGTTTGCAAATATTTTCTCTCATTCCACAAGTTGGTTCTTCACTCTGATAATTGTGCAGAAGTTCTTTAGTTTAATATAGTCTCATCATTCTAAACACAGATTATTATCTACTCTTAATTCTTTATTACCTCTTTCAGTACTATAGAAAACACTGAAATGTAGGTGTTACTCAAATTATCATAAATGTATGTGCAGTGTTAGACATTAAAATTGGGATGGGGATGTGTGTGGATGAGCAAAAGCACAATTCAGCACCAGACTGAAGATCATGAGAATCAGAGTCTTTGAGGTGATACAAAGGGGACTCTAGTCTTCACCCAGAAAGCAGGACAACCAAGGACTATTTCTACTTGTTGACTGCCATGCTTAATAGAAATAGAGTGTCCTTTGGAAGCTGAGAGCTCACTGGTGAATTAATAGAGGATTAGAACCAAAGATAGTACAAAAAATGGAAGAGGGTGTGCAAATGAAGAAAGAAAATTAATGGGTGACTTAAATGAAAGGAAAAAAAGAAATAAAGCCAATATGAAGCTGGAAACCTATGGGGACATATGACTAGCAGGTGCTTTAATTTCTTTTTCTGGCCACTGTTTTTATTATTTTAAAAAGACTTCAAGGCTTGTTACTTAACTGGATGTATTAAATCCAAGTTATGATATTCTATTTCAGAATTACATCTGTAATATTAAGGCCATTAAATAGTTATGATCATTTACTCACAAATAAATCATTAGGCACTAGGAATTCTTATTAAATTAATTCAAGTGGTCAGTAGCTAGTGAAAACACATTTAGTTGATGTTAAATATTGCATGGCACATTATAAATGGCTGATGCTCCATAACTGGTCCATTTATAGTTTATGGTGCAAATTTTAAAGTCAAGTAAATGGTGTTTTCGGCAGTAGTTCATGTGTTACGACTTGTCAGAGCTGTAAATAATTTGAAGAGCATTTATGTATTTCTAGATTCCATGTACCTCTTGCTTATAAATCTATTTATTAACCCTTATAAAAAATTGATGGTCATATCTTAAAATGAATCATTCCTAAAATTGCTTAACTGTCTGGAATTTTTCTTTAGTAATCCAGTCTCTCATTTTCTTTTCATATCTCAATCAGATATAAATAGAAGAACCTTGCATGCACCCTTTTCTTCTCATTCCCCAATCTAAGTGTCTGTGTCATTATTCACCTTTATGGTGAGAAGCTATGGATTCATGTCATCAATTTTCCTTCTGGCACCTTCAATGAATACTTGGTTTTCTTCAGTACTCACCAGCCATCCCAACTTTACAGCTAGTTTCTCTCTCCTTCTGTCTCTCTTCTTTCTTCTTTAATTTCTCACTGGTTGGATACTCTATTGATTTCTTTGAATGTCTTAATATCAGGGGCCTGAGTGGCTAATTTCATCACATTTCTGTGATGGATTTATATCTGAACGTGCTGCCAATTACCACAGAAACCTTACAAAAGAGAGAAATGAAATATAAGAAAGGGGCCAGAAATAGTTAAAAAAAGAAAAAATATATATATATATATATATATATGACAGGACCTTGGGAAAATTGTGAAGGTGTTGATTTGTTTTGGGCATTTCCTTCTGCCTTATTTTGCACCATTTTTCTTATTGAAGCTCAAATCCTCTCACCCTTTCCCCATCTACTAGGACATCCATCAACGAAGTAATACATTTTATTTTCATTTATTCTTCTATTTGTATATTCGTTCAGCACTATTTATTATTTCATTATTAATATTACTTATTCACTTACATAGACTGACGTGTTTCTTGACCTGTTTCTGAAGGAATGAAGGTTTATAATAAGATGAAATACAAATTGAAGTAAAATAAAACAAGTGGCTGAGACAATCTAGACAAAAACAACATGGGGAGGAATAAGACAAAGATAAGCGAGCTTATATCGATCCTAATTTCTTTCATATAGTGTGAAATGCATATTCCAGAGCAATGTTTACCCTTAGGATCACAGAGTTGTCATTATTCTCATCTACATTTGGTAAATCTTATAATGCTAACCTGTACAGTTAATGTTACTTCATCCCTCTGAAAAAGTCCTCATGGAAATAAGTTTTGCTGGACTCTTCTTCAAATATCATTATCATCTCTGTGTATTCCAAATGCACTAATACTCTGGATTTAATGGTTCAATAGAGCAGAGAAGATTGTTCATAAATCAAGCTGGATTTCAAGGGAATTATCCACATAAACATCCCATGAATCAAATAGATAAGAAAACTTGCTGTCCACACTAAGGGTGGTCTTTGTCAGTGGAACGCAGATAGATGCTTTTTTTGTGTGTGTAGGTGCATTGGGAGTTTCTCCACAGATGAACACTTTTCCTGGAGTAGATCTATTTGGGGGAGATGAAAAATGACTGTATTAATGCAAGTGAAGTGTGATCTACCTCCAAATTACATTTTGCATTATACACTATTTGAATTTTCTCCTATTTGAATGTAAAAGTTTCTACTGGATGAGAGGTCAGGCACAGGTAAAGTGGTTTTGCTAAATCAGAAGGGATTTCAAACGACGTGGCTGAGAGGTAAGAAAAGCAGTGCAAAGATTTATTGAGAAAAGTGTTTAGTTGATAAACGATAGCATTTATTTGTAATTTGAGGATTTGACCGAAATAACCCTCATTAGCTCAGCTTGTGTGGAGCCAATTGGTTTGATAAATTTATTATTTGACCTCATGCTGTTTGTAAAAGAATTTTATAGCACTAAAAATGAGACTTGTTTTAAGACAAATGTGATTATTTCCTTAATTATGCTATTTTGTTTTCTCTATAAAATTATGAATATTATATTTTCATACAGAAGGCTTATAGATGGTAAACCTGGTAAAAAAGTGTTGACTAACAAAAACTCACCCTGTGCACTTGAGGCACATTCTTGTAAGCATAGGAGATACTGATTTACTTACCCATAATTGTTTTTTAAGCGTGTATCTTGTCACCCACCATCCACTGATCTTAATAACAAGAGCTAAAATATTTACTGAGAACTTCCTGTGTTCCAGGTATTGTGCTATTTGCATGAATTCTCCCTTTAATTTTTACAACACAATAAAGTACATCGTGTTACATTCATCATTTTGAAGATGAGAGAGTAGAACTTGATAATAGTAAATTCCTTGTCTGTGGACATATAATAGTAAGAAGAGGCACTGGAATACATAGATGCAGTTTGATTAAGAGATTTTATTTAGTCTTAACTATTATTTTGTTACTTTCATCTTCAGTGCCATTTGAGATGTTATTTTATTTTATTTATTTATTTTTGAGAGGGAGTCTCCCTCTGTCCCCCGGGCTGGAGTGCAGTGGCCGGATCTCAGCTCACTGCAAGCTCCGCCTCCCGGGTTTATGCCATTCTCCTGCCTCAGCCTCCCGAGTAGCTGGGACTACAGGCGTCCGCCACCTCGCCCAGCTAGTTTTTTGTATTTTTTAGTAGAGACGGGGTTTCACCGTGTTAGCCAGGATGGTCTCGATCTCCTGACCTCGTGATCCGCCTGTCTCGGCCTCCCAAAGTGCTGGGATTACAGGCTTGAGCCACTGCGCCGGGCCTATTTTATTCTTTACTGTTCACGAATAAAGTTACTATTACTTAGTACAAAAGTGTTAGAAAACAGATGGTCTCAAATATCTGTCTTGATTTGTCAGAAAAGTACCTTAAATATACTTGAGGAAGACATACCTATTTAAAATAGTTATCAAACCTAAGTTTCTTTTTAAAGGAGTCTCAAATGTATTTCCTCTTATAAGATAGCTCTGATCATTGAACACCAAGATTAAATTGTTAGAGTAGGTACGTTATGATGCCATCATTTGATTCTGTGATGACTGAATATAAGAGCTTCAGTTTATTTGGCAACTGGTAAAATAACACTTTAGAAAATAATTTTTTATTGAAGAATGTCTAATGTTCAATGAGTAGACAGCATGAATATATCCAAATGAAATACTCTGTCAACCACTGAGGTATAGTTCTTTATAACCAAAATTACCTTTCATATTTGGGATTATTAGGAAAAGAAGCATCTGATATGTTGGCTTTCAACGTATTTGTATGGGCTCTCAGGCAACAGCCATTGAAACAATGAGAAGCACACTGGTTAGGATCTGAGCTCCTACACTTCTCTTCTAAAAGAAGAACTTTACATCATTTTTTCTGCCTAAAGAGTATTTGCCAACTCTTTTAGAGTATTGTGTGATGTTATTCACTCTCTTTAACATTGTAAAAATAATAATTTGCCCATTTTTGCATGGTTTATGACACACATGGTACATATTCTATTTCCTTATCAATATTACTTACATATTCTATCATTAACTATCAGTCTATTTGTAGAAACAGGAACAATACACAACTGGGTGAAAAGCAATTTAAAACTAGGTGGTTGAAAATTATAACAGTGGTGTAGTCAACTGGATGATCAATTGATTAAGCAATTTAATTATGAACATGCTCACATGCTGTCCAATAATGCTGTGCGTGCTTACTGTATGAGCACTCGCGAGTTCTGAATTATGTTTAAACACAAAACCTTTAACATAATTACAGTGCTTGTTAATATGAAAAGGGAAGGAAATTTGAGTTTTTTCCAACCTCAATGGTATAAATTCTCTGAAATAATTCTGAAGTCCGCTGGCTGAGAAATGATAACCCAGACAGTGATGGTTTTTATTTGCTGTTATCAGCCTCATTGATTATATTTTTTCATCACTCAAGGGTTGACAAGAAAATTTTCTATTTATTTTCATACTCAATTCCCACAATGAGGAAACTAAGGTTCACAAGGACTAAATTCACTTTCCAAAATAAAACACCTCCTAAGTGGCTTTTTTAACCTAAGCAATGGCTACATTATTTACAAGAGTGTAGACAATATATGGAAACAATTTTAACTGAAGAACAACAAAGATAATTTGACCATACTCCTTAGTAAATAAAAATACAAAAATACATTGACTAAACATATCAGTGAAGTTATTGACTTCATTAAAACCTACTTTTTTCAACACTTCAACCTAACATAATATATATATATATATCTCATATTAAACATAATATATATTTATATCTCATATTAAAGTATTTCCTCACAATTACTACCTTTTGGAAACTTCCTCAGTGTCTGCTTCCTAAATCAATCTAGCAATTAAAATCTACACAAAAAATATATAAAAACCTCATATATTGCTATCTTAAAGCATTTGTTTTTCACTTGCTTATGAGTGCAATCAAATATGTATGTCTAAGTGTGTCATTGTTCTGAAAAAGGGTAAGATTGAGGTCTCATTTCTTCCCATATGCAGAATGTGTGTTAGTAATCAGTGGGTGAAGGTTGAGAAGAGCAACAGAGAGAATTTGGAGTTTAAGATATAATCCCTTCTCTGTGCTGCTCAGAAATTCAGTTGATTTGGAGTATGGGGGCCGGCACTGATTGTCATATAAAGGGAAAAGTAAAGGACAAGACATCAGGAATATGAAGGAAGGAGGGAAAACACCTGTCTCCTAAGAATCATGAAGCTCAGAATTATAGAAATGCGTATGTGAGTATAAGATTCAGCAACAAAAGGAGGAGGTGAGCTATGAGGAGAAAAAATGTTGTGAAGAGGAGCTCTTCTCCTCCTTGCTCTTAATCCTCACTAGTTGAAAGATATCTGAGAGGCTGAAAGAGAGCTGGGAAACTGCTGATCTCTACCCAAGTTGTGTGGCCTTTTCTCTTCTTGAGACAGAGAAAATCTAGAAATCCTACTAGGCAGCTCCTTGAATGTGAAGAAAGTGCTATTCAGCTAAAGAACACTTAAGGGCATTAGCTAGTAAAAGTATTGAGGGACAGTCTTTTAGACCAGAGCACTGTCTTTTGAGGTAGGGGGACATGAACATCCAAAGATGGAAATTAGACACGACATGGTGGGAGTCTTCAAAGATATCAGGTAGTAATATTGCTGGTTCTGATTAACTCTGGGGGGAAAGCAAAGAACACAGTTTGCTTGGTGACCAAGAAGAGACATGTTTTCACCTCCCTCTCCACCAAAACCAAACTTTTGAGCTTTATTTTAAAATCCAATAGACATATTGGTAGGGAAGTAAGTGAAGGAGATTGTAGCATTTGGTTTTCTTTCTAGTGAGGTTGAATTCCTTCTCCTGGATATAGTATCATTGTATAACCAAAGGGAAAGAAGGAAGGAAGGAAGGAAAGAAGGAAGGAAGGAAGGAAGGAAGGAAGGAAGGAAGGAAGGAAGGAAGAAGGAAGGAAGGAAGGAGAGAAGGAAGGAGAGAAGGAAGAAGAAAAGAAGGAAGGAAAGAAAGAAAGAAAGAAAAAGAGAGAGGGAGGGAGGAAGGAAGGAAGGAAAGAATGAAGGAAGGAAAGAATGAAGGAAGGAAGGAAGGAAGGAAGGTCAAAAACAGCAATTCCATCTCAAATCATTTTAGTTTCAGGAAATAATGTACAAATATCTTATTAGAATATTCAATAATGCTTCTAAAATGGGACGTAACTAATGGTATTACACAGAAAGGAGCTGTTATTTTTATTTGGATAATCTTACATTTTTCCCAAAAATATTCATGTATATTTTCAAAATTAATCATGAACCTGTTAAAATAGTTTAAAAAAATGTATTTGTTAAGTATGTTTGCTTTTTCATTTCCAGTGTAGATATGATATTCTTTGCTAGTGAGTACATATTTGGATATTTTATTTATCACTAATTCTTCATAAGTTTGAATTCTCAGGCTATGTACATTTAAGTTTACAATGATTTACCTGAACCATTCTCATAATTCAGAGTGTAGGAACCAGAACACAGTATTGTATAGCTTTTGTCAGGATTTAATTTAAATGACAAGTATTAAAGACATGTAATACAGCACCTGGAACCTAACAAATACTCAATAAATGTTTGCTAAGTAAGAAAAATAAACCAGAATGTATGATTACAGATTCCTGGCCTTCTGCATTCAAGAGAAAAATATGGAAACTGAATGGTTTCCTTAAACAAGAAGACAATTCCAGCATGAAAATGTTGTCTGGATTCTGAATTACTTGACTTTGTAAAGTATTGTTTTATGCATCTTCCACAGCTAACCCCATACCAATTTAATTATTTAAAAGGTAAGACACTTATTTCAAAATATTATAACTGATTAAAATGAATTAATCATGTTTATTCATCACTTTGCCCAACTTCCAACTACCAATACAGGTGCATTATTTCACAAACACACATTCTACATGTGAGAATAAAGTGAAGCCCAAAGCTTACTTTATTTCTCAGAACAATCATAAATTTAGACATTCACATTCTATTCCATTTATAAGTAAATAAAAAAGAAATGCTTCAATATAGCAATATGTGAAGTTCTCACATGTTTTGTACAGATTGATTGCTAGGTTAGTTTAAGAGGCCAATGCTGAGGAAAATTCCAAAAAGGCAGTAATTGTAATAAATATTTTCATTTTAAAGACATTTACTTGAAGAAAAAGGAAGAATAATGTGTGTGGAGGGGAAGGTTTGCAGAGGAGTCAGTTTTAATAATCTCAAATATTTTACCACAGTCTCTAATCAATGATGTCTTTTTAAAAAAAAAAATCTGTATGTATTGATAAGCATGGGGAAATTATCTCTGCAGCTCTTAAAATACCCATAGTTCTGTACTTACTGGTTTATACAGTCATTCATTTCTTTAACATATTCATTTTATGGCTAGCGAACGCTGGTTAGGGGGACCAATCCCATTGCAATTCAGCCCTGCTCCAGCAATTACTATTCCATAGAATGCCATGGCAATGAATTTGTGGAGTGTGGTCCCTGGTGCCAGGCATTGTTCTAGGTACTGTTGATAGAGCAATGAGCAGAACAGACAAAACCCCACTCTCTGGACCACGAGTTCTGAATGGAGAGGCATATAATGCATGAGTTAAGTAAATAAAACATATAGCGTGTTAGGGCTACAAAAGTGCTAGGGACAAATCTAAAGCAGAGGGATGTCCTGAGAGTGCAGGAGCTGAGCAGAGATGCTTTAGATATGGTGTGAAAGAGCTCTGAGAGAAGGCATCACTTTAGTAAGGTCATGAACAAAGAGAGCGAGCCATGCTCCCTCATCTGGAAGAAGAGCACTCTCAGGAGAGGGTGGAAGGGCCAATGGAAGGGTCCTAATGTGGAAGTATGTCCAGGATGGAACATCCTAGAAATAGTGAAAGGGCCAATGTAGTCAGAGAAAAACAAGGGTGTATCAGAGACAGTAGAATCAAGTTCAGAGAGGTCAGGGGAGGGAATCAGCTAGGGTGTCGAACTTCATCAGGACTTGAGCTTATACTCAGGGAGAAAGAAGCATTCTGGGATATTCAAAAAGAAACACGAAAAAGGCCTGATGTATTTTAACAGGGCGACGCTGGCTGTTACATTGAAAACAGTCTCTAGGGTGACAAAGGCAGAAACGGGAAGAATATTTGGAAGCTTCTGTAATAGTCCAAGACAGAAACAATGAAGACTCTCACCAAGACAGTAGCTGTGGAGTGAAGAGTAGCAGCTGTCCCCAGAATATATCTTGAAATTAGAATCTACTTATGAATTAGATATTCAGTGTCAGAGAAAGAGCACCATTAATAAATAACTGAACAACTGAGAAGTCAAGTTACCATAAACTGAGATAAGAAAGTGGAAGAAACAGATGAGCTGACTGTAAGGAACACTGTTTTGCACATGTTAAATTTTAGATGTCTATGAGATGTCTATGTCGGGTGCTGACAATAGCCACAGAAATTTATCTCTCTTTTTGTGGTGATCCTAAGCATTAAACTCAACTTATTAGATTGATAATTGATACTGTTTATTTCATTTTCTTAGGAACTTTTGCATTCTACAGAAACTTCTGTAACCTGGAATAGTACTTGGCCAAAATTACATTCTTACTACCACTGGGTTTTTCATACAGAATACCCAGAGAGAAATAAAACCCTGGAAAAAGTCAAAACCTTTTATTGGTAAAATTTACTGCTTTTTCTTCCTTGTGGAAAAATAAAAGCTTGTTAGTGTATTTTAAAAACAAAATGTCTACAGCATAAATTATATATTTTAGCTTTATTTAACTATACCATAATTAATATATTTATACTTTAAAATATTACAATGCATTTGCTTCTATTGGTAAAATATTGCTGATTCCTTCCTTCCCAGACCCCTCTACATACACATACACAAGTTCGCATGTTAATCTATAGGAATTTTAAAAGTGATATTTGATGCTATTGCCTCATTAGAAAAAACTTTACATTGGAATTGCTTCTATAGTTAATCCACTTCTAGGACAAGTATTTAGGAGTTTTTAAAATGAGATGGTACAAACTAAACTTTGAGTCTGAGCTTATGTCACCAAGATATAATTAGAAATGCCAAGTAAAATAAATATGTGCTGTCTTGACTCTTTCAAATTTGTATATTGTTTAATATTTTATAACACAGATGTCATTGATAAAAAATGATTTTTTTAAATATTTTCATTCAACTGATAACTATCAAATGTATAAAGGTTAAATAAGATATATACTCTGATCTCAAAGACATAGTAATGGTCATTAATATTAGACAAAGTATGATAAATCCCACAGAAAAGCTTTTAAGAGACAAGAGTTTCAGGGGATAGAAAGATCATACCTGAAAGGGAAGATTAAATAAGGACACAGAAAGTTGGCAAGACATATTTTAAAATACAAGTGGACTTTCAACAGGCAGAGATGGAGGTAGGGGAAAAATTAGTTGGAGAAACTATATATTCTAATAATTTAATATTATATATATTTATAACACCTGGATAACTCAAATACTTTGATAAATAAAATGCATCATTCTCCAGATATATTATATGACAGAAATATTTTTTATGCTATTGTCATGGATTGCCCATTTTTTTCTTCACTGTATGTGTTCAATAAAATATTCATCTGCATTATTATTGGTGAAAACATAGTATCTTTAAAGCAAACATACAATTAGAATTATACACTAAACTTATCCTGAGGACTAGCATTAGTAGTTATGGTTTTATCTGAAAGTAATGCCTACTTGATTTTCATCTACATGCGACAGGCAGCCCCATCCACGATCCCCTCTATCTGGTATTCGTGGCTTTAAGTAATCCCCTGCCCTTGGAGCTGCTGGTCGGCTTGTAATGAATAGAATGTAGCAAAAGTGTTGGGATGTTACTTCTGAGAATAGCTCCTATAAAGGTTGCAGTCTCTATTATGGACACTTTCTCACTCCCTCACTCTGAGAGACTCTAACCACTATTTTGTGAGCAGCCCTATGAAAGGAATACATGACAAGGAACGAACAGTTGTTTCTGAACAAGATCAGCAAGGCCTGTGGTAGCAACATGAATGAGCTTGGAAGAGAATGCTCCCTAAGTTGAGCCTTGAGAGGATAATCTCCCCAGCTGACACCTTACTGAAGCCTGTGAGAAAGCCCGAGCCAGCTGTACCCAGACTCCTCCTCCATGGAACTTGGGGGAAAATAAATATTGGTCTGTGCTAAGCTGCTACATTTTGGGTTAATTTTTTACATAGCAATTGATAAGTAAAACAGTATAATTTTCTCTAATAGCACAGGATTTATTTATTTTTTACTCTTTTTTTTTTTTATACGGAGAATCACTCTGTCGCCCAGGCTGGAGCACAGTGGTGCAATCCCAGCTCACTGCAACCTCTGCTCCCAGGTTTAAGCAATTCTCCTGCCTTAGCCTCCTGAGTAGCTGGGATTACAGGGGTATGCCACAATGCACAGCTAATTTTGTATATTTAGTAGAGATGGAGTTCCAACATGTTAGCCAGGCTAGTCTCGAATTCCCGACCTCAGGTGATCCACCCGCCTCGGCCTCCCAAAGTGCTGGGATTACAGGCATGAGTCACCGCGCCCAGCCTAGCACAGGACTTTTAAACCAACATTTTAACTTTATCTTGTGCCTTGGCCCAGTAATCAATTTATAGGCTACAGGTTCCTGAAATATTTTCTTTCTGAATATGATTTTCCTTCTAATTTAGACATACACTCATATCAAAAATTATAAAGAACAAATGGAAAGCCACCCATCACTCACAGATAATATTTGTTTGTTATTACATAAAACTTGGTGGAGTGCCAAGATGGCTGACTGGAAGCAGCCAGTGTAGGCTGCTGTCATGGAGAGGAGATAGAGTGGTGAGTAAACAATGACTCTTCAGCTGTATTGTCCAGGTGGAAATGTTGGGATTAATTAAGGAAGCAAGGCAACCCATGGGGAACAGAGAAGAGCAAAACAAGATACGTGTTCACACGGGATTGGTGTGGAGCCAGTAGGGAGGATCCCACTGTGGGGAAACAGTAAGTGAGAGCTCCAGGGCACCCACTTTCCCCATGGACCTTTGCAACCTTGGGTTCAGGAGATCCTCCACGATGCCCCTCCACCAGGGACCCCAGACGGACATGGAGAGCTACATGAAGTCTGGAGTGAGCCACCATTCAAGCATACGTGGGGTCCTGGGGCTTTGGACCCATGGGCCACCCTAGCACCAGTGGCTGCTGTAGCTCTGAAAACAGGGAAGGCCAGGCTCCCTTGCAAAACCCCAGGATAGGGGCTATATCCATGGGGCTGAGGAGCAGACAGACTGCAAACCTCACTTCCACTGCACTTTGCCAGATAGGGCCCCTTGGCCTGGGACCCTAGCTTTGTCAACCCAGCCCCACCTGACCTGTCTAACAGGTTGCAGCCCTGCCCTTCCCTGGGACAGAGCTCCCAGCAGTAGCAGTCAGGGCGCCATTGTTGCTGCTCCATAGTTCCCACCCCTGCAGCCGTCATGCTTGGAAGCAAAAAGATTAAGGACTAACACAGGCCTCCAGCACAGTGCAACTGCTTTACGGAAGAGTGACCAGGCAGTTTTCCATGCAGGTCTCAGCTCCCGCTACTCCTTACTAGACAAGGCCTCCCCAGCTGAAACCCCAGACGCTGATAACCGCAGTCCCTGAGAACCTCAACAGGGCTCTCAGGCCAGTAGCAGTTCTGCAGCCCTGTACTTCCTTGGAATGGAGTCCCAGCAGTAGCGGGCAAGCCACCATTTGTGCTGGTCCACAATTCCTGCCCCTGCTGCCCTCGACCTCGAGAGAGAGCAAAGAGATTGGGGACTGACACGAGTCTCCAGCTGTGAAGAAGCCTCACAGAAAAACTCTCAGACTGTTTTCCACATTGATGTCTGCCACTGTTACTCCTCACTGGGCAGGACTTCTCAACCTGGGCCCCCATTGCAACCTGAACATTTCAGTAGGTGGCAACTCTGAGTTTCTCTGGGGAGGAAATTCTATAGACAACGCATAGCCCTTCTCTCATTGCAGCTGCAGTGGTACTGCCCTTACTGCCCTCCAGCTGGGGAAGGAATAAAGGGCCTGGTCATATTGCTGGCATATTCAGCATATCACAGCCTCCATTTGAGGAGGAGCCCAGTCTCTGTTCCCTGTGAGCCCCAACCCCCTCCTCGTCAGTAAGCAGATCACCAGGTTGGGAGTGCAGAGCAGCCGCCCCACCTGCAACTGAGCATTCCCACTGGTAGTGGCTCTGCTTCCCTCGGGGGGAGCTCCCAGAGATAACTGACAGCTCCTTTGTCACTGCCACTGTGGCTATTCTGCTCTTGCTGCCCTCTAACTGAAGAAAGAACAAAGAGTCGGAGGACTTTAGTCACACATCCAGCACATGATAGTCACCGTATGAAGAGGAGCACAGTCTTTCTGTAAACCCCTGATTCTCTGCTCTTCATCAAGCAGGGCCCACAGCTCAGGCCCACAACACCGCTGCCCTATCCCTGCCTGAACGTTCCCATTGGAGCAACTCTGTATTTCTCTGGAGTGGAGCTCCAAGAGGCAACTGAAAGCTCCTTTGCCACTTCCAGCACAGTGGTACTGCCCTTGCTGCCCTGTATCTATGGAAGGAAAAAAGAACCCGAGTGCTTTCCTCACACCTCCAGCACACCAGAGCTGCCCTAAGGAGAAGAGCCCAATGTGTCTTCCCTGTGAGCCTCTGACAACCCCTGCTCATTATCAGACAGGGGCCCCTGGCTTGGGCCCACAGTGCAGCTGTCCCACCACAGATTAATCACTCTGAGCTCTGTGTTTCTGAGATGGCGTTACAAGAGACAAGTCAAAGGCCCTCTGCCATTACCACTGTTAAGGTCTTTGCCCCTGCTGCTCCCAAGCCGGGGAGGGAACATAAAGCCTGAGCTCACCTTAGGGCTGTGGTGCATAGCCCAGCAGTGGCAAGCCCAGTTCTGTAGTCAGCACTCAAGTGGAAGAAGAGCCCATACTCGCATAGCACTGAGACAGAGCATGGCCACAAACAGGAAATACAGAAGAGCCACATGACTGAGCAAAAGCCTACCTACTGGCCATTATGTTTAAGCACCATCTACTGGATCACAGTCCAAACTTTAACACCAAAAATACTTTGCTAACATACCCTCACCCCATGAGACCAAAAACAAGAGTTCAACTACAAATAAAGACCTTGCACAAAGGCTTGGCCCTTTGAAAACATCCAGAAACAAAGTCAACTGACTATACTCAAATTGTGCTTAAATGTTTAAGGACCATCGACGCACCACAGATGAGAAAGAACTAGCACAAGAATTCTGGCAACTTAAAAAGTCAGAGTGTCTTCTTTCCTCCAAAGGATTACACTGGTTCCTTAGCAATTGTTCTCAACCAAACTTAAATGGTTGAAATTACAGAAATAGAATTCAGAATATGCTTGGGAATGAAGGCTATTAAGATTCAGGAAATTGTTGAAACCCAATCAAGGATTACAATACAACAATACAGGAGCTGAAAGACAAAATGCCCCATCTTAATATAAAACAAAATCAATAGGACAGAACTGAAAAATACACAACAAGAATTTTATAATTCAATTGCAAGTATTAACAGTAGACTAGATCAAGCTTAGTTAAGAAACTCAGAGATCAACGACTGGTTCTCTGCATTAACTCACTCAGACAAAAATAAAGGAAAAATAATTTTAGAAAAACAATGAACAAAACCTCTGAGAAATATGTGATTATGTAAAGACACCAAATCTATGACTGATTTGCATCCCTGAAAAAGAAGAAGAGAACAAGCAACTTGGAACACGTATTTGAGGATAACATCCACGAAAATTTCCCCAACCTCATTATAGAGGCCAACATTCAAATTCAGAAATTGCAGAGAATCTCTGCCAGATTTTATACAAGATGGCAATCCTTACAACACATAGTCATCAGATTCTCTAAGGTTGACATGAAGGAAAAAATATTGGCTGAGCATGCTGGCTCATGCCTGTAATCCCAACACTTTGAGAGGTCAAGCGAGGCAGATCTCTTGAGTCCAGGAGTTCAGGACCAGCCTGGGCAATGTAGAGAAACCCCATGTCTACAAAAATTAAGCAAGTATAGTGGCATACACCTGTAGTCCCAGCTACTCAGGAGGCTGAGGAGGGAGGATCACTTGAGTCTCAGAGTTTGAGGCTTCAGTGAGCCATGAGCATACCACTGTACTCCAACCTAGTTAACAGAGTGAAACCCTGCCTCAAAAAACAAAACAAAACAAAAAAGAAAGAAAAGAAAAGCAAAAAGTAGCAAGAGAGAAAGAGCAGCTCACCTACAAAAGGAAAACTTATCAGGCTAACAGTGGACCTTTCAGCAGAAACCCTACAAGTTGGAAGAGATTAGGGGTCTAAGTTCAGCATTCTTAAAGAAAATAAACTCTAACAAAGAATTTTATATCCAGCCACACTAAGCTTCATAAGTGAAGTAGAAATAAGATCCTTTTTAGACAAGCACATGCTAAGGGAAATTTTTACCACTAGACCTGCCTTTGGTCTAGTGAGATCTTTCAGGGAGTGCTAAACATGGAAATGAAAGACTATTACCAGCCCCAGCAAAAACACACTTACATAGACCATTGACACTATAAAGCAACTACATGATCAAGCCTGCGTAACCAACTAACAACATAATGAAAAGATAAAATTTGCACATATCAGTACAAACCTTGAGTGTAAATGGGCTAGATTCCTCAATTAAATGGCCCAGAGTGGCAAGTTGGATAAAGAAGCAAGACCAAACTCTATACTGTCTTCAAGAGTCCTATCTCACATGCAATGACACCCATAGGCTCAAAGTAAAGGGATGGAGAAAAGTCAGCCAAGTAAATGGAAAACATAAAAAGGCAGAAACATTCTAATTTCAGACAAAACAGACTTTAAACCAACAATAATGAAAAAGACAAAGACATTACATAATGGTAAAGGGCTCAACTCAACAAGAAAACTTAACTATCCTAAATATATATGCACCAACACAGGAGCACACAGATTAATAAAACAGATTCTTAGAGACCTGTGAAGAGATGAGATAACCATATAATGATAGTGGGGAAACTTCAACACCCCACTGACAGTATTAGACAGATCATCAAAACAGAAAACTAACAAAGATATTCAGGAACTGAACTTGACACTTGAACAAATGCACCTAACAGACATATACAAAACTCTCCATCCAAAAACAACAGAATATACATTCTTCTCCTCTGCACATGGCACACTTGCTGAAATCAGTCACACAATTGTTCATAAAACAATTATCAGGAAATTTAAAAGACAAAATCATACCAATCATACTGTCAGAACCAGCATGATAAAAATAGAAATCAATACCAAGAAGATTTATCAAAACCATACAATCACACAGAAATTAAACAATCTGCTCTCGAATGACTTTTGAGTAAAGAATGAAATTAAGGCAAAAATAAAAACATTCTTTGAAACTAATGAGGACAGAGATAAAACATACCAGAACCTCTGGGACACAGTGAAATTAGTGTTAAGAGAAAAGTTAATAGTGCTAAACATCCACATCAAAAAGTTAGAAAGGTCTCAAATTAAGAGCCTAATCATCACATTTTGAGGGAGTAGAAAAACAAGGGCAAACCAACCCCAAAGCTAACAGAAGACAAGAAATAACAAAGATCAGAGCTAAACTGAAGGAAACTGAGATGTGAAAAGCCATGTAAGATATCAATGAAACTAGAAGTTGGTCCTTTGAAAGAATAAGTAAGATAGATAGACTGCCAGCTAGACTAATAAAGGAAAAAAAAAAAAAAAAAAAGGGAGAAGACCCTAACTGACACAATCAGAAATGACAAAGGTATGTTCCTGCTGACTTCACAGAAATACAAAGAACCATCAGAGATTATTATGAATACCTATATACATACAAACTGGGGAACCTAGAAGAAATGGACCCATTCCTATAAGAAAAAAAAAAAAAAAATCCCAAGACTGAATCAGAAGAAATTCAAACCCTGAACAGACTAATAATGAGTTCTGAATGGAATCAGTCACAAAAGCCCAAACCAGATGGATTCCAACCGAATTCTAGCAGATGTAAAGAAGAGCTGGTACCATTCCTGCTGAAACCATTCCAAAAAATTGAGGAGAAGGGGCTCCATCCTATCTTATTCTATGAGGCCAAAATCATTCTGATACCAAAACACAACAAAAAGACACAATAAAAGAGAACACTTCAAGCCAATATCCTTCAGGATCACAGATACAAAAATCCTCAACAAAATACTAGCAAACCAAACTGAGGCACACATGAAGAAGGTGATCCACCATAATCAAGTAGGGTTATCCCAGAGGGATGCAAGTTTGGTTTAGCGTATGTAAATCAATGCAAATGAGTTATCACATAAACAGAACTCTCTTAACTGAGTGCCAAATCAAGAATGCTGTTCTATTCACTATAGTTACAAAAAAATAAATGAATAAAATACCTAGCAATACAGCTAACCAGGGAGGTGAAAGATCTCTACAATGAGAATTACAAAACACACTTCAAAGAGATTAGAGATGACATGAACAAATGGAAAAACGTTCCATGCTCACAGATTGGAAGAAACAATATTGTTAAAATGTCCATATCGCCCAAAGCAATCTCCAGATGCAATGCTATTCCTATGTATCTACCAATGACATTCTTCATATAATTAGAATAAAACTATTCTAAAATTCATATGGAACCAAAAAAGAGCCCGAATAGCCAATGCAATGCAATCCTAAGCAAAAAGAGCAAAGCTGGAGGCAACATATTACCTGACTTCAAACTATACTATAAGGTTATGGCAATCAAAACAACATGTTACTGGTACAAAATTAATGCACATGGAACAGAATAGAGAGCCCAGAAATAAGGCCACACACTAACAACCATTTGATATTTGGCAAAAACAAGCAGTGAGGAAAGGACTTCCCTATTCAAGAAATGGTGCTGGGATAACTGAGTAGCCATACTCAGAGGAATGAAACTGGACCCCTTCTTTATACCATATACAAAAATCTACTCAAGATAGATTAAAGACTTAAATGTAAAACCTGAAAATATAGAAACCTTGGAAGACAACATAGGAAATATTAATACCATTCTGGACATAGACTCCAGCAAAGATTTTATGACAAAGAAGAGAAAAGCAATTACAACAAAAACAAAATTGATAAGTGGGACCTCATTAAACTAAAGAGCTTCTGTAGAGCAAAGAAAACTATCAACAGAGTGATATGGTCTGGATCTATGTCCCTGAACAAATATCACG
Organism: Trachypithecus francoisi; assembly: GCF_009764315.1. NCBI lineage: Eukaryota > Metazoa > Chordata > Mammalia > Primates > Cercopithecidae > Trachypithecus > Trachypithecus francoisi. The sequence continues at coordinate 103,432,741 of NW_022681458.1, forward strand.
CTGAATATAATCCTCAATGCTGTAGGTGAGGCCTGCTGGGAGGTGACTGGATCACAGAGGTGGTTTCCCATGAATGATTTAGCACCATCCGTTTTGGTGTTCTTGTCATGATAATGAGTTACCATGAGATCCAGTTTTTCAAAGGTGTTTAGCAACTCCCCCGCCTTACCTAACTTCTGCTCCAACCATGGAAGATGTGCCTACTTTTTGTTCATCTTCCCCCATGATTGTAAGTTTCCTGAGGTCTCCCCAGCAGCAGAAGCTGCTATGATTCCTTTATAGCCTGCAGAACCATGAGGAACAAATTAAATCTCTTTTCTTCATAAATTGCCCTGTCTCCAATTTTTTATAGCAACATGAAAATAGACTAATACAGAGAGTTAATAGCCAACCCACAGAATAGGAAAAAACACTTAAAGACTATGCATCTGACAAAGGTCTACTATTCAGCATCTATAAGGAACTTAAACAAATTTATAAGCAAACAACAATACCATTAAAAAGTTGGCAAAGGACATGAACAGACACTTTTCAATAGAAGATATATTTGCGGCCAACAAAAAGTAGAAAAATGTTCAATCGCTAGAGAAAGGCAAATCTATACCACAATAATCTATCATCTCACACAACTCAATGTGGCTACTCTCAATAAATCAAAATATAACAGATGCTAGCCAGCTCGAGGAGAAAAGAGAATACTTATACATTAGTGGTGGCAATGTGAATCAGTTCAGCCACTGTGGAAAACAGTTTGATAATTCTCAAAGAATTTGAAGAAGAATTATCATTCAGTCCAGAAATCTCATTATTGAGTATATACCCAAAGGAATATCAATCATTCTACAAAAAGACACATGCATTCATATGTTCATTGCAGCATTACTCACAATAGCAAAGATATGGAGTCAATCTAGATGCCCAACAATGGTAGACTGGGTAATGAAAATGTGGTGCATATACATCATGGAATACTATGCAACCCTAAAAAAGAATGAGGACATGTCCTCCTCAACAACGTGAATGCAGCCAAAAGCAATTATCCTAAGCTAACTAATGCAGGAACAGAAAACCAAATACCACATTGTCTCAGTTACAAGTGGGAACTAAGCATTAAGTACAGATGGACACAACAAATGGCATAATAGACACTGGGACCTACTTGAGGGCAGAGGGTTCGGGGAGGGCGAGGGTCAAGGAACTACCTATCACATTCTATGTTTATTAACTGGGAGGTGAAATAATCCATATACCAAACACCTGCATTACACAATGGATCTATATAACCAATCTGCACATGTGCTCCTGAAATAAAAATAAAAATTTTAAAATTTTAAAATTAAAAAAAACCTCTCAGATATCCAATGCTTATGTGTAGACATTTATAGATCTGTGTGTGTACATGTAACTATGTATGTTTGTGTATGAGTGTGTGTCTACATATATGCTTAACCTATTAGCCACAAATTCTTGTAATTTTATTTCCTCTTTAAATGTATTGCCTTTTTTCACTTTACTTATATTTTGACCTTTTTTGAATTTAGACACTGCAGCAATCACTCCTTAGCAGCAGTTTCACTTTCTCTGTTTTCATTACTCAAAGTCAACTACAGTCTGAAAATACTACGTGAGTATTGTACAATATAGTATTAAAGAGAGAGAACATGCGTAACTTATAGTTACAATTATTCTATTTTATTGTTAATGTCATTAATGTCTTACTGTGCTTAATTTAAAAATTAAAATTTATCATAGGTATGTATATACAAATATAAGAAAAATTATAGTACTCTATATATAATATTCAGGACTATACATAGTTTCAGGCACCACATGGGGGTCTTGGAACATACCCCCTGCAAATAAGGAGGGATACGGTACATTTTATTCTGAAAGGTTTGACTTATTGCATAGTGACTTTAAATTTTTCACAGCATCATAGTGAAAGCTGTTTTATTAACATAATTTATCAGCATGAGAGTTTTGACCTGCTCTGTTTGTGACCTTTGCTGGTTTACCCCACCTTAGGCAACTTGGTGATTCTCTGCTCTCAGGAGATTACCATATTGATGCTGAACTTAGTGTAGACACCCAATTTGCATAGTGCACTGTAGCCCAGAATTCCTGGGCTCAAACAATCCTCCTACCTCAGCTTCCCGAGCAGTTTGGACTTCAGGTACACACCACCGCATCCAGCAAATATAATTTGTCAACTGATGAAATAGAAAAATGGAAAGTTTCAAATGAAGGGACAAAAGTTGCATTGTTTGTTTAATAAGGTATTATAAGGTGTTTGTTTAATAAGGTATTAGAAGGTGATATCCCTATAACTATCACTCACATCAGGAGATAAAACATTGCTAGCCACACCAGAACCTCTTCATTTACCCCATTTCAATGTTCAACCCTTCCTAAACTTCAAAAGTAACTACTGCTACTTGGAATTTCATAGTAATCACTTCTTTGCCTTTTCAAATAATTTTATCCTTATGTGCATCCATAAACACTATATTTTATTCTATTAAGAGTAAACTAAAAGAACTGTAAGAACAAATAAAATATAAAATAAAGACACAATTCATTATGGCAATCTTCCTTTTCTAATTATGGGCATGGATGTCATGCTTGGCAATTATCTTCTTACTTTGGTCATATATATATGACCATATATATGTATGCATATATATATAGTATTGATATATATATGTGCATATATATATATAGTATTATTACCTTGAGTTGTAGATGATCTTAGGAATGAAACACCAGTTTTTATTGACTGTTTTTCAGTGTTAACTAAGTTTTAAATTCACAATGTCAAGAACAAGACAGAAACTGAAAGTCAGTGTGTGGATCTGCCACAGCCAGTGGCATAAAATAATGTTACTCTTTATACATTGTTAAAATATGAAAAATCAAACCCAAATGCATAATAGAATAAATGTGAGGAAAATAGGCATGAACAGATGTGTCCGAGGCATACCAAGATGTTTGATAATTCTAATTATAAAAGATAGGTGAAATATAATGTGTTTAGTTTTAGAAAAGAAAATCAGTTGAGCAAGAGAAAGCAAATAAATATCCTTGCAGAACAGTTAAGTCTGCTTTATAAGGATTTTAAGTTAAAAACTGATACAATTGAATAACATAAAGTGTACATTTTTCTGTGTCAAGTTCTAAAGAATAAAGGAGAACAAACACTTCCTGATAAAGATTTTCTGAGAGAAAACAAAGCAGAATAGGAATGAACTATTTTCCTGGTATTACTCTAAAACCTAATAGGACAATGGCTATCCTATGGAGAAAAGGGAATCCTTGTACATTGTTGGTGGGATGGTAAATTGGTAAAGTCTTTTGGAAAACATATGGATGTTTCTCAAAAAATTAAGATTAGAACTACCCATGATCTATCAATTCATCTTCTGCATAAATATCCAAAATAATTGAAAGTAGAGCGTTGAAGAAATGGCGACACTCCCATGTCCACTGCAGCGATCTTCACGATAGCCATGATGTGGACCCACTTAAGTGTCAGCGAATGGCTAGATGGATAAAGAAATAGTGACACGCAAACACACATACCAATGCACACACACTTATAATGGAAAATTGCTCAGCATTATAAAAGAAAAACATTCTCCTATTTGAAACAACATGGATGAACCTGGAGGACATTATAATAAGTGAAATAAGCCAGATGCAGAAGGAAAAATACTGAATGATTGCACTTTTATGAGTTATCTATAATAGTAAAACTCATAGAAGTAGAAACACAATAGTGGTGACCAGAGGTTGGGGGCATGGGGAGATGTTGGTCAAAATGTACAAAGTTCCGGTTATGTAGGATAAGCACGTTATAGAGACCTAATGTATAGCATGGGGGTTATACTTAATAATACTGTGTTGCTACCTCATTATATTATGCTTCATTTTATTGTACTTTGCGGATATTGCATGTTTTGCTAATTAAAGGTTTGTGACAACCCTTCATTATGCAAGTCTATGGGCAATATTTTTTCAAGAGCATAAGCTTCATGTCTTTTTGTCACATTTTGGTGGTTTTCATAATATTTCAAACTTTTTCATTTTTATCATATCTGCTATGGTGATCTGTCATCAGTAATCTTTGATGTTATTATTGTAATTGTTTTGGGGTGCCTCAAACCACACCCACATATAATGACAAGCTTAATAAATACATGTTGTGTGTTTTCTAACTGTTCCTCTCACCAACCACTCATCTCTCTCCTTCTGAGTCCTCCCTATTCCCTGAGACAAAGCAATATGAACATTAGGCCAGTTCAGAACCCTGCAATGGCCTCTAAGTTTTCAAAAGAAAGGAAGAGTTATATATCTCTCACTTTAAATCAAAAGCTATTATAAAAATCATCATGGTTAGTGTGGAAGACATATCAAAAGCCAAGGTAGGCCAAAAGGTAAGCCTCTTGTGCCAACACACACACACAAACACACACACACACACACTCTCTCACGGTAACTATGTGAAAAGATGAATATATTAATTAGCTTAACTTTAGAAATCTGTTCACTGTATAGATTTATATCAAAACCTCATGCTGTACACGTTAAACATACAAAATTTTAATTTTTTGAACAAGCTAATAGTGAAATGGATTTTCTCAAAACTATAATTATGTAAATCAGTGTTTGTATGACTATATTTACTCTGAAAAAGAGAAGTAAAGAGATCGTGTAAAAAATAAAGTATACTATTTAGTTATGATGATTCTACATCATTTCACCAGTAGCCAGAAATAAGATAAAATACTTGGGTTTTTAAAAAATAATGGAAAATGCATGAAACTGCTATCTAGTGCTGATAAAAATATAACAATTTATATGACTATCAGTTAACACGCACTTACTTGTGCCAGGTACCGTGCTAAGCACCTTACTAGCATTGTGTTATTAAATCCTAAGAGGAATCAATGAGGCAGCGTATAAAACTGAGACACTTCAGAAGGATGGCTGCTTTACTTAGGAAATCAGTGAAAAGCAGCACGATGATATATTCTAAAAATGAGAACAATAGCTGTAATCAAAAAATTAATTCAATAATGCTTCTTTAACCCTTTCCAGTAAATAGGAAGTGAGTTATCCTACTCATTTAGGATAGCAAAGGTTCCATGAAAACCAGGACTCTAAATAAATTTTGGAAACAACTTGTGGAGCTTGAGGGTGGAGGAATATATTGCCAGTGACAAATGAGAGCAATAGAGTTGAGATAAAATTAATGAGGACGGGTTTGCTTGAGGCCCTTTTCTGTCCTGCAATTCCTTTTCACCAGGTGTCATTATGACCTATCCCAAAGACAGCATAATCTTATCAAAAAATCTACTCATTTCCTATTTCCATGGATACACAGACTACCAATGTCTTTTTAAGTTACTAGTCTGAAACTCCACAAAAACCTTTCATTAATGCTGATGCTGAAATTTTGAAAAGATAGCAGAGAGATTGACTTTAAGCTATTAAATAATTTGGTTTAGCTTCACTGAAGCAAAAATATAAAAGCTCTAAAGTTCCATGTGCGTTTGTTCACTTCCGTCTTGACTTTGTACAGAATATGATAGAAACTGTTTTGAAATTAGTGTGCCCAGGGAACATTAGTTGACCTACAAAAGTTACTTCCAGTACTTTGTAACTTTTGATTCCTAAGATTTGACAAGTATGTGGCTGAATTTATTAACAAACTCAGAAAATATTTATTAGCACCTACTTTAGAGCCATGGAGTGTGTTGGTGCTGTAGGGCAGGGAACTGCAATGTATACTGCAACTTCAGTGGCAATATGCCCTTCTGGAAATCATGACAGTGTTTAGTGTCACTGATCAGAAATGGTAAGAAAAATATTACTTCTGGGTAACACTTGAAATGAATGTAGTATGATAGAAGTTTTAGTTTGAAGAGATTGTTTTTTCTCTGGGTCATTCAGTTTCTCCAGAGCAAAAATCTTCCATCTTTTACTTGGATCTAGTTGGGGTGGGGATTGTGATTTGCCTGGATGGCAATCTTCCTTTAAGGTAGTGAGGGTCAGTGAAGAGGTTACTGGGAGTCTACAGTTACTAATGAATATTTTCATAAAAATCTCTCTTTATTTCAATCCCTACCTCCCCCCTTCTTTCCCTTGTGCTTGGGGATCTCAAACCTCTGCTTCATTTGATTTACAGAGTAAAACATCTGTCTTCCACAGCACTGAGGAGGAGGAACAGTCACCTCTTGCTTGAAGGTTCTGGAAGGCTGAATACTCTCTAGTTAGGCACTAATCTAGAGAGTGACAATTCTTATTTCCAAAAGAATAGTTTCAGCACAGAGAGAATTGCATTGAACTCCTGGCATATAAAGCTCAAGTGTCAGGGCTTCCTGTACCATAGCCTCTAGTCACTGTAGCATCCTCTCTTCACTTGGGTTCAATCAGAACCTAAAGTTGGCTGGGTGCGGTGGCTCATGCCTGTAATCCCAGCACTTCGGGAGTTCAAGGCAGGCAGTTTGCTTGAGCCCAGGGGTTTGAGACCAACCTGGGCACACATAGTGAGACCCCATGCCCACAAAAACCCACCAAATTAGCCAATCATAATGGTGCACACCTGAAGTCCCAGCTACTTTGGAGGTTAGTGTGGAGGATCACTTGAGCTCATGAGATCCAGGCTGCAGTGAACTGAGATCACACGACTGCACTCCAGCCTGGGTGATAGAATAAGACTCTGTGTCAAAAAAAAGAAAGAAAGAGAAAGAAAGAAAAGAAAAGAAAAGAAAGAAAATGGGAAGTCTTGCTAGTTGTGTACTAAAATATAGATAGTTACATCCAAAATCCAAAAATCAGTATAACAGATGCATAGGTAGGTACAAAATCTTAAATGCATAACCCATTAATTTATACAGCACTAGTAAATGGCATTATATCGTTTTCCAAAAACTCCAGAATATATCTTTCCTGTGGTCCTGCTTCGCCAGAGATAACCACTACTTTGACTTTTATTGGCCATTGGCACTTTCTATTTTTATGAAATGCCTGTGCAAGTCTTTTTCCCTTTTGTTTATTATATTGTTGTTCTTTTCCGTATTGGTTTGCAGAAGTTATTTATATATATTCTGCACAGTATATTTTTAGATATATGTATTGTAAGTATCATCTTTCAGTATTTTACTTCCCTATTCACTCTTTGATATGATTTGGAATTGTGTCCTTTACCAAATCTCATGTCCAGTCGTAATCCTCAGTGTTGGAGGAGGAACCTGGTGGGTGATTGGATCAAGAGGGTGGATCTAGTGATAGTCAGTGAGTTCTCATGAGATCTAGTTGTTTAAAAGTGTGTAGCACCTCCCCCTTCTCTTTCTTCCTCCTGCCCCAGCCATGTAAGACATACCTCCTTTCCCTTCTGCCGTAGTTGTAAGTTTCCTAAGGCCTCCTCAGCCATGCCCCCTGTACAGCCTGCAGAACCATGAGCCAATTAAACATTTTTTCTTTATAAATTACCCAGTCTCAGGAATTTCTTTATAGTAGTGCAAGAATGGACTAATGTACTCTTGTAATAGTATTTTTTAATGAATACTTTTAATGAAGTTCTTAATTTATGTTATGCCAAAATATAAATATTTTCCTTAAATTTTTGTATCCTTTATTTTTTATTGTTTTGGTTTTTTTGCTTATGGAACGGTTATGAAGGTATTTTCACAAGTTTCTTCTGGAAGTTTCATTGTTTCAGTTTACATTCGGAGGACATTTACATGTTATCAATACTCTCTCAATCCACGGACAAGGTATATTTCTTCATTAATTTGACTACATTTTCTTTATTTATTTATCAATGAATACTTGTTTTTTTCTACATCTTGTTCATTATGAATAATGCTACAAGAAACATGAGAGTGTAGATATCTATTCCAGATCTTGACTTCAATTATTTTAAATATATATGGATAAGTGAAATTTCTGAGTTATATGGTATAGTTTTAATTTTTTGAGGAAACTGCATACTGTTTTTCATAGATACTGTACCATTGTACATTTCCACTAACAGTGTGTAAGTGTTCCAATTTTTCAGCATTCCTGCTGGCACTTATCCTTTTTTAAAAAATTGTGTAGCTATCCTGTCAGGTGCAAAGTGATATGCAATTAGTTTTGATTTACATTTTTCTAATAATTGATGATGTTGTGCATCCTGTCATATGCCATCTGGTCATTGCAAATCATATATCTGATAATAGGTTAATTTCCAAAATATATTAGAAACTGTTACAACCCAATAGCAAATAATAATAATAATAACCTGATTAAAAAGAGGGCAAAGAACTTGAACAGATATTTATTCAAGTAAGATATACAAATGGACTTCTTTTTTTCTCAGCAATGTTTGCAGGTTTCAGAATAGAGGGGTTTTAGTTTTTGGTTAGAATTATTTCTCAGTATTTGACTTTGGTGCTATTATAAGCTATATATTTAAAAATCAAGTTCTGATTGTTTATTGCTAGTGTATGGAAGTACAATAAATTTGTATATTTTCCCTTTTGTTTATATATAATAATTTTCATGTTATATATGTATATTTATTTATATATTTATATTATATATGTGTGTGTATATATATATGAGAACATATGTGAATGTTGCATAGAACATGTAATAATCAAGTCAAGTTATTTGAAGTATCCATCAATTTGAGTGTTTATCATTTTTATGTGATGCTATCATTTAAAATCCTTTCTTCTAGTTACTTAGAAATATACACAATATTTTTGCTAAATTGAGTCACCCTAGTCTGCTATCAAACATTAGAAAAATATTTCTTCTAGTTAACTGTATGTTTGCATCCATAATAAACCTCTCTTTATCCCCCTCCCCAGCCTTGCCCAGACTCAGGTATCTGGTATTCTATTCCCTATGTTCATGAGGTTAAGATTTTTAGTTTCTATCTATGAGTGAGTATGTATGGTATTTGTCTTTCTGTGCCTGAGTTATTTCACTTAACATAATAATCTCCAGTTTCATCTACATTGCTGCAAATGACATCATGATTTCATTCTTTTATATAGCTGAATAGTATTCCATTGTGTGTGTGTGCATACCACATTTTCATTATTCATTCATCCATTGATAGACTTTCTGTTTTCCCCATTCATTTATAATGCCAGCTGTGGGTCATTGAATATGGCTTTTATTATGTTGAGGTATGTTCCTTCTATCCCCAGTTTTTTAGGGTTTTTATAATAAGGAGATGTTGAAATTAATCAAATGCTTATTCAGCATCAATTAAAATTATCACATGGTTTTTGTCCTTCATTTTGTTAATATCTCGCATTGACTGATTTGCATATGTTGAATCATCCTTGCATCCCAGGAATAAAGCTTATTTGATCACGATGAATGATCTTTTTAATGTGTTGTTGCTTTTGATTTGCTAGTATTTTGTTGAGGATTATTACATCAATGTTAATCAGTGATACTGGCTTGTAGTTTCCTTCCTTCCTTCCTTCCTTCCTTCCTTCCTTCCTTCCTTCCTCCCTCCCTCCCTTCCTCCCTCCCTCTTTCTCTCTCTCTCTTTCCTTTCCTTTCCTTTCCTTTCCTTTCCTTTCCTTTCCTTTCCTTTCCTTTCCTTTCCTTTCCTTTCTTTCTTCTTTCATGTGTCTTTGTCTGGATTTGGTATCAGAGTAATATTGTCCTTGTAGAATGAGTTTGATTTTGAAAGTATTCCTTCCTCCTCTATCTTTTGGTATACTCTGAGTAGTATTTATTCTTTTTTTAATGTATGGTAGAATCTACTGTGAAGCCATAAGGTCCCAGGGTTTTCTTTAGTGGGACACATTATTACAGCTTTAATAGTGTTACTTGTTATTGGTCTGCTGAAGTCTTGGAATTCTTCATGATTCAATCTTTGTGTATGGTATGTGTCCAGGAATTTATCCATTTCCTCTAGATTTTTTAATTCATTGGATAGAGTTGCTTATAATAACTACTAATGATCCTTTGAGTTTCTGCAGTATTGGTTGTAATGTCTCCTTTTTCATCTCTGATTTATTTATTTTGGTCTCTCCCTTTTTTTCTTCATTAATCTAGCTAAAGGTTGTGTGAACTTTGTTTATCTTTTAAAAAACACATTATGTTTTATTGATCTTTTGTATTGTTTACTTCATTTCACATTCATTTATTTCTACTCTGATCTTTATGATTTATTCTACTAATTTTGTGTTTGGTTTGATCTTGCTTATCTAGTTCTTCAAAATTCATCATTAGGTTATTTATGTGAAGTTTTTCTCCTTTTTCATGTGGGCACCTATAGCTATATATATTCCTTTTAGTACTGCTTCCACTGGATCCCTTAGGTTTTGGTATTTTATGTTTCCATTGTCATTTGTTTCAAGAAACTTTTCAGTTTCCTTCTTAATTACTTTGTTGTCCCACTGGTGATCGAGGAGCACATTATTTAATTTCCATGTGCTTGTATAATTTCCAAAATTCCTGTTGTTATTTGTTTCTGGTTTTATTACATTGTGGTCAAGGAAGATGTTTCATATTATTTCAATTTTTTGAAATATAATTTTTAAAAATAAAATTTTTTTCAAGACTTGTTTTGTGACCTAATATATGGTCTATCCTTGAGCATGATCCATGTGCTAAGGAAGATAATGTGTATTCTATAGCTGTTGAATAAAATTTTATTCAACAAATATCTTTGGTACATTTGTTCAATAGTGAAGATTGAGTTTGATATTTCTTTGTTGACTTGCTGTCTGGAAGATCTGTCCACTGACAACATGGGGTGTTGAAGTCTCCAACTATTATTTTATTGAGTTTCTCTCTCTCTCTCTCCTCTCTCTCTCTCTCTCTCTCTCTCTCCTCCCCCCACCCCCCCCCCCACCCCCACCCCCACCCCTGGTTCTCACTCTACTATTTTCTCTTACATAGCTGGGTGCTCCAGTGTTGGGTGCATATATATTTACAATCTTTATATCCTCTTGCTGAATTGACTCCTTTATTATTGAATAACGATCTTTGTCTCATCTTACAGTTTTTGTCTTTAAAAATCCATTTTTTTCTGATATAAATATAGCTACTCTTGCTCTTCTTTTGGTTTCCATTAGCATGCAATATCTTCTTCCATCCCTTTATTTTTGGTGTATATGTATCTTCATTGGTGAAGTGTTTCTTGTAAGCAACCTATCATTGGATCTTGTGTTTTTATTCATTCAGCCACTCCATGTCTTTTGACTGGGGAGTTTAGTGCCTCTACATTCAATATTATTATTGATAAGTAAGGACTTACTGTTGCCATTTTGTAATTTGTTTTCTGGTTGTTTTGCAGTTTTCTCTTCCTTTTTGTCCTTTCTTCCTGTCTTCATTTTAATAAAGGTGATGTTCTCTGGTGTTACAATTTAACATCTGGCTTTTTATTTTATGTGTATTCATTGTATGTTTCTTTGTATTTGAGGTTACCATGAAGCTTGCAAATACTATCCTATAGCTCATTATTTTCAACTAATAACAGCTTAACATTGTTTACATAAACAAACCAGCAAAAATAAAAAAAAAAGTCTAAACTTTAACTTCCTCCCTGATTTTTAAGTTTTTGTTGTTTCTCTTTATGTTTTGCTGTACTATCTGTCTCTTGAAAATTTGTTGTAGTTATTGTTTTTGATTGGTTCATCATTTAGTCTTTCTACTTAAGAGTAGATTACATATCACAAGTATGGTGTTACAATATTCTGCATTTTTCTGTGTGCTTAGTTTTTCTATTGAATTCTGTACCTTCAAAGGATCTCTTCTTGCTTATTAACATCCTTTTACTTTCAGATTAAATAACTCTCTTTAACATTTCTTCTAGGAGAGGTCTGATGTTGACAAAATATCTCAGCTTTTGTTTACCAGGGAAGATCTTTATTTCTTCTTCATGCTTAAAGGATATTTTTGGCTGGATGTACTATTCAAGGGTAAAATTGTTCCTTCAGCACTTTAAATATGTCATGCCACTCTCTCCCGGCATGTAAGATTTCCACTGAAATGTATTAGAATTCTACTCTATGTTGTTTATTTATTTTATGTTTCTGCTTTTAAGATCCTTACTTTATCCTTGACCTTTGGGAGTATGATTATTAAATACCTTGAGGTAGTCTTTGGGTTAAATCTACAACATTCTTGTACTTAAATTTTGATATGTTTCTCAAGGTTTGGGAAGTTCTCTGATATTTTTCCTTTAAATAAATTTTCTACCTTCATCTCTTTTTCTCTCTCCTCTTTAAAGCCAGTAACTTTTGCCCTTTTAAGGCTATTTTCTAGCTCTTATAGTTGTGCTTCATTCTTTTTTCTTTTATCTATTCTAACTGTGTAATTTCAGAATGTAAGTGTAAGTAGCCTGTCTTCAAGCTCACTAATGATCTCTTCTGCTTGATTGATTATGCTATTAAGCAACTGATACATTTTTCTGTAAGTCAATTGCAATTTTCAACTGTAGAATTTCAACTTGATTCTTTTTATTGTAATCTCTTTGTTAAATTTGTTGAATAGAATTCTGAATTCTTGGTCTGTGTTATGAATTTCTTCAGGTTTCCTCAAAGTAGCTGTTTTGACTTCTACATTTGAAAAATCACGTATCTGTCTTTCTCCAGTCTCACTGGTCTCTGGTGCCTGATTTAGTTTGTTTCATCAGGTCATGTTTTCCTGGATGATTCTGGTGCTTGTACATGTTTGTTGGTGCCTGGGCATTGAAGAGTCAGGTATTTATTGTACTCTTCACTGTCTGGGGTCATTTGTGCCCATCCTTCTTGAGAAGGCTTTCCAGGTATTTGAAGAAACTTGGGCCCCAAACCCAAAAACATTGTGTTTTTTGCAGACTTACACAAGTAACACTTTGGAGGTCTTGGATAAAATTTGGAAAAATTCTGTGGATTACCAGGCAGAGACTCTTATTCTTTTCCCTTGCTTTCTTCCAAACAAATGGAATCTTTCTCTGTGCTTAACCACCTGGAATTTGGGGTGTGGTGATGCAAGCACCCCTGCGGCCACCACCATTGGGACTATGATGGTTCAGCTCTGAAGCCAGCATAGCACTAGGTCTCATCCAAGGCCCACTGTAACCACTACTTGGCTACCACATGTGTTCAGTCAAGGCCCTAGTGTTCTAGGATCAGCAGGTAGTGAAGCTAGATAGGTTTATGTCCTCCTCTCCAGGGTAGCAACTTCCCCTAGGCCCCATGCAGGCCCAGAATTGTCTTCATTCCCAGACAATTACTGTCTTTGAGCCAGGAACTGAAGTCAAAAACCTTAGAAATTGACCTAGTGCTCCATTCTACTGTGGCTAAGTTGGCACTCAAGCCACAATGCAACACTGATGTTTTCTTATTGCCCAGGGGCTCTTCAGTCGGCTTGTGGTTAATACTACCAGGCCTGAGATTCACCCAGGGCAATGGGCTCCCCTCTGACCCAGGGCAGGTCCAGAAATGCTGTCCAAGTGCTTAGTCCTGGACCCAGGGTCTGCAGGAGATTGCTTGTTGCTCTAACCCACTGTGGCCGAGGTGTTACCTAAGGTGCAAGACAAAGTCCCCTTTACTTTTCCCTCTGCTTTTCTCAGAAGGAGTCATTTACTGTAGCTGCCACAGTTGGAAATGTGTTGGGTCACACCTGAAGTCGGCACATTTCAGAGCCCAAGGCCCACAGCATACTCCCTGGGTATTGCTGCTGGTTATTTAGGGCCCAAGAACTCTTCAGTAAGTAGATGATGAATCCTGTCATCACTGGGTTCTTCCCTTCAAGGCAGCAGGTTGCCTTTTGCACCAAGGTGTGTCTAGAAATAACATCCATAAGCTAGGGCCTGTAATGGGGGTCTCACAACTCTGCCCAGTGTGCAAACTACTGTGGCTGAACTGGTATCCAAAATGCAAGATAAAATCTACTTTAATCTTTGCTCTCCTCTCTTTAAGCAGAAGCAAGGAGTTACTTTCATTGCTTCAAGCTTCACTGCCAGGGGTTGGGGGAGAGGTAGTACTAGAAGTACCTTAGCTGCCTCTGGGGTATCTCCCTCGGTAACACGCCACCCTAGTCCTCTGGTTCTAAGCCCAGCCTAACACTAGCAGTTGCCTAGGAATTTCACTTCTTGTGTCCTATTCTGTCTTTCAAGCTTACCTAGGACCCCAGAGCATTTCAGCCTGCAATGGCAAGGCTTGTCCAGAAACTAGATTTCTAACTGCTGGAATGGGCAAATTTCCCTCTAGCTAGGGCCAGTTCAGTTGCTCCCATATGCGTGGGCACTGGCTGATCCCAGTATGGCTTTATTCTCTGCTATGACAGGGTAGCACTAAGTTCAATGTAAAGTTCCCCAGTCTCTGTGCTCTCCCTCCTCTAAGTGAACAGACTCTCCATGCCCCAGGACCATTGCCAGTGGATGTGACAGGGCATAGGCATGAGATCTGCTATACAAGACTGTCTCTCTCACCCTCTTCAATGCCTCATTGAGGGATATGAAATTAAAGCCACATACTGTGATTGCTCACTTGATTTTTGGTTCTCGTGATGGTGCTTTTCTATGTACAGATAGTTGTTAAAATTTGATGCTCCTGGGGCAGGGAGGGGCCAGGGACACCTTCTATTCTGCCACCTTGCTCCACCTCCTCAATTTTAAATGAAGTGGTAAAAATGGCATTTGAAGAATGTCATTCCTTCACAAAAAAAAAAAAAAAAAAAAAAAAAAAAAAAAAAAAAAAAAAAGAAGAACAAATCCTAACTAGAGTATCTAAAATTGTTGGAAAATTCATGACATTACTTTATTTTTATTGCACATTATGCATTGTGTATACACTGTATGGACTCATTTCAACATAAAGCACAATTAACATTTTTACACAGAAGAAATTATGGTAGCAAAATCTCATTTGTACATCAATAATTTGAGAAGTATCATCTGATTAGACTTGCACAGTGAACAACAGTGAGGGCTCAAGTTTTCAGCATCTAAATAATACCCATAATTCTTCACATATTAACATTTTAAATCCATCCGAATCTCAACATGCCTACCACCTGTGTAAGACACATTCCTTTAATTAGAATGAGTATCAGGCACTGTCCATAAAATTTTCACAAAATAAATTGTTAGAAGCACAGCAGAGGGCGAGGGATACTTGTAGGATCAACAGACAAATCCCCTGGCAAAGAAGATTAAGCACTTTCTTCACTTTCAAAAGTTCCTTCCATGAGGCTCTCTTGGGCCCTTATCTCATACACATGTATGAATGGAATATCTCTTGGGCTGCTTGAGGCATGGTGGATTCAAGATTATCCTCCAAGTGCATTAATCAACAGTAGCATAGGCTAATTCCGAGAGGGAACAAAAGTAAGTTTGTAATTCATCTTAAATTATTAATTCAACCATTCATAGAAAAATGTTTATTCAAGATTTATCATGGACTTAAACTTAGGTGGAGAAAAACTGGTGAAGAACAGCATCAGCAGATCGTCTTTTGAATGGCATTGATGTCACCTGATGTATCCAAAAATCATTTTGTTCTAGACACATAAGTTTCATAGTCGATCTTCTTGAGGTATGGGTTATACAGGGATTCAGTTATTATGTTGCTGACACTACTGAAACTAATAAACTTCCACTGAACAGTGTTCATGGCCAGGTGCAGTACCAGTTATTATACAAAGTTGTATTTGGGAAGAAATACTTAAGGAAAGTAATTTGAAGCAAATCTGAACACTGCTTTTTGAAATATGATCAAAATGGGCCTTACCCACTCTACAAGAAAATAAACAAATTACCAGTGTTTGATGACATAGGTATACTAGGCAGTCTCCTTAATCTAGTGGCATTCTTTCAGTATTCAGTCATATCCTTCAGCTGATTCTTCATGAAATATGTAACATGGGCATCTCCATAACTAAAATTATGCTGATTCATTGTTTTTATATATACATTGCTTTTGAATATGCACAACTGTTTTTTTCTCTGTAATTTATAAAAAATTAAAAATAGAGTCTTATTTTAAGAATGAATAATGAAAATACAATTATTTTTCACATGATACTACATATCTTGATGAAACTAAACAAACCAGCCAACAACTAAAGAACCAGCAACTCCTTTACCCCCACCCCCAACAACTGCCTTAAACCTTAAACAAACTGTTTCTGGGCCACCAACAAATCTAACAATTGTAAAAGTTCTACTCTAACTAGTGTGAAATAGAATGTCTGGCCCAGAGACATTCTATTCTATTAAAAAAAGTCAATTTTTTTTTCCAATGAAGAGATGTAATACCTAAGTTCAGGGATCATCTCTAATAATTCTTTTTCTCAAAAGTCAAATGCTTTCTCTCCTTATAAAAGGCGCAACTGGCCCAATATGTAAGAAGTGTTCAGAAATGCAGTTGTTAATTTTTTTAAGTATTTCTTGAAACAAAATCCATAAATATTGCAACGTTTTTTGAAGAATAAGCAGAATTCTATTAAATATTATTTGCATAAATTCAACAATATTGAAAAATTGAATTTGAACTAGTCCTCAGTGATAATTTTTCCTTTTTTTTGTACTTTCTCTATTCTACTGCCTGCACTGATTAAATTTTTTTCCTCAAAACTCAGAAATGGAGGCCAGTAAGTCAAAGGATGCCTTTGTATCTCATGCTGAATATACTTTGACCTTGGACACTTGTTATTAAGTGGTCCTAATAGTTACTTAGACATGCATCTCTTGAGTATAGCTGCCATGGGGCACTGGAAGTGAAAAGTGTGAGAAAAGTGGCTTTTCTACCAGTTCCCTGTGGCCTGATTCTTACTTAGCAGACTATGAAGTCAGAATTAACTTAGAAAATGTGGGAAGAGAACAGAAGACTCTCCTGGCAGATTGATTGACTGATAAAGGAGGAATTCTGACACCACTTAGGGAAGAAACTGAAGAAGTGTCAACATCCAGTAACATGGTCTGGTAATAGGCAAAAAAGGCCAAAGACTGTATCTGTTCAAATAGAGAGCAAAGATTCTGTCATTCAAGAAATTTCATCAATTTATTAAATATCATCATTGCCTTAAGATAGAGGCATTTAAAAATAAAAATAAAGTATTTAAAAAATGTTATCAGAATCTTGACATTCCTGACTTCAATATTATGGTTTTGTCCATAGCTACTTTTAAAGAGTTATTTTGTTTCAATACTTAATCATAATTTAGAAACCTAATTGTTGACTTCTATCAGATTCAGATTATCTGTTTTTTGTTGTTGCTTTGTCATTGTTAGAGTGAGAGCAACATAGCAACATTCTGCTGTAGTTTACTGCATCCTAAGAGGAAGCCCAAGTCCTACTGTGGTTGGTTTTTGATGTCTTGTTCTTAGTGTGGTTCCTGGGATGGCAGAGGGCTTTTCTCAATGCCAGTGGACACTTTTAGCTTTTGAGAAACCCTGCAGACTTGTGCTTCAAGTGGGGTTTCTTTCAATACACGTGCCCCAGCCCCAGTAGCAGACTGCTGTTGCTTGTTTCCAGGTGCTAAGATTGTGGTGGTGGGGTGTCAGAAAAATGGGGGGCAGTGCGCATTCTTGATTCTCCTTGTCCAGCCTGATTTTTAATATATTTTAAGATAATATAACTTATTATTTATATAATTTCACCTTTATAGAAAAATGATTCTGAGGGTCTATAAACAAGACTGAAAGACCTGAAAAGCTTATGACATTTCAACATTTACAAAATTTAAAAAGTAGAGAAAATAATAAAATCTTGCAAAAAAAATAACCAAGCGTAGAAGAGAAACAGGAATATCAAGTAAGAAATCAAGATATAATTTGCAGATATAGCATATATAAAAAACAATTCAAAATCTCTCTCTGAAATAAAACATTGTCAATGTTTAAAAATTATTTATTGTAGGAGTTTAATTGTCAGGGCTTTTGAAAAAGATTTTCCATCAAGAGGTTGTATAATCAATCTAGTTAGAATTTAATTTGGAAATAAATTCATTTCATAAGCAAATTCAACAAAGACTATTTATTAATCATCCATTCTTTGTGTGAAGGGGTTAACTCTTTACTGAGATTCATTTATTTTTCCAGGTAGCTAAAATTTCTTTGATAGTATAGAATTTTTGGCAAAGGAAGGGTAGAAGTGAGGATAGAATAAGAAGGCAATTTTGGACCATAGGAGCATTGTCGGTTGTGGTCCAGGCCACCATGTTGTCAGGGTGAGGTTATGGTGGGCTTTCCATAGCTGAAGAATAGAATGTGGATGTTGGGTGTTTAGGGTGAATGGGAAGGAGCTTCAGGAACAAAGAATAGAACATGAAAAATAACAAAAATATGATTCACTTACTTAATTTTTAATATTTATACTGTGGCTGATCATGCCATGTATCTTATAATATCTTATAATATTTTTAATATTTATACTGTGGCTGATCATGGCCATGTAGCTTACTAAAATGTATCTTATAAAATAGTTTACATGTGTCTGTTTGTACAAAAACAAAAATAAACAAACAAAACATTTAAGTTGTGGCCTTCTGAAGTCGAAAAATGTTTAAGACAGAAAGAAGTGACTTCAAAATAAATGAATTTTTTTTTAATGCTGAAAACCAGAATTTGGGGAAGAAGCCAAATCAAATGAATATTTAGCAAGACGAAGTGCTCATCATAGCTACAGGTATAGATAGTACAAAAGTACAAAAAATAGATAGATAGATAGATAGATAGATAGATAGATGATAGATATTTTTTCTAGACAGTATCTCGCTGTGTCACCCAGGCTGGAATGCAGTGGCGTGATCTCTGCTCACAGCAACCTCTGCCTCCGGGTAGGTCAAGCAATTCTCCTGTCTCAGTCTCCCAAGTAGCTGGGATTATAGGCGTCTGCCACCATACCAGGCTAATTTTTGTATTTTTTAGTAGAGATGAGGTTTCACCATGTTGGCCAGGCTGGTCTCAAACTCCTGACCTCAAGTGATCCACCTGCCTCAGCCTCCCAAAGGGCTGAGATTACAGGTGTGAGCTACTGCACCTGGCCACAAAAATATTTTAATAAAAAGTGATAAATTCTGCCCACAATCAATATTTTGGGGAGTTATATATGATTCTCAAAACTCTGGAGTAGGCCGGGCGCGGTGGCTCAAGCCTGTAATCCCAGCACTTTGGGAGGCCGAGGCGGGTGGATCACGAGGTCAGGAGATCGAGACCATCCTGGCTAATACAGTGAAACCCTGTCTCTACTAAAAAAATACAAAAAACTAGCCGGGCGAGGTGGCGGGCGCCTGTAGTCCCAGCTACTCGGGAGACTGAGGCAGGAGAATAGCGTAAACCCGGGAGGCGGAGCTTGCAGTGAGCTGAGATCTGGCCACTGCACTCCAGCCTGGGCGACAGAGCGAGACTCCGTCTCAAAAAAAAAAAAAAAAAAAAAAAAAAACAAAGAACAACAAAAAAAAAAACTCTGGAGTAACTGATTTTCATTTAGCTTTAGATCAAAAGACTTCAGAAGGCAAATTCAGATCTGTTAAAATGCCTTGAGGAGAGTACTCATGATTCTTCATTTAGATTAAACCTTGAGACAGGCTTGTCTTACTATTCTGACCATAATGTTTGTACGGGTGTCTTAAAGACTCTAAAAATATTTATTCTCTTAAAATTTTCATGATGACAGGAAGTCACAGAAAAGTCCTATCTGACTTTTGATGATTGATACTCTGGATTTGTTAATACACTTTTAGAACCTAGTTAGTGTCTGATCCCTGATTACTGTCCAGTTGTTCCTTCCTGAAGATGAGAGATCAGCTACCTTTCACCTAAGAATAGTGACTAAAACATGTTGCTGTTTAGTAATTGAAGAAAATTCCCTTTTATAGTGTTCTTTCCAGCTGAAATGCAAATATAAAATTATAATACTTCCCAAAAGAAAATTAGATGCATATCTGTCTTTAAAATCTTTAAGAAACAATTCCATTTTTCTTCTCTGCAAGAGATTAAATAAATCATAAAGCAAGCCTAAAAATCTGTTTTATCCAAATTGCATGCATACAATCAATATTTTTAATGTTCACTTAACTTTTTATGCCAAATGTGAGAGCAAACATCTGCTTGCTTTGTAAGGGGATAAACATGTCTTCCTCCCACTCTAACCATCCCTCTCCCAAACTCCAATCCCACATGAAAATTTTTCAAATTTCTTAAGGGCCACAGTTGGATACAAAACTATATTGAATATTAAAGTGACAAACCACATCTCCTTTTGGTATTAATGGATGCTTCTGCTAAATGATAAATATTTTGGCATGATTAAATATGTCATAAATAGAGTCACTATGCAATGCATTGACCAGCTTAACTTTTTCACCCCGGTTAGATTTATCCAAGTTTTATTTAAAATCTAGATGTTCTTCATTGTCTTTTCTTGTTTTAAAGCAGCAACATATGGTGCTTTGCAACAAAAGATAATTAGAATTTTGTCTTGCTTGCCTTTAATGTCTATTTTTTTAAGCATTTGTTAATAAAACTTACAAAGTGTTTGTTAATAAAATGTACGCAGTACAATGAGAACTTTAAAAATTATTATGTAAATTATGAATTTGGCACCATAATGTGTACATTTCTAAGTTTTCAAGCTAATGAATCTACTCTTAAAAATTAAAAGAAGATTCTGTATTTTTAACAGAGACGGGTTTTCACCATGTTGGCCAGAATGATCTCGATCTCCTGACATCGTGATCCGCCGCCTCGGCCTCCCAAAGTGCTGGGATTACAGGCGTGAGCCACCTCGTCGGGGCTCTTGTTTACTTCTGTCTTGATTTTTTTTTTTTTTTTTTTTTTTTGACTGCCATTTTAAATCTTTTTGGGCCGGGCGCGGTGGCTGAAGCCTGTAATCCCAGCACTTTGGGAGGCCGAGACGGGCGGATCACGAGGTCAGGAGATCGAGACCATCCTGGCTAACACGGTGAAACCCCGTCTCTACTAAAAAGAAATACAAAAAACTAGCCGGGCGAGGTGGCGGCGCCTGTAGTCCCAGCTACTTGGGAGGCTGAGGCAGGAGAATGGCGTGAACTCGGGAGGCGGAGCTTGCAGTGAGCTGAGATCCGGCCACTGCACTCCAGCCTGGGTGACAGAGCGAGACTCCGTCTCAAAAAATCTTTTTGATCAGTCTTGAGAAATGTCTCAAGAATTATCTCAGTATTTTGTGTTGTTTCCAGCTTTACTCATTCTTTCTCTTTTCTATTGCTGTTGCAGTGTCTGACCCTGGCTCTGACTTGGCATCCTGACTCCTGCTTTAAGAAATCACAATTCTAGAATTAATTCCCTGTTGTTCTAGATTTCAATTCCACAGTACTCGGTTTTGATCTGGGGCTTTCATTTGCATTTTTATGTCACTTTTACTTTGTCACACAACTAAATATGGCTGTTACCAGCCAGATTTGACATCTCACCTATGTTTCAAAAGATGATTATTATGCTGATTTCACGTCATTTTTCATTTTTAGTTGATAGAAAATGAAGGAGGAAGCATTAGTCTCCACCTTCCTAAACTTACTCCTCATTTTCTTTTTTTTTTTTTCTTTTCATTTTTTTCTTTCTTTCTTTCTTTTTTTTTGAGACGGAGTCTCACTCTGTCGCCCAGGCTGAACTGCAGTGGTGCGATCTTGGCTCACTGAAACCTCCGCCTCCTGGGTTCAAGTGATTCTCCTGCCTCAGCCTGCAGAGTAGCCAGGATTACAGGCGCACACCACCATGCCCAGCTAATTTTTGTACTTTTCGTAGAAAGGGTTTTGCCATGTTGGCCAGGATGTTCTTGATCTTTTGACTTCGTGATCTCCTCGCCTCGGCCTTCCAAAATGCAGGGATTTACAGGCATGACCCACCACGCCCAGCCTTACACCTCATTTTCTAGTTTCCAATATAGACTATCATGAGTTGACCAGAATGTCATAATCTTTATTCATTCCTCATAAATATATCTTTGTATTCAGTGTGGGAGGAGGAAAAGGCTAATTCTCAAAGGGATTTACCAGGAGCCTAACAAAGCCTAAAATCCATGTTCCCTCCCTTTCACAAGCCCTTCAAAGGTGTAGAAAGGAGCCATGGAAGTTTCTTCACATGATCCTATGTTTTTGCCAAACCACAATCAATGAAGTCCAATGCGTCTTGCTATCGATATCTCTACAGTCACTTTTCTCTTTGTAAGTGGGGTAAATAGAGTGACTGCTTCCTTCTGGAGAATTAGCTAAGGGAAGCTGCAGTGGGTTATAATTATTTTACATACATCATGTAATTTGTTATCACTTCTGTGTTCACTTAAGATAATTGTTATCCACCTTCTGTGTACCAATACATTTTAGGAATATCCCTATTGAACACTGCACTTATTCTCCTAGAGTTGTGAAGTGAAGGTTTAGACTAAGTGGCCTTATTGCAAAATTAACATGTCCAGTGGCTTCTGGCATTGGAAACATGTAGGTAATGAAGGAGATAAAAAGTTTGAAACATGCAGGGGCAAAAGCCAGTCAGTGGAAAATTCTTCCAACCACTAGTTATATAAAGATATAAAAAGAAAATTTGGTTTTCATTTATACCTAGTAGACAGAAGTTCCTTCACATGAGATATATATTTGATAATGCGGTGTATCGTTACTGTACTAGGCAATTTTTCCCCTTTTTGATGAGAATAGCACAGTATGTAGTTTATCATTTTTGTGACGATAGCACACAACTATGTGATAATACTACAAATACCGAATAATTCGTTATCATAGACTATGTTTTATGTAGAATTAAAAACACTGAACCAAAAATGAAGCATGTTAGAAGAAATAAACTGTCTTAATATTATCTCTACATAGAAAATACTTTCAAAACGGTCCTATAAAGAGGCAATCAAGGAGTAAGAGTCAAAACATGTAGGAATAAAACATTTTAGAGCTGGTAATTCATTTCAAAAATTGTCATTTTTTTCCTGCTTTTGCAGTGTTTGTGGTATCTGTCATATTTTAAATATTTTAACATCTGTAAATTTGTTATTCATTTTGTAATTAAGTATAAATATATATTTTTCTACTTAACTTTGTATTTATATTTTAAGGTTCATTTTCTTAAGGAAGCCTACTCAAATTGGCTGAATAAAATGTAGATTATAATTCACTTAAAAGTTATTTATGAATCTTTTTGTATTCCCCCAGGACTATTATTTTAAACAATCTGATAGAAAAAAATACTTCACAATTATAAATAATAAAAGCATAAGGAACAAAATAATTAGTACTACAAAATGGGTGTAATCAGTAAGTGTATATAGCTATATAAGAGGAAGGATTCATCACTGACATATTAATGATAAAGAAAGGCCTCAAAGAATAGGCAATGCTCAATTGCAGGACATTGTTTGGATATGTAGAAAGTTAGTGATAGAACGTTGATAAAATTAACGGTGCAGATCGGTTTTCAAGTTTTCTTTTCCTGTGTATATTCAGAATTGAAGCCTATATAGAAAAGGTCCTAATCAACCACTACGTGCATAATATTGAGACTGGAACATTCAAGTCAAAATAATAGGTGTTTTTCAAAACTGGGGTTTTCTGTTCCTTTTCCCACCTCCATATTCTTATACCTATAGTCATGGGAGAGCAGCCAACTCACAAAACATGTTCCCTGACCCAGGCCATAGCTGAGTGGTTTAAGGATGAGTATATGGCCAGGCTTATGCTCTCTTCAATTTGTAATTGAGGCTGAGAATTTCAGAGTAGTCCTGGCTAAACACTCAACTTCGGAGGTGCTGGCAGCACTATTTCAATCATATGAACAAACTTAGTGCAGAAAAACCTTAAGGAAAGAGAATGAAGGTAGCAAATAGAGACAAACAAAGAAGACAGAGAAAATATTTCATAAATTCTGTAAATCTTTCTTTGTATTCTAGTTTCAATCTTTGCAGAGGCCCAGTTGTAATATTGCCTTACCTTCCACAAAGCACATCTTTATTAATTAGTAGCCTTTGTAGGAATCATCTTTCCATTGTACAAGTCAGTGGTTCTTAAACTTAGTATCACACTAGAATCATGTAGAGGAATGTTTGGCCCTATATGGGGCAAATTAACTGATTTTCTCAATTGTTTTTTCAGCTTTCCATAACCCCTGTTTGCTCCTGTCCCAAGAATGATGCAAAAACAAAAGGAGTACAAACAACTTGATCATTCACTTCCCATGTATTCCTCAGTAGTAAGTCAAATGGAAATCAAAATAATTTATATCAAGAAACTGAGATTGATGAATGAATTTGAACTACACTACAGGATACAGTTATATAAGATAATGTTTAGAGATATTCAGATTTTAAAACTATTAACACACATGATGAAATTAGCAAATGACAGTTTTAAGACAATGATTATAGCATTAGTCCATTTTCATGCTGCTGATAAAGACATACCTGAGACTGGGAAGAAAAAGAGGTTCAATTGGATTTACACTTCCGCATGACTGGGGAAGCCTCAGAATCACGGTGGGAGGTGAAAGGCACTTCTTACATAGCGGCGACAAGAGAAAATGAGGAAGAAGAAAAAGCAGAAAGCCCTGATAAACCCATCAGATCTCTTGAGACTTATTCACTATCATGATAATAGCAAGGGAAAGACCTCACCCCCCATGATTCAATTAGCTCCCACTAGGTCCCTCCCACAACACATGGAAATTCTGGGAGATACAATTCAAGTTGACATTGGGGTCCACACAGCCCCCAGCCCTCCAAATCTCACGTCCTCACATTTCAAAAGCAATCATGCCTTCACAACAGTCCCCCAAAGTCTAAACTCATTTCAACATTAATCCAAATGTCTGCAGTCAAAAGTCTCATCTGACACAAGGCAAGTCCCTTCCACCTATGAGCTTGTAAAATCAAAAGCAAGCTAGTTACCTCCTAGATACAATGGGGGTACAGATATTGGGTAAATACAGCCATTCCAAATGGGAGAAATTGGTCAAAACAAAGGGGTTACAGGGCCCATGCAAGTCTGAAATCCAGTGGGGCAGTCAAATTTTAAAGCTCCAAAATGATCTCCTTTGACTCCAGGTCTCACATCCAGGTCACAATGATGTAAGATGCGAGTTCCCATGATCTTGGGGAATTCTGTGGCTTAGCATGGTACAGCTTCCCTCCTGGCTGCTTTCATGGGCTCCTGTTGAGTGTCTGCAATTTTTCCAGGGACACAGTGCAAGCTGTAGGTGGATCTACCATTCTGGGGTCTAGAGGACTGTGGCCCTCTTCTCACAGCTCCACTAGGCAGTGCCCCTTTAGGGACTCTGTGTGGGGCCTCCAGTCCCACATTTCCCTCTGCACTGCCCTAGCAGAGGCCCTTCATGAGGGCCCAGCCCCTGCAGCAAACTTCTGCCTGGGCATCCAGGTGTTTCCATACATCTTCTGAAATCTAGGTGGAGGTTCCCAAACCTCAATTCTTGACTTCTGTGCACCCGCAGGCTCAACACCACATGGAAGCTACTAAAGTCTGGGGCTTCCACCCTCTGAAGCCACACCCCAAACTCTATATTGACCCCATTCAGTCGTGGCTGGAGCAGCTGGGACACAGGGCATCAAGTCCCTAGGCTGAACACAGCATGGGGACCCTGGGCCCAGACCATGAAACCGTGTTTTCCTCCTGGACCTCTGGGCCTGTGATAGGAGGAGCTGCCGTGAAGGTCTCTGACATGGCCTGGAGACATTTTCCCCACAGTCTTGGGGATTAGTTAATAGGCTCCTTGCTACTTATGCGAATTTCTGTAGCTGGCTTAAATTTCTCCCCAGAAAATGGGTTTTTCTTTTTTATCAAATTGTCAGGCTGCAATTTTTTTGAACTTTTATCCTCTGCTTTCATTATAAAACTGAATGCCTTTAATAGCACCCATGTTACATCTTGAATGCTTTGCTACTTAGAAATTTCTTCTGCCAGATACCCTTAATAATCTCTCTCAAGTTCAAAGGACCCACAAATCTCTAGGGCAGGGTCAAAATGCCACCAGTATCTTTGCTAAAACATAACAGGAGTCATCTTTGCTCCAGTTCCCAACAAGTTCCTCATCTGCATCTGAGACCACCTCAGCCTGGACCTTATTGTCCATCTCACTATCAGCGTTTTTGTCAAAGCCATTCAATAAGTCTGTAGGAAGTTCCAAACTTTCCTACATTTTCCTGTCTTCTTCTGAGCCCTCCAAACTGTTTCAGCCTCTGCCTGTTACCCAGTTCCAAAGTAGCTTCCACATTTTCAGGTATCTTTTCAGTAGTAGCCCCCTCTCGGTACCAATTTAATTATTGAATTTAAAAATGTTGATCAGGGTATGAAATTCTGAATGAATATTACAAACAAGCATCATAAAATAGAGTGATGCCATGAAGAGGTAGCTTGCAGTATAGTTTGAGTAATTTGACAAGCATGTACACTTCATAAAAAGCATGGTATTCTAAATGAGTTTAAGCACATTTTTGCCAAGATATTTCGGGGAAGCTTATTCACACAGAGAATACTTTCTGCTTCAGTAAATATGGTCCCTGGTACAAAAGCTCCCAATTCTGCTTCAATTATCTGTAATATTTTGGCCTGCATACTAGTTTGAGGTGTATGTGTATGTTTTATTTTCTTTCTTTATTTCTTCTTCTTCTTCTTTTGACAAAGCATCACATGAATGGTAGTGCTCACAACCCAATTAACTGAACTTGCTAGAAACTGTCCATGGTGTTTAAAAAGCAAAACAAAACTAAACAGAAACCCTATTCCCTAATCATCCAAATGAAGAGATTTCAGTATCTCTTGTGTTTTACTGACTTTATTGTGTTTCTGGGAGGCACAAGTATAAGGAAAGAAATGTAAAAAAAAATTCAAAATATAAGAATTCTTGCCCATTTTTTTCTTTTTTTTTTTTCCTTCTACCTTTCACAAAATATGAAGATTGGGCTTGGTTTGATTTTCAGTCCTTTGGAGCAAATCTTTGTTTCAAGTTTTTATTTGTGTTGACTTACACAAAATATATGTAAAGCCTTTTTTATCTTCACGAAAGAGCATTAGGTAGAAAACTCAATACATGATCTTGGATTAAGTTAAGCCCTGAAATTATTTTCTCTTTCAGGTGTGCGTGACGAGATTCCTGTACAAGATACAATGCACCTGAGGACAGTGCTTGACTTAGCACAAGTCGCCTCGCAGAATTATGACCATCTGACAAGTAATAACAGAATAAAGAGGATAACAGGCTATTCTTACTAAAAGAATGTGATCTTGGAAAGTAACTATGTGTCATGATTCTCACCTCCTTCATTTATAAAGTGGAATAAAAACAGCACCTAATTCGAAGGACATGTGAAGATAAAATGAGATTATGCATGTAGTCAGTAGACCTAATGCCCAGTACATAGTAACCTCTCTTTTTCTTTATCTTTCTTTACATATAAATAAAGATATAGCATATTTTCTAAGTTCTATGACACATGTATTCCCATTATATTGTCTCTGAAATATTCATGTGCCTATTGTTGATTGCATCTTAGCATTATGTTACTGCTGCATTGGCTTGGTCATTTATTCTTTCTTATTATAATATAATGGTATATTTTATATAAATCATGCCTTGCATTCAATTAAATAAATACATGATCATAATATTATAAAATAAGGCTTGAATGGGTTATACCTATATGTTTTTCTATGCACTGTGTATAGAAATAACACTTACCTGATTTGTATAGCAACCAACAGACCTATTTGTCTCTAGCTGTGTTTTATTTTTAAGTCTTTTGAATATGGCATAATATTGTGGAAGAAGTATCCAAACCCAGGAGTTATTACTGCAACAGCTATGCTCTATATGAACCCTGGAATTGAAGAACAATCAATATTTGCTAAATGGATCAACAGAGTCAATATAGAAATATAAGGATAAATATAAAGTGATGTTCATTTTATATACAATACATTTTATTGTGTCATATGCAAAAGAATAATGCCCCCTAGGAAACAGGTGGTGTGGTAGGAAGAGATGGAAGTCAGAAAGTCGGATTCCAGACCTGGTTCTTCTCTCAACCAAGGCCCTTGTACAAATCTTTAACCTCTCTGAGCAACTATGTCCTCCATCTGTAAAATTAAAGTTTTAGACTGGTGATTGTTGATATCCATATGACCTCTATGTTGTCTCAAGTTGTAGGATTGTCTCCCATGACCAGTTTGGGTCAGGCTATTCCACTGTGAGAATAACACCCTGTTTCTTATTCTTCTTTTATGAAAAATTTGCCTCACACACACACAGAAAAAAAAAAATCATAAAATGCATTAAAGTATGACAGTAGGAAGAACGTAATGCTGGAAGTTTTGTTCCCACATGTTTTTAATTCTTTTGAGAAGTTATACTCAGAGAAGTCAGTAGTGATGGTATTAAGCACTAAGATTATTCAAAGCCTTAGTAGAGCTTCCCATTACTTTTCACTGTGTGGAAATTCAAGTTGCCCTCTGCAATCAGAAGTAGGGCAAGGCAATTTGTATTCATTTCTGTTCAATCAAGATGGGTTCAGTGGAGGAGACTTTATTTCAAAAACCTTGTTATGAAAGAAGAAAGAATGTTAGTCTATTGCTCATTCCCATTAAGTGTTCAGTAAACCTTACTGTCTAGTTCACAGACAAGTGGAGCTATTTTCACTTTAGTGACAGCAAGAGCAATGATACAGTATTAAGAAAGGTGACATTAAACATGTCTGACATTTACTTGCCATGTGACTTTGGGCAAGTCAGTTCTCCTCTGAAGATAATGGTTACCTGATTTTTTTTTTTTTTTTTAATTTACCATCTCACTCTAAAGGAGCATATTGCAGATACCTATTGAAAATTTGATAATTGAGATTTACTCTGTACACGGTCCATGAGAATTAAAACTATTATTAAAGTAACAGGACAGAGAAATGTGTAGACTTGTGTCAACTTGGTCATAACTTGTTATCAGGAAAAGCTTTTGGGGCCCGGAGTGGTGGCTCACACCTGTAATGCCAGAACTTTGGGAGGCTGAGGCGGGTGGATCACTTGAGGTCAGGAGTTTGAGACCAGCCTGGCCACATGGTGAAACCCCGTCCATACTAAAAGTACAAAAAAAATAGCCTGGCCTGGTGGCAGGCACCTGTAATCCCAGCTACTCAGGAGGCTGAGGCAGGAGAATCATCTGAAACCGGAAGGCAGAGGTTTCAGTGAGCCAAGATAGCATCACTGCACTCCAGCCTGGGCAACAAGAGTGAAACGCCATCTAAAAAAAAAAGAAAGAAAGAAAGAAAAAAAGAAAAGTTTTTAGAAATAGATAATATTTGAAGTGATATAACTGAACTAGTGGCATAACACATTCTTCTGTAAGCATTTGTAGACTACCTCAACAGAGCATAATTATAGTTCAGATTTTTGGTATTTTGGCAAAGATCAAGTTTTTTACTTTTTTGAAAACGTGAGATTGTCCACTAGAGTGAACCTCAATTTAATTTTTGATTTACACATGGCACCAAACATAATTTAGTTGATGTATCAACTTCAAGTCATTTTTCTCCACCTTTCTTACCTACTATTTGATAGTCCTGGAAGTTCAAATGTAAGAGAAAACATGTTTGTACAAAGATTACATTGACAGGTATTGATCATATAGAAATGAAGCAACAGCAAAAACAATCAATCTTATGTTAAGGAGTAGTGATGTTTGTTAATATGTTCTTTATTCTCCGATTTATAAAGGGAAACTATTGCAGGATGTTCAAAACAATTACATAGAAAATTGGGTTAATATCACTAATAATTTGGAGAGAGTACATAGTTTTAACAAAGAACATAGTTCTTAGATGTTAGCTACTATTGGCTCTGTTACCCTGGAAAATGGTCTGGTGTATATATCTATGAAATGGGGATAAATACCTTCATCACAGAGTTGTTATAACAATTAAATGATATTGTATGCATAAGGTTTGTAAAGTGCTACATAAATACCATGTGCTGATAAGTAATTGCTGTCATTTAAACTTTATGATAATTATCAACTCCTAAGCTACTGCTTGCTTATGGAGTTCACACCTTTACATTTAAATACTCATATAAATTAATATGTGTTTGGTTTTTGTTAATGTTAAAATGATTACAAACTTCCCAGTATATTTTACAACCTGTCACACATGGTACAATAAATTCTTATGACACATTGGAGTAAGATGGAAAATATTTGAGTATGGTTGTTTAGGAAATAGTAAAAAACAAAACAAAACAAACAAAAAAAACTTTTGTAATATAACTATGAAAAGGAAAATCAAAACCATTAGTGAAACATGTCTCAAACTTAGGATAATCTAAACTTGCTTCCATCAAATGGCTATTTGGATTTATTTTTATAAACCACCTTATAGGGGTATGATTGACATGTAAAAAGCCGCACACATTTAACATGTGCAATTTGATGAGTTTGGAGATAACTATATACATATGAAACCATCACCACAATCAATATCATAAACATGTCCATCACCTCCAACAGTTTTCTCCACCCTTGTTATGATAATGATGAATATCATGATGACTGTGAAGATCATAAGAACACAACATAAGAGCTATCCTCTTAGCAGATTTTTAAGTGTGCAATTCAGTGCTGTGAACCATAGGCACTGTGCTGTAAAGTAGATCTCTAGTACTAATCTTGCATAACTGATGCTTTGCACCCTTTGACTAATTGTTCTCATTTCCTTTCAAGTCATCTCCTGGAAACCACCATTCTACTCACTGTTTCTATGAGTTTGGCTATTTTAAATACCTCATGTAAGTGGAATCATGTAGTATTTGTCCTTCTGTCACTAGCTTATTTTAGTTAGCACACTTCCAGGTTCACCCATGCTGTCACAAATGGTAGGATTTCCTATTTGTTAATGCTTCATAGTATTCCATTGCATGTGCATACCACATTTTCTTTATCCGATTATCCATCAAGGTACAGTTAGGTCGCTTCCATGTCTTCTCTATAGTGAATAATACTGCAATGAGGTTTTGCATATTTCTTTTAATGAAGCCTTTTAAGCCAGTTGAATACATGGAACACAAACTCCCCAGGAGCTCCATAAACCTTTGTATGCAAGGAGTATGGTATATGCTATTGCAGGCAGTGAAATTTACTTTCAATACTTATTAGTTTTTGAATAAAACTTTTTTAATTTATATGATTGTATAAATCTAAAGGACTCCTATGTTTGTTAGTGAAAATGTAAGATTAAGAGAATTAGTTAAATTGTATCATTAATGATACAAAAATTTTTCTTTAAGGTGGTAATGTTAATTTATTATCAGCAATAATCTTGTCAGTGGTCAATCTTTTAATTGTAAATTTGTAATCTCCATGGTTTGACATCCTTTTGAATTTTAGGATTTTACCGACAATAAGAAGATAATGAGGATTAAAGAACGAGTGATAGTCAAGATGCTGTAGAATGACATGATTCTTGCTAATGGTATTTTTTCCAGGTACATAAAAAGCATAAATTGCTGGAGAAAAGTTTAAAAGTATTTATAAAATCTCACAATGTATAGAATTGTCTAGATTTTCCTATTTATGACAAAACAATAATTTTTATTTATTCAGTTTTATATTAATAAAGTCCATATTTCCATGGCTAAACATAGTATTTTAAAAGGTTAAAGATACAAAATCAGGGAAATAAGTTCTACCAATACTACTCTCCATGTTATGTGCAAAAGTTTTTTTTTTTTTTTTTTAATTAGGCTGTATCTACATGGAAAGCTTGCCAACATTGGCTAATTTTGTCTCAATTTTCTTTATGAAAATAGCATGCTACCATGTTGGTTCTATCTTTTGCTGAAGAGGTGGTAGGAAGACAACACCTTGAGCTTCACTGCCAAGGCTGATTACCCAACCACAGTGGTGGCCAAACCTAGGCACTGAGAATCAATTCTTGAAGTAATCTATTCTGCAAGTAGAACAAGCAGATGCCTGTTAATTTATGCTTATTATTTGTCCAGAATTTTTCCTGGTGCCTTGGGGAATATAAACTATTAGATTCTGGATATTCTTAAGTAGCTTAAAGTCTAATTGAAGTAAGCCATATATGTGAATCACATGTGAGCTACATAAGAACATACTTAATTGCATTTAATATAAATCCTCAGTTTAGAAAAATGTGAGAGGGATAGACTAAAGTTATTCTATCCTTCTCAAACTTTTTTAACATTTAGAACAATTTTATTTACACATAATCAATGCCTGATGTAACTGAAGAAGCTTCAGTGTAAGTTTTTATTTTAAAAATTATCTTTAATTTTAAGGCTTTACATTGTATAACATTTTGTTAAAAACCAATATGCTTTTACTCATTTGAGAAATCAGGTATATATTAATTTTGCTTTTATTCTACTATCAAAAATGTCAGGACACTATTAATGTTTGATATATTGAAATAACTTTTTGAATTAATTTTGGAGGTAAAATAAATTTCAGTAACTGGGTCACTCATGATTCTTGGCATGATTGTAATCTGAAAATGTCACGGAACTACTCTCCTTTAACAAAAAAATCTGAATTACTTCAATGACTGGAAAAACACTGGTAGTATCCACTTTTCAACCAATAAGAGCTTTGTCTTTTTCACGGTATCAAGTCCTTTGTTTTTTGATTTGGGATTTTGGCAGTCATAATATGAAGATACAA
This sequence comes from Trachypithecus francoisi, assembly GCF_009764315.1. NCBI lineage: Eukaryota > Metazoa > Chordata > Mammalia > Primates > Cercopithecidae > Trachypithecus > Trachypithecus francoisi. Next base: position 103,465,406 of record NW_022681458.1, read on the forward strand.
ATATAGGGAAAAATGCAAAGCAAATAAAAAGCCCCAATTTGTATGGTAAACAATGGTAAATAGCAGAACAAGAGCGCTTAGTAGGATTTGAAAGTCAGATTATACATATTTAAAATTATTTTGTTAAATACATTTATTTTGTTAAACACATTCAACTTAATATAGCATAATGTTACCTGCTGCTGAATCTTTCTCATTTTATGTACTAGATCAGCTCATGCTTGTGTTATTTTAAGTTTCCTAACTGTTGTTAAAAATACTCCAAATCTCAAGGCTTAGTAATAAAACTTTATTTCTTACAACAGTCACAAGAAGATCAGGAATGGGGATAGTGTGTGAAACAGAGGTCTCTTTGTTTTATATAGAATCTAGGGGCTTAGGTTTATTCCAGCCTACGATTTTGTTCTCTTCTATATTTTTGAGGCTTCTGTCTCTTAAGTTGGCAAATGGAAAAAAGAGAAGAGAACACAGAGAAGGCACACCTGGTCTTAACCCCATCAACCAGAAAATAGCACATGTCACTTCCACTCACAATCTATTGGTGAGAAATGGTTATATGGCACCACATGGATGCAAGGGGCAAGAAAAAGTAGTCTAGCTGCCAGTCTTGCAGATAAGAAAAACACATAGCGGGTAGCAGCAGTGTCTGTGCAGGTCTGATTAAGACTTACTTCTTCAAATCTAGGGAAAGCTTAGGTACTTGAAATAGTGTCAGTGAATTAATAAGACAACCTATTATTTCAGTCAGGCAATATATAACCAATGGGAATGTAGTGGAAGAATGTGAAATTTTTTTGCATTGGAAAAGGCTACCAATTGACACTTTAAGAGGATTTGTTGTTGTTAACACCTAACCTAAAGTTTGAGTTAATACAATGAAATAGCATTATAACAAATTTATTAGCGAGGAAACCAATTTCCTTTATAGAATATCATATTTATCTCATAAAATCATCTCTTGCCTTCAATGTTTGTGATGTAAAATGGAGAGAGGGAAACATATTACACATCTGAGGATTACCCTTGGCAAATTTTATCAATCATTGAGATTTTTACACTCACTTATAGAAGAAAAATGATGCAAAAAGAACTATAACAATTATATTTTGAAAATTTCTAATTAGTCTTACAATTGTCTTCTTCATTAATTTTGATTCTTAGGAAGATCATTTTAAGAAAAATTTAGGGGGCTTGCATGACGGAAACAGACGAAGAAAGGGAGTAATTAGAAATGAATGAAAGATTACGCCTCAGTTTTCTTTTTGTTTTAAATTTCAGTTTACACAGCCACTTTGTTAGGAGAATAAGATATGGGCTATTGCTGCAGCCTGCCTAATGTTTTCACATCCACGTGAACACAAGAGTGTTGTATGTACCTATGTGCACATGTAAGCAATTTTGTACCTGTTCAGGAGAGTAAGAGAAATAGAAAGAAGAGAGCAGAGAAGAACACTAATTGATGCATTATTAACTAATTAGTGATTAAATATTGAAAGGTACCCACTGCCTTTAACGGATTTTAATACGCCATCTATTTTCAGTATAAGAACTTCCAATTAAAAATTAATGTTTAGGCCAGGCACGGTGGCTCATGCCTGTAATCCCAGCACTTTGGGAGGCCGAGGCGAGGCGGTTGGATCCTCTGAGACCAGCCTGGCCAACACAGCAAAACCCCATCCCTATCAAAAATGCAAAATTAGCTGAGCGTGCTTGCTCATGCCTGAATCCCAGCTATCTGGGAGCCTGAGGCAGGAGAATCACTTGAACCCAGAAGGTAGCCATTGCATTGAGCCAAGATCATGTCACTGCACTCCAGCCTGGGCAACAGAGCGCAAGTCCCTCTCAAAAACAAAAAATAAAAATTGTCTTCTAAACAACTATGTATAGCACTTTAAAGGAGTATAGTACTGCTACTTTTGAATACATATAGTAATTTTAAATGTCATTCAAGCCTGTTTGAGTGAAATAATTAACCTTATTTGTTATTAGCAACTTCCTAAAGTCCTTCATACTGCTATAACAAAATAGACTGTGCAATGTATCAATACTAACAGTTTATTTTTCATAGCTCTAGAGGCTGGAAATTTCATGATCAATGGTGTCAGTAGGTTCAGAGTCTACTGGGGGCCCGTTTGTCACAGATAGCACCTTGTTGCTGCATCTTCATCTTGCAGAGTAGGTGAACACTGTGTCCTCATGTGGGGAAGGAGCACTACGGCCCAAAGGCCTAGCTAATTCTCCCCAGTTCTTTGTAAGGAAATGAGTCCCATTCAAGTGGACAGAGTCCTCATAACTTTATTACTTCCCAAATGACCCCACCTCTTAACATCAACACCTTGGGGATTGAAGTTCCAATATACGAATTTTGAAGAAACACACATTGAAATCATAGCATCACCATTCAGTTAATTGTCAGAAATCACTTAGAAAAAATGTGTAATTATATTGGTTAAACCTTTTCATTTCATTATTTTTTAATGAATGATTTTACTTGCCCATGTTTTACTTGCAAGAAAATGGAAAGGTGGGGAGCAAGATGGCCGAATAGGAACAGCTCCAGTCTCCAACTCCCAGCGCGAGCGACACAGAGGACTGGTGATTTCTGCGTTTTCAACTGAGGTACTGGGGTCATCTCACTGGGGAGTGTCGGACAGTCGGTGCTGGTCAGCTGCTGCAGCCTGACCAGCGAGAGCTGAAGCAGGGCGAGGCATCCACTCACCTGGGAGGCGCAAGGGGGAAGGGAGTCCCTTTTCCTAGCCAGGGGAACTGAGACACACAACACCTGGAGAATCGGGTAACTCCCACCCCAATACCGCGCTTTAAGCAAACGGGCACACCAGAAGGATATATCCCTCACCTGGCCAGGAGGGTCCCATGCTCACGGAGCCTCCCTCATTGCTAACACAGCAGTCTGCGGCGATCTAGCTACAGGGCAGCAGCGAGGCTGGGGGAGGGGCGCCCGCCATTGCTGAGGCTTAAGTAGGTAAACAAAGCCGCTGGGAAGCTCGAACTGGGTGGAGCTCACAGCAGCTCAAGGAAACCTGCCTATCTCTATAGACTCCACCTCTGGGGGCAGGGCTCAGCTAAGAAAAACAACAGGGGAAGCAACAGAGGCCTGAGCAGACGCGAACGACTCTGTCTGACAGCTTTGAAGAGTGCAGTGGATCTCCCAACAGGGAGGTGGAGATCTGAGAACCCACAGACTGCCTGCTCAAGTGGGTCACTGACCCCTGAGTAGCCTAACTGGGAGACATCCCCCACTAGGGGCAGTCTGACACCCCACACCTCACAGGGTGGAGTACACCCCTGAGAGGAAGCTTCCAAAGTAAGAATCAGACAAGTGCACTTGCTGTTCAGCAATATTCTATCTTCCGCAACCTCTGCTGCTGATACCCAGGCAAACAGGGTTGGGAGTGGACCTCAAGCAATCTCCAACAGACCTATAGCTGAGGGTCCTGACTGTCAGAAGGAAAAGTATCAAACAGGAAGGACACCTATACCAAAAACGTATCAGTATGTCACCATCATCAAAGACCAGAGACAGATAAAACCACAAAGATGGGGAAGAGGCAGGGCAGAAAAGCTGGAAATTCAAAAAATAAGAGCGCATCTCCCCCTGCAAAGGAGTGCAGCCCATCGCCAGCAACGGATCGAAGCTGGTCAGAGAATGACTTTGACGAGATGAGAGAAGAAGGCGTCAGCCCATCAAACTTCTCAGAGCTAAACGAGGAATTACGTACCCAGCGCAAAGAAACTAAAAATCTTGAAAAAAGAGTGGAAGAATTGACAGCTAGACTAATTAATGCAGAGAAGGTCGTAAACGAAATGACAGAGATGAAAACCATGACACGAGAAATACGTGACAAATGCACAAGCTTCAGTAACCAACTCGATCAGCGAAGAAAGAGTATCAGCGATTGAGGATCAAATGAATGAAATGAAGCAAGAAGAAAACCAAAAGAAAAAAGAAGAAAAAGAAATGAACAAAGCCTGCAAGAAGTATGGGATTATGTAAAAAGACCAAATCTACGTCTGATTGGGGTGCTGAAAGTGGGGGAAAATGGAACCAAGTTGGAAAACACTCTTCAGGATATCAGCCAGGAGAACTTCCCCAACCTAGTAGGGCAGGCCAACATTCAAATTCAGGAAACACAGAGAACACCACAAAGATAGTCCTCGAGAAGAGCAACTCCAAGACACATAATTGCCAGATTCACCAAAGTTGAAATGAAGGAAAAAATCTTAAGGGCAGCCAGAGAGAAAGGTCGGGTTACCCACAAAGGGAAGCCACCAGACTAACAGCAGATCTCTCGGCAGAAACTCTACAAGCCAGAGAGAGTGGGGGCCAATATTCAACGTTCTTAAAGAAAAGAATTTTCAACCCAGAATTTTATCCAGCCAAACTAAGTTTCATCAGTGAAGGAAAATAAAATCCTTTACAGATAAGCACATGCTTAGAGATTTTGTCACCACCAGGCCTCCCTTACAAGAGACCCTGAAGGAAGCCCTAAACATGGAAAGGAACAACCGGTACCAGCCATTGCAAAAACTGCCAAAATGTAAAGATCATCAAGGCTAGTAAGAACGGCATCAACTCACGAGCAAAATACCAGTTAATATCACAATGGCAGGATCAAGTTCACACATAACCATATTAACCTTAAATGTAAATGGACTAAATAGTCCATTAAAGGACAACAGACGGCAACTGGATAAGAGTCAAACCCTCAGTCTGCTATATTCAGGAGACCCATCTCACATGCAGAGACATACATAGGCTCAAAATAAAGGGATGGAGGAAGATCACCAAGCAAATGGAGAACAAAAAAAAAAAAAAACAGGGGGGTTGCAATCCTAGTCTCTGATAAAACAGACTTTAAACCATCAAAGATCAAAAGAGACAAAGAAGGCCATTACATAATGGTAAAGGATCAAGTCAACAGGAAGCTAACATCCTAAATATATATCACCCAATACAGGAGCACCCAGATCATAAAGCAAGTCCTTAGAGACTTACAAATAGACTTAGACTCTCATACAATAATAATGGGAGACTTAACACTCCACTGTCAACATTAGACAGATCACGCGACAGAAAGTTAACAAGGATATCCAGGAATTGAACTCATCTCTGCACCAAGTGGACCTAATAGACATCTATAGAACTCTCCACCCCAAATCAACAGAATATACATTCTTCTCAGCACCACATCGCAATTATTCCAAATTGACCCATAATTGGAAGTAAAGCACTCTCAGCAAATGTACAAGACAACAAATTATAACAAACTGTTCTCAGACCACAGTGCAATCAAACTAGAACTCAGGACTAAGAAACTCAATCCAAACCGCTCACTACATGGAAACTGAACAACCTGCTCCTGAATGACTACTGGGTACATAATGAAATGAAGGCAGAAATAAAGATGTTCTTTGAAACAATGAGAACAACGATACAACATACCAGAATCTCTGGGACACATTTAAAGTCAGTGGGTAGAGGGAAATTTATAGCACTAATGCCCACAGAGAAAGCAGGAAATATCTAAAATGGACACTCTAACATCACAATTAAAGAACTAGAGAGGCAAGAGCAAACCATTCAAAAGCTAGCAGAAGCAAGAAATACTAAGATCAGAGCAAACTGAAGGATAGAGACACAAAAACCCTCCAAAAATCAATGAATCCAGGAGTTGGTTTTTTGAAAGATCAACAAAATTGACAGACCGCTAGCAAGACTAATAAAGAAGAAAAGAGAGAGGAATCAAATAGATGCATAAAAATGATAAAGGGATATCACCACGGACCCCACAGAAATACAAACTACCATCAGAGAATACTTATAACAGCTCTACGCAAATCAACAAAAATCTAGAAGAAATGGATAATTTCCTGGACACTTACTCTCCCAAGACTAAACCAGGAAGAAGTTGAATCCCTGAATAGACCAATACAGGCTCTGAAATTGAGGCAACAATTAATAGCCTACCCACCAAAAAAGTCCAGGACCGATGGATTCACAGCTGATTCTACCAGAGGTACAAGGAGGAGCTGGTACCATTCCTGCTGAAACTATTCCAATCAATAGAAAAGAGGGAATCCTCCCTAACTCATTTATGAGGCCACATCATCCTGATACCAAAGCCGGCAGAGACACAACAAAAAAAGAGATTTTAGGCCAATATCCCTGATGAACATCGATGCAAAAATCCTCAATAAAATACTGGCAAACCGGATCGCAGCACATCAAAAAGCTTATCCACCATGATCAAGTGGCTTCATCCCTGGAATGCAAGGCTGGTTCAACATTCGCAAATCAATAAACATAATCCAGCATATAAACAGAACCAAAGTCAGAACCACATGATTATCTCAATAGATGCAGAAAGGCTTTTGACAAAATTCAACAGCCCTTCATGTTAAAACGCTCAATAACTTTGGTATTGATGAACGTACCTCAAAATAATAAGAGCTATTTATGACAAACCCACAGCTAATATCATACTGAATGGGCAAAAACTGGAAAATTCCTTTGAAAGCTGGCACAAACAGGGATGCCCTCTCTCACCACTCCTATTCAACATAGTGTTGGAAGTTCTGGCTAGGCAATCAGGCAAGAGAAAAAATCAAGGGTATTCAGTTAGAAAAAGAAGAATCAAATTGTCCCTGTTTGCAGATGACATGATTGTATATTTAGAAAACCCCATCATCTCAGCCCAAAATCTCCTTAAGCTGATAAACAACTTCAGCAAAGTCTCAGGATACAAAATTAATGTGCAAAAATCACAAGCATTCTTATACACCAGCAACAGGCAAGCAGAGAGCCAAATCATGAATGAACTTCCATTCACAATTGCTTCAGAGAGAATCAAATATCTAGGAATCCAACTTACAAGGGATGTAAAGGACCTCTTGAAGGAGAACTACAAACCACTGCTCAGTGAATAAAAGAGGACACAAACAAATGGAAGAACATACCATGCCATGATAGGAAGAATCAATATTGTGAAATGGCCATACTGCCCAAGGTTTTTATAGATTCAATGCCATCCCCATCAAGCTACCAATGAGTTTCTTCACAGAATTGGAAAAAAACTGCTTTAAAGTTCATATGGAACCAAAAAAGAGCCCACATTGCCAAGGCAATCCTAAGTCAAAAAGACAAAGCTGGAGGCGTCCACTACCTGACTTCAAACTATACTACAAGGCCACAGTAACCAAAACAGCATGGTACTGGTACCCAACAGAGATATAGACCAATGGAACAGAACAGTGTCCTCAGAATAATACCACACATCTACACCATCTGATCTTTGACAAACCTGAGAGAAACAAGAAATGGGGAAAGGATTCCCTATTTAATAAATGGTGCTGGGAAAATGGCTAGCCATAATAGAAAGCTGAAACTGGATCCTTTCCTTACCCCTTATACGAAGATTAATTCAAGATGGATTAGAACTTAATGTTAGATCTAATACCATAAAAACCCTAGAAGAAAATCTAGGTAGTACCATTCAGAACATAGGCATGGGCCGGGACTTCATGTCTAAAACACCAAAAGCAACGGCAGCAAAAGCCAACATTGACAAATGGGATCTCATTAAACTAAAGAGCTTCTGCACAGCAAAAGAAACTACCATCAGAGTGAACAGGCAACCTACAGAATGGGAGAAAATTTTTATAATCTACTCATCTGACAAAGGGCTAATATCCAGAATCTACAAAGAACTCAAACAAATATACAAGAAAAAAACAAACAACCCCATCAAAAAGTGGGGAAAGGATATGAACAGACATTTCTGAAAAGAAGACATTCTACAGCCAACAGACACATGAAAAATGTTCATCATCACTCGCCATCAGAGAAATGCAAATCAAAACCACAATGAGATACCATCTCACACCAGTTAAAATGGCAATCATTAAAAAATCAGGAAACAACAGGTGCTAGAGAGGATGTGGAGAAATAGGAACACTTTTACACTGTTGGTGGATTGTAACTAGTTCACCATTATGGAAACAGTATGGCAATTCCTCAAGGATCTAGAACTAGATGTACCATATGACCCAGCCATCCCACTACTGGTATATACCCAAAGGATTATAAATTATTCTACTACAAAGACACATGCGCACGTATGTTTATTGCAGCACTATTCACAATAGCAAAGACTTGGAATCAACCCAAATGTCCATCACTGACAGACTGGATTAAGAAAATGTGGCACATATACCACCATGAATACTATGCAGCCATCAAAAAGGATGAGTTTGCGTCCTTTGTAGGGACATGGATGCAGCTGGAAACCATCATTCTTAGCAAACTATCACAAGAAGAGAAAACAACACGCATGTTCTCACTCATAGGTGGGGGACTGAAAAATGAGATCACTTGGACTCGGGAAGGGGAACATCACACACTGGGGCCTATCATGGGGAGGGGGGAGGGGGGAGGGATTGCATTGGGGAGTTATACATGATATAAATGATGACTTGATGGGTGCTGACGAGTTGATGGGTGCAGCACACCAACATGGCACAAATATACGTATGTAACAAACCTGCACGTTGTGGACATGCACCCTAGAACTTAAAGTATAATAAGAAAAATAAAAATTAAAAAAATTAAAAAAAAATAAAAAGAAAATGGAAAGGTAAAGTCATAACCTAACCAAGATTGACATATCATAAACATCTAGCGTTGCAGGTGCTTTGATGTCCTGCCCCTCCTCCCTCTGCCCACTGACGATGTGCGCCCCTCCACACTGGAAGACCTGTAAAGCTCAGATTCAGTTAGTTATGTCCCATGGCCTAAAGGCCATGAGAAAAGCTTGAATGACAGGAATCTGGTACACTAGCCTACCCTTAGTGACTTCCTCACTATTGACTCCTGATTTCTGTTTCACATGTAATTTAATCTCAGAACAGCTATGATATCCAATAATAACAATCTCATACTATAATATGTATGATTTGACTAGCTGTTTTTTTGTATTATTTACTGTTTTGGATTAATTATACCATTTCTTTTCTTATTTGTGAGGCTAGTTGAGAGATGACAGTAAAGTTATATTAGTTGAGTTTGTAATTATATTACAATGAAGAAAGCATTGCAGTGATGGTTGATAATCATTAAATTAATATCAGGGATCAATTAGTAATCAATTTCAGGGAAAAAATTCTTCTCCTTTTAAATTGTACTGTTTAAATTCATTTAGTTCTTTCTGTTTTAAATCCATATTTTTCTATGAAATTTTGTTGTTGTTGTTGTTGTTGAGATGGAGACTCACTCTGTCACCCAGGCTAGAGTGTAGTGGCACGATTTCGGCTCACAGAAAACCTCCGTCTGTCAGGTTCAAGGAATTCTTCTGCCTCAGCCTCAGCCTCCCAAGTAGCTGGGAATACAGGCGCATGTCACCACGCCCGGCTAATTTTTTTGCATTTTAGTAGAGACAGGGCCTCACCCTGTTCCCCAGACTGGTCGCGAACTCCTGAACTCAGGCAATCCGCCCACCTCAGCTTCCCAAACTGCTGGGGTTACAGGCGTGAACCACCGTGCCTGGCCTGAAGTATCTTAAGTTCAATGCTGTTTAAACTATTTAAATAACTTCCTTGTTTCACTTCTAAATTTGTTTAAATCTGTAACTCAATATATTCAAAATAAAATGTACCAATTTTTATTTTTAATAGCTTTTTTCCCACTCTTCTATTTCTGCTTCTCTATAACCAAGAAAAACAATCATTAATGTCCAAAAATCAAAGTTATGTTTAACTTTTTACCTTGCCTCCTCCATTCAGTCAGCAAAACTTCTTGTTTATTCTGCTCAATGCTTTCCACATCTATTTCTTCTTTTTTCCTTAGTTCATTTCCTTGATAAGTCCCTCAATTACAAAGGTATTCTAGATTTTTGCAGTGCCTCTCTTCTTTCTTTCTTTCTTTCTTTCTTCTTTCTTTCTTTCTTTCTTTCTTCCTTCCTTCCTTCCTTCCTTCCTTCTTCATTCCTTCTTTCCTTCCTTCCTTCCTTCCTTTCCTTTCTTTTCCTTCCTTCCTTCCTTCCTTCCTTCCTTCCTTCCTTCCTTCCTTTCCTTTCCTTTCCCTTCCCTTCCCTTTCCTTCCTTTCCCTTCCCTTTCCTTTCCTTTCCTTTCCTTTCCTTTCCTTTCCTTTCCTTTCCTTTCCTTTCCTTTCCTTCCTTCCTTCTTCCTTCCTTCCTTCCTTCCTCCTTCCTTCCTTCCTTCCTTCTTCCCTTCTTGCTTTCTTTCCTTTTCTTTTTATTTCTTTCAGAGATCATAACTCACTGCAGTCTTCAATTCCTGGGCTCAAAACATCCTCCCCCTTCATCCTCCTGAGTAGCTGGGACTACAGGTGCACCACCACACCTTGCTAATTTTTAAATATTTTTCTAGAGGTGGGGGTCTCACTGCTGCCCAAGCTTGTCTTGAATTTCTGGCTTCAAGTGATCGTCCTGCTTCAACTTCCCAACGTGCTTGGATTCCATATCTCTTTCTTAACGATAATACCATATGCTGTACTCAGCATACATGTCTGTAGATACATGATTTGAATACTAACATGCCTCTGTTGAAAAGTAGATAAATATCTTGGGAGGCCGAGATGGGCGGATCACGAGGTCAGGAGATCGAGACCATCCTGGCTAACATGGTGAAACCCCGTCTCTACTAAAAATACAAAAAACTAGCCGGGCGAGGTGGCGGGCGCCTGTAGTCCCAGCTACTCGGGAGGCTGAGGCAGGAGAATGGCGTGAACCCGGGAGGCGGAGCTTGCAGTGAGCCGAGATTGCGCCACTGCACTCCAGTCTGGGCGACAGAGCGAGACTCTGCCTCAAAAAAAAAAAAAACAAAAAAAAAAAAAAAAGAAAAGTAGATAAATATCATAAACTTTTGTGCAGGATAAAAGCCTGGCATTAGTTCTGTTGAATGCCTACCTTATTTTTACATTATCCAATAAAACTGGGCGAAATACATTTGACCAATATATTCCTAAATATTAGTTTATACCAATAGGAAATTAATGAGCTTCTATTCATAAAGTGGCCCTTAACAATAGAACTAAGCATTTTAAGGAGTATTCTAATAAAAAAAGACACCGACATTGTTCCATTAGGTTATGGAGAGGAATGATAGGACAAATTTTTATGACAAATTATTCCATTGTTTATACTTTATATCTTATCACAAACATGAGAGTGCTTTATTTTATAAATATATATTATGTAACATTAGATTTGCAATTCCACTTCCTTTCAAAAAATCACTATCATCATTGTCATCATTTTTTAATACTCGAGGTAACCTTCATTTGCATAAATTTCTATGCATACCAGTAGTCATCATTATAACCTTCTTTTGTGTTAATAAAGCTCTAGGCTTTAGGAAGCATGTAGGAAGTTCCTAAGGAAACACATTTGGGATCAACATATGTGGAAGAGAGAGGATGAAACCAAGATTGAGAGGAGGGAGAAATAGAGCCATGATATAATTCCCAAAAGACCTTAGCTGACATCATAAGGAGCTCTGGAGCTTGAAGTGGACTTCAGAGTTGTCCTGAGTTAGGGAAAGGGGGCTTTACTTCCGTACCTCAAGTTGACCAATGACTAGCTGTTACTTGTCCAAAGAATTTTTCATCTTGAATGTGGTAGGCAGGCAGTCCTTAGGGAGGGCTGATAGCAGAGGGCAGTATTCCAGCAGCACTTCCAGCAGTTATGGTTATAAATCCTTCATTTCTGATAAGAGGTGTTGATCACTCATGACAGCATCCTCCTTATAATCAACAATAATGATTCCACATGTTAGGATGCTCCGACATATGTCAGTTATAGGGCCTGGACTTGAAGAAGCCCTCTCCTGATGCTAACCATGAGACTATCCAATGAATCATTAACATATGGGATGATGAAATCAGGACAATTTAATTAAGAAATGCAAATAATCAACTTCTTTGGAAAATGATGATCCTAGTTTATTTTACAAAGATGCATGTGTGAATTTGTTTTATCACATTAACTTGTTGACATATTGAAAAGGCTGAGAGTAGGCATTTAAAGGAAGAGAAACAAAAAAAAAGTAAAAATGTAAATGTCAGTGGAAGATAGGTTATCACCAGCTTCATTTTATAAAAGCAGCAAGTTTGAACTGAAATGCGATGTTTTCTTCATCAGTCCCATCATTTTACTGCTAAGAGAAAAGAAGCACCAATATCTCACTGACTGCCCATAATAGGCAGAACAATGGCTCTCCAAATATGTCCATGCCCTAACCCTCAGAATTTGTGAATATGTTACTGTAAATAGCAAAAGGACTTTGCAAGTATGGTTAAAGTTACAGACCCTGAGACAGGAAGATTTTTCTATATTATCCTGATAGGCCCAATTAAATCATAAGAACCCTCAAAAGCAGAGAACTTACTCCAGCTAGTGAGAGACGTGAGATGAAGGACAAGATTTGAAGAGTGGAGGTACTCTACCCATGGTTGCTGACCTTGAAGATGAAGAAAAGAGTGACAAGCCAAAGAATGCAGTTGTCTCTAGAATCTGGGGACAGACTTGGCTTGTAGACAGTAAAGAAGCGAACTGAATTCTTCCAACAACCCAAACTTAACAAAGATAAAAAATTTTGCTTAAAATTCTTTTCTCGAAAAAGAAGCAGCCCTGCTGATTCCTTGATTTTAGCCCAATGAGATCCATGTTGGATTTCTGACCCACAGATAACTAAGAAAATAGATTTGTTGCATTTAAGCTACTAAGTTTGTTGTAACTTGTTATGACAACATTAGAAGGGTAAGACAGATTTCTTACATTGCATTTCTTTAAAACTGAAAATTTCTTGAGATAGTCCAGTGAGATGCTGTAAATTTAAGGTGGTGGGTTGGATGGATAGGAACAATAGGAGAAAATACAAAGAAGGAATATTAAAATAAGAAGGTACTGTTTAGGCTGGGAATGGTGGCTCATGCCTGTAATCCCAACACTTTGAGATGCTGAGCTGGGCGGATCACTTGAGGTCAGGAATTTTAGACCAGCTGACCAACATACAAAATACAAAAATTAGGTGGGCATACTGGCAGGTGTCTGTAATCCTAGCTACTCGGGAGACTGAGGCAAGAGAAACACTCAAACCTGGGAGGCGGAGGTTGCAGTCAGCTAAGTTGCAGTGAGAGCTACTGCACTTCAGCCTGAGTGATAGAGTGAGACTCCATCTAAAAAATACATACATACATACATACATATATACATACATACAAACATACATACATCAGTAAATAAGGTACTGTTTAATATGTTGAATAGAGAATCAAATGACAAACTTCACTCTCACCATTATTTGCCTAGATATATATATTTTTTGGCTAGAAGCAAAGATAGTGGTCACAGGGGTTCAATATTTTTTTTCCAGGGTATTTTTAAGCTGATAGTTTAGATGAGTATTGCTTTTGAAGCTGCAGAAAAACTGTCAAATTGCAAATAATATTGATAAGACCAGAGCTAAAGAATGTCTGGAAGGCAACTTTATCTATAAGTTTAAAAGCAATGTTGTCATTTTATTATCTTCCTCTAAAAGACAGGTATATAAGAAGAAAAGAGGTAGGAATTTTTACGTGGTGGTTTTATAAGCATAGCTAGTATGTGCTCTAAAGACATACGAGGGTCTTGCTTTTTTTGAGGAACCTCAAGGAAATGAAAACCTCAGCCTCACTTAATGTGCAACTCATTAATAATTCTCTAGTGACTCATTTATTATGGGTCTGCCAATTAATATGCTACATTCAGATGAGCAACTATTTTAATAATTTTATTTTAAAATATTTTTTAAATTATTTATTAATAATTTTATTACAATAAAAATATTTTAATAATTATACAGCTTTTTTTCTTTATACCTTCCCTAAATTACCTCATCTGTCCTCACTCGCCTGAAAGCTGAAAAGTATTTACTTTATTCCATTTTGGTAACCTCAGTCCTATTCAATTAAAAACAAACCAAATCTCAGGATTTTTCTCTTGACCTAAAAATACCCATTACCCTTGGGGCTGCCCTAACTTGCTGTGAGGCCCTATGGCTGAGGCATCCTGCAGAGTGTGACTCCTGCTAGAATGAATCACAAGTGGAAGTGGGACCACAAATTTTGAGTTTCATCTTCTCCCTCTCTAATACATCTTCATTCTAAGACATTATCTCACAGAGGAGGGGTCAGAATACAGGAGTGTCACTACTTCTCTCTGTCTTCTTCTCTTTTGCAGTCTACCAGGACATTAGAGGTGATCTGTTCACTTCCTTTCTAATGAGGCTGAGATGTCACTTACATCATATCCTCTTCCTTCCCAAGGAAATTTCACCTACTTCTCTTTCCTTGGGGCTATCATTGCAGAAAATCACCTGAGAATATGATTTCTGAGGAAAAGCAGAAAAAATACATCAACATAATGTTTTCAAAATGTGCTTTGCCATTACCCTTCCCCTAAAGGAAAACATTATGCCCTTTAAGGGCGTTTGTGTACATTTTCACTCCTTCGACCTTTCTAAGAGGACTACATCCAGCATGCTGAGAGAATCCATTTTTATTTTTCACTCAAGCCCTGCAGAGGTATCTCCCGCAAATGGGGCTCCTCAGTGGAGTTGCTCTTTATGCTCCTGAGATTCTCACCTTGCTCCCAATTCTAGTCTTTACCCCACCAATTTTTACTACTTTAAAAGAAGAGAAGTCAGGTGTAGCTTGCCCACTAGATTTATAGGTCTGCCCTCTGGAAGCCACTAGATTGAAAAGCTTTATTTTCCACAAGACTACCTGTATTTCCCCAAGTGAGCTATGTAACCCCACTAAGCCCCCCTTAATCCAAGTTAGACAGGCTTAGGTTCATCAGTCAGTCCACACTTGGTCAATCTGTCTTCTCTCTTTATGTGTGAGCCCTGATTTTGTTTTGTTTTGTTGGTGTTTTTATTATTGCTGCTATTTATTTAGACTGTTTCCTTTTGTACTTTTCTTTTATTTTTAGCTGTTCTTCTAAATCCCTGGATTACAGAACAGAGCACAGTATTTCAGTTGTTCTCTAGTAAGCACAGAACAGAGTATCAATAGGTATCATTTGTCATCTTATTCCGAAAATGCTACTGGACTTTTCCTAATGATTATGTTGTAATTATTGTTTTTGACCATATTTCTGACTTTTAGTGAACTGGAAATCACTTGGAGTCTTCTTTTTTTTTATAAGAACTGATGCTTTTGATTATCATTTCCCCATTGTATAGCTCTATCTTTATTAGTTGGATTTAAAAAGCTGTATATACAGAAATAATAAATGTAAGACATTTCATGCAATAGTCTATGACTTTTTATTTTAGGAAAAATAAGCAGCACATGAAGGAGAACATGACTCATTAATTTGCCTGTCATATATTAGGTATTACCATGCAGTTGGGTTCATTTTGCAGGGTGGTCTCTCTTCCTGAGTGTTCTGGCTCCCTTCACCTTATAGGCAACCAACATGGCCAGGATAACCCCACGTCCAATCCAATAAAACCAAACTTTTTAGCCAAAGTTTTACGTTTCTTATTGTTTCAGTCAAATACTGTATTAGTTTGTTCTCACACTACTAATAAAGACATACCCGAGACTGAGTAATTTGTAAAGAAGAAGAGATTTATTGGACTCACAGTTCCTGATGGCTGCTGAGGCCTCACAATTATAGTGGAAGGTGAATGAGGAGCAAAGGCACATCTTACATGGCAGTAGGCAAGAGAGAGAGAGCATGTGCAGGGGAACTCCCTTTTATAAAGCTATCAGATTTCATGAGATTTATTCACTATTATGAGAACAGCATAGGAAAGACCCACCCTCATGTTTCAATTACCTCCCGCTGGGTCCTTCCCATGATATGTGAGAATTATGAGAGCTACAATTTAAGATTTGGGTGGGGATACAGCCAAACCATATCAATTATGATCCTAAAATTTATTTATTTTTTAAATTTACCAGATGAGTGGCAGTGGTCAGCTAGAGTAAGATTGAAGGGAGTTGAGAGATGGTTGCACCTAAATTTTGATTTAAAGTTTGCTTTGATGTGGCACCTAGAAAAGTATTGTGATTTCAGAGATAATTTATGCTATACATTGAAGAGAAATATGATACCAAGTAGATAAAATATACTTAAACTTGCATCGATTTATAATTATTCTGTTGTAAGTCTGTCCATCTTTTGCTTAGATTTTTATTATGAATCTTGTAAACATTTGTTTATATGGTTCAGATTTTTTTTTATTAGTGCCAGAAGAATTTGGGGTGAAAAGTCAATTTTTTTTTAAATTTTTTGATCCAGAATTTAGCTCTTAGTACATTTGCAAAAGTTTAATAATCCCTGCTAGTGGGACCATAAAGCTTTCTCCCAGTAAAAGTTCAAATAATAGAAGACAAAAAATCTTTAAAAATTTGCTTACTCAAAACTTATGTCTGAACTTCAGAGTTATAACTTCAGTTGCTGTTACTTCAGATATTTCTTATTCTTTGAATATATTTTGTTCACAAGGTATATTATTAACCATATAGGTTATATCAATATCATAACTTTATTTTTTTCATGTAATTGAAAATTTTAGTATGTTCGCGTGTGGTAGAAGTTGGGTCAAATTCTATATATCCTTCAAACTGCTTGTGGAATTACACATGGTCAAATCCTATGCCACTTCGTGTTTACTTTTAAACCTTTTTTCTGAATTATGCATAGGTGGACCATATAATTTATTATCCAAACAAAGAGGCTTTTACAAGTAAATTGAAGCACTATAAATAATTACTCTGGGATAAAGAGGAGCACTTCTAGGAACTCTTAAATATAAGACTTCTCTGTAAAACATGCTCACTTTAGAAAAGTTAGGAAAAAAACAGATAAATATAAACAAAAGTTATAATCCTTCAATCTTCTTTTTTGTTTTCTCTTTCTCTCGATAAGTATTTGCACACATTAATATATTAGTATGCATCTATACATGTATATACATACATATTCATATATATACATATACACATATATGTTTATTATTGGAAATATATCATTACAAGTTTTTCAAAAACCCTTTCAATGGCTGCATATTATTCAGTCATATGTATTTAATAGGAGACTACTTAATTCTCCTCTTATAAAATATTTACTTTTTTCTACTTTTTATAATTAATATCACTGTCAAGATATCCTTATATGTAACTATCAGTCAATAACACTGACTTCTTTTTATAACAGGCTACTAGAAGTTGAATCACTGGATCAAGGAATACAAGTATTATAATGTTCTTGATGCATCTTTCCAAATTGATTTTCATGAGGATTGTATGAGTAAGCAATACTACCAATCTAAAAGAGGGCTTTTTTTTACTACACTTTTACCAGTCCTGGACAATATAACATTTTTACTTTTATCATTAATGATTCTGTATTTACTTCTTCAAGGAAGAGGCAACAAAGGTTTTTTTTTTTTTTTTTTTTTTTTTCACACTTAATCACTTGACACTTTATTGAATGCAAAGCAAGATTTAGCATCTTTGCCTTCGTTGTACAGAGCTGAAGCGGGAGCCCAGGGAGGGGAGGACTGCATGGTTTTTCTTGGCGTGGGAGTGTGCACCCTGCAGTCCTGTCGTGTTGTGGGAAGATCAGCCCATGTTCTGTCGGTTGCCATAGCCTCTAGGATGGGTGTCCTTCCAGTCATCCCACTCCCAGGCTCTGTGGAGTGTTTGTTCATCATCCTCTTCCTCCTTTTCTTCTTGTTCTTCCTGTTGCTGAGCTGCTTTTCTGAATTCCTCTGGTGTTGCCTTGGCTATTCCCTGATCCGGTAATGCTCCATATTTCCGATGTTGCTCATACCAGTAACTCACCGTCATAGTTGCCAGACTTGGATAACCAGCTCCAAATACTTTGGCTTGGGCCGTGTTGCGAGTGAGAATAAACGGTTTCACTGGAGACCTCTCTTGGCGAGATGAGTTAGAAGTTGATGCCTCCCTTGAAGAGTCTCTTTCTCTCAGGATCTTTATTTCCTGGTCAATGCTCTCAATCTCTTCTAAACTTATATCAATCCACCTCTGAAGGTGAAGATGATAATATTCACGAACACGCTCATCATCTGCTTGACCACTTTCCACAACAGATTTCATTGCAGACAACCTGTGCTCCAACTCCTTCTTCTGCTTGTATCTCTCTATTTTAGCCTGTCTTTGAGATGCCATAGCAACGAGGCTAGGATAAGCCATGGAAGAATTGGCAGTGTGATTTTCAGCTGAGTTATTCTTGGTTTTGGGCAGCTCAAACTCTGCCACATGATAGCAATGGCACTGAGTTAAGTAGTTCATAAAGTGTTCTCGAGCCCGCTGCAAATGATCTAGACGCTTGTTGGGGTTGACTTGTTTCATGGTGAGGGCTCCTTGAAACGCTGGCACCAACAGGTACTTCAGGTCGGTGGAAGTAATCTCTTCCAAATCTTCATTACGGCTGAACAAGTCGAGCTGCGATAACATTTCGGCAGCCTTCTCAAGGAGGTCCAGGCCCTTGAACACCTTCTCCTGGACTATCCGGGAACCGGCAGGTTCAGTCGCTACTTCTACTTCGTCCAGTAACTGTTTGCCGGTTTCGAACAGCTCGGGGAGCCGCGGCAGCAGTCACTCATCCTCAGCAGCCATCTTGGGGAGAGAGCGCAAAAAAGTTTTGAATTCTCTTAAGTTAAAACGTCAAACAGCACTTAAGGTTTTAATTTCCATGAAATTTCTTCCAGATGATTCCTCAACTAGATAGAGAAATTTAAAATTGACTATTTAAATCAACTTCAATTTACTCTTATTGTCCAATCAAATTCAACCTAACACCAAACACAAACTGAAAAGAAAGCCTACCTTTTAGGTATATCCTATAAAGAAGGGGAAAATTTCCCTGTGGTTCTGAGGCAGAACAGTCTCACTTCCTGGTATTTGTCCCTGAGAAATATAATAGATGAGAGATCTGTGGTTAACATTCTTTTATGGAGCATACATTGACTACTGCTGGTTACCATATTGGGTTGTTTCCTTGTAGGTATCCATCTTAAAGCATTTAAGTTAAGGGAGAAGTATAATCTCAAATAATCATGGGAATAAGCAAGATATTTAGCACAGTATTATGCCTACTCTTCTGCCCTTTCCCTGAGGAAGAAAGTTTTTTTTTGATGTCATCCCCCAGAGGCACTGGATCTTTTCCTCTACCTAAACAGTGAATGGCTTGCTACCCTTGCCTCAGCATCTTAAAGGATTTTGTTTGTTCCCTTAAAGAGACAGACTAGAAGGATGAGGACAGAGTACATACTTTTCTCCCAGAGGCTGCTGTTACCATCCACTATGCCTACACCAGGAGATATCTTTCTCAGATATCTTTTCCTGACCCCATCTGCCTTGTGAGCACCCAGTCCATGGAGAAAAGCTTGCAAATGGAATCAAAATCATTTTCTTATACTCTCATGGTAGCCCACCTACAGTCATTAGCAATTGGTTAAAAATTTAGATGAATTTTTTTTTACCTGCTTATGTGGCATTTGCCCTTCTTACTTGCTTGTATAACATTTACTTACATTCAATCTCTTCTTGGAAGCATCTTTCTTTCCTTAGATTTCAGGTTAATAGGTTGCCCTATAACCTCATGTATCAGGAGATATTGTGATTTTCGAAGAGTGCCTGGCTTTTTGTTGTTGTCACTAATGTTGCAGTAGTTGCTATCATAAGGGTGCATGGTAGTGGCACTCTTTATAGTACCCTACAGCCTCAGCAGATGCCGATCACCCATAGATGTTCTGAGATTGAATTTTTGTAATGTATGAATTTTAAGTGTCAGTAATATCTTTTTGTCTTTTACTTTCCTTTTGAACTTTTTCCTAATTGAAGTTAAAATGCATACCATAAAACTTTTACTCTGAGGTGAAAAGGAAAAGACTGCAATTCAATTGAAGAAATTAAAATCTTCTTGGGTTAATTTAGGAATATTTGTAACTAAGATGAAATCCCATATGAAACATGCTCAAATGTGGTAAGGGATTAGGTTATCTTGAATTTGTTTATTTCCTTTGGTATTTGCTGAACAAATAAATGTTTCCTTATTTTAAGCTATTTCAAAGGCTTTTGATTTGTGTGTTGTTTCTGTTGGTGCTGTTTCCTGTTTCATTTGGGGAAAACATGGAATTATGCTCTCTGAAGAAAATATTTTCATTAGCAGAGATAAGACCTACTTACAGAACTAAGGAATAATATCCTTATGAAATGCATTTTATTTTACTAAATTTCATTTTTAAGTAAAATACCATAATAGTTTTTTTTTTTTAATTTCTTTTACTTACTCTCAAGGACAAAGCAGAAAACCCTAAACATTCCTTGAAAAGCTACAAAAGGAATGCATGAAGTTATTCCTTCAACAAAGGTTTTTCTTAAGCACATTCTCTATGCCCAGAACTTTAGCAGATACTGGGATACAAAGGTGAGCAAACAAGAGTAGTATCGGTAGCCTCATGTAAGCCTACATTTTTTTCTAATTAACTCTGGAGCCCCATCAAATATTGATGCTAGGAGAATAGAGTTTCATTAGTCATACCACACAAAAAGCGCACATTATTACAAACTGTGAGGGCTCCTTTGAAGAAAAATCATAAGCTCCAATAAAATAGTATAAAGGAGCACTGGAGTTAGACTGGGGGAGTGTCAAAAAACACATCACTAAGAAAATTACAACTGAGGTGATATTTAAGAGAAAAATATAATTTGGAGTTTACCAGTGAGTATATAGTATAGTTGGTCTGGGAAGAGCTTTCCAGGCAAAATGAACAGGATCTGCCATGTCCAAATGTCACAGGGGACAGGAGAGAGCTTAATATATTGATGAAGCTGAGTAAATCCTACCCCAGCTGCAGCTCAGAAAGAAAAAGAGAGAATAGCATAGATGAAGGACTAAACATAGTTAAAAACTAACATTTACTGATTATTTACCATGTGCCAAGCACTGTTGCAAGCACGTTGGGTTAACACATTTTATTCTTCCAACATCCCAAATTTTATTTCTAACCCATGATGGAAAACTGGAAACGGATTCCCCCCACCAATCTGTGAACAACTAGAAAATTGAACAAAATTGGTGAAAATACTGTTTTTTTTTAATGTGGGACAACAGGCAACACAGGACTGTATTTCTCTCTAAAAAGAAGGAACAAGATAGGTGATCCCTAAAATTGTCCCAGGTTTCTACCTTTAGCCATTTTGTAGTCAGCACCAACTAGGCAAGGTCACAGAACATTGTGTCTCACTGAGTTAAGGTTCAAGACATCAGAGTTCAAGGAGACCTAAGTAACTAAATTTTACAGGACAAGGTACTGTGTAGACAGAAGCTATGTGGAGAAGCACCCTAGAAATACATAGAGAGGTCCCCTTAAGTCTTTGAATGCTAAACTGTGCACACATAGGATGAGATTCAGCAAGGCCAAGAAAAGAATAATTATCAAGAAGCTGTATAATAGATATTTCCAGATCTCACATAGGGCTAGACAACATGTACAATCAAAAAAGAGTGGCACAACCTTGTTGGACATGTAATACATTCATTAGAGATCTGGAAGAGTCATACCTTAATAGTACTGCTAAACAAGTTTAGAATAAAGGTGACTCCAGATTTGTCCTAACAAAGCCTATGAATAGACTTTGGAAAATAAAAATCCTGGAAAAACCCAAGTTAATCTGCTAGCAACTTAACTAGCTAGTTAAACAATATATTTAAATAAAAGTAACAAAAAACTGATAATATAATATTCACAACATCTTAAAATAACAAAATAAAACAAAATAGAATATAAAACAAGTCAAGACATTGGACATTAGGCAATGAAGGACAGTGACCCTTGAGAGATAAGAAACAAACAAGATGGGCCCTTTCTTTTTTCAACTTATCACCTGGACAAAGTTTTCAAGTCACAGTGCAGGAAAGGTGCTCAGGCAGAGCCTCCCTCAGTTGAGGACATGGATCTGGGGGTCCAGGGAAAGGAAGGTGGCTAAGCTTAAAAGGGAATGGCACCAAAGGGGATAAAGTCACACACACACACACACACACACACACATACACACACACACACACACACACAAAGATTCCTAGGGTTCTACTTAAGTGTTCAGTTGATTATTTATTAGCTTATGCATGTGAACAAAATATCTAACACCAGGGAAAGATCATGTAAGAGTACTGGAAGGAACAATCCCAGTATTAAAACAGAAGTAGGAATGATGCCAGTTCCCAACAATAAGAGTGGAAAACCTCCTAATTTACCAAGAAATATTAGTGAATTGGGATGAGTCTTGCCTCAGTGGAAAAAAAAATTACACTTAGACTAAATACAACTCATAATGGGTGGGGGAGGGAATAAATCAATCAAAACTAAATGAAATGACAGAGATAATAGAATTGCTAGAAAAAAGACATGAAAATCTTAAGCAAAAAGAACAAAGCTGGAGGCATCATGCTACCTGACTTCAAACTGTACTACAAGGCTACAGTAACCAAAACAGCATGGTACCGGTACCAAAACAGACATACAGACCAATGGAACAAAATAGAGACATCAGAAATAACACCACATATCTACAACCTTCTGATCTTTGACAAAGTTGACAAAAACAAGCAATGAGCAAAGAGTTTCCTATTTGGTGCTGGGAAAACTGGCTAGCCATATGCAGAAAACTGAAAATGGATCCCTTCCTTACACCTTATACAAAAATTAACTCAAGATAGATTAAAGACTTAAATGTAAAACCTAAAACTATAAAAACCATAAAAACCCTAGAAAATAACTGATGCAGTATCATTCAGGACATAGGCATGGGCAACTGCCAAAAGCATATGAAAATGACAAAGCAATTTCAACAAAAGCTAAAATTGACAAATGGGATCTAATTAAACTACAGAGCTTCTTCACAGCAAAAGAAACTATCATCAGAGTGAACAGGCAACCTACAGAATGAGAGAAACATTTTGCAATCTACCCATTTAACAAGGGTCTAATATCCAGAATCTACATGGAACTTAAACAAATTTATCAGAAAAAAAAAAAAAAAAAACCATCCAAAAGTAGGTGAAGGATATGAACGGACACTTCTCAAAACAAGACATGTATATGGCCAATATATACATATATATATATATATATATATATATATATATATATATATGTATATATATGCGTGTGTGTGTGTGTATATAAAGCTTAACATCACTAATCATTAGAGAAATGTAAATCAAAACCATAGTGAGATACCATCTCACACCAGTCAGAATGGCGATTATTAAAAAGTCAAGCAACAATAGATGCTGGTGAGGTGATGGAGAAATAAGAACACTTTTACACTGTTGTTGGAAATTTAAATTAATTCAACCATTGTGGAAGACAATGTGGTGGTTCCTCAAGGATCTAGAACCAGAAATATCATTTGACCCAACAATCCTATTAGTGGTTATATACCCAAATGAAAGATAAATCATTCTACTATAAAGACACATGCACATGTATGTTTATTGCAGCAGTATTCACAATAGCAAAGACATGGAACCAACCCAAATACCCAGCAACGATAGACTGAATAAAGAAAATGTGGTACATATACACAATGGAATAGTATGCAGCCATAAAACTGAATGAGATCATGTCCTTTGGAAGGACATGGATGAAGCTGGAAGTCGTCATTCTCAGCAAACTAACACAGGAACAGACGACCAAACACCACATGTTCTCACTCATAAGTGGGAGTTGAAAAACGACAATACATGGACAAAGAGAGGGGAACAATACACACCAGGGCCTGTCAGGTGGTGGGAGGCAAAGAGATGGAGAGCATTAGGACAAATACCTAATGCATTCAGGGCTTAAAACCTAGATGATGCATTGATAGGTGCAGCAAACCACCATGGCACATGTATACCTATGTAACAATCCTGCAGGTTCTGCACATGTATCCAGGAACTTAAAGTAAAATTTAAAAAATAAAAAGACATCAAAGCATATATCCTAAATATATTCCATATACCCAAGAGGGTAGAGTAAACTTCTCAACCTCAACACTACTGACATCTTAGTCAATGGTCACATATTTTTATTTTTGTTATTGCTGTGTCTGTGGGGAGACTATTCTGTAAAATATATGATGGTTAGCAACATTCTACACAGTAGAATGTTAGTCAGTAGAAGTTCCCACCCCATATTGTGACAATTAAAAATGTATTCAGTCATTGACAAATATCTTCTGAAAGGGTAAAATTGCTTCTAATTTAGAACCACTGGTCTAGAAAAATATTAAATGTGTTCAGTAAAAATCAAATAACATATTAAAAAGACTGAAATCAAACTTCTGGAGTTAAAAACTACACTGTCTGATATTAGAAAAAAAACACTGGAAGGGATTAATGGCAGGTTAGTCATAAGAAGAAAAGATTAGTGGATTCAAGATATGACAATAGAAGTTATCTAAGAATAAAGAGTAGGGGAAATAACAGAACATAGGAGAGCTATTGGAAAATTTCAAATGGTAAAATATATATAATTGGAGTCTGTAAGGAGTGGAAAGAAGGGGAAGAAAAAACATGAGTATTTGCCAAAAATTGTCCAAATAAGAAATAATAAATCTAAAATTCAAGAAATGCAATGCAACCCAAGCATAAGAAACACAAAGAAAATTACATCAAGGCTCATCATAGTCAAATTGCTTAAACTAGTGATCAAAACAAAAGTAATAAAATACAAAACTCCTAAAGGTATCTGGAGAAAGAAAGACATATGACATACAGCAGAACAAATAAAAGGATAACAGATTTCTTGTTGAAAACAATGAAATCTAAGACACAATAAAGCCAAATCTGTAAACTATTAAGAGAAATAAAACAAAACAAAATCCTGTCAACCTAGAATTCTTTAGCCAGTGAAAATATCTTTCAGAAAGTAAAACAAAGAAGTTTTCAAATACACAAAAATTAAAAAAAATTATCACAGTAGACTTACACTACGAAAATGTTTTTAGAAAGTTATTTAAGAAAAAGCAAATAATATCAGCTGGAAATCCATTCTCCACAGGAGATGGTAGCTACATAGATAAAAGAAAGACTGTATTTTCATTATTTAAATTTCTTAAAATATTATTAAATGTGTAAAGTGGAAATAACATATTGTAGGGTTTATAATATTGTGAAGAATTAAACTGTATGAAAATAATAGTGGAGACGGTCTCTCTGATACCTTTGGTGCTGTCTTTTTGTCTAGGTCATGTTCTTTCTCCCAACCTTTAAATATTGGTAATTCGATAGGAACAGCTCCAGTCTCCAACTCCCAGCGCGAGCGACACAGAAGACCGGTGATTTCTGCATTTTCAACTGAGGTACTGGGGTCATCTCACTAGGGAGTGTCGGACAACGGTGCTAGTCAGCTGCTGCAGCCTGACCAGCGAGAGCTGAAACAGGGCGAGGCATGGCCTCACCTGGAAGCGCAAGGGGGAAGGAAATCCGTTTTCCTAGCCAGGGGAACTGAGACACACAACACCTGGAAAATCGGGTAACTCCCACCCCAATACTGCACTTTAAGGAAACAGGCACACCAAGAGAATATATCCCACACCTGGCCAGGAGGGTCCCACGCCCACGGAGCCTCCCTCACTGCTAACTCAGCAGTCTGCGGTGATCTATCCACAAGGCAGCAGCGAGGCTGGGGGAGGGGTGCCCGCGATTGCTGAGGCTTAAGTAGGTAAACAAAGCCGCTGGGAAGCTCGAACTGGGTGAAGCTCACAGCAGCTCAAGGAAGCCTGCCTGTCTCTGTAGACTCCACCTCTGGGGACAGCCCACAGCTGAAGCCCAATAGGGGAAGCAGCGGGGGCCGGTGCAGACATGAATGACTCTGTCTGACAGCTTTGGGGAGAGCCGTGGATCTCCCAACGTGGAGGTTGAGATCCGAGAACGGACAGACTGCCTGCTCAGGTGGGTCCCTGACCCCTGAGTAGCCTAGCTGGGAGACATCCCCCACTAGGGGCAGTCTGACACCCCAAACCTCACAGGGTGGAGTCACCCCTGAGAGGAAACTACCAAAGGAAGAATCAGACAGGTACACTTGCTGTTCAGCAATATTTTATCTTCGGCAACCTCTGCTGCTGATACCCAGGCAAACAGGGTCTGGAGTGGACCTCAAGCAATCTCCAACAGACCAACAGAGAGTCCTTCTGACGGTCAGACGGAAAACTATCAAACAGGAAGGACACCTATACCAAAATCCCATCAGTACGTCACCATCATCAAAGACCAGAGACAGATAAAACCACAAAGATGGGGAAGAAGCAGGGCAGAAAAGCTGGAAATTCAAAAAATAAGAGCGCATCTCCCCCTGCAAAGGAGCGCAGCCCATCGCCAGCAATGGATCAAAGCTGGTCAGAGAATGACTTTGACGAGATGAGAGAAGAAGGCTTCAGTCCATCAAACTTCTCAGAGCTAAACGAGGAATTATGTACCCAGCGCAAAGAAACTAAAAATCTTGAAAAAAGAGTGGAAGAATTGACAGCTAGACTAATTAATGCAGAGAAGGTCGTAAACGAAATGACAGAGATGAAAACCATGACACGAGAAATACGTGACAAATGCACAAGCTTCAGTAACCGACTCGATCAACTGGAGGAAAGAGTATCAGCGATTGAGGATCAAATGAATGAAATGAAGCAAGAAGAGAAACCAAAAGAAAAAAGAAGAAAAAGAAATGAACAAAGCCTGCAAGAAGTATGGGATTATGTAAAAAGACCAAATCTACGTCTGATTGGGGTGCCTGAAAGTGAGGGGGAAAATAGAACCAAGTTGGAAAACACTCTTCAGGATATCAGCCAGGAGAACTTCCCCAACCTAGTAGGGCAGGCCAACATTCAAATTCAGGAAATACAGAGAACGCCACAAAGATATTCCTCCAGAAGAGCAACTTCAAGACACATAATTGCCAGGTTCACCAAAGTTGAAATGAAGGAAAAAATCTTAAGGGCAGCCAGAGAGAAAGGTCGGGTTACCCACAAAGGGAAGCCCACCAGACTAACAGCAGATCTCTCGGCAGAAACTCTACAAGCCAGAAGAGAGTGGGGGCCAATATTCAACGTTCTTAAAGAAAAGAATTTTCAACCCAGAATTTCATATCCAGCCAAACTAAGTTTCATCAGTGAAGGAGAAATAAAATCCTTTACAGATAAGCAAATGCTTAGAGATTTTGTCACCACCAGGTCTCCCTTACAAGAGACCCTGAAGGAAGCCCTAAACATGGAAAGGAACAACCGGTACCAGCCATTGCAAAAACATGCCAAAATGTAAAGACCATCGAGGCTAGGAAGAAACTGCATCAACTAACGAGCAAAATAACCAGTTAATATCATAATGACAGGATCAAGTTCACACATAACAATATTAACCTTAAATGTAAACGGACTAAATGCTCCAATTAAAAGACACAGACTGGCAAACTGGATAAAGAGTCAAGACCCATCAGTCTGCTGTATTCAGGAGACCCATCTCACATGCAGAGACATACATAGGCTCAAAATAAAGGGATGGAGGAAGATCTACCAAGCAAATGGACAACAAAAAAAAGCAGGGGTTGCAATCCTAGTCTCTGATAAAACAGACTTTAAACTATCAAAGATCAAAAGAGACAAAGAAGGCCATTACATAATGGTAAAGGGATCAATTCAACAGGAAGAGCTAACTATCCTAAATATATATGCACCCAATACAGGAGCACCCAGATTCATAAAGCAAGTCCTTAGAGACCTACAAAGAGACTTCGACTCCCATACAATAATAATGGGAGACTTCAACACTCCACTGTCAACATTAGACAGATCAACGAGACAGAAAGTTAACAAGGATATCCATGAATTGAACTCATCTCTGCACCAAGCGGACCTAATAGACATCTATAGAACTCTCCACCCCAAATCAACAGAATATACATTCTTCTCAGCAGCACATCGCACTTATTCCAAAATTGACCACATAATTGGAAGTCAAGCACTCCTCAGCAAATGTACAAGAACAGAAATTATAACAAACTGTCTCTCAGACCACAGTGCAATCAAACTAGAACTCAGGACTAAGAAACTCAATCCAAACTGCTCAACTACATGGAAACTGAACAACCTGCTCCTGAATGACTACTGGGTACATAACGAAATGAAGGCAGAAATAAAGTGTTCTTTGAAATCAATGAGAACAAAGATACAACATACCAGAATCTCTGGGACACATTTAAAGCAGTGTGTAGAGGGAAATTTATAGCACTAAATGCCCACAAGAGAAAGCAGGAAAGATCTAAAATGGACACTCTAACATCACAATTAAAAGAACTGGAGAAGCAAGAGCAAACACATTCAAAAGCTAGCAGAAGGCAAGAAATAACTAAGATCAGAGCAGAACTGAAGGAGATAGAGACACAAAAAACCCTCCAAAAAATCAATGAATCCAGGAGTTGGTTTTTTGAAAAGATCAACAAAATTGACAGACCGCTAGCAAGACTAATAAAGAAGAAAAGAGAGAAGAATCAAATAGACGCAATAAAAAATGATAAAGGGGATATCACCACGGACCCCACAGAAATACAAACTACCATCAGAGAATACTATAAACATCTCTATGCAAATAAAATAGAAAATCTAGAAGAAATGGATAATTTCCTGAACACTTACACTCTTCCAAGACTAAACCAGGAAGAAGTTGAATCCCTGAATAGACCAATAGCAGGCTCTGAAATTGAGGCAACAATTAATAGCCTACCCACCAAAAAAAGTCCAGGACCAGATGGATTCACAGCTGAATTCTACCAGAGGTACAAGGAGGAGCTGGTACTATTCCTTCTGAAACTATTCCAATCAATAGAAAAAGAGGGAATCCTCCCTAACTCATTTTATGAGGCCAACATCATCCTGATACCAAAGCCTGGCAGAGACACAACAAAAAAAGAGAATTTTAGACCAATATTCCTGATGAACATCGATGCAAAAATTCTCAAAAAAATACTGGCAAACTGGATCCAGCAGAACATCAAAAAGCTTATCCACCATGATCAAGTGGGCTTCATCCCTGGGATGCAAGGCTGGTTCAACATCCGCAAATCAATAAACGTAATCCAGCATATAAACAGAACCAAAGACAAGAACCACATGATTATCTCAATAGATGCAGAAAAGGCTTTTGACAAAATTCAACAGCCCTTTATGCTAAAAACGCTCAATAAATTCGGTATTGATGGAACGTACCTCAAAATAATAAGAGCTATTTATGACAAACCCACAGCCAATATCATACTGAATGGGCAAAAACTGGAAAAATTCCCTTTGAAAACTGGCACAAGACAGGGATGCCCTCTCTCACCACTCCTATTCGACATAGTGTTGGAAGTTCTGGCTAGGGCAATCAGGCAAGAGAAAGAAATCAAGGGTATCCAGTTAGGAAAAGAAGAAGTCAAATTATCCCTGTTTGCAGATGACATGATTGTATATTAGAAAACCCCATCGTCTCAGCCCAAAATCTCCTTAAGCTGATAAGCAACTTCAGCAAAGTCTCAGGATACAAAATTAATGTGCAAAAATCACAAGCATTCTTATACACCAGTAACAGACAAGCAGAGAGCCAAATCAGGAATGAACTTCCATTCACAATTGCTTCAAAGAGAATAAAATACCTAGGAATCCACCTTACAAGAGATGTAAAGGACCTCTTCAAGGAGAACTACAAACCACTGCTCAGTGAAATAAAAGAGGACACAAACAAATGGAAGAACATACCATGCTCATGGATAGGAAGAATCAATATTGTGAAAATGGCCATACTGCCCAAGGTTATTTATAGATTTAATGCCATCCCCATCAAGCTACCAATGAGTTTCTTCACAGAATTGGAAAAAACTGCTTTAAAGTTCATATGGAACCAAAAAAGAGCCCGCATTGCCAAGACAATCCTAAGTCAAAAGGACAAAGCTGGAGGCGTCACGATACCTGACTTCAAACTATACTACAAGGCTACAGTAACCAAAACAGCATGGTACTGGTACCAAAACAGAGATATAGACCAATGGAACAGAACAGAGTCCTCAGAAATAATACCACACATCTACAGCCATCTGATCTTTGATGAACCTGAGAGAAACAAGAAATGGGGAAAGGATTCCCTATTCAATAAATGGTGCTGGGAAAATTGGCTAGCCATAAGTAGAAAGCTGAAACTGGATCCTTTCCTTACCCCTTATATGAAGATTAATTCAAGATGGATTAGAGACTTAAATGTTAGACCTAATACCATAAAAACCCTAGAAGAAAATCTAGGTAGTACCATTCAGGACATAGGCATGGGCAAGGACTTCATGTCTAAAACACCAAAAGCAACGGCAGCAAAAGCCAAAATTGACAAATGGGATCTCATTAAACTAAAGAGCTTTTGCACAGCAAAAGAAACTACCATCAGAGTGAACAGGCAACCTACAGAATGGGAGAAAAATTTTGCAACCTACTCATCTGACAAAGGGCTAATATCCAGAATCTACAAAGAACTCAAACAAATATACAAGAAAAAAACAAACAACCCCATCAAAAAGTGGGGAAAGGATATGAACAGACATTTCTCAAAAGAAGACATCCATACAGCCAACAGACACATGAAAAAATGCTCGTCATCACTGGCCATCAGAGAAATGCAAATCAAAACCACAATGAGATACCATCTCACACCAGTTAGAATGGCAATCATTAAGAAGTCAGGAAACAACAGGTGCTAGAGAGGATGTGGAGAAATAGGAACACTTTTACACTGTTGGTGGGATTGTAAACTAGTTCAACCATTATGGAAAACAGTATGGCAATTCCTCAAGGATCTAGAACTAGATGTACCATATGACCCAGCCATCCTACTACTGGGTATATACCCAAAGGATTATAAATTACTCTACTACAAAGACACATGCACACATGTATATTTATTGTGGCACTATTCACAATAGCAAAGACTTAGAATCAACCCAAATGTCCATCAGTGACAGACTGGATTAAGAAAAAGTGGCACATATACACCATGGAATACTATGCAGCCATCAAAAAGGATGAGTTTGCGTCCTTTGTAGGGACATGGATGCAGCTGGAAACCATCATTCTTAGCAAACTATCACAAGAACAGAAAACCAAACACCGCATGTTCTCACTCATAGGTGGAAACTGAACAATGAGATCACTTGGACTCGGGAAGGGGAACATCACACACTGGGGCCTATCAGGGGGAGGGGGGAGGAGGGAGGGATTGCATTGGGGAGTTATACATGATATAAATGATGAATTGATGGGTGCTGACGAGTTGATGGGTGCAGCACACCAACATGGCATAAGTATACATATGTAACAAACCTGCACGTTATGCACATGTACCCTAGAACTTAAAGTAAAATAAAAAAATAAAAAATAAAAAAAAATTAAAAAATAAATAAATAAAATTTTAAAAAAAGAGAAAATAATAGTGGAAAGCCTGAGAGTGAAGAAATTAAAAGTGCACTAATATAAAGCTATTATTTTATTCATGAAACAATATAATAACACCTAAAGATAGATTCTGATAAATTAAGCCCGTATACTAAAAATCCTGAATTAACCACTACAATAACACAACAAAGAGCTATTGCTGTTAAGTTCATAAAGGAGATAACATGAAATAATACAAACTGCATTTCAAAGAAGGTATAAATAGAGAAAACAAGGAACAATACATGCGGTACAGATAAAATTAAATGTCAAGATGGCACATTTGAAGCTAGTCATATCATTACATTAAATTTAAATAAATGTCTCAAAAGTGAGAGATTTTCAGATTAGATTAAAAAATAAAATCCAACTCTATCCTGCTTTTTTTAAAAGCCCATTTTACATGTAAGAAGCATAATAGATCATGAAAAGATGAAAAAATATATATGATGCTAACATTAATCAAAGCAAACTGGAGAGGATATACAAACTTCAGAGCAAAAAATAGGGCAGAATAACAACATTTTCTTGTAAACAAAAAAACGGAAAGAATGCCTTGTAGCACACCTACAAGAAATGTACAAGAAGTCATTGACCTGAAGGAAATATTATCAGATGGAAACTTGGACCTATATAATAGGCTAAATAATTCTAGGAATAGTAAAATGTGTGGCTAAATTTCAAAATTTTAGCTCATTTTTAAAGTCTTTTAAAAAGAAAATTGTTTAAAGAGAAAATAAGAATTTTTGTAGGGCTTATGTATCATGTAAACATAAAATGTACGACTGAGATATCATAACTGTTGATATGTGAAGGGGAATAATCTATAGAAGCTAGACTGTGATAAATTAAGGATGCATGGTGGAAAGCCTAGGATGGCTGTGAAAAAATAAGTAGAGTTAAAAAACATGACAACAGAATAGAAAAAGTGTAATATTAAAAAAATTGTTATTTAATATTTAATGAAACAGAATACAAGAAAGAAAACACAAAGAACAAATGGGACATATAGAAACATTACAGCTGGGCATGGGGGCTCCTGCCTGTAATTCCAGCACTTTGGGAAGCTGAGGTGGCCAGATTACCTGAGGTCAGGAGTTCAAGAAGAGCCTGCCCAACATCATGAAACCCTGTCTCTAATAAAAATACAAAAAATTAGCCTGGTGTGGTGGTGTGCACCTGTAATTTCAGTTACTTGGGAGTCTAAAGCAGGAGAACAGCTTGAATCCAGGAGGTGGAGGTTGCAGTGAGCCAAAGTCACGCCACTTTACTCCAGCCTGGGTGACAGAGCAAGACTCATCTCAAAAAAAAAAAAAAAAAAAAAAAAAAAAGACTAATTAACCAAAATGTATCTGTAATTACTTTTAATCAAAGGAGAATAAAACCTAATTAAAAGCCAGAGTGTGTCAGTTTGTATAAAAATGCAAGACCCAGCTATGCACTCTGCTCACTAGAAACCCACTTTAAAGACAAAGACACAGATTAAAAGTAAGAAGAGGGAAAAGCTAAACAGAATAAACTTTCACCATAAGCTGGAGTGGATATATTAATAACAAAGTATACTGTAGGGCAAGAAATATTTCCAGAGATAAAATATTTCCTTATGATCAAAGGTGCTATTCACACACACACACACACACACACACACACAAATCCTAAAAGTTACTCACCTAATACAAGAGCCTCAAGCTATATGAAACAAAAACTGAAAGCAGAAATGAAAGTGAAAATTGACAAATTCACAATAGTAGGTAGGCATTTCAACACCCTTCTCTCAGTCATTGATAGAACAAGTAGACACCAAGTCAGTAAGCATATAGAACATTTGAATCACACTATCATCCAACCTGACCTAATGACCCACCCAACCTACAACATAGAACACACCACCCAACAATAGCAAAATGCACATTCTCTTCAAGGGCACATGAAACATTTACTATGACAGATCATACACCATGCAACACAAGTCTCAATAATTTACTTAACCTTCCTATGAAATATATAATATTTTCTATTTCATTTTCTTTGTTTTTTTTTTTTTTGATGAAGAAACTGAGTGAAAAAGTGTTAAATAACTCAATCAGTTATTAAGAAGATAAGATAATATTTGAACATGGTGCTGTTTCAGGGCTCATGAGCTTTACAATAATTTCTTTAAAACACTGTCTCAGGCCACCATCTTCCATTCCCGTGAGGTTCATGAAGTAGATAGATGTATAGGGAATAACTGGGAAACAATTACAAAACTCTGATAAGCTAGGCTGGCTTGTAAGATTCTAAAGTGATTTTGCCTGATACATTCCTGATTCATGCCTCTTGTCCTAAAATAATTATGAATTTTGCCCCTTGCCCTCACAAAAGTGTCCTTAATTGGACTACAAAAACTGCATTCTCAAACCTAATAGGGTTTTCCCTTACTAAATTCAAGTCAGACTTTTAGAAATTATCATACTCTGGCCAGTCTCACGAAAAAAAGCAACGAGTTGGGTGCAATGGCTCACACCTATAATTCTATAGTTCTGGGAGATCAAGGTGGGCTCACTGCTTAAGTTCAGGAGTTTGAGACAGCCTGGGTAAAATGGCAAAACCCTTTTTTTGTTTTGTTTTGTTTTGTTTTGTTTTGTTTTGTTTTTGTCTCTTCAAAAATACAGAAAGATAAATCAGGCATGGTGGCACTTGCCTGTAGTCCCAGCTACTTGGGAGGCTGAGACAGGGGGATCACTTCAGCCCAGGAGATTGAGGCTGCAGTGAGCCAAGATTTCACCACTGCACTCCAGCCTGGGTAACAAAGTGAAACCCTGTTTCAAAAAAAGAAAAAAGAAAAGAAAAAAAGAGAAAAGAGAAGAGAACAAAAGAAAAGGAAAGCAAAGAGAAAAGAAAAGAAAGGAAAAGAGGAAAGAAAAGGAATCAAGCAATGAAAGAGCAAGAAATGTTTAGACTCTTTTATTGGTAGAGTGACTTCTGGAAAATTATTCTTTGAACTAATTTGAGAGAGAGACAGAGAAAGACAAAGAGGCAGAAAATGAAAAGTAGGTTAGAAAAACAGTCCCACCAGTTTGAATACAGTTTAACCAAGATCCAACCACTGCCATCCAACTCTGACACTTTTGGACCTGATTGTTGCTCTCTTCTGTTTAGGGAAGAAAGAGAATTGGAGAACAGACATGTCCCCTAATCTAGCTACTATCCCAATTTTCATATCACTGTCACAATCACAAAGATTTCACTTTTTTCTTCTTTTAGTCATGAATAGCCATCCATTATAACTAAATACTCAAGTAAACAAAACGAACGTGGCGTGATAGTTGAAAGCCTCCAAAATGATCAGATTTGAATTGAATTTTTGCAAGATTAATGCTTCAAAAATTAAATTGCCTACTCTTGGAAGAGAATAAAAAGAAACAATTCCAAAGATGAGTTGGAAACAGAAAATGAAAACATTTAATATAAACAGTGAAACAGGAACATTCCAAGTCAGTCTTCCTGGAGTACTTATTTGGGACTACCACGGACTAGATTTGGGACTACCACGGACTACCACTGCTCTTAACACTTAAAGGTGCAGCTGTTTCTCTTGATGTGAAGAAAACAGCCAAAGTTAAGAAATTGTATGCTTTAGATGACTTGAAATTATCTGTACAATGTAGCTTTGTACATTATATCATTTTTCATTCTTTAAAATAAAACATACTGAATACATACATTCATTAGTTTATCATTGAACTGTACAATTTGTAAAGGTAATTATTTAAATATTTTAACATATAGCATCAAATCCTAACACAATTTTTTACTCTTAATATTTTTTAAAAAATAAAATATTTTTAGAATAGTTTAATGAAGTTTTGTTTATCTTGCTGGAAGGACCTATATATAAAAAGAAATGTGACAATTGCAGCAAGATGTTGATTGACATCAAGAAATGGCTGTCATTTTCCCTAATTCTAGGCTTTATGAAAGTATTTATATAGGAGCTTTCTATAACTTTCTGGTCATGTATTTGCAATATTTCTAATATACCTGAAATTAATATATGAATATATGAAAGAAATGACAGATGCATAATTATAGATCCTTTCCATTTCTCTCTATTCTCCTACCAGTTAAAACGAAAGGCTTTGTCCTTGCTATACTTTGTTCTTGTTTTGTTTTGTTTTTGATCTTCCAAGGTTTTCCAGTTATTGTCAAAGAGAAGAAGAATGCACTCTTGCTGAGAAAGACTGTTCTAACTGTTTAATGCTTTTATTAATTTTTTGCTGTTGGATTAAGTCTCTGAATTCAGCTACTAGGAAGCCCAGAATATGGACTTTTACTTCTTTTTATAGGTTACATGTAAACAAGTCTACTATTTAAAACAAACTGGATAATTTTTTGCATTAATTTAATCCCCAACCACATAAGTATTTTGAGAGCCACCATCATTCCTTTCTGTAGGAAATTTCAACTAGTGTTAAAGTTAGAAGTTCAAGTCACAATTCATTATCTGCAGACTTGGGGATATCTCACAGATAAATTCCAGCTGCAGACCATGATAGTGAGTCTAGATTTAATGTTTGACTTTCCAGTTGACAGGGTGAGTAATTTGAACCTGAGTTGATAGTAGTGACCCTCAGCTAGAACAACTTGATGTATTAGCAAATTCTTCTTGCAGTTAGGCTGCACTTCTCAATAACCTCTTAGTCAACTAAAATAAGCTACTTTGGAGGAGAATTAAGTGAAACAAACTAGAAGAGTAAGACCTTCTTCACATATATTTATTTTTGTATGGGGTTTCCTTGACCCTTCAATAATAGAAATAGCAAGCCAGAATTATTTGTTCATCCAACCTGTTATAAAAATAAGAAAGGAGTGGGAGAGATAAAGGAAAGGGCAGAGAGAAGTAGAAATGTAAGTAACTAATAGATTGCTTTAAATTCTATTGTTGTGAATGTTTTGAGTATGAGAACAAGTATGTAAGGATAAATTAGATGTGGTAATAATGAAAAGAATAACAATTAAATTGACAGATTGGGGTTCCATGGTAATTCTTAGAATAATATCCATATCTATATTTCCTAGCATGGATGTCAAAGGTTGTGTTTTTCTAATTTTCAGAGCAGCAAACTCCACCTGGGACATCAAATTCAAGCTGTGTTTCTTCCCACCTCTTATGTTAATAATAGTCTTTACAATCTTTCTCTCAGAATTTGCATAGTCATTTGGACTAGCATTTTCACAATTTGAATAAAATCTTAAATGTAGAATAGGAATGTATTTTTATAAGCGTACGTATTCTATTTGAAAGTTTAAATCTAAGGACACAGTGCATTTCACAAATAGAAGTGGCATCTTTGTGTTTCCCTATTAAAAAACAAAAAGTTGGCTCGGATGCTTCTTTAATCTGTCACGATATTTATCTTCTATTTCAATACTCTTTCATATGTTGGTAACCAATGATGTAATAATCAAGGAATGAATTGATTAACTAAACAACAGTATGATTGGAAGGCTTTTTTTTTTTTTAAAGCTTCAACAAAGGAATAGCAGTAAAGTAATTTTCAAGCAATCAGTTTCAAGAAATAATACAAAAAATAGAACTGAAGTCTTTAAATGCAGTGTTTGGTTTATTATTATTATTATTATACTTGAAGTTAACAAAAAATTCACATCATTAAAAAATAATCTAAGTCCAGTGTTTTATTCTGAAACCTTTTCTGTTGTTACAACTGAAGTGGCCACTCACCCTTCCTTTCGCTTTCTACATCCAAGTTACTGTACAATGAGAATTCGTTTTCAATATAACTCTGAAATACCGCATGTAAGCCATCAAAAGGAAACAGCTAAACTCACAATATTATATTTATAAAGTCAGGAAAGTGAACCAATACGTTATAAAGGATTTTCCAGAGCAGGAGTTTAAGTTAAAAGCATTTTCTGTTTTTATTTTCAGATATTAAGACTGTTAGGTTAATAAATCTTTCAAGAACTCAAAGAGCAATGGCAGCAACTCAGGTTTTAAACCATAAAAAGTTAACTCTTTTTTAAAAAATATGTCCTATGATGACAAGATATTTTCTGTTTACAGTAACATCATTATTCCACAAATAACATTCTGGTACATGGCCATTTAACTGGGTAGGCTTTAATGAAATTGAGCAACTACTTTCTGCAACAATAGACTGTGGATTATCTACCTTATTCAGTTAGATAGTCTGAATTCTTATTGCTATATAATGAATCGCCCCAAAACTCAGTGGCTTTAAATATCAACAATGTTTATCTCATACTTTCTGTGGATCAAGAATCTAGGCGTGGCTTAACTCAGATTTTAGTGTGAGGGTCCTCCACAAGGCTGCAATGCAGGAGTTAGCCAGGACTGCAGTCTCATTCGAAGACCTGAAGAGGAAAAGTTTGAGCTCACTTAAGCTTTTGTTGGAAGGATTCAGTTTCTGAAAGGCTTTCGGACTCAGAGATTCTGTTTTTCGCTGATGGTTGGCCAGAGGCCACCCTCTCAGTTCCTTGCCATGGAATTCATAGATTAATACAAATTAATTAATCAGAGAAAGCACACAAGAGCAAGAAAGAATGCCAGCCAGAAAAGAAGTTACAGTTTTTATAACCTAATCTCAGAAGAGATATTCCATCATTTTTGCTCCTATCTAACCATTGGAAGCAATAATTAGGTCCTGCCTGTAATAGAGAAAAGAGGATTCCATAACAGTGTGAACACTAGAAGACAAGGATATTTGGGAGATAGTTTAGAAGGTTACTCGTCACAAACTCAGACCATCAGATTAGTGTATGAATTATAATAATCTGTTATATTTTAAATAATTGTTCAGAGAAAATACCACTTCTGTTTATTTTTAAAAGTGATATAAATTAACATGTTAACAATTGATTTGATGGTCACTAGTCTAGTGGGTTAAGAACTAAATGTAGATACTTTCTTACAGGAGATAAACAGATAATGATGCATGTTTTTCTCTGAATGATTATTATATATACCATAAAAGGAGAAAATGATCATATTATTAACATACTTATAATCATTTGCTCAGAATGGCAACATAATTTTTCAAGATTTTAAAATTTCCAAGGGCTTTCTACTTTTTCTTAAGTAATATTCTAGATTTTTATCTTTGAATTTTAGGTCATTGAAGAGGCTACTTTTTCTTAATAAAAATGATAATATTAATTGTATACTTTCAACAATTTAATTTGTTTCCCTAACATTAATTTATGTACACATTCCCATGTGCACATATATATATTCAACGGAATATACCTCTTGTTAAGGAAGTCCTTTCCAGACTATTTTACTATATATAACCATCTAAAGGAAGCACATGTTCAATTCTTATTTATGCCTATAATTGGCTTTGATTCTTCTTTAGGGTTTGCCTAGGGCAGCCACCTAGGCAAAAGAATATAAACTGCTGGATTTGCATCTTATTTCTTGCTTCATTAATTGCATTAACTTCCATACTGATGAATTCTTTGAATTAAAATGCCATTTACATTTAATACCAAAAATCACTTTCTTTACATTTAAACCTTTTAATTATAGTTTTGAATTATGGTTCTAAATTGAGTTTGTCAAAGTCTTAATTAGATTTCTGTTGTAGTGATATAGTAGTTAGCTGAACAGTAGCAGGACTGAAGAAGATGGTCTTCTGTATAAGAAATTGGAAGGCTGCTTAAAATGTTTGGCATGCAATGCAGACTTTCTATACTGTGTAAATAAAAGTAGATGTCCAGGATTGGCAAATGGTATATATAGATAACTATTGATTTATAGAGAAAGATCAAATCTAACACCTAAAGAAGAGACCTTTCTTTTTTCCTACAAGTACAGCCTGTGTGGGATTTGTATGCAATTTCATTTAATAAGAGATTTTATTTTGCTATTTACTTACAACAGTGACAAATGGTGGCCAGGAGGAAAAGCAAAGTATGTAATCAATCTTAACACCTTTGCTGTTTTCCTAAGAGAATAAAAAAGACTAAAAAAGGACGAAGCAAAGAAGATATTTTGAAGGAAAAAGAGACAGAAATGTTTCTTGTTTCTGCTATTGATGGTGATGGTGGTGCTGGTACTGATAATGACGATAATGGTAATAATGAAAACCAATATTTCTGGTCTTTAAAAGTCACTAGATATTAGGTGTTATTATCACAGTTTCACACATGAGGATATTTGAGACTCATGGAATACAAAATTTTGCCTAAAATGACACTTCTAAAAAATCTTAGAGCAATATTCAAATCCATATCAGTCTTCTTTAATTTCTGGGTTCTCTCCATTATTTCAGGCTGCCTGTCATGAAGACACTCAATGTTAGTGTTAGCCACATACACGTTATCCCAGTTATTTCTATTGTAATCACATATTAAATCTAATTCCTATAATTGCTTCCTGAAAGCTGCTTAGAACTTGTGCTTTCCAAATTTTTGATACTTTAAAAATACAAATATAACTCTACTACTACGTGGAAATATTTAAAGAAAAAAACATATTGTGAACATTCAAAGAATAGCAAACATTGTTGCTGTTGTTTTTAAATAAAACCTAAACCTTATAGTGGATAATAAATTATAGCTGCTCTTACATGACTAAAAATACAACAAAATTTATAAGGGTATGACAGACTTAATTTAGATTAATATCACACCTTGAACTCTGAGAGTTTTTACTGATATTATTGTGATTTTTAATAACTGCTGATTCAATTATTGCTGCTAAAAGAAGACACTGAGAACATGAGATTTGGAGTCAAACAAACATGGCACAAATTCCAGGTTTTCCAGTAGCCACAGGACTTTATATTTAATTTCTCAAGGATTGTTTTTTTAATATAGAGATTAACTAGTATGGACTTCATGGGATTACTGTGCAGAGCAAAGGATATAATATGCTTTATGAATGGACACTATATTATTGTTATCATCATCGTCGTCATCATTGATATTGATATTTTAAAGAACAACAAACTTGGTTTTGAATATGACTAGACAAGGTTGCCTCTTGGTGGTTCTTATTTATTTACTCAACTATATTTATTGAGATCAGATCATTTGCCTGGTTCTTTGCTAGTCGTTAAGATAGATAGGGAATAACATACATTTCCCTCCCTGAGTCTTATTCCTGTTATTACCTACTCCCAAACTTGCTGTGTTAGTCCATTTACTTCACTATGAAGGAATACCTGAGGCTGGGTAATTTATAAAGTACCGATGTTTAATGGGTTCACAATTCTGCAGGCTGTACAGGAAGCATGGTACCAGCATCTGCTTCTGCTGAGGGCCTAAGGGATCTTACAAGCATGGCAGAAGGTGAAAGGGCAGCAGGTGTACCACGTGACAAGAGTAGAAGCAAGAGAGTGAGAGGAAGGAGGCTCCAGAACTCTTTTACACAACCGGCTCTCATGAACTGAGTGAAAACTCACTTATCACCAAAGGGATGATGCTAAACTATTCATAAGGGAATCGCCCCCATGATCCAGTCACCTCCCACCAAGCCCCACCTCCAACACTGGGAATCACATTTTAACATGAGAGTTGAAGGGGAAAAAAATTCAAACCATGTCACCTCCTACTGGCTTAAAACACAGCTGAGGCTTAACAAGAGGTCAGAATATCCAAGGATCTGTTGGGTATTAAGAGTATTTTTTTGTTTGTTTCTTATAGTCTAAAAACTTTAAAAAGGGTGTGGACATGGTCCTGTTTAAAAATCACTCTGGGTAATATAACAGATATGTGGGAAGAGTTCTTGGAGGCACATACACAAGTTAAGAGTCCAGTGAAGTCACCCACAGAAGAGATTATAATAGGTTGGGCTAAGTCAGTGGCAGTGAAGATAAAGAGATGTGGATGGACTTGATACTAAACAGAGGCAACACTGAGAGGTCTTCTAATAGATCAGATATGTGAGGACAGGTAGAGAGAGGAAAGCAAGGATGAAATGATACCCATTTGGGGAAGAATGACTAAGGACAGATTAGATTTACACGGGAAAACTAAAAGATCAGCTTTAGACATGCTGAGATTAAAATGATTATGATATATCCAAGCACAGATGTCAAGTACGTCATTGGCTAAAGAAAACTAGAATTCTTGGGAAACGTTTCCATGGAGATACAAATGTTGAAGTTTTTATCAGGCAGATGAGTGAAAAATCAGTTGGAAAATAAAGAGGCATTTCAGCAAGCTATGAGAATATATGACATTTCAAGGCCAGATAAAAAAAGAGAGTAGGGTTGGGTGTGGTGGCTCAGCACTGTAATCCCAACACTTTGGGAGGTCAAGGTGGGAGGATTGCTTAAGCCTAGGAGTTCTGAACCAGCCTGAGCCATGCAGAAAGACCCCATCTCTAAGAAAAGGAGAAAAACAAAACAAAACAAAAACAAAGAAGAGGGTCATGTATAGAAATTACCTAGCAGAGTGCTCTTGCATATTTAAATGCAAATACAAATTCTTAATAGTAATAATTAGTTAAAAATTGTATTTTTGCTCACCTCAGATATCCATACAAGATGAATATTTAGCCAAAAATAAAATTAGGCAGCTAAATGTGTTTCAAATATTTTAACCATTTGTAGTTTTCATCACTAAGTTACAACTATGTGCTTGTAGATGACTATAACTTACATCAATTAATAATTCCATTAATAGTAATTAAATTTTGACTTATGTTAATTTTTCCATTTTTTATTTACCAGGGATATTAGTAACATTCACTTTGTGTTACTTCTACATCTTAAACCATGATAGAATTTTCTGAGCCAAATATCTTTCTTTGTGATTTAGCTGAGCAAGAAGGAAGGCAAAGAACACTGCAATGATGATATATAAGGTGACCTTCTGTTTCCTTCTTCCTCTTGCCTTCTGATTTCAGGTACTCCGAATGCTTTCATTTGGAATGTAAATCTGCTTTTGTGCAAAGGCAGCTTTGATTAAGTTCTGTAAGTTCTTGAGTAAATTTTCAGCCAACTCTCAAGGCCTTCACTAAATTTTTACATTATTTAGTTTCTTAGCTGTCTCCAGCCTTATTAAAAGTAAGATCCTTATGAGTCATGCATTTTTTTTTTTTTTTGGATGGGCATGCTATGTCACTTACTTGTCATTTTTGTGCATGCATTTAAAATCTAGGTACTTTTTCTCCCATTTCCTTTTTATAAAGATGAAGAATATTTGCTTTGCTTCATCTATGAGGGAAGAAATGGATGTTCAGGATTGTATTTTTGCACGTGGTTTCCAGATTTATTCATTATTGTCCTATCTGATTAAGGTTATTTTTGTCATATTTTAAATTTCATGACTGACAGGAAAACTTGGATATAATAGAATTGTCTGATGCTGAATATAGATGACATGGAGCACTTGCTCAGAGGTCCTAGCACACAGATGTCTAAGCTATTATCTTGGGCCAAATCCTCGCTTATTTTGCCAAAAGCACACATCAATTAAATAGAGTCAGAACTTTTTGCAGTACTGCATTCAAATTCTGGCTCACTGAGTGCATCAACATTAATATTTTTGGGTTTGTTTGTGTTTTCCCTTTGAATGACTTAGGCATCGTGTCAGTCATTGTTTCTTATTAATTTTATTCATTTCTTAAATGAACACAACTTTTCCCAACATCTTGAGTTTGTTTCAGTCTTCCGCTAAGTAAACTCTTAAGATTTGCAAATAAAAATCTTAATTTATACAGATGCTATGTTAGCGTTGGAAGAAGCAGGAGTGGTAGATAGAAACTCATTTCCTGAGCCACCCAGAACTGGTTTTATACTTTGTCTTTGGATAATTAGATTTTTGAACGTGGCAAGTTTTTTTAAAAAATTATTGTTGTTTTAATTGTTAGTCTTTTAAATCTTTATTTGAAGGAGAATATTACATTCTGTCTATGGAAAAAATTAGCTGAAAGTATTAGAAGAAATAAATTAGCTTCATCTGGCACCAAGTAGATACTTAATAAATGGCATTTTTATTATTACAGAAATTTTAATAAGTGGCATTATTACGCAAATATATTTTATTTTTGAAATGGAGTCTCACTCTGTCATCCAGGCTGGAATGCAGTGGTACAATCTTAACTCACTGCAGCCTCCACCTCCCAGGTTCAAGTGATTCCCCTGCCTCAGCCTCCTGAGTAGCTGGGACTACAGGGCACAGCACCATGCCTGGCTGATTTTTGTATTTTTAGTAGAGATGGTGTTTCACCATGTTGGCCAGGCTGGTCGCGAACTCCTTACCTTAGGTGATTCACCCATCTTGGCCTCCCGAAGTACTGGGATTACAGGTGTGAGCCACCACACCCAGGGTATTACATAAATTTGGATATTATGAAAGGTGAGGCAGATGCTCTAGATTTGCTGACTCAATTTTCATATCAACCTTTTTCTAGAATGAATTATGTTTCCTAAGCTCTCTTGTTGGTAGGGTTCCAAGACTAACTGTCTTATACCAGGCAGATGCATGCATGTAGAACAGGGAGAGAAAGTGAGCAGCATGAGGCTGGGAGAACAGAACTCCTAGGAAGCATGTCACCAGAAGGGTTTGGTTCTTTTAGGACTGGAAGTGCTGGCAGTAGCTTCCTGATGTGGCACCTCTTGGTCACAGTGAGATTGTGTTGTCTAAAACATGGATTAGCAGCATTTCCCTTAGCAGATCAGTTCCA
The DNA here is from genome assembly GCF_009764315.1 of Trachypithecus francoisi. Classification (NCBI taxonomy): domain Eukaryota; kingdom Metazoa; phylum Chordata; class Mammalia; order Primates; family Cercopithecidae; genus Trachypithecus; species Trachypithecus francoisi. The sequence continues at coordinate 103,509,611 of NW_022681458.1, forward strand.
AGGTAGCAATTTGGCAGTTCTTTGAATTTCTGCCTAGAGTAAATTCCTTGTGCCTCCTCAACAATCTCATGCACTATTATAATATTCTTCAATGAATTCTTTCCTACTTTATGTCACCAGAATGGATTCTGTTTCTACAATCCATTGACCAATGCAGTAACCACTTATATGTAATGAAAAAATAAAATACATAATATATTTAAGCCAGTGTATTTTTGTTTGCTTGTTTTAGAGGGAGTGCCCTGTTACTTCAATTCAACTTTATAATTAGACAAATTATGTTAAGGAAATAGAACTTACAATGTGGAGTTTACTGAAGGAGAAAATGGAGAAGAGAATATTGAGAGCTAGATACTACAGGATAGAAAGCTAGTGATCCGCCTTATTACATAGTGGTAAAATATTCGGTTACACCACTCACCTAATGTACATTTGAAAGCAAAACACATACCAAGGGGAGATTTTTTTTTTTTTTAATTAGATTGCTGATGTAGCTGGCTTTTCTATGTCAATTTCTTTCATTCTTTTTATTTATTTATTTTTATTTTTATTTTATTTTATCTTATTTTGAGACAGAGCTTCACTCTGTCACCCAGGCTGGAGTGCAGTGGTGCGAACTTGGCTCACTGCAAGCTCCACCTCCCGGGTTCAGGCCATTCTCCTGCCTCAGCCTCCTGAATAGCTGGGACTACAGGCGCCCGCCACCATGCCCGGGTAGTTTTTTTTTTTTTTTTTTTTTTTTTTTTCCAGTAGATACGGGGTTTCACCATGTTATCCAGGATGGTCTCGATCTCCTGACCTCGTGATCTGACCACCTCGGCCTCCTAAAGTGCTGGGATTGCAGACTTGAGCCACCGCACCCGGCCTGTCAATTTCTTCAGAGTCCTAGAGGACCCAGACATTCGGTCTTATTTTCTTGTTCTATGCGGGTATCCAACTCACCCAGCACCATTCATTAAAAAGACCATCATTTCCCCACCGTACTACAGTATCACCTTGTGTTCAATCAAGAAACTGCGTTATGTGGGAGTCTACCCTGTGTTCTCTTCTGTGTTCCATTGTTTTATATGTGCATCTTAATGCCAACACCACAGTCTTAATTATTATAGCTTTGTAAGTCTTTATTTGTGGTTGTGTTAGCCCATTAAGACTACTGCAATAAATGCCATAGACTAATTGTCTTACAAACAAAAAAAATATGTATTTCTCATAGTTCTGGAGGCTGGGAAATCCAAAATCAGGGTGCTGGCAGATTCAGTGTCTAGTGAGAGCTTGCTCTCTGTTTCTTGGATGGTGCCCTCTTGCTGTATCTTCACATGGTGGAAGGGGCAAGGTGGCTCTTTTGGCTCACTTTTATAAGTGCACTAATTTCTTTCATGATGACTAATCACCTCTTAAAGGCCTCACCCACAGGGGTTAGGATTTCAACACGTATATTTGGGACAACACAAACATTCAGCCCAAAGCAGTGATGATGTTTGTTCTCCTTTAAGATTGTTAAGTCATTATTGGGCCTATGCATTTCCATGTAAATATTAAATTCAGGTTGTTAATTTCTATATTTTTTTTTTAGGTGTTAGATTTTGTCTGAGGTTGCCCTAAATCCATAGCTTAGTTTTGGCAGAAATGACATCTTTAAAATATCGATTCTTCCAAAAAGAAAAAAAAATAGAATTTGCTTATATTCATTTAAATCTTTTGAAATATATCTTGATAATTTCTTTAGCTTTCTTTCCATAGATCTTACCCACATTTCATTACATTTATTCTAGGTTTATCAAAGTTTTCTTGATGCAATATTTATTGTATCTTAATTAAAAAAAAATGTTCAGCACACAGAAACACAGTTGTTTTTATATATGGATCTTTTATCCAATGACTTGATAAATCCACTTGCTTATTCTAAGTTTGTCTTTAGATGGTTTTAAATTTTTATAGCATAAAACCGTGTCTTTTGCCAATAACTTTTTTTATATCTATCAACTTTCATATATTTTTGTTGCCTTATTGCTATAGGACCTCTGGTAAATGTCAAAAGGAGTATTGATAGTGAACATTTTTGTTCACTTCTAATCTTTGGGGGAAAGGCATTCAATGCTTTAACTAATTATAAACTTTAAGAAGTGCTCTTTTCAGGCAGACATTCTAACAGAATAAGGAATTTGTCTTCTGTTTATAGTTATCTAAGAATTTTAAAGATCATAATGGGTATGGAATTTCTATGGAATAAATTGTCTGCATTAATTGAGGTTATCATATATTTTTCTCCTCTAGTTTGCTAATGTAATGTGGTAGAATTATAGTCTCATCATAAATTATGAATATGTTATATTATATGGCAAAATAAACTTTGCTTATGTAATTAAATTTATAGATCTTAAAATGGGGAGAGGATTCTGGATTAGATTGAGGTGATCTCAGTCTTGTCATATGAGCCCTTAAAGGCAGAGTACATTATTTGATTGAAGGCAAGACAGATATGGCAAAAGAAATCAGAAAGCCTCCATCTGCCATTGCTTCAGGGAGGTCATATGAAAAGCATCAAGATGAATACATACTGCCTCTAGGACTAGCCTCTGGCTGATAGTCAACAAGGAAACAGGGACCTAAGTCCTACAAGGAACTGAGTCCAGGCAACAACTTACGAGCTTGGAAGGCCCCAGCTGAGCTACAGCATACCTGCTTTTTTGACCCATGGGACCGAGAAATTATAAATGTATTGTTTTGTAGCGCTATGTTTGTCAATAATTTGTTATGGCAGCAATAGAAAAATCAATATGTAGTGAAATTGGTTGATTTTTAAATTTTAAAATGTACATTTATGAAACAAATTCTAATTGCTCATTATATAGTATCCCTTTATCTATTGCCCAATCTGATTTGCTAATAATTTTTTATGGTTTTTGTATTTGTGTGCCTGCAAAAGATTGATGTACAGTTTTCTTTTTTATTAACATTTTTTGTCAAATTTTGGTATCAAGGATATGCATTCTCATAAAGTGAGTTGATAACTTTTGAAGTGTTCCCACCTTTCTGTTCTCTGGAAGAGTTTGTTTAAATTGATATTTTATTTTATTTATTTATTTATTTATTTTTGAGAAGGAGTCTCACTCTGTCACCCAGACCAGAGTGCAGTTGCATGATCTTGGTTCCCAGGTTTAAGCAATTCTCCTTTCTCAGCCTCCCAAGTAACTAAGAATACATGTGTGCTGTGGGAAGTCTGTTCAGTCCCTGAACAGAGGGACTGGCTGGAGCTGAGGCAGAAGAACATAAATTATGAAGATTTCATGGACATTTTTCAGTTCCCAAAATTAATAGTTTTACAATTTCTTACGCCTCTCTTTACAGCAATCTCTGAACAAAAATTGTGAAGATTTCATGGACATATATCATTTCCCCAATCAATACTCTTATAATTTTTTTATGCCTGTCTTTACTTTAATCTCTTAATCCTGTTGTCTTTGTAAGCTGAGAATGTACGTCATCTCAGGACCACTATTGTACAAATTGATTGTAAAATATGTGTGTTTGAACAATATGAAATCAGTGCACCCTGAAAAAGAACAGAATAACAGCTATTTTCAGGGAACAAGGGAAGATAACCATAAGGTCTGACTGCTTGCAGGGTCAGACAGAATACAGCCATATTTTCCTTCCTGCAGAAAGCCTATAGATAGATGTGTGAGTAGGAGAAATATCACTGAATTCTTTTCCCAGCAAAGAGTAACCCTGGGGAAGGATTGCATTCCTGGGGGTAGGTCTGTAGATGGCCACTCTGGGACTGTCTGTCTTACGCGGTTGAGATAAGGACTGAAATACACCCTGGTCTCCTGCAGTATCCTCAGGCTTACTAGGATTAGGAAATTCCAGCCTGGTAAATCTTAGTCAGACCCGTTCTCTACTCTCGAACCCTGTTTCCTATTAAGATGCTTATCAAGACAATGTATGCACAGCGGAACATAGACCCTCATCAGTAATTCTAATTTTGCCTTGCCTTGAGATTTTTATTGCCCTTTGAAGCATGTGATCCTTGTGACCTACTCCCTGTTCATATACCCCTTTTAAGATCCCTAATAAAAACTTGCTGATTTTGCAGCTTGGGGTCACCATCACGGTCCTACCAATATGTGATGACACCCCCAGAGGCCCAGCTGTAAAATTTCTCTCTTTGTAATCTTTCTCTTTATTTCTCAGACTGGCCGACACTTAGGGAAAATAGAAAATAACCTACGTTGAAATATTGGGGGTTGATTCCCCCAATACATGTGCTTGCCATTACACCTGGCTAGTTTTTGTGCTTTTAGTAGAGACGGAGTTTCACTATATTGGCCAGGTTGGTCCAAACTCCTGACCTCAGGTGATCCATACACCTTGGCTTCCCAAAGTACTGGTATTACAGGCATGAGCCACCACACTCAGCCTTCTTTCTTGTTTGTTTGGAGAAATAAATAAATGAAGCTTCTGTGTTGTAGAGCATTTCTTTGTAGAAAAGGTTTTAATAACAGATTCAATATATTTAAGGGATATAGAATATTTTATTGTTTTATTTCTTTGTTTCAATGTTTTGTTTTTCTAAAAATTTGTTAGTTTAACCTAAATTTTTAAATATAATTGAATTAGGTTGTACATAATATCCTCTTTCTTTTTATTTTTTAGAATATTCCATTTCTGGAAATACTCTAATTCTGAAATTTGTTACATTGTGCCTTCTCTTTTTTCTCTATTATTTATTTTGCTAGGGATTACTCGATTATATTAATAATGACTGTGAAGATGAAACATTTCTTTTTGTTAATTTTTCCTATTCTATGTTGTGTCATATGCTTTTTGCAGTTTGTTTTTTGTTTTTTGTTTTTGAGACAGAGTCTCCCTCTGTTGCCCAGGCTGGAGTGCAGTGGCACGATCTCGGCTCACTGCAACCTCCACCTCCCTGCTTCACGTGATTCTCCTGACTCAGCCTCCTGAGTAGCTGGGACTACGTGGGCCCACAACCATACCTGGCTAATTTTTGTGTTTTTAGTAGAGACAAGGTTTCACCATGTTGGCTAGGCTGGTGTTGAACTCCTGACCCTCAGGTGATCCACACACTTTGGCCTCCCAAAGTGCTGGGATTATAGGCGTGAGCTACCTACCATGTTTGGCACCTGTTTTTTTTTTTTTTTTTTTTTTAATTTCTTATTTTATCTGAATCATTTTTAGAACACTTGTTTTTTAATTTGTATAAATTTAGGACAATAAATGTAGTTTTGTTACAATTCCTTTTTTCATTTTTTACAGTGGTATTCTTTTTTTAATTTATTGAGTTAGAATTTTGATAGGTGATTATCAGATTGTTTTTCCTTTTCTAACATATTAAGGCTGAAAGTTTTCCTTTAAATACAACTTGATCTACATCACATACAGATTAACATGTACACTCAGCAACAAGGGACATTCTTGGACTCTATGCCATAAATAGTAGAATTTTTACGCAGGACTAAAACATTTCCAAAGAATAAGACTGTAGTGGTGTGAGTACTGAAAGAGACTAGTGTGCTGAACTCAGTATATCAGCAACCCCGGCAGTTAGAGGAACTTCAAAAGAGGCTTGCAAATATGTATTCAACAGAAGTGAGATGCAGAAGAGAACTGAGAAAGCCAAAAGGCAATTCCTGACAGATGAGGTTCATGTGGATGGAGGCAGTTATGTTCACCACTCCTTGCCATGGGAAGCCGGGGTGAAACGGAGCTTCTGATTAGAGACTGGGCCTCCTCACCTGTATGCATTGCCTCAGGCGGCAAAGTGGCAGCCATTCACCAATTCATCTCTGCTTGTCTTGGAGATCAGTTCGAGTGTTGCACATCCAGAAAGGTGGTTGCTACTCACATAGTCTGGGATGAGAAAGTATCTGGTGGTTGCTTCTCTTCCGGATCACTTTTTCCTCACTATATGTGTATATGTCAGTGGTGGGGATGGGGTGGATTGGCTTTTCAGTAGGGAAGGAATTAAGTGCTATTACTAATGTATGGACATGAATTTACCAGGAAGTTTTTAAAGCTTGAGGGACTTCTTAAGGGCGAATCTATTTTATGTATAAAAATATACATATTTTAACCACAATTGATTTTAACAGCTTATAACGTAATCACTAAAACCATGATATTCTTAATTATTAATTTTCTAATTTACCCATAACTTGTTTTTATACTTTTGACTTCATACTCTGGATTTACATCTGCTAATGCATTTGATGTGATTTCTCCATTCCTGAGAATTATGTGATAAGATACTTTAGTGAATTCAGTCAGGCTCCAGTGAAATCCAGGCAGAATTTCATATACTTCATTAAAAAAAGATGATGCAGTTTTGGGTGGATCATGAGTAATGCCTTTAAATATGCAGTATCTTTTGCCCTGCCAAAATTAGCAAAAGAGAAAGTGAGATGGATTGACATTTATTAACTTGTTCATGTTCCTAGATATTTTCCTCTCCTGGTCTACCTGCAATGAAGAAGCATTGCCAGTGCCACAGCCTTCTCTCTCCACACCCCCCACACCCAACAGACAAACAAATAAACTGGAAGTGATCTCTAAGCTAAGTAAATTTGGGGTGTGTCCAAATTTACTTTAGCTCAGGGTCTGTCCTTTTGTTACTCTCTCTGTTGCTGTTCCTTCATGGTTCTCCGTTGATATTTGTACACACAATAAAACAGGATAATTTTTGCCTGGAGAAATCAAACACACATTGTTAACTTTCAAAACTAACATAGTAGGAAATTTAAACAGTGAAATCTGAACCTACTTCTTTTGCCTCAAGTGTGAGCGGCTGGCTAAATATTTAGCAAAACTTATCTTCTATGTGACTTTTGTCTCTATGTGATCAATACCCTATTTCATCTTTCCAAGTATAACTAGATAGACACTTGAGGACTGTGTGCCATTCCCAACTTTACCCTCTTCTTACACTTATCAGTGGAAGAATGTGAAAGGTTTAGATATTTCAGATATTGAGGAGATGAGCAATTAAATGTTACAACGTACAATCTTTTATAAGGTTAATACTTAAATGAGTGCTGTTACATGTTATACCCATTGAGAATTATCCAGCTCAAATTTGCCAACCCCAGCCAAAGATACTTAGTCAATTTCTCAAAACCAAAAAGTGAAAACAAAAGCAAAATCAAGAGGAGAGGAAATATGTGAATATAAGACACATAGGTTAGGAGTTCTGAATGGGTATTTTATACAGAGAAGCCTTTGAAATGAGAGACGAGGGAGATATTGGAATTTGATAGGCCTGTCAAAGGCAGAGAAAAATAAAAAGAAATTTAGAAACCAATGTTCTGGACTATTTGTCACCTTCATGGTGTTTCAAGAAGTACAAGTCAAGCAAAAGCCTGAATTATTTTGAATTTGTTCTGTTTTCATGGGCTGTGTCATTTTAACTGCAACACCACCCTGGCTCTGAACTACGTAGGTCAAAGTGGTAAAAGTATTTGTACACACCAGATTTATAACTTCCCCATGAATCAGGGAAATTTTGTCCATTGATGTATATAGTAGGTGTTCATATGGTACTTCTGTTTGTCTCTTACTTTTGCACTTATTAATATCTGTACATGTTTCTAATTTTCCCACATCTTTCCTTATGGACACATTTAATAAAATTAGCCTTTACATATTCAGGTTTGATTTACAGAGTCTTTTGCAATGAAATACATTATGGGCAAATATCATTATGCTAAAGCTTATATTTGTAATTTTGTTTGTACTATTTTTAAATAGCTATTTTCATTCTTTGGCTATTCCAGCAACAGAGGAAGAAAGTCAGACTTCTCTGATTGTTACTGGTTACTGGCAGAGTCTGATTCATTTCCATCACCACCCAATGGGCCCACGTAAGTTTATCTGTGCAAAACTAAAATAGAAAGTAAAAACAAAACAAACTCCCAAACTTATTTTCTGAGAAAACCTATGGAATTATTGGAGGAACAGAAATTATGCCAAAAATAAGGAAATAACACATAGCCTAAGGTGCGTTTCTAAATAAGTGATCATCAGTCAGGATCTCGGCATCATGGAAGCTACTGAGTCACCAGTTTTGCCCTGGAACCCTTTTATCTCAGAAAGGACACAATAGAGTTCAGATCAGCTCGGTGTATTTCCTCCAAAACATAGATCTTGAGTCAAGGACATGGATGCAAGTATTTCATTTGCATGGAATCTAAGAAAACATGGAGAGGTAGAATAAAGGTGGGCACAGATTCTCTGACTTTGAGAAACGGAATCTCTTCACTCACTGGCTCTATGATTGCTTTAATATGCACTGGGTTATGAGTGACAGAGGAGAGTAGAAATGCATGGCAGAAGTTCTGCTGCATAATGACTGAAGCTAAATACAGGTCAAAGTACAATGAAACTGCCATGGTCTCAGATAGGCCCTGTGTTAATTACATAACATTTCTGTCCCACTCTATGTTTATGACCCTATAGCAGAGACTGTTCTCAGGCAGAGAGGTGGGGGTAACCATTAGCATGCAAGGGAACCATCTGCAGATGAGGACAGGGAATATGTGTATGGTATCACATTCTCTCCTAACCATGTGGATTTTAGTTTCCAAATGTTTGACTTAAAGATCCCTTTGAGTGACTTAGCTTGTATAATTTCATTGATCCAGGCATAGGATTTTAAAGCCTGCTATGGTACTGAACTCCCTGCTGGATCAGAACTGGAAGAGACTATTATCGGCCATAGATATGAATTTGGCCTTCATCACAAGTGAGCAAAACAAGATAGAAGCATGGATGTCTTGTGTAAAATACAAATGTGATATTCTGTTCTATCATAAACAGACAAGACAAAGTGGGTGAGTCAAAGCAGTAAAATTACAAAGATTTCTTCCAGGTGGTTGGAAGGAAGGTTTTAAGGTAAATATGTCTCAGATCCTAGGTTCCTTGTGTCTGTTGACCTTTATGCTTGAAGTTGAACTTTTTTCTTAGCTAATGATGATGATTCTTAATTCTTTTTGGGAGAGAGGGTAAATTCTCTTTTTAAGAGATAAAGTGCAAGAGATGTCCAAGGAAAAGACATTGCCAGTGGATAGAATGGCCCAGAATTATCACAAAGTTTTGAGGAATTGCCAGAAAGGTTACAAGCATGGTATCAATCTTAGATTTTTAAATTTTTATAATTTTTCTAATGTAACCTAATAAAAACAACACAAACCATTATATTGCTTTCTTCCACCATCAGAAATAGAGTGAAGCCATGTTCCTAGACAGAAGATATAACCCATGGTGTCTAGAAGTGATCAGCACATCCTGATATAGAAAAAAGGGAGTATCTTCAAAAACTTGAGTCTCAAAGAGACAACATAATCCTCTTCCACGAGAAGAGAGATAATGTTTCCATCAGAGGGCCCCTGTGTGTAGAGCACTGACAGCTTTGTCAGAGAGTACTTTAACTGAGGTAAGAGTCCACTAAGAATAAGAATAAACCTAGTAATTCTCCTTCAGTACACTTGAACAGAGTTAAAGTTCTTACTTGTTGACTCAGATATGTTCAGCTGTTTGACTCTCTGCTTCATGCCAACTAATAAACTTACTAATTTAATGTTTAAATTAACTCTTACATCATTACTAAAAAATGGTTAACATAAAAGAATGTATTTGACTACCTGATGACTATCTCTGGAGTTTCTCATATAATACATAAAAAATCTAAGAAAACCAGGCTCAAGAAAGATTTTCCAGAAAATTCTTTTGACTGAAGTATTGTACTACCCAACATTAATGGTAACATCTTTTCATGTCGGTAACTGAAATGTTACAGGAAACACAGTGAGATCCTGTCTCCGCAAAAATTTTTAAAAATAAATTAACTGGATATGGTGGCACTTGCCTGTAGTCCTCACTACTTGAGAGGCTGAGGTTGGAAGATAACTTGAGATGAAGGCTGAAGTGAGTTGTGAGAGTGCCAGTGAACTCCAGCCTGGGTAACAGAAAGAGACCCTGTCTCAAAAAAAAAAACAAAACAAAACAAAACAAAACAAAACAAAACAAAAAACAAAAAACAATTAAGAAATACAACAATGACTTCCTTGAGGCTGTTTCTAGATTTAGCTTAATCGTCATTTTTTACTTTCTGTTTCAAAGAATTCAGCTAACCCTGGAATAGTGCCATTTATCAATATTCCTGTTGCACGAGGCAGATCCAGTGTTGGTTATTTAAAATAAAGTATTGGTTGAACCTTATTTTTAAAGGTAACTTTGGCCAATAATGTTGTGTTTGTTATTGCTTTTGTTGTCTTGAGAAATCCTGAAGATTAATTCCAGCTTATTTTCTTTTCTTCTTAACCTATTGTTCAGTCCTTTTCGTTATCCCTTGGTTTTATTTGATTTATTAGCTGTTTTGTTGATCACTTGTCTGCAGTTTCTATTACTCCCACTTTTACTTAATTATTGGAGTGATTACACCATTTTCTCTTTAAATGGAGACTTATTTTTAAATTCCTGTCAATTAGTCTCTTACACCTTTAATGATGTTTACTACAGCAACTAGCAAAATTTTCAAATTCCAGTCTCTCTCTTCTGCTTGCCCTCTCTCTCTCTCAGTAAAATCTATGAAAATAAGCATTGAAATAATAACATGATGAAAATTATTATTTTGAAAAACTATATTTCCATCTTTTGTTACTAGGAACTTTAGAAGCTTAACAACTAGGAATAAATCACAAAAGGGCTTGACTTAGCTACTTTTCAAACACAGAGACCATGAAGTAAAGTAAAACACAGAAAACAGAGACTAAATTGAAATATTATAAAAACAAATGATCAATGTGTTTTTATAATCCAAACGAAAAAAAGATGGCATTATTTCCAATTTATCTGACATAAGTGTCTCATGAGATTTTTAAATTTTATCATACGAGTGTATAATGCTGAAAGTCTTTATATAGGCATAACTACAAAAGAACTTTATGAGACAAAGTCATTAGGTGCGGTGTTTAGAAAACTCTCATGCCATTTCCAATTTTTTAAAAGATCAAAAAGTTACGGAGGAGTGTGTCAGAAAGAATCAACCTCTATCCAGCCCACAGATATTACAAGTTGAGTATCCCTTATCTGGAAAAGCTTGGAACCAGAAGTATTTTAGATTTGGGATTTTTTTCAGATTGTGGAATATTTGCATGTACATAATGAAATATCTTGGGGATAGGACCCAAGTATAAACACAAATTTCATTTATATTTTATATATAACTTATAAAGAAAATTTTATACAATAGTTTTAATAATTTTGTGGATGAAATCAAGTTTATTTACAGTGACCCATCAGAGAGCAAAGGTGCCACTGTCTCTGTCACCTATGTGGACAGCGTGTGGTTGTTTGGCATCATCATCATTCCTGATTCTGAATTTATATGCTACCAATAAGCAATCATTTTCTATACTACTCATACAGAATAACTTAACAGTAAAAACTATGGCATACCATTAATATAATAAAAACAAAAAATGTGTTCAGGGTAGCTAGGCAGCACAGTAGCATCACTGGAATACCTGAATCAACTGGCAGTGGCAGGCTTTCAATCTTTACCTATGGAGCTGTATTTTGATTAAAAATTACTGAACCCTGTATTTTTTTTTTAGGTGAAGGAAACATCAGAGGCAGTTGAGGGACCAGGAAGTGAGTCCTCTAAGGATGAGGAGACATTCTGCTGGATGGCTTTTAAAAATGTTTCCTCCATAATAATTTGCCTCACTAACCTTTTGGAGTTTGTTTTGTTTTGTTTTGTTTTTTGACTTAGAAGTCTTTCTTTTGATCTGATAAATTGACATGATTCTTTATTCTGCTGTGAAAGCATGCTCCTCTAGTCCTTCAATAAGTCAATCACACATTTTCACCATGTCATCTACAGGCACTAATTTCTGCAATGTTAACAATGTCATCTTTATCATCACTATTATGATGATCACGTTAATTCAGAACCAGTTCACTTATTTCATCATTAGTCAATGAATAAACAACTGGAGCCACCTTCTCAATGTTAAAAATCTTCTTTGATATGCATTTTTTCCAATCTACTGACAGACTCTTAAGGTATAGTTTTTGTATATGTAAGGGGGCCAAACATCATTTTTCTTCTCATACAGAAAAATACAATTTCTTCTTGACATACAGAAATCTTCAAAGTCATCCCCTTGTTCATCATCATCACACAGTGAACAGAGTCACAAGCCAGAGGTTGTGTCAGGTATGCACAACTATTTCTTTAGTCACTGTGTTCCAACTACTGGCAACAGCATACACAGCATCTCTGATGCTAAACTTTTCTTGAAAACCTTCCACACCCGTGTTTCTGTTCACTGCTGTTTGTATGCCATTCAAAAACGTGTTTTTATATTTACTCTTCATTGATATAAAGATTCTGTGGTCACATGACTGAGATGAAGGAATCTCATTTGGGGAAACACACACATGGCATAAGCATTATTTTTTATTAGAATTTCAGCTGGAGGATGAGCAGAACAGTTGTCAAGGAATAACAAAATCTTGCAGTCATCATCCAGTCCAGTTTCCCTGCATTAAGCATGAGCCACTGGTTCAAAATGTTTGTTAAATCCATGCCTTTTTGTTAGCACAGTAATGAACTGGTGACCCATGCCTTTTTGTTAGCGTGGTAATGGACTGGTGAGAGATTCACTCCTTGAAAAGAGTGAGAACCCAAGCTTTTGCCTGTCACAGCAAGTTCACAGTTACGCCTGGCCGCTACATTAGCACATCCCAGCACAGTTATTCTGTCCTTGGCATCCTTAACTCCTGAAGGGACTGTTGCAACAGTTGTGGTCAGTGTCTTTCTGGAGCAACATTGATGTTTCAGCCATATTTTCTGTCATCAGATTTTCATCAGCAACGACCTTGGCTAACTTGTCTATAAATGTGTCTGCTTCTCATGATCAGCAGATGCTTTATCACCACAAAATTTTAAAATTTTAATGTTGTTTCTTTTCTTAAATTTCTGTAACCAGCCTGATGAATATTCAATATTCTTTCATTTTTAGTTTACTGAGATAGATATTTTCTTGTTTCATGACCAGCATACCATGAAGTGGCATGTGTTCACTGTGATGCTGGTGGATCCACTCTTTCCATATGCAATTGAAGTCTTCATTTTTAACTTAATGCAGTGTTTTTCTATTTTAGCTAATGTCTGTTTATCACCTCCAACATAGAACTTCAATAGCTTGTTTTTCTGTTTCTTCAGATCGTATACAGTGATCATTCCATTACCATGCTCTTCTGTAAGACGTTTCACACTTCTGCTGCTACCCGGTTTCTCCAACAGCTTGACTTTTTGTGCTATAAACATAAATGCTTTCTCTTTTTCTTATCACGGTTACCCACAGGGGTATCTCTAGGCCTTCCTGACATTTTCAACAGTAAGCAAAAACCGTGGTGATTAATGTACCCATGTAGGGCATCATGGGGAACTTGTTGGTGCATCTTGCCTGCACACATGCCATTTTTGTGGGCTTGCTTGTGTGGGGAAATTTGAGCATGCAAGGAAAAGATAGATTACAGCTTAGTGAGACTTGGAAGGGTCTTTTATTTATTTATGTATTTATGTATTTATTTTTAGGGACACCAAATAAACTGTGTTGTGTGCCTGTGTTTTGACTGTGACCCACAACACGTGGTCAGGTGTGCAATTTTCCATTTGCGGCATTATTTCAGAGCTTGAGAAGTTTCAGATTTTTGAGGTCAGATGTGCAATTTTCCACTTGTGACATCATGTCACAGCTCAAAAATTTCAGATTTTGAGCATTTTGGATTTTTGAATTAGGAGTAATAAATCCATATATTTATACCAGTTTGATCTATTTCAAGCCTCAACCTGATCTGCATATTCTCTCTATGTGGTGGAGGCAACAGGGAACTACATTTTGTGAAAGATTCATGCTCTTTATCCATAGCATAAAGTAAATACTGGAAGAAAACTATCATCAAGCATTATATTTTTCAATCCTCTTGTATCTAAGCAGAGACATATGATCATCTCAAGCTGATGAAATGTAAGCAAAATTACTTTTTTTTTTTTGAGAGGGAGTCTCACTCTGTCACCCAGGCTAGAGTGCAATGGCACAATCTTGGCTCACTGCAACCTCTACCTCCCGGGTTCAAGTGACTCTGCCACCTCAGCCTCCTGAGTAGCTGGGACTACAGGCATGTGCCACCATGTCCAGCTAATTTTTTGTGTTTTTAGTACAGACGAGGTTTCACCATGTTGACCAGGCTGGTCTCGAACTCCTGACCTCAAGTGACCCACCCACCTCGACTTCCCAAAGTGCTGAGATTACATGTGTGAGCAACCATGGCTGACCTGAATATCACTTCTTAATAAGACAGTGATGCATACTCTGTGTTATCCTCATGCTTTTTGTTCAAACCATGGTAAACTTGTTGGTCCCATGTTAAAGATTTCAGCATCACAAAATATGAAGCATCTGAATTCTTGCATCTGCTTAGAATACAGCTTTCTAGCAAGACATATCTGTTTAGGCTGGCACACTTTCTATGAAAAGTCTACTTTGTAGATATTTTAATGTTTGTAGACTACGGTCTCTGTTTCTTCCCCCCGCCCCCACCCATGGGCCCTCCTCCTCCTCTTCTCCTCTTTAAAAATGTAAAAAGAAATAAAAATGATTCTTTGTTCAAGGGCCATACCAAAACAGGCCATGGGACAGATGGCCTGTGGGTCCTATAATAGCTTTGCCATTTCCCCATATTAAGTCACTGATATCTGTAGGTTTTGCCACAGCAATGAGCATACTCTGATTAATACATCTCGTAACAGGAGTTGGTAAACATTCCACAGGCCAAATATGGTCTTAGCTTATTTATGTAAATAAAGTTTTCCTGAGCACAGTCCCACCCATTCACATATTTATTTTCTAGGGCTGCTTTTGCACTACAAGAGCAGACTTTAGTAACTGCGACAGAGACTGTACACCCAGCAAAGCCTGAAATATTTACTGTCTGAACCTTCACAGAAAAGGTTTGCTGTCCCCTTTTCTGTAACTTTAACAATCAATAGATTCCCTGTCTCTAGAAGTGCTTCTTCATTAATGTGGCAGCCACAACTCTCAAGGAAGCTTATTTTCCAACTTGATAAAAATTTATTTTTTATATTAAGTCAAAATATCTTTCCCTGTAACATCTATCCATTGATCCTAGATCTGCCCCAGCAGCCTCACAGCTTATGATATTTCCTCTTCTACACGTCAGCCTCTGAAACCTCCCAGTACTTTTGAGGAGAGGAAGTTGAGTTACCATGAGATGTATCACTTGTTCACCACAAAAAAAGTGGGGTTTGTCCTGTTTTCCTTATAATAGTTTTCTGAAGTGTTTGTTAGAGCCTAAAAGGAAATATGTGGTTCAAATTTACCTCACAAGTGACTTCTTCATGTACAAGTCCCAAATGTTGAAAAAAAAAGGGACAATGTCGTCCAGTTTTACATTTCTACTCTGGGAGACATTGGATATATTACGTTTTGTTTTATTGATATTTTGGATAAAATTGTATCATGAAATGGGTATCATTCGATAGCAAGACTGTGGGGCCAGACTGACCTAAATTTTAAACAGAACTTCATCACTTATGAACTATGTATCTTTGGGCAAATTTGTTAAGTCCATTACACTTCACTTGTCTTATCTGTAAAATGGGAGAATTGTTATTTAGTCAGAAACTTTATGTCATAGGTGTGTTTTGAGGATTAAAGGAGATAATATATGTGTCATGTTTTGCTTTATCCTAAACATTTCCAATGCATTGAGAAAATATTGTTTATTATGGTACTAAATGATACTGTCATTTCTGTTGTAGATATGCATTAAGAATAGCATCTTTTTGCCATGTTGCCTGTATATGCTCTCACAAAGTGAGCATAGTGTGCAGATTTTGAAAATTATGCATAGAATTCAATTAACAATTAATTTACTTTAAGACCTTCTTACTATCTTGCAAAATTCCTCAGTGTTTTTAAAATAAATTCCATAACATGATTGTGTATTTGTTTGTACACATGTGCTATTAAACATTATTTAGGTCTATGAGGTGCAAAGTTTTAAGTTGTTTGGAGTACACAATGTAGTCCTTATATGCAGGCTCTCCTATTTGCTGCCTTCATTCTATTAGGCTGAAGGGGAGTCACAGATCTTAGAATGAATGAGAACTTATTATAATAATATTCTATCTAAATCATGAATAACTTCAACATTTATTCAGTATTCAACAAATATTCACTGGTTGCCTATTCTGTGCCTTACATAGCTCTTCTCTTGGAAAGTTTCTTCTAGGAGGGGAAAAAAGACAGGTTAATAATAGATAAGCAGAGGCAAAAGAGTAATGACATTGAGGTTACTTTTCCAAGAATAATCAAAGAAGTTGCCCCATTTCACTAAGGTTCAGCTCAAATGCTACCTCCTCAGAGAAAAGATACAAGACAAGAACACATTAGGCTAAGAGAACCACAAGAAAAATCCACTAGAGTCAGGAACGGGCCCACATGGGGAAAAGTAGTATCAGGTGACTTTGGGAAAACTTGAAATTATGTATTCCAACTGACCTGGCCAGTAGAAAATCCTTATTGCAGGAAAATATTTCTTACCGAACACCCTTCCAGTTGTTTCCAGTCTAGCTCTTTAGAGCTGTCTAATATAAGCCTAATCCTTCTAATATTTGTGTTCCTTAATACTAAACTTCCTCAATTCCTTTTAACATTGCAAGGTAGTAGCATAGGAGGTGTCCAGGCTTTGTTGTTAGATAAACCGAATTTCTTTTCTAGCTTTACTGTGTATTAGCTTCGTGGTGTCAGGAGAGTTACTTAATCTTTCTGAGCTCTGGTTTTCTTTCTTGCAAAATCAGGAAAATCATACCCAGCTTTCAAGAATTTTGGGAGGATTAAGGGAGAAAATTGTATAAAGCATAAAATAGCACCAGCCACATAACATGTGTTAAATAGAAAGTGACTAGAATAATTAATAGCAGTTATTACATTCTTATTACCCTTGTTTTATGACAACTCTTCTGTTTGTTAATGTTCCTCTGGAAGTGCAGCTCCCAGAATTTAATACAGGAGTCTGGGCAGTGAACATTGAGGTAATCAATTTAGGACTATTGCCTTCTTTGCTCTGGACACTGCTTTTATAATCGAAGCTTAGGATACTTTAAGTGTTTTTAGCAAATGTGTGATACTTATATATTGACCTTGCTTTAAAATAAGATCTCTTTTTTGTTTGCATGTGTATGCCTTTTCTCTCCTTTTCTGATTTGAGAGTTAGATGTCTGAAGCTCAGATAAGAGGCAATGTACCACAGAGAATAAGAATACTGACTTTGTGTCAAATCTGCCTTTGAACCCTAGCTTTGTACTTGTCCAAACTTGGGCGAGTTTTTGAAAATGGTGAGCATTTTTCTCGTTTGCTAGGCATGGACTTTAATAACTACTCTGTATAGTTTTCATAAAGATTAAATGGGATAATACATTTTAAATGCTTAGCATAAGGCCTGGAATATAATAATAGATCAATAAAAAGTAGCTATTATTAACATCTCATTTAATTACATGTTGTTAGTTTAATCATTACTCTGGGTAAGTATCTCTCTGTTTTTAGACCCTTACTCTATAACCTATGTTCTCCTCCATTTTGAGTAAGATATAAATGTTATTAATATTCTCTTTCATTTATGGTCATGACATTGAAAACAACAAAGCTAACTGTAACATCCCAAACAATCCACAAGGTATCTTCCTATATGCAAATTAATCCATTGTTCAGTGCTCTTGAGTATGGACAGTCAACCAATGCCAAGAAACTTTGTTTTTTTGAGGTATATTAGCTGTTGATTTATGTTGAATCCAGCTTTCTTTGAATTGACGTGATTATATAACAGATGGACTGAGTAGACATCATTATGAAAATTCATTTCAATATCCTTAATTCATGAAGTATGCTAACAATTAAACTTCTATTTTTAATGACTGCCCAAACAGAGTTTATATGATTTATTTTCACAAATCACACTCTCATTTATTGGAAACAAATGAGAACACATGTGAATGGTCATTTTTATTGTAATTACTGTAGTCTTACCATTTTCAATGGTTTCTGTTCATTCATGACTATAGCATCCAGAGCAGTACTTCATTCCAACAAATTATAGCAAGTGCATATTTCACAAAGCACTTTTTCATTCTGCTATGTAAATTTGCATGAGCATAGTTTTATAAGTTTTTTGATTTGCTAAATCCTTTAACAGACATTAAGCTATTTTTATTACTTTGCTATTAGAAATCAATCATGCCAAGCCATATGTTTAATTTTGCTGTAATTCATATCAGTAATTAGAATCTCAATAATGACTCTGTTGACAAGTGGCACATCTTAGGCCTTCTGGATCCAGCTAATGAGATGGAAGCCCATTCCAATAGCACTATAAAAGATAATCATAACTTTTATAAATGTATATAAGAATTGGTTGAAGGGCAGTCAAATACATCTAATTTAAATGATATAAATATTATTAATCATTAGTAGTTCCTAAATTTTACCTGATTCCAGTACCTTTTGAAGAGATTATAGCCTGCAGAATTCCATTCTTATGAGAAAAAAACATAGACACGTTTTTTGAGAGGGAATATAGTATAGTCTTGGAGTCTGAATAGAAAAACATATTATTTCATTGATTATTTTGCTCCTCATTTTTCTCCTTTATAGAAATTCTTAGAAGACAATAAACATGTAAATGTATGTTGAAATTAATTTTATAGAGGACTCTCATTTTATAATAATATACATTCCCTTTCCATTTCAATCCTAAAATATGGATTTTATAGAATTGATAATTATGGTTTAAAGGGGGAAAATGCTTTGAAGAAACTGTTTATTTTAAAATCTACATGATTTAATTTATGATCTTATTTTTTAACTTATATACTATAAAATCATCACCATGTGAAATCTAAACTCATTATTTTTCTCTTGACTATAAAAATTGCAAAAAGATGAGCAGAACTGAACACAAAAACTGGGAATTAATTGTGGAAAAAAATCCCCTAAAATTTTAAAAATAAAATTGTATTAATAAGTTTTTTCTTTTAAAAGTCAGTTGAAGGTGACTTAATAAATCATTTATAATTCTTTCTAAAGATGTTACTAGCATTATGATCAAGCAAATTCATTGCTATAAGATATTGATATTCTGATCAAATCAGACAATGTACACATAAATGACTTGACAAGAAATAAACTTTCTGTTTCTTGAAACTGACACTGTGGTATTGTAT
Source organism: Trachypithecus francoisi (assembly GCF_009764315.1). Classification (NCBI taxonomy): domain Eukaryota; kingdom Metazoa; phylum Chordata; class Mammalia; order Primates; family Cercopithecidae; genus Trachypithecus; species Trachypithecus francoisi. The sequence continues at coordinate 103,528,941 of NW_022681458.1, forward strand.
CAAGCTTAATTTTCGTTGAGATACATTGCATTGAATGGTGTTTAACAAAATACATTAAGAAAAATGAAATCACATAGTGTGTTAAAAAGAAGATCAAGGAGAATGCATATGAGCTAAATTTATTTGAAATGTTGGCCTCATTTTTAAATTAACTGCTTATTTGAATTAAATAGATTTGCTTTCAACATTCATTTATTGAGTTTCTTACAATTTATTAAAGAGAACTATTGAAAGGCTATGGGCTTTGAGTAAAATATAAGCTGCTATAATGTTTGCCAGTTGTAGAAAATGAGCTCCCTTGAATCTGTGAGATTAAGAGCTAAGTCTGGTTCACTGTTGCAATATCACTCCCAAAAAGGGATAGGCTTTTCTAGGTCAACTATAAAGTTTTTCTGAACAGGTAAATGGATGAATGAATGAAGGCTAGCAAATACATTCAGAAGAACGTTTGCAACAAAGGTAGTCTTGACTTTTTCTGAGGACAGTCTAAATACATTTACATATATATACATGTACACATTTTTAAAAGATTAAGATCAGCTTTATTTCTGGTTTTCACTAACACTTAAAATAGTCTCAAAAATTAAAGATTGAGGATTAAGAAAAAATATATGTGTGGGAATATAATAAAATCAGGGTTGTTATTATTAACTCAGAGGAATTCTCACTATGGCATCCCATACAGCTGCTCACAGCTCTAAGACTTCCTTCAGTCAAGGCAAAGAGGAAAATTGTTATCTGATTTACAGTGTCTTTAGAACAAACCATCTGTTCAGGGGAAGCTGAAATTTTCCTGACACTTAGATCTGAATGGAATTTCTCTTGTGAGTTCTTAGAGTTCTCTGACCTGAAATACGTCCATAGTAGATGTGTAAGACATTTGGTGGTGGTGTTTCTAATGGTGAATATAACAAAGACAATACAACAAGCGTAACTTACTTGAAATTTGGCCCAAATGCACTCTGAATGAAACTGGTATCTTTGATGAGCTAAACTATCCAGAGCAGTAGTTTTCATATGGAATGCAGATTCCAGGAGATTCTTGGAAGTGTGTCATAGTCTCCCTACAGGAAGATGAGGTGTGGAACTGATTAAAGAGGAAGTAAATCCAAGCAGAGATCACTTGGGTTCTCTGTGTAAAATTTAGGAAATGCCTCTGCTCCTGCACAAATATTTGAAAAAGAACTGATCTAAAAAAAGTTAGACAACCATGACTCTCAGAAAATCATTTCTGAATTTTTTCAAAAATAAGGTTTTTTTCTGATACAAAATGAGCAGTAGAAAATTAAAAAGTTTTTGTCTAGGATAAAAATATGACGGTCATGTAGGCTTTAATGCCCATTAGGCAAACAGCCATGTGTTTTCACAATCAGTTTGATAGCAGATAAAGTTATTGTCCTCTCAGAAAATTAAAGTACCTAACTGAGACACACTCTGAATTGGTGAAATGACATTTTTCATAACTGAGTATAAGCTGAGACCAAAAGGCATAGATTAAACAGAACCTATAAATTTTTAAAAAGAGAGGACATTAACCAATCCTTTATTAATATTTGATGAGCAAAAACTACTTTGTAGACTGAGAAGCTGAGAGAACAATGGTATACTTTTGAAATATTTGTTAGTGGAATATTTTTTTAGCTGCTACTGCTGACAAAAATGTCAGCATGAAAGACAAAGGAAAAAGTAGTTAACTAAAAAGCAACTTCATGGCTAAAGAGTAAAGGTTTGCAAATACAAATACACACTTGTATTTATATATGGGTATCTATACATGGATACATAGGCATAGATATATGCATAAAAGATTGAAATTTAAAAGTAGTGTACATTTATTCCTGAATAGCTATACAATATGCTATTCCATGACAGTAACATAGTCCATTTAATCCCACCTTTGTTTTGTGGAATTAATCTTTTTCCATTTTTAAATTTTTATTTAGCATGTGTGGCAGTTTTATGTGCCTAGGTGTTTTCTTGGAATGCTTTCCTATAAAAAAAATACTGAAGCAAAAATCGTAAGGTTTATAGAAGTCAATCATACATAGCATTTGATTAATTTCCAGAAGATTAAAGGCATTTAGGTACATACCTGCTACACTTTGATTCCCACCTTACAGCATATTCACCAGCATTGAGTGTCATCTATGTCAGTTTTCAAATTCAAATTAATAATGTTTTAATTTGCATCTCTATGCTTACAAGTAAGATTGAACATTCTTTTTAATTATATCATTCAATTCTGTCTTCTGTGAATTGCGTAGTTATTTACCCGTTTATCTACTTGAGTCTTAATGTTGATCTCTTTATGAGTTTCTGGTTGTTTCAAATATTAATTTTGAAATTAAAGAAAAGTTTATTTTTAAATGAATGGAGAAAAGATTTAAAATACCCCACTTTAAGTCAGGTTTCAAACCGATATGGTCATAAGATTCCCGTCACATCTTTAGACATTGTGACTTTAACAACTTCTACATTTTTATGAGACAACACATAGAAAAGAGAGTATTTTGGGATATCACCCTATCACCTTCCAATTTCAAAAAAAATTCTGAAAGGGAGTAAGGAATGTATTTAACATTATCACAATTTTTGTGGAATGATTTAAACTCTATATAATATATGCATTCAATGTTTTAAAAATCAATTAGCCCTAACATCCTGTGCATGTCTCTTCTCACTTCAAGAAGTACTCTCAGAATAAAATGCATCATAAATTGACCTTTTTGCCTAAATGAGGTCCAATTTATTCAGCTATAGTAATTGACTCAATAGAGTAAAGCAGAAGCATAATTAAGGTTGTGGCTATCACCAGAAAATCTGTATCTACAGAATAAAACATCTGAGCTGTTACCCATTAATTTGGAAAAAAAAAACCCAAGTGCTCTGTTTTCAAGATAGAGTCAGTGATGAACAAATATATTGTAACTTCAAATAAATCATGTCCATGATGAGTAGGTGAAAATAAACTAAGTGAAAAAGTAAAGTACATAGGTTAGATAAGCCGGCAGCCCCTTTCATCATTGAAGATCATATTTAATATTTTGTTTGCAAAACTATTGGAGAAGTAGGTGCAATGTAGTGGCTAACAGCATGGCTCAAAGTCAAGCTCCTTCACGAAGCAACTTTGGAAGCTCAAATAAGTTATATAACATCTCTTGGCTGCAGTTTCTTTGGGGGTAACCAGTAATAATGCAATCATCCCCTGGCACCAGTGGGGGAAATTTGTTTCAGGATCCCTGTGGATACCAAAGTTCACAGATGCTTAAGTCTCTTACATAAAATCATGTAGTATTTGCATATAACCTACACACATCCTCCCATATACTTTAAATCATCTGTAGATTAGTTAAAATACCTAATACAATGTAAATGTTATATAATAGTTGTTATACTGTTAGGGAACATTACCATATTCATTAGGAAACAATAAAAAGAACAAAAGGTCTGTACATGTTCAGGACAGAGGCAACCTTTTTTTTTTTTTTTTTTTTTTTGGTGTGTGTGTCCCCAAACTGTAAGTGGTTGAATCTACCGATGCAGGACCAACACCCTAGAGAGGCGGCTGTAGTACCTGTCTGTAGAGTTGTTGCTGTTGTCCCCATGCAGAGATTATGCATGTGAATTAGTTTATTCTCTACAAATGAGGTCATGGTAAGACCAAAGACAGAATTTTAGTGGTTTATAACTGAAGGGAATATTGAAATGTGCTGAAAAGTGTGAATATCATTAACATAAGTTCTTTAGAAGAGGGTGTTCATGTTACATCATGCATAAATGCAGTTAATTTTGCTGAAATGAAAATAGCTTCACTATTCTCACTAAAAACTTGTAGCTTATTTCTTTTCATAAGTAAAACATGTGTAGGTGTGGCAATGTACATATATATGCTTTCAGGTATGTAAAAGTGAGAAAAATTGCTTTTGCCCTTTATTTTTAAGTTTCATATAATCCCACATATGTTGTACACTCCTTGAGACCAGAACTTTTTTCCAGACCAGGACATAGGTCCCTAGCGTACTCATTAAAACTAGCAGATGAACACAGAGCATTCTTAGCAACAGGCTCATATTGATTGACGCAAATCTCGAGCCATAAATGGGAGACCTCAGCTGTCAGCCACATTTTCATAGCTGGGAGTAGTGAATTTTACCTATCCTCTATCATTTCGTTTGAGAATTTCATAAAACATGGGTGCCAGGGAGGTGAGTAGAAGTTATATGACTTTATGTTCTCTGAGGATTTCCAGAGTGTATTTTTAAGGCATTTTTCCTCTATAAAACTATTGCTACCTATAGCATTGCCATATGAATTATATCTTTAAAATATGTTATAAATATAAAAATTTGTAAATTATGTTTATAAATTAAAACTTCTATTGATTTTGATATTATGAATTCACCTTAACGTCTTTCAAGTGACAATGACTCTTTGAAAGAGTAGCTTACGACAGAAAATCTTTAATTATGTAAGCAATTCAAAAGCTGCTGCCTTCTAAATCAGTGAATCTCTTTGTCTTGATTATTTTAACCAGGCTCTCTCCATTTACATAATTTTCCCTTCCTGCAGTCAGTCCAATTACCTTATTTTCTTGTTTTATGACTCCACTAATAGATACATCATTTATAATCCACAAAACCAGCTTCCTATTCAATTTTATTTGTTTTTATCTCCATCTTCTTTTCCCTTAAATGACATTTGGAAATCAGGTATATTTAATGGAATTGCTTTCCTATCATTTGTGACACATTCAAATTCTTACTCAGTAAAAAACACTGAGACTTCTGTATTAGTGCTTTGGTTTTTAAATTTGATTTAATTTTGATTTGTTTTAGAAATTAATAGCAACACTGAAGGTGAGGCTATAGTCTCCTATTTGAAATTTTATATTTACCTAAAAACAAATCAAGCTGAAAAGTTAATGGTGTGATAAAAGTACACCGTGTTGATTAACAAAAAAAGACATTTTACTTTCTAAGACCAAACTAGTTCTGCATGGTGCAGATAAACCAGTTTCTCACTCTATGATCAAACATACCCAGGACTGCCAGGGAATGATTGAGAAGCTAATTTAATAAACAAGTAGCTAGAGCGAGTTCAATGAACTTTATATGAGAGAATGTGAGAATGGAATTTCCTAAGCTGAGTCCACGCCATGTGACTAGGTCAAGGGCTGGTCCGTGGAGTGCACTGTAACTGTAAAGCATCTTTATGGGAGGGACTGTGCGTGTGTGCTGGTGAATGGAAGCACACAGAGAGCTTCGTGCCCACTGGTATTTTATTCCCTAAGCTCCTGCATTTGAAGAAATAACTCTCTGTTTCATGGCAACTCACAGCAGATATAAAAATGGATTATTCAATAAATGCATTTAATTTGAACCCTAATATTCTCCAAAGTCAAAATGATTGGTTTTCTTTTACATCTTTAACACTTGCTTTGGCATTATGTACTGAAAGTATAACACTGAGTTAAGAAACTGGAGACAAGTGTGATAAACATGTTTTCTTTCTTCAAATTTGAGTTTACTGAAGAGAGAGAAAAAACTCCTGAATATACCACATGTATGTCATGCTTTCACAAAGGAGCCATGCAATTAACATGTTGACAGGGCATAATAAAAAAGCAAAGTTGTTCAAAAACTCAAGCAGAACATTTTTGATATTCTTAATAGTTTTTCTAAGTCCTTATGTGATAAGCACACCTATCAATCAAAATGAAAATAGAGAATAAGGACTATATGGTAATCCAATCATATGTATATAGCAATTAAGCTAATCATATATTATCGGAATACATTATTTAAAAGTTTTTGTTATTACATAGGGTTTTTGCTGGTGCCACTTTGCCAGCCAGAGACTTCTGCCCACTTGGCCCAGCAGGCTGTGCTCTGCTCACACTACCAGCCCAGATCTCATGCCCACTGAGGGTGAGCCAGGCATGCCAGCTGCTGCAGTGGGATGGGTAGCTTCAGGCACTGGCACAGGTGCTGGGTTCATTAGAGGCTGTGGTTGGACCACGTGTACTGCCAGTGGCTTCTGCCTTTGGCACTGGCATCTAAATGGGGGAACACAGTGGCACCCAAAAAAACTCAGAGACGCCAATGACTCTGGATCCCCAAAAGGGGTGTTATAGCATGTTACAATTCTGTCAGGGGAGTCCTGAGCTCTGGGCCCCAGAAGGGCCACAGCTCATTAGTGTTACAGTTTGTTCATTCTCACTGTCCACATGCTTTGGCAAATGCAGTCATGTCCCAGCTAGTTCGGTCTTGTTGCCATGCTCCGACCTGTGGCTCCTGAGCTGGCCCAGCCCTGCTGCCACTTCCTGTCCCATGAGGCAGCCTGCTAGCACCAGCGGAGGACAGGAGGGCAACAGTGTTACAGCAGCTCTTTTGGTACATGCCGTTCCGTGGGTCCTGGGTTCTTGTTCCATGTTTGAGAAGCATGAGGTTACATGGACAACCAAAGAATAAGCAAGGCAGAAAAGAGTTTTATTGAGTAATGGAACAGCTCTCAGTAGAGAGGGAATCCAAAGTGGGTAGCCCTACCTAAAGGCAGGTAGTCTCCCTGTGTGACTGAGTCCTGGGTTTTATAGGCTCAGAATGGGGGAAGTGCAGACTGTAGGTAACCTTGGAAAACACAGCATTCAATGCATTAAAATGCATCATTCAGAAAGAACCAATCAGGAAAGAGCAAGCAAAGAGGAAAAGAAGTTCTCACTGTGGTTGTGGACTCCATCCAGAACCAGCAGCAGCCTGGTTTACAGGCTTCAGGCTGTTTTTGGCTAGGAGGTCCAGTTTCACCAGGGACCTGGCCCTGTCTGCCTAGGAATGTGTCTGCCTCCTGCTGCTATCATTGTAAGTTTTATGGAAGATCCATCTTTCTATGACCTCTGAGAAAAAAGAATATTGTTAAAACATTCACTATATTCCTCAATATATTCAAGTAAGAAAAAATATTTTTGCTTTTCTGACTGCTTGAAATGCTGTGTCAATTTCTAAATGTAAACAACTCTAAAAACTGAAAACTAAAAGAAACCTTTTTTTGATCTTTATTTTCTCAAACTGCTGTGAGCTGGTCATGCATTGGAATAGGTGAAGACTGCAGAGACTTTTTCCCTGAGGTGGAAGTTCTGATGACAAGATCAGACCATTTGCTCCTAGATCTAGGTGACTCCAGCACTGCATCTTCCACCTACCCAGAATTTATATTTGACCTATTTCCAAAACTTTCTACTTTCATGGAGCTATGAAAGAATGTAAATGTGGGCCTGGGTTATAGGGGTATAGTCCATCTGTCTGTGAGTATCCTATTATGTTGCAGTAACATATAATATAGCATCTGACTATGATATATTTATAGTTAGAACAAATGATTTCTCATTATTCCAGCTTGAGTTTTGGAAAGTGTGTGAAATTGTGTCTAGAGTGTCTTTGTTTCTCTTCACACACAAATGTGACTTTAATTTCAACTCTGACATTTAACCTGCTCAGTATCCTTGGGCAATGGCTCAAGGTCTCTAAGCTTCAACATCTCCATCTGCCAAACTGTGATAATACCAATCTTGAAGGACTGCCTTGAGAACTCTAGAAAATGTCCACTTATCACAATGATCACAATGCACAATTCAAAAGAGTTGCTTTACAAATGACAGCTTTCATTACTATTTGTGTTGTTTTTAAGTGAAAACCACTAACATATTGAGGTCATCTACTATCTGGGGCCACTGTACCTCCACCGTCTAAGTGGCGCCTGCCATTTAATGGGCATTCAATGTGTGCGAATTTGATGAACGAAGGGACAGTGCCTCCCGCAAAATACATAGTAATTATCTATATTATCATTCTTCACATGTTCCTCTCCAAATCTGTGTGTTCTCACTGCCATCTGCACACTGAATTCCCAGCTTTTTGCTCTTGCCATAAAGGTCCTCTCTATTGAAATGTTCTTTTTCTCTCTCTCCATCCAAAATTAACCAATTATCTGAGTTAACATCTGAAGTGAAGCTTTCTTAAAGAAACCAGCCTTCTGAAACTTCTGATCTCATAATCTTTCTCTTGAATTTTACCCTTTAATTGTGTTCATTTTGACTTTATATACTATATTGACTTGTCTTCACACCAAAAGTATGTGTGTTGGTGGTGGGAGGGAAAGGACCTCACTGTGTTTGAACCAATCATAAAGTATTACTTAGTTTATTTGTTAGTTTTCTATTGCTGCTGTACCAAATTAATACAAACTTAGCAGCTTAAAACAACAGAAAGTTCTTACCTTACAGTATTGGAATTCAGAAGTCTGAAATGGATCTCACTGAGCTAAATAAAATTAACATGTCATTTGTGCTGCATTTAGTTCCATTTTCTTGCCCTTTTCAGTTTCAAGAGGCTACTCACATTCTAGGGGTTTGTCCTTCATTCCGTCTTCAAAATCAGCAAAGGCCAGCTGAGTTTCTCTCAAATCACATCCTGCTGATACTGACTTTTCTGCCTCTCTCTTCCACATTTTAGGACACTTGTGATTACTTTAGACTCATTCTGATTAATCCAGGATAATCTCTGCAACAGAAGGTCTGCTGACTAGAAACTTTAGTTACATCTGCTATGATAATGGTAGCCCTGTTTTCATGTAACCAAATCTATTCACGTGTTCCAGGAATTAGTACAGGATCATTTTTGGGAAGCCAATATGCTGCCTACCATAGTTCACTATTCTTAAGACCCTCTTTGCAGTCAGCTAGCATAGCCTGACTGAAATCTCACCCCTGCCCTATGTCTTACTCTAGTTTGTTTATTACTTGGGGATAATTTAGATTCCCTAGTTCTAACACTTAAGCAACTCCAACAAGACCAAGACCTCACTGGTAGCCATTTCTTGCATCTATTTCCCTAGTTTAGACCTCCTTGTTCAAGTTTGTACCTCATATCTTTAAGTCCAGCATCTGCCTTGTTCTAAAATTTTCATTTCTAGAGCCAGAGTTCTGCTTTTATTCTGTACTGTGCTTGGGCCTCTCATGTGGCCTCCATATATGACTCTTCCGGGACTCTCAGTCACTTTGTTTCCACATATCCAATGGCCACCTATTGTTACATCATTTGCTCAGATTTTCTGAAGTTAACCATCTGCTTTGATTAGCATCTTCTCCATTACTGTGCCCTGAATTCTAGCTTCAATCCACCACAGAGACGTGGCAATATGGTACCTACAACATTTTGATCGATGAGTCCAAATCTTAAAGCCTCTCTCTTTAAATGTAATCTCCATTTGATTGTTTACATGAGTATTTTTCTCCCCTAGCTTAACATTCCTTTCTTTGACTCTGGCTCATAAACAAATTTCCATATGCTCTTTATTACTCCTTAGGAACTGGAGTGATAGCAAAGCAGGAGAGGCTCAGGACACAAAATCTGAGGAGAGAGGATCAACACTTTCATATCCCTGAGAGTGCATGTCTCTGTAAATTTTACATTCTAGTCTCTTCTTTTGCCTCATACTCATCCAGTCATTGTGCTTTACCCTCACATTTAAAGGAAATTATTATTAAATCTTTACCATCTCTGTTCACTTTATTTCTCATTATTGGTAAAGTGAAAGAAGAGTTTTACTGTGTCCCACAAAAGAGAGTGTGACCCCTTAGAATGTTCTTCAAATGGGAGCACAGTCTGTCAGCCCCATCAGACCAATCTCTCCATGACACATCAATCTCTAATTCTCTACCATTACCTGGCTTATCTCCTTAATCTGCTAACTCTGACTTCCCCTACATGACCTTTAACCTCTACTTTCCCCACTCTGACCTGTCAACTCTGACATTCTCTCACTAAGACCTGTCACACTCAACTTCTCCCACCATGACCTTTGACTTTTCTACCAAAAGTTTTGATTGTATTATTTTCTTTAGGGAAGTTCCTTGCAGACACTGAAATTGTATTGCACTAATCTATTCCTTTGGCTGGATTTGAGATTTCATGGCTAGGAAGAGTAAGAGAAAATTATCATTAATTTGAATTACCCTGGAACTTGAGAAGCGAGGATAGAAAGCAGTTCCTTACAAACCATCCTCCACCTAGGTGACTTCATCCATTCCATGCTATAATAAATATCCATCTGAAGAGTCCCTGCTGCATTAGGCTTCTACGGTTTACTCTATTTTTCATCAGTTTTTATTTGTCTACTGACATTAATTGATTCTAATGAAATTCTTTGGGCTTTTATACTTGCAGAATTATTTACACAGGACAGAGACCAAAATGTTGCTTGTCTGAGGTTTTCCTCCAGGATCATGAGATGCTAAATTTTATGATAATTTCTTCTTTACTGGGATGCAATTAGATTATTTCATTTAGGTCAATTGATAATATAAAGAGAGCACACTATTTTTGAATTTCAGGTCTATTTTAATGATTTTTCTCCTTATGGAAATATTTCAATTATTAATTATTTACATCACATTGAAATCCTTCACATTTATATTTTCTCAATTAGGAATCCAAAGTTGCTGTTTTTACTCTAAAATTAGAAGTCAAAATTAACCACATAATAACAACACAAATGGTGAAATATCTTTATAAATGAAAGTAAAATTGTTTGCTAATAAATTCAAAATTCTGATTTTTTTCTCATTTTTATTTTTATTGTTTAAAAATGAAAACAATAAAATGTTTATTTTTATTGAATATTAAGCTTTATTCTTTTAACCTGACATAACTTGGTTTCATGAACTGTTATTTCTCCGGTCTTGTTAGTTCTAAAATAACATTAAAGCAGCAGAATTTTCCTAGGGAATCTAGAAAAAAAGACATTCAGCATAACTTACTTCGAAATTATTTCTTTAGATATTTTTAAAATTGAAAAAAAAATGGAGAGAGAGAAAGAAGAAGAAAAAACAAAAACCATAGCAACTCTTGTTGGGAAAATATGTATTGCATATTCAGAAAATATGCTTCTAAAAATGCTTATAAATAAAGAAAATGAGTTTGTCCTAAACATAAACTATATTTGACAGTTACTTTTTTAAAGGTTTTCTATTTTTTACGTTATTTCAAGTGTTTGGGAGAATGTCTCAACTAGACATTAGTTTATTTTTAACATTTTTGCATCCGTTAGGGTTCAGTCAGGGAAGCATGGCTTCTGAATATTAAGGGAATACGGAAAATGTGAAAGGAGTAAGATCATGTACATAATGAGAAAAACTGAGGAAATAAAAATCTGGATGGCAGAATTTGAGAATTAAAGACAAAGTCACTAGCTTACTCCTCTGGAAAACCAGTACAAGCGACCAAATCTGAACTTGCAGCAAAATCCAAGAAGCCACGTCTAGCTGCTAAAGTGGGATCACAAAAGTTGAGCTCATGCAGAGTTCTTTGGGACTGTAACCTCTGTGTGCCCACCACCTCTGTAGGGCCACAGACAAGCTGAGGATGAATCTGGGCCACTGCTAGCCAGCAGGAGGTGGGGGCAAAATGGGAAGGACAAGAAAAGCTAGAGTTCACTGGGAAATTCTGCATTTGTCTGTCATTGTATCTAACCCCAAAACACTTCCAAGAATTCAGACTGCTGCTTCACTTTGCCTTTAAATTTTATGCAAGTTCCTCTTTTGGTCAATTTGAACCTGGAAGCACAAACGAAAAGTGACTTAGGGAAACAAGGTTCTCAGCTTAACGAGTTAAAATCTAGCACACTATTGCTCCTTATTTTCTAGTCCTTGATGACTAGAACGTATATCTCTCAAGAAGCCATAACAACAAACACTACCAAGTCAACTGGCAGGAGCCGTGGATTGCTCTGAATAACAACAGAAGTTGAACTCATGAATGCTTTTTTCAATCAAAGTTAATTGAACCCAAGTATCTTGTATTTATAAGTAATTTAATAAAAATATTTAATCAGATTTTGCCACTTACTTTCTGTGTGACATTGAATAAATCCACAAAATCTCTGATTCTCTTCCCATTTATAAAAAAAGAAATGTAAAAAAAGAAAAAAGAAAATTTTAAAAATCTCTGAATTTCAGTTGTTTATTTGTAAAATGAGCTTATTAATATTATAACTGCTTTAAGATGGTCCTGTGGTTTGCATATGGTTTGGTTGTACCCACCAAAGCTCATGTTAAAATTTAGACCCCTGGGTGTTGGTGTTGGGAGGTGGGGTTGAGTGGGATGTGTCTGAATCATGGGGGCAGATGCCTGATCAAAGGCTTGATGCTCTTCTTCAGATAGTGAGTTCTCACTCTGGTATTACTGGATTTGTTCTTGCAGGAATGGATTAGTTTCCCTGGAGAGTGGGTTATTATAAAACCAGTATGCTCCTTAGGACTTCTTTTTTTTTATTGGCACATGTCCAGTTTCCCTTTAACCTTCCCTTCCATGTTATGAAGCAGCACAGGAGCTCTTCCTAGAAGCCAGGGCCATGCCCTTGAACTTCTAAAGCTGCAGAACCATGGGCTAAATAAACTTCTTCTCTTATAAATTAGCCAGCCTCAGGTATTCTGTGATAGCAACACAAAACAGAATAGGACAGATGGGTTCCTTAGGAACCTGTCTTGAGATGAGTTTTTGTGTGATATATTAGCAATTGTTCATAGAAAAATCTGGCAAGGGAGGATTGAGGTGGGAAAGAAAGGGAAGGACATCAGACAAGAATGAATTGTCACATAATGTACAGAGTAGAGTTTGATTTAATCCCACATGAGACTGCGATGACAATGTAAGACACATATCAGAGTTGACTCAACCAGGGGACAAGAGAAATGGAGAATTTATAATCTGCACCATCAACCATGGGCTAAGACTCTCTTGGAGGAATGTCCCAAGAACTCACCTCTCCACGTCCATGGGCAAAGGAGTCTGGCAACATGAGGGTGGACCTCTTACAAGGAAACATAGATGTTGGTTGTTGGTCTAAAGCATGGGGAAGCAAATATGCAAGAAAATGATAACAGAATCAGAGGGGCTACAATCAGAGTGACTCATATCTGCTGTAATACTTTCAAAGGTTTTTTGAAGGTACTTTAAACCCTAATTTAACATACATATTTAGAGTACATAGAAAGTTAACTAATACAGAGTAAGCATCTAATATCTAGTCAATACTAGTAGCAGCAGAAACAGAGGCACTGTCAATCTAAGAGCATCCCAAATAAGTCCTATCATGTAAGACAAGGAAAATATTCTTATTTTTATTTTTATGTTTTTATTATTATACTTTAGGTTCTGGGGTACATGTGCAGAATATGCAGTTTTGTTACATGGGGATACATGTGCCGTAGTGGTATGATGCACCCATCAACCCATCACTTACATTAGGTATTTCTCCTAAAGCAATCCCTCCTCTAGCCCCCCACCCCTCAACAGGCCCTGGTTTGTGATGTGGCCCTCCCTTTGTCCATGTACTCTCCTTCTTCAACTCCCACTTATGAGTGAGAACATGCGGTGTTTGGTTTTCTGTTCTTGTGATAGTTTGCTGAGAATGATGGTTTCCAGCTTCATCCATGTCCCTGCAAAAGACATGAACTCATCCTTTTTTATGTCTGCACAGTATTCCATGCTGTATATGTGCCACATTTTCTTTATCCAGTCTATCATTGTTGGGCATTTGGGTTGGTTCCAAGTCATTGCTATTGTGAATAGTGTTGCAATAAACATACATGTGCATGTGTCTTTATAGTAGAATGAGTTATAATCCTTTGGATATATACCCAGTAATAGGATTGCTGGGTCAAATGGTATTTCTAGTTTTAGATCCTTGAGGAACCACCACACTGTCTTCCACAATTGTTGAACTAATTTACACTCCCACGAACAGTGTAAAAGCATTCCTATTTCTCCACATCCTCTGCAGCATCTGTTGTTTCCTGACTTTTAATGATCACTATTCTAAATGGCGTGAGATGGTATCTCATTGTGGTTTTGATTTGCATTTCTCTAATGACCAGTGATGATGAGCTTTTTTTCAAATGTTTGTTGGCTGCATAAATGTCTTCTTTTGGGAAGTGTCTGTTCATGACAAGTTTGGCTTTGGTAAAAATAGAAGTGAGGCTGGTAAAGCTATATATATATATACATATATACACACACACACAATGAAACTATGACACTGTAGGGGCAAAGTCAATTCTGACTCTGCAAGTTTATCAAAATAGACTGTGAACCTATTGTGATTTAAACAGTTTGTTGTTTCCATGAGGATAGACAAATAGCTAAATGGAACACAAATGATTGGAAGGCAGTTAAGAGAATATATAAGAACATACCACATAATAAAAAAGGCAATTTCAAATGATAGAGGGTTGTATTCAGTAAGTAATGTTGGAATTATTGGCAATCCATTTACAAGTAAAATAATTTTTTATCTCATGCAATATATAAAAATAAATCTCAATTGGAATCATGATATAGAAACTTCAAAATTGAAACTAAATATAAGAATCTTGTGTTAAGGTCTTCTGGAGAAGAACACAAATTTTCTCATTCTGTCATAAAAATTCATGGTAGATTTGACAACTTTTTTTAAATAAAGGAGAAAATAACATGCACAAAGTATTTGAAGCACATACAGCCAAAAAAGCATCAATAACCAAAATGTATTATTATTGTATATTCTCAATATGAAAATAAAAAGAAACTAATAGAAAATGAAAAATATGGGTTTATAATACACATAAAAATAATCAAAGCACTAATAAATAAATGTAATGCTCAAATTCCATAATAGTAATAAAATAAACAAATCATATAACTTTTTTTTTTTTTTTACTTATTAGATAGGCAAGAAAATAAGAAAACTTAAAATACAGTAGGAGCTAGAATGTGAGGAATAGATAGTCTCATATATGTGTAGTAGTACTGAAAAGTCATATTGATATACACTTTAGGGAGGAAAGGTATCATTGTTTATCAAAAAGCAGAGCTGTTTAATCAGCAACTTCATGTGTAAGTATATCCTAGAAACACACACATTAAGTGTACAGGAAAGCATGTATAGGAATATGTGCTGCAACATTGCTTTTAGTAATGACATTTAGAAATAATCTAAATACTCATCAAAAGATAATTGATAAAGCAGTGTATGATATGTCCATACCAAGAAATATAATGCAGTAATGTAACAAACTTAGGTCTTCATCCATTTATGTAGAGTAATTTTCATAACATAAGTGTAAAAAGTGATTTTTATAATAAAAACATTCATCACAAAATTATCTATTTATAAAAATACATACAACCATAAATATGTTTGTCTATACAAGTTGAAAGCATGTACTCTTCTTAAAGAACTCAACAAACTTACTGTTTGGAAAATGAAGCAACCTACAGTCTCAAAAGTTTTGCAGATTTGGGGCTTATGATAGTATTTAATAAATGGTAGCTACTGGTTCAAATCTGGAAGCCAAACAATATTTGGTCACCACAATGTTTTATGCTCATTTTTTTAACTGAGCAATTATTAGATGAAACATCATGCGAGTCATGTAAGAACTTGGACTTGCCAGTCTTTCTTAAAAATCACATTTGGCAAGAGTAGGCAAGAATGATGCAAGGCAGGTGAACCTTCAAGTCTACAGTGTCCCTACTGACCCTTTGACTCCCTTTTATTACCTTCTTTGTGTCTATAGGTTTTAAGGTTTTTGTTTCTTTGACTATTTGTTATCGCTTTATTTAATATATAAAAACCTTGACTTGAACAAGCTTCCTTGTATTCTAAGCTACTGTTAGAACCAATGATCATATCTGCAAAATAATGAAATAAACATGTCTTAGTGCTCCCCAGTGGATGCTTATATATAATGTCTTATATATAATATATTTATATAGAGTGTTTATGCATAGAATGTCCCTAGTGTCCATCACAGTATGCCAGGCACATCAGAAAGCATCAGTGAAAGAATGAATGAATTTAGAGTGGAATCAATGGCTGTGGAGCAGAGTAAAGACAACTAGTTAGATCTTAGATCTCATTAGCTAAAGATTATCTTTAAGCTAAATAATTATATTTATGGTTTAATACTCTAGAACAGTTGAAGTTTTAAGAGGAAACATAAGGTGATTAAGGCTCTCTGTGGCAACAGAAACGTCCTTTCACTGGCTACTTAGAAAATCTGTTCTCCGTCTCTTGATGAGATGAGAACCAAATTGGCAGAAAAAAAAAAAAAAATACGAGTGAAACCTACTCACTCCTTAGGTAATTCTTAGTTATGCAAAACGATTAGGTCAAAATCCAAGCCCATCTTTGCTGTTTTCAAAGATGAAATGAAGAGTTTGTCTTATTGTCTCTCATTCTGGAAAAATCTTAGGTTTAAACTGAGAAGTACGTTAATTTGAAATAAAGCAGTGGACTAACATTTCACAGTCTCAACTGACTCTACAAATAAGTTGAGTAACCTGACAATGGGTCTTTTCCCTTCAGTCAGAGCTAATTGAGACCCATATGTCTCATAGTCTGCTTTAACCGTTATCTACGTGTAAGGTATAATTGACTTGGGAGATGAATACACAGGACATCAGGATTAATTCCGTAAAATTTCAGCTTTAATCTGATAGCAACTCTAAATTCAGAGACAGCAACTTAAAGTATATAATTTATTTTTTAACAATTTCATTTGATCTGTCACTTGATCTTTCTCTTTTGAGCTAAATGGCCCCAGCATATATACAGGGAAACTTGCAAGAAAGTGAAGCCTTACTTTTTAATTAGAGCAAATGTGTTAAATGGATATAAAGTAATTTAAATACAGCAGAGACCTCTTAAATCTCTATCAATAAATCTGTAACTGCAGCAGGTCTCTCTCTGCACCATAGATTTTGTTAAGGTTGGGCCTGAAATACAACAGTTAAATGAATATGTTGCTAATGCAATCAAGTTTTGGTAACTCATGAGAAAGTAATTCCTCAAGGTACATGACTCACTTAATAATTTAAGATTTTGGTAGACTTGATGACAGAACCAATGAGCTCATCATAGACTACAAAATAAAGGAATGCAGTACCTGATCCAAGTATTGTATTTCTTAACTTCATTTTAATTAGCATATTATTTATTTTGTACAATGAAAAGTGTTTGGATGACAGGCTATTCCTATGTGGTATTTCTATAGACTCCATCCAACATTCTTGTTTCCTACATGATTGATGACCAGCTTGGTTCTAACTATATATTCAGCATTTGAATAGAATGCTTAATCATCCAACTAGTCGCAGCTTCATCGTATATAAGACATATTTACTACACGTGGGAATTTATTTTGAAGAACAGTGATCAGCATAAAAAAGAGTTAGTCAGATTTTATAAATATACATTTCTACTTACTTTATTTTATAGGCAAAATTTTGTTCTGGACACATTGTAAACACTAGCCAATGTATGTAATGTATGTTACAAAAGAGAGAAATAATTTGATGAGATATAAAATTTGTGTTTCTTTTTTAAACTTGACATTTACTATACATTCTTTTTGTCAGATAATATAAAGAGCAATATATTTCATATTTGTTTTCCTTTTTATACTTTTATTTTTTATTCTATTTATTAATTAATGTATTAATTTATTTATTTTTGAGACAGATTATCATTCTGTCCCCCAGGCTGGAGTGCAATGGCATGATCTCTGCTCACTGCAACCTCTGCCTCCCAGGTTCGAGCAACTCTCCTGCCTCAG
This sequence comes from Trachypithecus francoisi, assembly GCF_009764315.1. Lineage (NCBI taxonomy): Eukaryota > Metazoa > Chordata > Mammalia > Primates > Cercopithecidae > Trachypithecus > Trachypithecus francoisi. The sequence goes on from NW_022681458.1 coordinate 103,546,588, forward strand.
CCTCCCAAGTAGCTGGGATTATAGGCACCTGCCACTACACCTGGCTAATTTTTTGTATTTTTAGTAGTGATGGGGTTTTGCCATGTTGGCTAGGCTGATCTTGAACTCCTGACCTCATGTGATCCACCTGCCTCAGCCTCCCAAAGTGCTGGGATTACAGGCATGAGCCACCATGCCCGGTCCCTTCTTACACTTTTAGTTTACCATTGTGTTTTGCTTTCTTTTTTTAATCCAGTGTTCTATATAGTATACAAGTTCCCTCCAATACTAGAAAAATGTCTTTATTTTCAGAGCTTTTGGAATTGAATGTTTAAAAGTCCTTTAAAAAAATTAAATGTGTCTGCTAGACTCCTTTATGTATGTTTCTTACAGCTCATTAAAAATTCTAATAGTTTTCCCCTCACAGAAATATTCTTGGCTTTTATTCAACAGATTGTTTTGCTCTTTAGGTTACATGAAACATACTGCATTCTGCACTGTTTTTAGAGGGAGCAGAAAAGGTTGTTTTAATTTAATACAAGCTAACTTCTGTCTGTAGAGAACTTCGAGACAATAATAGGATTATACCAGGTAAATAACAGGCGTCAAGTAACAATGTAGTTGTAATGCCATTCATGTTACATATTTTCTTAATCTAATTTGGGTTCAAGATCAACAATACTTTTCACATAATACTACAGAAGCCAAAGTGGCTCTCTGCATCCTCTTTCTGCACCCCTAGAATAACATTTCTTAAAGTGCTATCTGCGGCTCCTACACCTTAGACAGATTCACCTGGAGTACTTGTTTAAAATGAATACCATCAGGTATCTCTCAAGATGTAATAAATCACTGATCCACAACTAGGCTGGGACCTGGGAACCAACATTTTAACAAGCTTCTCAGGTCATTGTTATACATGTATATTTTTAGAAACACTTCATACAATCTTCTCTGATACCTGAAATCCTTTTGGCAAATTTTAAAACTTTGAGTCAGAATGTGAGCCAGAGCAGTTAGAAATAAATTCTCAAATATGTAAAGACTTTTTATGTTGCGGTTTTATGAAAGTAATAATGAATTAGTGATGTCAGTGTTACTGAAAAGTTTCAATAATGCTCCTCCCTGAAGAATGACAATAATACACAAATTCTACATGTTTAAATAAGAAAGAATGACTATGGGTAAAACGTGAAGGTGCTTAAGTTTAAAGCTATGTCTCTAGGTTCAGGGTATCCTACTATTTAAGGGATCTGTTGCATCATTTACACTTGGAGATTTCTGACATGTTTATTTTTTCCAGGATAAAAATTTGGGGTTGATATGTTTTCTTTATACTTAGATATTTTGATTTCTGTACCTTATGTCTAGTTGTGAAATACAACAATTTAGTATTTCCAATGAAAATGAGTTTAGGTATCATCAGAGAGCTGAATGAAAATCCTCACTGTGCTGCTGATCCTGAAATTACTATATATCCACCACTGCTCTACAAGCGATATTGAATGAGCCATAAAAATAGCATTTTCAGGCCGTTTCTTCCATTTTTTTGGTAATGCCATTCTTCCTTGGGGCCAAGCCCCAGTGGGTTGACTGTAGCTGCTCAATGACAGGGTCTGGGAACTGATGGGAACAGATTGGTCAATCCTCACTCTCGCCATCATTCCTGGGACCTGCCTTGTTATAGTAGACGTCTATAGGAGAAACTTCTTGTTTCTCCTTCAATAAGAGTTTATTGCTTTTAGCTTCTGAAACCCAGAACACCTAAAACCCAAAGCCCAAACTGTCTGTAGGCCACAAGGAGATAGAGAAGAAAAGTGTTGACAAGTTTTATTCAGATCTTACTCCAACCATTCATGTGAGTGTAAGAGAATTTGTGAAAACGCCAGTTATAGAAGATACTGCTTTCAGAAGGTTTAACAAATTAGTGAAATTTGACTTTAAAAACATTATTCCAATTTATATCTATTCGGAGGAAAACTTTTTCCATTTATGCCTCATTGCCACAAAGCATCATAGTCAGAATGTGTGTTATTAAAATGTGTCAGGTTATTATGTGTCTTTGAAGTACAACATTCTTAATTAAGAAATGGCTCACCAGATATCAAGTCCCTATAACACAATTCATTAGCTATATGACTTTGGTAAAGTATCTTAACATTTATAAACCTTGTTTTTTTCATTATAAAAATTCTGTTTATCTCTTAGGGTATGTGAAAGGATTGAAACTGTAATATGTCCAAAACTTTTAACATAGCACCTAACACATAAGTCAAAGTTCAATATAAAATATCAAGTATCATTATCATGATTAGCATAATGTGGTGATTAATAGTAGTTTGCATTTTGCTTAACATCAAGATTAGTTTATGTTGATTCATTCATCAGTCTTACTTTTGTAGTTGTCTAAAGTATTACAATACCAAGTGTTAAACAAACCACTGAAGTGTACGTATTCTTTACACTTTATCATTTAATTAAGCTGAGAAATAATACATTACAGGTAGAATGCTCAAAAGTGATACAGGTTATTTAAAAATAAATCTAATTTATATTTAATTGAGGAAACAAAGCATACTACAGAATTATGTTGCATTTTCTCAGAGTGTATAAATTCTTCCAGTTTATCAGTCATTCCATTTTCCTTGCATTCACCTTGGTGTGGAACAAACTTAGATTACTTTCAGAAAGCAGGATAAGCAATTTCCTATGAAGCCAAATCACTGGCCTGAGATTTTATAAGTTTATGCTTTATAAAAGCTGAAAGTTACCCTTAGAAACTCATCAATATTATTGTACTCACATTGTTCATGGGACTAATAGAAGAAACTAAATATTTCTAAAAGAGTTAAAATGTACATTAGCATACTTATGGTTTTTAGATGTCTAATTGTAATGAAAAATATTCAGCTTCATTTTCTCAATGTTTCTCTTCTTTAAAACTCTATACATCTCTTATATTCATGTACTATTTTTTACAAAATATTTATTAGCATATTGAAGAATACATTAATGTTTTATCAAGCAAGGTTTTGGAAAACATTAATCTCTGACAACAACTTCCTTTCTAGAGAGGGAACTGAGAACTTGCAAAATTAAGAGAATTATATAAGGGCAAAGTCATTAGTGAATCTGTTTGTGGATGTGTGTGTGTGTTTAGTTTTTAAATGAACCACATAATCAGGTTCTTCTTGTTTTTTAATCCACCTGAACAATTTTGAGAATTTGAGTCATATAAAGATCAAGCAATTTTTTTCCAGAAGTTTCTTATTTGGACAGAATATAGTTTTCCCGCCATAATGAGCTAATGGTAGCTTTTCAATAATATTTGTTGATGCCTTGATTACTTTTGAAGCAGTCAGATAGGCATTGCTAAAAAGACCTTTAGTGTTTTAGTTTCAAGAGCACTGAAAAACTGTTATTTTAATTGCACTCAATTCTCTTTCCTCCCATGGAAAAAAAATGCATTAAATTGATGTAGTCAGCTGTAAATCACATTCTGTATCCTTGACCTGGTTTTCAAGTAGTCTATATTGCAGGTGGAGAGCAGGTGCTCCTACCCTTTGTAGAAATGTATGTGCATGCTGTTTGCCTTTATACGTATTGCTGAATTTAGTGCCGAATAAATGTTGTTTAATTCTGGTCCATGCTTGGGGTCTACTCCTATAAATTAAACTTGACAAAGCAGGGGATGTTTTAAAAACCAACTCTGTGAATTTTCAAAACCCATCTTATTTGGGAATAATGTGTAGAGAATTGAACCCCGTGTGGGCATCAGTAGAGTATATTAACTACAGAATATATTTGTGCGGGAACTTTGTAACTACTTTGAATCTGTAGGTTTAGGATCTTATCTCGTCAAATAGGGTAATTATTTGTCCAGATCGCCCAGTGAATTTCCTGTGGGCATTTTTTCTTTCTATTCTTTTTTAAAAATGTTTTTCACTAAGGTCATGCTTACTTTGGATTAACTAGGCATGTAAACTTCAGTGGGAACCAGGCAGAATTACAGTATACTCCAGTAGAAAAAACATCATAATTCTCAGTCTAGTTTAATATTTTGGGAAAAAATCCACCAGACACGAAAGATGGGATACAGGTCCTCTGATCTAGTTTGTTGGAATTTGTATTTGCTGTATGTAAAATGGCCATTGCTATATATAATATGTGTGTGGTGTGTGTGTGTGTGTATATATATTTTTTTTAAGGAGAGATGGTTCTGTTTTGTAAGGCCGTAGAGTTTTTATTGACTACTAAATCTGAGTAGAGGACAAGAAACACTTAATTGCTTTTAATAACAATGATGAGAATTTTAATAACATGAAAACACATTTCAAAAAAATAGCCCATGTGAATGAATTTTCTTGGTCTTAAAAAGGGAGCGTTTCTACCAGTTCTTTAGACAGATCCCTGGGCTCTTTTCACCTATGTCAAAAAACATCATGGACAGGTGACCACAGAGGTGCTTCTGTAATTTTCCATTGCCAGCCAAATATGTCTATAGCTAGTCCTGATTAGGCCCGTTACTTCTTCTTCCCCAGGAAATAGCACAGAAATAGTTACTGTGGTGACTGAGCCTGTACCTACAGTGCAAGTAAAAGATACCTGTCTGGTTCCCTAGCTTTTCTCATTCACGGACTCTCCCAGCAAATCACTTTTGGTGATTTTGTTGGCTTGCCCTCTTAACAATTGCCCTTCTGTTGTCTCCCAGAAACACCCCCTTAACTGAAATGAAGGCTACTGTCTAGAGTCAGCTTCTCCAAGCACGCCAAGCCCAGGACCCAGAAAAAACTGAAGACTTGCCTTGAGGTCAACAGGGTGACAATTTATGTATATAAGAGCCAAAAAGGTAAGATAAATGTTTGAAGGCTAACTTAATTATATATACCTGATTTTGACACTAAGGTTGCTTAAGGCACAAGACAAAATATTTTTAAAAACCTGAATCAAGATTCTTTCAGGTCTCTTTGAAATCCTTTTTGTTTCTTCTTCTTCTTTTTTTTTTTCTTTTTTCTTGGTTGAACCAAGTTCTGATCAAGAATTTTTAATCTTAGGTCAAATTTACTAGTGAAGGTTTCTAAGTAGATAAGTGAGTACTTGGTTCATATTTAATTTTAATGAGCATTAAGGGGTTCAAGTGTATCAGGGCAGCATGATACAAAGCAATGTTTTTTGGTGGGTTGTCCTCAGGCTACCTACATTAGAACTACCTGAGACTATTAAGGTGAGGCTCAGAAATTTTTATGTGACAGCAATTGCTCTGCCAACCAATGTCTGTGTCTCATCTGTGTAAGGAGCCTATGGGTTTTGGAGAAATATAGTCCTGGTGTAGTCATTTTCTACTCATAGAATCTTGAAGAATCATGTAACTTAGTTGAGTCTTTGGCTTGTTATATGTAAAGTAGAAATGATACAGCTCTGATGAGTAGAGGAACACCAGGTTCTTTGCCTTGAGTCGAATTAGGAAAAACGACATGGACACACGTGGAGTAGTTTTAAGGAGCAGGGAGTTTAATAGGCAAGAAAGAAGGGAGGAGGGCAGAAGAAAGAGACTCCCCAGTACAGAGACAGAGGGAGGGGGGTTCCAAAGCCGAAAGAAGAAACCCCACACTTAGGTATTATCAGCCAGCTATATTTGATGGCTGGAGGAGGCGGTGTCTGATTTGCATAGGGCTCAGTGGATTGGTTTGATCAGGCATGTCATTCATGCAGCCCACGGAAAAAACTGGCCCTACCCCCCTAGCTTTTAATACGCAAATGCAGGGCACTATGATTTTCCACACATGTGAGGATATGTGCGGGTGGCCATGCTGCCAGACACATGTACGGGCAAGGGCAAGAGGACAATGGTAGGAATCACCACGTCGGGTGGACCCAGTTTCTAACTGCTTGCATTTGCATATCAAAGGTTGCCTGCCTGGGTCTAAGAGCCAGGGCCTTCATGCTAGACAAGAGCTGCGAAAAACCTTCCAATGAGCCCCTTTTCTCCTATGTGCCTAAAATAATTTCTTAATAACTTCTACCACAGAAATATTTCCAGAAGGTCAAGATTGTTTGAGAAAATGAAATGAGACACTATAGGTGAAGTGCCCAACCAAGTGCTTAAAACATTGTGTATGCTCAGATTTAAAATAAAACTCACTTACATACATTTCTTTCTGGATTCTGAGGTAAGCCTGGAAATATGTTCACATGTCATGTGCTTGCCAAATTTACAAAATTAAGATATTTTTGCTTCACTCAGTTAAGTCTATTGCTCCTTCTACTATCATTTCTACAATGCTGCACTCCTCCTTGTATCTACCTGTGCAATATGACCACAGGGATTTTTAAGATTTAACTAAGGAATGTTGAATTGAGAACATTGTGCTTGAGTTGAGTGTAGGAAGCAGCTGACCAAGAGTAGACTTGGCTTCCAGGACTATGCCCACTTTTTACATTGAGGACCACACCCCTCCCAGCATCAAGACCCAAAAGTGCAGGGCTGGAAGTCACTTTGCCCATGGTAGTACATGCCCTCAGGAAGAAGCAAAAAGTACAGATGAAATAAAGTCTGAAATGTATGAAACCATAGGCTGCTTTATAAAACATTTTTTGTATCATCAAATGTACAGACATTAAAGCAAAGGATTAGATTTTTAATAATGTCAACTAAAAGTATAAATTCTGTGAAAAATATAGACGATATGTAATTTTAAATGCACAAAGCATTATTTTAATTTTTTATAGGAAATCTCAGACAGTAGAACTTATTACAATGTATGAGTTTGTGGGCCAAAACCTATTGTAGTACTATAAGCACAAAGTGTGTCTGTATGAGAAGCTCATGAATCCCAGCTATCAATAATAATAATACAATTCAATAAACTGTGCAAGAAGAAAGACTGAACTATACCTATATTTTCTTTAGGAAAAAAGCATATTAAAATAATAGTTTTATCTAGAGACAACCAAAGATGCACAATTTAAAAATACAGAAGAAATATTTCACAAGTGTATTAGGTACAAATAATAAAAATGACTACTTTCTGTATTTCACAGAAATCACAGTTTTAAAAATTTGCATTTCATTATATTTCTTTTTCCACTTTAAATAAATGCTTATGTTTGTATTTAATTTTTCTACTTTTTTAAAAAAAATAGAATTCCATACTTATTTAAGGGTGAGTTCTGAAAATATCTAGATCTACTTCTACAAGTATGCAATGCATATGGTGCTGGAGGCTATTTACTATTTGTTAATAAACTTTAGAACACACACCCACACACATCCACCAAAAACAAACTAGGTTAGAATAACGATTATATTGTCTGGTATGAATGTTACTGCCCAGGGGGCTCACATAGCCCACTGCCTAGATAGAGTCGATTTATCAAGACAGGGAAATTGCAATAGAGAAAGAGTAATTCAAGCAGAGTCAGCTGTGCAGGAGACTGGAGGTTCATTATTACACAAATCAGTCTCCCCAGAAATTTGGGGATCAGAGATTTTAAGGATAATTTGGTGGGTAGGGGGTCAGTGAATCAGGAGTGCTGATTGTTGGCCTGGGGATGAAATCATAGGGCATCACAGCTGTTCTCTTTTGCTGAGTGAGCTCCTGAGTGGGGCCACAGAACTGGTTGGCAGGTCCAAGTGGAGCCATCTGATTGTTAGAAATGCAAAAACCTGAAAAGACATTCACAATAATGATGTTACTTTAAGAGTAATTGGGGAAGTTGCAAATCTTATGACCTCTGGAATAATGACTGGTAATATTTAGAATTCCATCCCCTCTCATCTTGACTTGGTGGCTGACGGTCTTTCAGACCGTCGGTTTTACAAGAACAGTTTGGCCTTTGGGGAAGGGCTATTATATTATTTAAACTATACACTAAATTATTTCTCAAAGCTAGTTCGGCCTACATCCAGGAATGAATAAGGACAGTTTAGAGGTGAGAAGACAGATGGTGTCAATTAGGTCTGATATCTTTCACCGTCATAATTTTCTGTTATAATTTTTGCAAAGCAGTTTCATGAACATCTAACTAAGCTATCAAAAGATTATGAGAATAAAAATACTTCTGTATTTTATTTCACTTAAAAATATTAATAGAGAGTGTCCATTCTAAGATACAGTTGAGTGACAATTGACCTGTCTTTAATATTGTACACTACAGAGTCAGAGCAAAACATAATTTAGATTCACTAAAGGTAAGTGATTCTTACACATACCTTCTGTATCTATCTACCATACACATGTGGCCACTGAGGATAAAATACTATGCTGGGGTAGAGAGGCTAGAAGTAAAATAAAAAGGCAACCCAGAAGTTTTAAAACACAATCTTATTTTCCATTTTGACATTACCAATATCATATCAGCAATGAAATCTAGAATTTTTAATCTAAAAACTAAACCTCATCAAGTACTTTTATCATTGATTTCTGTTTCTCAAGTATCTTTCACATTGTTCTAAGCAGTTAGCCAAAAGTTAGAAACATTCTATTTTTCTCATAAGTGGACTTAGAGGTCATTAGATCTTGTGGGAAAATGTGAGTTCTTAAAAACTACTGCTGTAGGAAGCCAAGGAAATGAGATTGAAAGCCAGCATCAAAGAGCAAAGTTGCCTTAGAGATATAGTTCAGATCATTGTGCAACCATTAGATACAATTACCCTAGACTCACTGTGACTTCTGAAGAGTTATTTTTGAGGAAGGTACTGAATCTTGAAGCAATTGGAGTAACAAAGTACAATAGGAAGTGAAAACATGGGCTGCTAAATACCTATTTTTAAGAACTGAGTTCTAAGACAATAATACAAATTATGTTACATTATTAACACTGAGTGGAGTTAAAACTATTTATTGCTCATTCCTAGCTTTCATTCATTTCTAAAGGACAGATATTTGCATAGATAAAGCTCTTAGCACTTAACATTACTTTGACTCTGATTATTACCTGAGCTGAATTTTAAATCTGTCTTATTAACATTTGGGTTTTTTTTTAAGATGTACCTTAATTTTACCTAATTGCCCTATAACTTTTTTCTGAATATTTAGTGGTAATTATAGTTTCCTGTCATTCATAAGAAGTTGTAATAACTTTCCAGTGGAAATAAACATTTGAAACCATTTTACCACTTTTTCTGGAAAATCTCAGAATTGGGTGGCAAAGCTTGAAAGTTTCTTGACATAGAAGCCACATGTACTAATGAGACTTTACCACCCTGAGGGGGAACGTAATTGCACCATATGAAACATTTTTTCCAGGCCAAAATTATGAGAATAAAAATAACACACTGGAGAAATCTGAATATATTCAGATGAGTAAGTTAATGAGCAAGCTTTTCAATTATAAATAATTAGATTTCTAATTGAGTTAAAATTCTAGTGATTATTATGGTAAAAAAATAGTACAAATCATAATTGTCCTACCACTCAGTAGTATGGTTGGGCCCTCTGTTCCTTTTGTCAATCACATTAAAACAGAGTTTTGTTTACTCGTTTAGTTAGGATTTACAGAAAAACTATAATATGCAAACTGTTGTTCTTAGTAACTATAATGAAGATGTGAAATATAATTTAAAGTACTACCCAAAGCAGTTTACAGTTTATTTAGGAAGATGGGGGCAATCAATTTAAGTTTTTTATACACAATTAGGAAATAATACAGAACTTAGAGATGTGAGATGAAAAGTGTTGTAATAGAAGAGTCAATATTAGTAGGTGTCAGGGAAAACTAAAATTGGAAAAAAGACTTTCACTCTGGACTTTATATAAAGAAAATTTCCTTTGAAGAGGCAGTGCTTCAACAAAGAAAACTTAATAAATTGGGAATGCATTAGTCAGGATTCTTTAAAGGGACAGAACTAATAGAATAGATGAATATATGAAGGGGAGTTTATTAAGATAATTAACTCACATGATCACAAAGTGAAGTCCCACAACAGACCATCTGTAAGCTGAGGAGCCAAGAAGCCAGTCAGAGTCACAAAACCTGCAAAGTAAGGAAGCCAACAGTGCAGCATTCAGTCTGTGGCCAAAAGCCCCAGAGCCCCTGGCAAATCACTGGTGTAACACCAAGAGTCCAAAAGCTAAAGAACTTGGAGTCTGATGTTCAAGGTCAGGAAGCATCCGGCATGGAAGAAAGATAGAGGCCAGAAGACTTAGCCCGTCTAGTCCTTCCACATTCCTCTGACTGCTTTTGTCCTAGCTGCACTGGCAGTTGATTAGATGCTGCCTACCCAGATTGAGGGTGAGTCCGCCTCTCTCAGTCCACTGACTCAAATGTTAATCTCCTTTGGCAACACCTGCACAGACACACCCAGGAATAATACTTTGCATCCTTCAATCCAATCAAGTTGACACTTAATATTAACCATCACAAGTGGGAAATTAGACAGGATTTTTCAGGGCTCCTCCATCTTAGGTGCTCAGACAAACACTTCTGTATCAACCCAACAATCAATTTTTTTCATCCAAGAAGTTCTTTGGCTTTTTCTCTTTTTTTTTTTTTTTCTTTTTTCTTTTTTGCTAAGAATACGGGAATGTCTTCAGAAACCTTGAGATTTTTTCTGTCATCAGCTTTGGAGGTAATGGCAAATGTTTTATTTTAATAGTTCTTCCCAACAACTCACAGACTCTTTCTTCTCTGTTAGAATGCTACTCTTTAAAGCTCTAAAGTGTCTGGTTTCTCTAAGGTTCAGTGAGAATCATCTAGTACCACTTTAGCTGTGCATTATAAGTGAAGCATGCATGGTCTTTTCCTCTTCGTTCTTTGGAGATATGACAGCAATGCTAGGAATTTTCTTCGTTTTCCTTATCTCAAAATTGGTTAATAATTTCTTTTTTTTCTTTTTGTTTTTATTAGATAGAGTTTTTGTTCTTGTTGCCCAGGCTGGAGTGCAATGGCATGATCTCGGCTCACCACAAACTCTGCCTCCCAGGTTCAAGCAATCTCCTGCCTCAGCCTCCCGAATAGCTGGGATGACAGGCATGTGCTTCCACACCCAGCTAATTTTGTATTTTTAGTAGAGACAGAGTTTCTCCATGTTAGTCAGGCTGGTCTCAAACTCCCGACCTCAGGTGATACGCCCACCTTGGTATCCCAAAGTGCTAGGATTATAGGTGTGAGCCACCATGCCCGGCAATAATTTTAAATACAATACCTAAATGTATGCTAATTTATTAAAATAAATAGTAAAAATATACTTCATAGTATAGTGTACATCTGTTACATATTTATATGTTGTATTCCTATTTTATTTATGTGTGAGTGTTTTATAAAAACAGAATCACACCGTGCATGGTTTTGTAAACTGTTTTACTGCTCAGTAGTACATCTTTTTTTTTTTTTTTTTTGAGACGGAGTCTTGCTCTGTCGCCCAGGCTGGAGTACAGTGGCCGGATCTCAGCTCACTGCAAGCTCCGCCTCCCGGGTTTATGCCATTCTCCTGCCTCAGCCTCCCCAGTAGCTGGGACTACAGGTGCCCGCCACCTCGCCCGGCTAGTTTTTTGTATTTTTTAGTAGAGACGGGGTTTCACCGTGTTAGCCAGGATGGTCTCGATCTCCTGACCTCGTGATCCGCCCGTCTCGGCCTCCCAAAGTGCTGGGATTACAGGCTTGAGCCACCGCGCCCGGCCAGTAGTATATCTTTATGAAATATCTGTCTCATTACTTTTAAGATCATCTTACATTTTCTTGTTTAAATAAGCTAATATTTAGTAATCACTCTGCTTTTAAGGGCAATGTGTATTTTATTAACTAAACTTTGACTATATGCCTGACTTTATTCAAAACAATTGATAAACATTAACATATTTAATCATCATAGCAACTATATACAATGTCTCTAATTTTTGGTGGTAACAAATAAATTTGCATGTAATATTTCTTGACTTGTATCTTTGCATAATTGAAACTGCCTTTGCGACTGAGACAATGAAAGAGATCTAACTTAACTGACTCCATCTTGCTTCTAACCTCCAAACTATCCTTGTTCATTCCTGGGCATAGGTCGAACTAACTTTGGGAGAAACTTAGTTTACAGTTTATAGTTTAAATAAAGATGGTGACAGCCCTTTCCCAAAGCAGACCTCCTTCTTTTCTGGCAACTGGATTGCCTTTGTAGGACTAACATTAGCCACAAGATTAGAAATTATGGTTTAGGAGTCACACAGCTGGAAGCCACAAGATTCTGACCATCCCTAAACTGCTTCTAAGATCAGCGCTTGAGATATTTTGCAGACCCTGCACTTGATGGATAAGCTGGCCCCACCCAGATCAATAAACTGGCTCATCTGATCTTGTAACCCCCACCCAGGAACTGACTCAGCACAAGAAGACAGCTTTGTCTCCCTATGATTTTATCCCTGACCATTCAGCACTCCTGGCTCACTGGCTTTCCCCAACCCACCAAGTTATCCTTAAAAACTCTGCTCCCTGAATGCTTAGGGAGACTGATTTGAGTAATAATAAAACTCTGGTCTCCTGCACAGGCGGTTCTGTGTGAATTACCCTTTCTCTATTGCAACTCTCCTGTCTTGATGAATTGGCTCTGTCTAGGCAGCAGGCAAGGTGAACCCCTCAGGCAATTACAAAATCTTCAGGAAAAAGTCTTAGGTGTTAAATTTTCAGATTAAACAGATAGGAATTTTAATATTGGTAGATATTGCCAAACTGCCCTCTGAAAATATTGCTTCACTTACTTGTACTATGAGCAGTATATGACTGTACATTATCTCACATTATCAACATGTACATTCTTTCTTTCTGAGTTCTCTCAAGAATCAGCAATTAGATCCTGCTGAATAGTCAGTCAGTTCAGTGAGGGAGACTGTGAATACAGAAGAGAAGTTAAAGATAACTAAGTACTAATAACAGTGTTATAGTCTCGCCAATGCACCACAATGTAGTAGTCTCTCATTGCCTGAGGTAGTACCCAGAGTCCTTTGCCTCACGACCGAGAAAGTTAAGGAGAGCAGACACCAAGGGTGAGGTTGGAGTGAAAGTTTAACAAGTGGAAGAAGAAAGCTCTCCGCTGCAGAGAGGGGACCCGGAAGAGGGTTGCCGTTTTTACAGTTGAATGCCCGGGAATAATTTCAAATACAATACCTAAATGTATGCTAATTTATTAAAATAAATAGTAAAAATATACTTCATAGTATAGTGTACATCTGTTGCATATTTATATGTTGTATTCCTATTTTATTCGTGTGTGAGTATTTTATAAAAACAGAATCACACCATGCATGGTTTTGTAAATTGTTTTTCTGCTCAGTAGTATATCTTTATGAAATATCTTTATGAAATGTCTTATTTGCATGAGGCACAAATTTCTGGTAGCTCCACCCTGTCCACCTGGTACTCATGCAGGCTCTTAGCTTGAGTTACTCCATATTGCTTTGTTCCCCTTACTGCACATGTGTTTCAGGGGATGGAAGTTTCCACTCTGGGCATTGTCTGGTCAAGTCACCTGGGTATCCTTTCTTATGTGTGCAGCTGTGGACATGTCTTAGGCAAGCCTCCTGTGCAAGTTCCCTTATCTGTGCCTAAAGGCTATTCTTTTGTTGGAAAGAATTCAATTGAGGACCCACCCTAATTGCCTGTCTGGCCAGTTTATTCATTTCTACTCTATCAACAGGGTAGCAATATTGGAAGCACATTACATACTACAAGGTCTAGATTAGTGCCACAATTGGGATGTGTGAACCCCAAGTTAAGGAGCCTCTTCTTAACTTGAGAACAAATCCCTTCCTATTAGGGAGAATTTAGAATACTACAAGTCTGTAGCCTATCTACTAAGCATTAATTGTATATGGATGATCTTTTTGACTCATGCCTCAGTTCTAGAAGTTGGTTTCCTGATTTGTCTTTTTTCTTGAAGATATTGCAAGCATCTCAGCATTGGTAGTGATAAGTAAATATTGTAGATATCACAAGAGTCCCAGCATAAGTCCCTGTCCCTCTGAAGCAACGATTAGTATTCCCAGATCCTTCTTCAGAATCCCAGACCCATGATCTTATCCTTACTAACTCTTACCTGCTGTGTAGTGTCCAAGATTCATTAAACTAACTGCTGCCAGGTTCTCCTGCCACATCTTGTTATCTGCCAGACATCTACCTGAAACACTGACTTAGAAGGTCCACCTGCCTGTACAGTTTGATGTTGCCTGCTATGATGTCTTCCTGTTCTGCCTTTCTTTCAGCCTATCTTCCTACCTGTCTGAAATTCATTTATGACTGGCACCTGATTCAACCACACAGCACCTGCCCTCCTTTTGTGAATTTCCTTTTTTTGGGTGCCTAGTTCTGGCTTATTTAATTTATTTTGTTACTGACAAGCAAAAACTATTTAAAATGTCATTACAAGTGTGAAATTATATTCTATGGGCTATAAATTTAATGCTGTAATTGGAAGATGCAACCTATAGCAAAGTCAAACATCTGGAATAGCATCTGCAGATAAAGGGTGAACAGCTGATGTGAAACCATACCCTAAACCCAGGGATATTTGAAATATGACCCTGAATTTTTCTTCTTCTAAAAACATTACCCATAGTTTAGTGAGTTGGGAGCTCTTTATTGTACTCTCTGTAGTAGCATGTTTTTGTTAAGGCTCTGATTGACGAATTATACTGGAGGTATGTGACAATGCAAATTCTCAAATGGACTATACAAGGTGAGGAAGAAATCAAGAGAATGTTTAGTCTAGATTTAAGGAATCCTCATGTGTCATAAGCTTGCATACAACTTAGCATGTCTTTTGCATTGAAGGAGCCTAGAAGCTGCCCTAAGATGTTGTGAGACAGCTCATTCAAATGTTATTGGGCTGAATGCTGTTTTCTGCTTTATTTTCTTTTAAGCTAAATGAGCAGATATATTGAATATTGTGGATCTTTTTGCTAATTGTGAACATATGACTAAATTATATCAACTCAATTGACATGTTATTTGAAGCATCAGAAGAGAAAAAGTTGTGTTTTGTTTGAATTATGGTAAAATGTAAGATTATTTACCATTTTAACCATTTTTCAAGTGGACAATTCAGTTGAATTAAGCATATTCACATTGTTATGCAACTATCACTGCCATCCTTTTCGAGAACTTTGTCATCACTCTAAACTAAAAATTTATATCCACTAAATAACTCTCCATGACCATCTCATACTAGGCCCAGGTAGCCACTATTCTAGTTTCTTTCTCTATGAATGTGACTACGCTTCATATCTCATGTAAGTGGAATTATCCAATAATCGCCATATTTGTGTCCAGAATTTACTTAGTTAATTTTTTAAATTATTATGATACTTTAAGTTCTAGGGTACATGTGCACAATGTGCAGGTTTGTTACATACGTATATATGTGCCATGTTGGTGTGCTGCACCCATTAACTCATCATTTACATTAGGTATTTCTCCTAATGTTTTCCCTCCCCTGCCACCGACCCCATGACAGGCCCCAGTGTGTGATGTTCCCCACCCTGTATCCAAGTGTTCGCATTGTGCAATTCCCACCTATGAGTAAGAACATGCAGTGTTTGGTTTTCTGTCCTTGTGATAGTTTGCTCAGAATGATGGTTTCTAGCTTCATCCACGTCCCTGCAAAGGATATGAACTCATCCTTTTTTATGGCTGCATAGTATTTCATAGTGTATATGTGCCACATTTGCTTAATCCAGTCTATCATTGATGGACTTTTGGGTTGGTTCTAAGTCTTTGCTGTTGTGAATAGTGCCACAATAAACATACATGTGCATGTGTCTTTATAGCAGCATGATTTATAATCCTTTGGGTATATACCCAGTAATGGGATGGCTGGGTCAAATGGTATTTCTAGTTCTGGATCCTTGAGGAATCGCCACACTGTCTTCCACAATGGTTGAACTAGTTTACAGTTCCACTAACAGTGTAAAAGTGTTCCTATTTCTCCACATCCTCTCCAGCTAAATATTTTTAAAGTTCACCTGTGTTGTGGCAAGTATCACAATTTCATTCCTTTTCAAGACTAAGTAATGTAGCATAGTATGCATATACCACATTTGATTTCTTTATTTATTTGTCAATGGACACTTGGGTGGTTTCCTGTTTTTGGCTACTGTGAAAATGCTACTATGTAAATTGCTATACAAATATCTGTTTTAGTCTTTGTTTCAATTATTTTGGTTATATGCAAAGAAATCTAATCACTGGATAATAGGGTAATTACAGGTTTAATTTTTTTGTGGAACTGCCATATTGTTTTTCATAGGTGTGAAACTATTTTACATTCCCACCAGCAATGTGTAGGGTTCAAATTTTCCTACATCTTCACCAACACTTTTTTCCCTCTCTCTCTCTTCACTGCTCCAACTCCCCACTTCTGTTGCTTCCTTTCTCTTTTTATAGTAATAGTCCTAATGATTGTGAACTTATACTAATTGTTGTTTTGGTTTGCATTTCCCTAATGATTAATGATATTGCACATGTTTTCATGTGCTTATTGGTTTTTGTATTTTTTCTTCAGAAAAAAAAGCTATTCATGTTATTTGTCCTTTTGTTATCTATGTTGATGACTTGTAGGAGTTCTTTACACATTCTGAATATTAACATTTTATCAAGTATATATGAAAATATTTTCTCTCACTCTATTGATTTTCACATTCTTCATAATGTCCTTTGTTTCACAATTTCTTTTAAATTTTGAAGTAAAATTTATTTGTTTTTTTCTTTTATTTCCTGTGCTTTTGACATCATATTAAAGAAGTTATTCCAAATCCAATATCATCTATCGTTTCCTGTATTTTTAAATGTTTTTTATAGTTTTAGATCCCATGTTTATGTCTTTGATCCATTTTGATTTAATGTCGGTATGTTGCATAAGGCTGTGATCCAATTTTACTCTTTTACACATGTAGATATCTAGTTTTCCCACCACAATTTGTTAAAAACACTGTTCTTTCTTCATTGGGTAGTCTTAGCACCCTTTTCAAAAATCATTTCACTATGTGTACAACATTTTATTTCTGCATTCTCTATTGAACTCCACAGGTCTAAATATCTCTCTTTATACCAGTACCACACTGATTTGATTATTGTAGTGTTAGAGTATGTCTTAAAATCAGGAAGTGTGAATTCTTCAACTTTGTTCTTCCTTTTCAAGATTATTTTGACTATTCAAAGTCTTTTGAAATTCCATACTAATTTTAGTATTGATTTTTTGATTTATGCAAAAAGTACCGTGGGGATTTCAATAAGAATTGTATTAAGTCTGAAGATTTTGAGTAGTATTGCCCTCCTAACAATAGTAGTTCATCCAATCCATTATCACAGGATGTCTTTTCTGGCTTTAGTTTCAAGATAATGCTTGTCTGCTTGTCTCACAGGATAAACAAAGTGTTTTTGTCTCTTCATTTATTAAGAAGAGTTTGCTCACTCATGGGTGGGAATTGAACGATGAGATCACTTGGACACAGGAAGGGAAACATCACACACCGGGTCTTATTGTGGGGAGTGGGGAGGGGGGAGGGGGAGGATAGCATTAGGAGACATACCTAATGTAAATGACAAGTTAATGGGTGTAGCACACCAATATGGCACATGTATACATATTTAACAAATCTGCACGTTGTGCACATGTACCCTTGAACCTAAAGTATAATAATAAAAAATTTAAAAATTTTAAAGAAAAAGAAGAGTTTGCAAATGATTGGCGTTTATTTTTCTTTAAATGTTCTGTATAATTCACCAGTGAAGTCATCAGGGCCAGGGCTTTTTTTTTTTTTTTTTGGTTGGAAATGTTTGGAGTACCAGTTCAATCTCCTTACTAGTTATGTCTATTCAGATTTTCTATTTCTTTGTGAGTCAGTCTTGATAGTTTGTATATTTCCAGTTCATATTATTGAAGTTAGTTCATTGGCTTACAGTTGTTCATAATACTCTCTTCTAAGTCTTATTTCTGTAAAATCAGTAACAGTGACTCTACTTTTGTTTCTAATATTACCTTTATCATTTCTGAGTTTACGTTTCCTCTTTGTTGCTCAATCTAGCTAAAGTTTGTTACTTTTGTTAATCTTTTTGAAGAACTAACTTTTAATTTCTTTTTTTATTGTTTTTCTATTCTCTATTTTATTCATCTCCACTCTACCCTTTACTCTTTCCTTTTTTCTGTTTGTTTGGGTTTAGTTTAATCTTTTTCTAGTGGTTAAGGTATAAGGTTTGGTTGTTGATTTCACATCTTTTATTCTTTTATATTGTAAGTATTATTAGATATGAATATTCAGCTTAGCAATACTTTTGCTGTATTCCATAAGTTTTGGTATGCTGCATTTTCATTTTCATTAATCTCAAAGTATTTTCTAATTTTCCATGGGACTTCTCTTTCACCCATTGTTTGTTTAGTGTGTTTAATTCTCATATATTTTTGAATTTCTAATTTTTCTTTTGTTATTGATATCTATTTTCATTTCACAGTATAAAAAAGACACTTTTTATGACATTTTTTAATTTACAAAGACTTGTTTGTGTCTTGACATATGATCTATTCTACAGTATGTTTCATGTGCATTTAAGAGAGGTATATATTTTGCTATTGTTAAGTAAGTGTTCTGTATATATGTTAGGTTATATTAGTCTACATTATTACTTGTCTTTTACTTATTTCTTGATCTCTGTCTGATTACTCTATCCATTATTGCTAGAACAGTATAGAAGTCTTCAACTATTTTTGTAGAACAATATATTTATCCCTTTATTTTGTCAATGTTTGCTTATGAATGTTGAATGCCTGACATTTTATGCACACATGTCTATGTTTGTTATATTTTTCTGGTGTGTTGATATTTTTATCAATTATACAGTGTTTCTCTATGTCTCTTTTAATGTATATTTTATCCGATACTGTTGTAGTCTCCCCAGTTAACCTAATTGCTTTTGAGTTTCTTCGTTTTTTGTTTTTTAAAAGTATGATTACAATGTGTCTTGATGTGGGTCTCCTTAGGTGTATCCTACTTGTAGCTCATTGTACTTCTGAGATTGGATTTGTAAATTTATGCATTTTATCAAATTTGGGAAAGTTTTGGCCATTATTTGTTTGAATAATCTTTCTTCTCCTCTCTCTTCTCTTTCTGTAAATTCCTAAATGTGTATATCAGTTCACTTCTTGGTGTCTCACAATTTCCTTGAGCTTTGTTCACTTTTCTTCATTCATTTTTTTCCCCATCACTCTGATTCAATCATTTCAATTGTCTTGTACTCAGTTTTGCTAATTCTTTCTTCATCTTGCTTAAATCTGTCTTGATTCCCTCTAACAAAATTTTCAACTCAGTTATTGTGTTTGTCAGCTCCAGATTTTTTTTCAATTTCTTTTTGTTGATACTTCTCATTTCTTTATTATTATTTTCTTGTTTTCTTTAAGTTATTTGTACGTTTCTTTAACTCTCTGAACATATGAAAGATAGTTGCTTTGAGATCCAAATATATTACGTTTTATTCTTGTGTTTCCTCCTGATAGTTTCTGGAAATTTATTTTGTTTCTTGGAATGTGTTTTTCTATTTCTTTATAGGCCTTGTGTTTCTTGGTTTCTGTTGTTAAAAACTGAGAGTTTGAGGAAAAAAACAAAACAAAAATAAACTATCTTTCCTAATCTTTGTATTTTGCCTCTTTGCCAGAGAAGTCCTCTACCAATATG
This sequence comes from Trachypithecus francoisi, assembly GCF_009764315.1. Lineage (NCBI taxonomy): Eukaryota > Metazoa > Chordata > Mammalia > Primates > Cercopithecidae > Trachypithecus > Trachypithecus francoisi. Next base: position 103,566,213 of record NW_022681458.1, read on the forward strand.
TTGGACATACTTTGGGCCTTGAGATAAGCCCACAGTAAAAAGCTTAAAGTCTTAGAGTTTTTCTGAGCACGTGCCTTATCTGAGCCTGCTTGTCACTTTCTCAATTCTCCTACATACATACATGCTTTTGAATGATTTAATTTGCAAGAAAAGTCTTATTCCAACTTCTCCTTTGAGCTTAGATGGTCTGTTTTGTGTCTTTCCTGTAATCTCTTACTCCAGGAATCGGCGAGTCTGTAGTGCCCCTGCAGCTTTGTTGATCATTGCCACCTTTTTCTCCCGACTGAGATCTGAGTTAGATGAGACAAAGACAAGTATTTCAGGCAGCCCTCAGACAGTTTAGAACATCTCAAATGAAATATGACGTTCTCCTTTTGGCTTGAGAGAGGGAATTTGAAACTGCTCCTTCAAGACCAGAACTGTGCCACGCCAAGAACTGGGTAAGAAAAGAGCAAGTAAAAATGTTGTACAATTGTCTACTATTTCAAATTTGCCTTTTCTTGATTGAATATTTGCTAGCTCTCTATAGATCTTTGGCTGTTTTCCAGGGTCCTATAAGGATAGTTAGTCAATTTCTGTTTGTTTCTGATGTTTTCATGAATGAATGAGGACTTCGAGTTTTGTTTGCCATTTTACTAATATCAATCCTGGAAATTATTTTCAAATTAAGAATTTATTCGGAAAAAAATAGCAACTTAAAAATGGAGCAAATGTGTGAGTAGATAATTAACATCTATGGTTGATCTGATATAAGATACATAGGCCTCGAGACATACTGATTGAATTCGAATTATGAATTCCCCAATCATTTTTGTAGCTTTTTAATATCTCAGTTTCTTCATTTGGAAACATGAAAAAATAATAGTACTAAAGATCAAATGTGTTAATCTTTCACTATAAAATAAAAGGTGCCCTGGAGCCACGGCTCACACCTGTAACCCCTGCACTTTGGGAGGCCAAAGTTGCAGGATCACTTCAGGTCAGGAGTTGGAGACCACCTCTGGCAACATAGCAAGACCATGTCTCTACAAAAAATTTAAAAAATTAACCAGGCCTGGTGGTGCATGCCTGTAGTTCTAGCTACTTGGGAGGCTGAGGTGACAGGACTGCTTGAGTCTGAGAGGTTAAGGCTGTGGTAAACTGTAGTCATACCACTTCACTCAAGACTGGGTGACAGAGTGAGACCTGTCTGAAAAAATAAAAAGTAAAATAAATAAATAAAAAGATAAAAGTCCTTAGAATAGTATTTATCACATATTTACCTATCAACAAATTGTTGAATATTATTGTTACTTTATATTAACTATGTGAAAATTAGCATTATGAAAAATATGTTTTTGTATAATTGATCTCTTGATTATATTAAAATATGGGTACAATCAATTTTTTTAGATTTCTATTCATGCATGTATGAATAAATTATGTATATGTTGTTTATATATTTAGATGCTACTTTTAAAAATATTTTATAACTGCAGAATCTTATAAAATCAGATTTGTAATTAACTTGTATTTAAAAATATTATAAAGGTACTCATATTTCATATTTGTTTATTCTCTTCAATAATCATTTTGATAAAAAGACAACTGAAATAATAATCCTATCTACTATTAGAGGCTATTTATGTGCCAGGTATCATCCTACTTGACTTACAAATTTTTACTCACAAAAATCATGTGATATATATATACATTTTATCATTTTTGTTGTATATTTGAAGAAATTATAATTAACTAATTATCTTTTCAGAGTCCTATATTCATCAGTGAAACATTATTTTGTGTTTATTTTTTATTTTAGAGACAAGATCTTGCTCTGCTACCCAGTCTAGAGTGCAGTGGCATGATCACAGCTCATTGTAATCTCAAATTCCTGGGTTCAAATGAACCTCCAGTATCAGTCTCCCAGGTAGCTGAGACTATAGGAGCACACCACCGCACCCAGCTAATTGTGTGTGTGGTGTGTGTGTGTGTGTGTGTATGTGTTTGTAGAGATGGTGGTCTCACTATGTTGTCCAGGTTGGTCTTGAACTCCTGACTGCAAACAATCCTGCCACCTTGGCCTCCGAAAACACTGAGATTATAGAAGCAAGCCAACATAGCCAGTCCTAAAAAGATCATTTTATAGTCACATGAGTTGGCAACACTAACAAATTATTGCTAGCTTACTATAGGAACTTAATTGGTGAAAGAAAAATTAGTAAGATATTTTTATTTTACCATTTTTGCATTTCCCAATTTTGCCTCATTTGTTTAACTTATAAGTCACTGTGTATTTCTATCTATAAAGTATTATTACATATAATGTTTTATCAAAATTGTGCAAATAATGTACAAGTGTTTCACTCAAAATTTTACATGAATATACCTATAATGTTCTTAAAAGAAAAAAGCCACACTTTTTATATTAATAAAATATTATTTCATCAAATTATAAGGATTTTCTAAGATATAGTCTTTACTAAAATACCTTATCTTTTTTTTTTTTTTTTCATGGCAATGGACATATCTGCCTCTCATCTTGTGAAATTGGCAAACTGGTACAAGCTGACAAGGAAGTGCCCAATTTTCACTGCTTCAGTGATGCAGAACTCATAAGAAATGTTTTGGATGCCCAATGACAAATCTAAGGATAAGGATAAAAACAGTAAAGCAGATAATGATTTCCTGAAGGGTGAGAAAACCCACCTGGGAAAAGTAAACTTCAATCTTTCATTATAAAATTCATTTTTTTTTTCAGAAAGACAGCCTTACAGAGAAACAAGGTTCTATGTCCTTCACTTTACCTTTAGTATAAAGAAACAAGTATGCAAACCATAGCTAACATTAGGAAATTTTATTTCTTTATTTTTTAAAGCAAGTGCCTGCCTGTTCCTAGAATAAGTGCTCATTTACTCTGCTTACCTTGAATATTCTCTGAATTACTCTGACTATCTCTAGCACAGCATAAGTACAGTACTTCATAATAAAAAAATAAAATAGGATTTAAATAATCATTAAGTAAAATTTAAATCATTTTGGATATACTTTTTAAAAGTGGCAGAGACTGGGCGTGGCAACTCAAACCTGTATTCCCAGAACTTTGGGAGGCTAAAGCGGGCCGATCATGAGGTCAAGAGATCGAGACCATCCTGACCAACATAGTGAAACATGGTCTCTACTAAAAATACAAAAATTAGCTGGGTGTGGTGGCACGCACCTGTAATTCCAGCTATTCTGGAGGCTGAGGCAGGAGAATCACTTGAACCTGGGAGGGGGAGGTTGCAGTGAGCCAAGATCACACCACTGCAATCCAGCCTGGCAACTACAACAAGACTCCATCTCAAAAAAAAAAAAGGCAGAAAAAAATGTACATTTAAAGAAAAATCTATATTAACTGTTCTAAGGTGTCAGAGAAGGCTATATTTTATAAAAGAAAAACTTAAATAAACTGTATGAAATTCCCTTAAAAATTTCACATATCCAGAAAGTACCATTTTCTCCACCCTAGCACCTTTGCAAGAAATGGCAAACATTTTCTGTAAAGGGTCAGAGAAAAAATAAATTAGTATTTGCTTACCATTTGGTCTCTTACAGCTACTCATGAGAACAACCGTCGAAAAATACATAAATGAATGAGTGTGGTTGTTTTCCAATACAATGTTGCTATAATAGGTGTAGGACTGGATGTCTTCTACTGGTTATAGTTTGTCAACCCTGCTCTCTACTACAGTTATTGAAGCATGGAGAAATCTTGGGTATTGAAACATATTTAAGTTCGATGGCAGTGAGAGGAATCTGGGAAATATTTATTAAGTTGACAATCTTGAAAGAGTGGTGTGATTTTCAGTGGTGCAGTTTATTATTTCTCTAACTATATTTTATTTATTGTAATACCAGCCTTCTGAAATAATCTCTAAAATATTAATTATGTAGCTTTCCCTTATTCTAGGTCGATGTTGCTTAAATTACAATCAGGCATTAATTCAGGAGCTCTTCCTGTGCCATGCTAAGTTACTGGTTCCCTAGATCATCACAGAGCCTTTAGGGGATCTAATAGAAAATGGTGTGACTTTCCTTTGAGGAATGTTATGGGGAGAATGATAAATCCATTACTGTCACCAAAAGCTAAAGATTGGTAGACAGCTCTGTTTGCAGCCCTCTAAATTTGATTAAAAACCAATGGGTTCATATCTAATAAACATACCCTTTCAATTCCCGCATGCAATTTAGAGATAGCAGCATGAAAATGCCCATCAATGTGCTACTGCACAGTCTGGAGGGATGTAAAGACCTCATGATGGATTCCTCAGCTTCCTTGACTAATGTCTCCAACATGACTTGTTAATCTCTGCAATGATCAAGTGGCTATTAATGATAAAGCTGTGCTAACCTTTTCAAAAATTAGAAGAGCATGACTACAAGTGAAGCTACAATGGCTTCTTGGAGAGGCAGCCTTACAGGTGAAAGATCGCCTTATCCAGACAGGAGTAATGTATGCATTATTTATACAACGTGTCTGGGGTCTGCATGAAAGAAGAAATTCCAGTCTGGGAAGTGCCTTTCTCAGCAGGACTATTTTAGTTAAAGTGCACAGAGTAGTCTGCTGAATTTCCATAAGTTGAGTAGAAATGAAGAAAGTAGGTATCATCATTTCTTCTTCTTTCTATGCTGCAGTCTATGTAAAAATAATACTAATAAATAATACAGGTGAAAATTAATTGACTAGTCTAATTGACATTTTGAAGATTTTATAGGGACTAACAAAGAGTTACTTATTAGCTTCTTTCTCTGCACTTTCTTCTTGAGTTATTATTATTTATTACATATATTCTACTCCAAGGAAAGGAAACTTGTTTATTCTCAAACCCAGTTACCTTTGCTTTCTATCTTGCCATAACACTTCTTGGAGGTAAGAACACACTAATTCTGTATTGAATGGGTGAATGATAAAGAGAAAATATTTGGGGAAAAATCAAACTTATTAATATTAAACCAAAAATATTTTTGCTACATCGCTTCAAGTAGCACCTGAGGTCATTTCCTAATAAATCTGTGCAATATCGTTTAGCCATACTCAAATGTTCACCTGTCTCTGAACTCTACCGCTTCTTTTCATGATTCCATGCCTTTGACCATGCTGCTTTGACCCTATTCTACCCAATAACTCAGGATCTTCCAGTCCAGTTACAGTGGTTCATAGTGTACACTTGCACATGGATACACAGTGACTCTGTGAGTGCATAATGAATCATACTTTAATGGCTAGTTCATTGTTACTTCCTTTCTGAAGACTTTCCTGGGTTTCAACTTCTCTTTGTATTTTGTATATCCCATTTTACTTTTCAACTCATCATTTAGAGCTATAATTAATGATTTTTATATCTCTCTTAACAGTAGAAACAGAAAATTATCATCATTACCTCCACCTTAGAAAATCTGGAGTAAAATACGAACTGAAGGAGGAACCTCAGTTAGCAGTTCCTAGTAAAGACTCTTAAGTGAAACAGGTTGTATCAGATTAAAAATGGGCACAAATTCTTTACTACTTCTCCCATCAAAAAGGGTTGAACTTCACTCCTCTTAAATTTGGCTGATTTTGTGACTTGCTTCACCGAGAGAATGTAGTGAAAAGTGGCTTTCTGGAGTTCCTGACACCAGGTCACAAGAAGCCTTGCAGATTCTCCCTGGGGCAAAGAGATGCTTGCTTCTCAGAATACTGTTACCTTTGGAATACTCACCCTTAGATTCCATGTTGTGAGGAAGCCAAGCAGTTCCTGGAGAGGCCCACATGGTGAAGAACCAAAGCCTCCAGCTGATAGTCTCAGCCAGATTTCCAATCAACAGCCAGCACCAACTTGCCATCTGTATCAGTCTGTGTTTACACTGCTATAAAGAACTGTCTGAGACTGGATAATTTATGAAGGAAAGAGGTTTAATTGACTCACAGTTCAGCATGGCTGGGCTCCAGTTCCCAAGAAGTTCCTCATCTCCATCTAAGGCCACCTCAGCTTAGACTTCATTGTCCGTATCGCTATCAGCATTTTGGTCAAAACTATTCAACAAGTCTCTAGGAAGTTCCAAACTTTCCTACATCTCCATGTCTTATTCTGAGTCCTCCAAACTGTTCCAACTTCTGCCCATTACCCAGTTCCAAAGTCTCTTCCACATTTTCAGGTATCTTCATAGCAGTGCCCCACTACCTCAGTACCAATTTACTGTATTAGTCTGTTTTCACACATGATAAAGAACTGCCTGAGACTGGGCAATTTATAAAGGAAAAACGTTTAATTGACTCACAGTTCCACATAGCTGGGGAAGGCCTCAGGAAACTTTCAATCATGGCAGAAGGCAAAGAGGGTAGCAAGGTGCCTTCTTCATAGGACAGCAGGAAGGAGAATGACTGCAGGAGAAACTATCAAACACTTATTAGAAAACACATCAGATCTTGTAAGAATTCACTCAGCATGGGGAACCTGCCACCATGAATCAATTACCTCCACCTGGTCTCTCCCTTAACACATTGGGATTATGGGGATTATCAAGAGTACAATTTAAGACGAGATTTTGGATGGATTGGGACACAGTCAAACCATGTCACCATCCATATGAGGCTTCAGTCTTGGAAGCGGATCATCAGGCATCAGTCAATTTGCCCTAGCCAGTGCCACATGAGACAGAGACAAGTACTGCCCAGCTTGTGGAATATTGAGCAAAGTAAATTATAGGTGGGGTTCTAAGCCTGTAATTTGGGGTGTTTTGTTTTGTTTTTAGATGGAGTCTCACTCTGTCACCCAGGCAGGAAATGTAGTGACACAATCGCGGCTCACTATTACCTCTGCCTCCTGGGTTCAAGCGATTCTCCTGCCTCAGCCTCCTGAGTAACTGGGATTACAGGCACCTGCCACCATGCCCAGCTAATTTTTTGTATTTTTAGTAGAGGCGGGGTTTCACCATGTTCACCAGGATGGTCTGGATCTCCTGGCCTCATGATCCCCCCGCCTCAGCCTCCCAAAGTTCTGGAAATACAGGTGTGAACCCCCGCGCCTAGCCTGGGGTGATTTTTAATGTATTAATAGAGAAAAAAATGATGACACAGGGTTTTTTATTGTTGTTGGTTTTCTTGATTTTTGTTTTTTGTTTTTAGAAAAAAAAAAAAAAGGCTGCACTAGCCACACACATTCTTACATATGTAAGGAGAAGGTTAGTAAACACATACATAGTCTTCACATTGAACAACTTTGACTTATTTTCCTCAAAATAGAACTTACTCTTCTAATATACACCATACCTAAATGAAGCAATAGAGAGAGAAGAAAATGTATACGTATGTATGTATATATATACATATGTATGTAATTCTTATCATAAAATGGTGAAACTTAGATCTCTGAGATCACTTACCATTTAACAGATAAAACTAAAATTTATGTAATTAGGTGACTTACTCTAGGTCACATAGATAGTGATAGAAATTATCAAGATTGCCCCATGATTCTAGTTCTGGGTTATTAAGATATAAATGCAAATTTTAAAAAAATAATCAAGAGATACATAACATGTAATCAGACTTCCAGTTTCCCAAAAGTCTCAAGTAGAAATAATGCTTCAGTAAAAGCACCTTTAAACATACAAGTTCTCCTTTACCAGCATTAGTCTATTATTATTTCAGGACTGTGTTCAGTGACAGATGGTTGGGTCACTCAGATACTAGGGGGATACAAATATTCCAAGACTGATTATATCTGGGCCTTCAAATTAGGGTACAAAAATATTTTTTATAACCTAGCTTTTCTTGCATTAAGAAACTCCACTTATATACCCATAACCAAATGTACCAATCTAGGACATGTAGGTCAATTTATCTTCCAGAGAAGTCTCACAAAATGAAAATAAAACGACAATAACTCACTTTAATGGATGACATTTTCAGGAGTGTTCCTAGAATAAGATACTCATTTGTTGGCACATTTCAGGTCCATAATAGTATTCTATCTCTAGTTTAGAGAACCTTAAATACAACTGGTTGACAAAATTAAGTGCAATGAGAAAGTGAAACTTGATGAGAACAAACTGAAGATTAGGGTCCCTTTCCCAATTAAAGGAGCTACAACAGAAATCTCTTGAACTTTGAGGCAATCTGTGTGAGGGTGTACGGTAACATAGAGATGTTACTCCTTGCATGATTAAATTTGTAGACTAAAAATCATACCCAAAATAAATGTGTGTTTAGAAACAGTTCTAATATCTCTCCCCAGAGCTCACTCTTCACCCTTACTGTTGAAGTCTAGAGTGCCATCTCCTGCTTTTGTAGATAACATTGGGTCCTACTTTCTTCCTAAAATCTACCCTTCTCTGGACCAGCATAAGGCCATCTACAGCTTGGCCATCTCCTGGGGCTTCTTTTTCCCACACTCAAAGGATTCTAACTCTAGTCTGAAACCACGACTAGACTGCTATCAAGGACTGAAAGAGACACCATTTTAGAGAAAATTCTCAGTCCTAGAACAAACATCCCTAAGGGATGAAATAAGAGTCTTGCTTGAAATGGCAGAAAAGGAAAGTAGAGGGGCAAGTACTTCAAACTACTTTTATCATAAATTACCCTACAAATCTTAGAGAGTGAGTTGAGGAAAGTGGTAGGCTCAGGAATCGGTGCCTATATCTAAGCTGCAAGTCTGCTTGAATGACTGGGCCTCCCTTGACATGAGTAGCAGTCACTAGTAGCCAGATTTCACACAAAAGATCAAGGCTTTATTTTGCATATGTTCAATCTGAAATAAAAGATATTTAAAGGGAGCTGTCAAGGTGGCAGTTGGATAGCAGTCTCTGAAACTCAGAAGCAAAGTGTGGACTAGAGATAAGTGTATGGAAGGCTGTATGATCGTGATATAGAGGCCAATAAGAGCCATGGGAGTATACATGAGATTATCCAGGGAGATGACATAGTGAAGACTGATTTTGAGGCTATGTGAAGGACAATGACATGGCAAAGTGATTGAGAACAAGAGTGCAGAAAGTTAGATGGAAAATTGCAAGAGTATATCAGGGAATCTAAAGGAAGTAGTGTTTCAAGGAGAAAAAGGTCACCAGCATCAATTATTCCTCACATGTCAAGTAAGACGAGAACTTCAATATCATTTGAACTTCCCATGATGTTTCCAGTCATACAATTTTTATTGTCCTAAACATGCTATGATCTTATTCAACTCTGGGCTTTCACACCTGGTTCCTCCCCTTACTATTGGGTTAATTGTATTTAGCTTTTAAGGTTTTGATGTCAAAGTTACTTTGTCCAAAGAGCCTTTCAGATCTCCCCCTGTGTAAGTCAGGGACTCAACCTACGAGCTTACATTGCACCTTATACTTTTCTTATCTTAAAATTCACTAATCATTATTATCACTTTTTTTTAACTGTATTTCTTCCCAATGCTCTGTAACCTCCATGATGTCTGGGATCAAACTTACCTTTTATATCACTGTATCCCTGAGTAACTGGCACATAGTAAATACTTATTAATTCTATGCTGAATTAAATAAATGGTGTGAAACAGATTCACTGTGCACTGGTTACCATTTCAGCCCATGCAGCTTGGCTTCAATTTCTTCTACTACTTGCATTAATCTGGTGATATAAACCATGTATAAGTTAAATTAACAAATCTTATGATTCACAGATAGGCAGTAAGGGGTAAAAGCTTAGGATTCATGTTGATCCAATCCTCCAAGTCTCAAGAAAGCCGCCCAAGGGAGGAAAACCTTGTTTACATGTGCCCCACTTGCACCACAATGGAGGAGTTCGGCAAAGCAGCCCACCTTGGGTGCTATACCCCGGGACAACAGGAATCACTGTGCTAAGCCATTGAAGAACATTGCATTCCAGGAGGGACTGAAACAAAACCAGTGCTGTTCTGGCCAGTCATCCTCTATCTCAGGATGTTGCATTCCTAGCACATTATACAATTATTCTGAGAACTACACATGAGAAAATGGGGAGAACTAGGTTGGTCCAAGGCCACCCAGATAACTGTTCAGAAAATGGCATTAAAAAGCATTTATATTAGCTTTTATTTTATTCAAAAAAGTTTCAGTCTTGGCTTTTCTCTTTATGACTTCTCTGATACCTCTCTGTATGCTCTTTCCTATTCTTTTTCAAGATACCTACAATTCTGCCTACACTTTAAATGCTGGTACCCCGAGGGTTCTGTTCTTGTCTATATTCTCTTGTTAATTTACTCCCCTTCACATATTCATGCTTTATTTACAAAAATTTTGATGGACATCATATGTTCATCTTTGATCCCAGTTTCCTCCTGTGATTTACCCCTATGTATCCACCTGCCTACTAAATATTTTAAGTTAGCTGTTGCATGGAACCCTCGATTCAGTATAACCAATCATATGAAAATAAACTGACTTTAGTTTATCCCTTTACCTCTATTAAGTACCTCAGACATTGGCATCGATATTCACCTGGTTACCTAAGGAAATTAGTTGGGTGGTGCATAATATGATTCTTTGCCTGCTGTATCCAATCAGCTAACAGATTTCTTAATATTTTAGATATCTTTGTTCTCTTTATTTTTCATTGTATTCAATCAAATGCTAATTGTTGTTCTAATGGTTTTCTGAAAAGTCTCCTTAACAGACTTGTTTACCCCCAGGATCACTGCTGTGCAATTTATTATGTGTATTATTGAGTTATTTTTCAAAATGGCCCACTTCAAACGCACCTGCTTCAAACCTTTCAGTGGATTATCTTTTCATACTAAACTCCTTAGCAAGACAGGAAAGGCCCTTCCTGACATGGTTCTTATCTTCATCTTGACACTCATCACATCCTCCATCACTACCACAATTGTAGTTCCCTGAACATGTGTGTTCTCTTTGTGACAGTGCAACTATGTATGCAAATTTCCTCTCCTTAGAGTACCTTTCTATGACTTTTGTCAAAACTAATAATTATTGACAAACATGTTCAAATATTATTCTCTTTGTGAGGCATGCAGCTCTCACTCCCAGAAAATAATCTCTTCTCCGAGATACCCCTCTACCATGTTGTATAAACGGTTCTGTTGCTTAATGTTATCACCAAATTCCCATGATTTCATTGTCTTTTAACTTCTACGTTGTAATTTTGGGGCAGGGGCATCCAGGACACCAAATCTAATTTCGTTTTTCAAGGTCTAATACAATGCATATACTCGGTAAATGTCTTATGAACTGAAATGAAACAGCATCTTGAAACAGAATTGTTATGAATTTAAAAACTGATTCTCATAGTGTTAAAATTTGGTTCTTTGTGCAATTAGAGTCTTTTCTCTAAATAAATCAAAGTACTGTAATGCCATAGCCAAAATTAATGAGTTAAATTTAGATCAATTAATGCTATTGTTTCTAATAAGATATTAGCATATCATTGGGAAGTATTTTTGTTACTGTTGATGGTGATGGTATTGTTGTTAGCTGAATTGATGATCTTATTAGGGAAATACTAGAAGCATCATGTTTGTGTTAAACCAAGTCAAAATTTAGTAGCATAGAGCTTTTATTGTATGTAAAATACTGGAAAATAAGAGGATGATACTAAAACTATCAACTAGAAAATTACTTCAGTAGTGTAGCATATCATTTTCTCATGCATAAACTCTATAAAGTTGAGTATGAAAAAAAATCCAATAAATCCCTGTGACAATGGGGAATGGAATTAAAACCCAAGTGAAATTAAATTCTAGAAGATTAATGTTGCCAGTTATATTTTGATGGCAACAATAAACATAATGCAATTTTGTTAACTTATTGCTTTAAAATGCAAGCTGATAACTAACAATGGTACCATTTTAGCACAGGTAACTAACTACTTGCATTTGAGTGTCCCAACAGGTAACCTGAATTGCAATAATGAAGAGGCACTTAACTCATTAATGTTTTTATAGTCTCTTAAATAACATTAAAATTACCTTAGAGTCTCTAGTATATTTAACAATTAATTACATGAAGAATCTCTTGTCCATTTCCTTACCTAGACATTTGTCTACTTACCTGTATTTGGATCTTCATTTAAATATAATTTCCACCAGTGTATTAAGCATGTATAGATGAATCTTCAATTACACAATCAGAGCATTATAAGGGATAAACTATTTTAAAAGATATACTTAGTTTGTAAATATTGCTCATTTGTGAGGCCCACAAAATTTAGGATAGAAGAGCTATCCTTTAGTGTTAAAATCAGATAAACTCACATGCCATCAACCTCAAAATTTTAGAAAATCTATACTGTTAACACTTTATTCAGATCCTTCTGGTACTGGTTCCAAATGTGGTCCCAGAATCTACATCAGTACCACTTTGACACTGGTTAAAATGCAGTTATCTGGCCTCACTCAGGATGTACTGAATCAGAAATTCTGGGGATGGGGACCAGCTGTCTTCAGGATTCTGATGCATACTAAACTTGGAGAACCACTGCTTTAAAGTAAATAGCTTCATATAATTTTGGAAACCAAAGGAAACTTAAGAACTAACTGACATCCTCATTTTCCAGATAATGCTAAGAGTGGTTAAATGGCTTCCTCAAGAAAGCTTTATAACTAACCAAATTTCCAAGCTTCTGGTCCTCTGCAAGTGTCTAATCCTGGAGAATGTAAGCATAGAAGTTTCCTTAAAATTGGACACAAATACATATATACACATGTGTGCATGTGCACAAGCTCATGGATTAAATCTAATATTTACTTTTTAAAAGGAGTTTCTGAAATTTTTATTGACCACCGAAATGAACTAGACTTTATTACGTTATGAATAATAGTCAGTGCCACATCATATTTTCAGAGGTAGACTTAATAAGGCTTAATATTCCAAGCCACAGATGTGCTATACTTCTAGGAAGAGCTTTGTCAATATCAATCTAATTAATTAAATAATTTACATGTGGGGAAACATTTCAGGCAGAGATAACAAAAGGTCTCTTGTCATAAATCATTCTTAAATGATATCTTAAAATTAAACATTTATATTCCAACCAGGTGTATTTCATTAAACTTATCTATTTAAAGCAGAGACAGATAAAAATCTTATTTTTTAAAGATTTCACTGCAATTGCAATAAAGTTATTTTAATATTTATTTATAATGACTTTTTTTTTTCCTTAGTGCAGTCAGATACAAAAGTCGGTGCTTTTCTGATGTGTGTATTTGTGTGAATAGACATGCTACTCTTCACAAATTAAAATGCTTACAGTGCAAAAGCTCTGTTTCCCTAAAGGAAAAGTAGAAGAAATGAATAGAGACAGATCCCTTATAAAAAGTTGAAACTGTGCCAAAAGGAAATTGTATTTTCCAAAGAAATTCTCATTGTTGGGGAAAACATGAGACAAAAGCTTAACAAATCAAAGTCCCATTTCAATGAACCCATCTGAACAAAACCACATGCACTAGATTCATTACCTTGAAGATGAGTAAAATCCATGGGGTTTCCCAAGGAGTTCACATTTTATTTTCTGTCTTAACCCAATTATTAATATGTTTGGCAAAGAGGAAGTTAAAATATCTGCTTGAAAAAGAAGTAGAAATATATATGCTATATTTCATCAAGCCTATCATCACCTCCTTATCCCCTGCATCACAACGGGAGCTAAGAGTCTGTGTTTTGCATATCTTGTCCCATTTCATATCAAGTCAGATAATATGTTAGATAGCTCCAAAGAATGAAGTTGAACACTACTGGAACACCCAGTAGTAAACTAATAATATCACTTCCCTAGGCCTTAATGTGCTTCCAAAGAGTACGATACCAGCTATAAATCTGACTGAGAGTGTTCCTGCTTGAGCTCAGTTAGGACCTGTCACGGCAGCTCAGAATCCTATGACTTCCCTTTAGTAAACCAAAACAGGAAAACTATCTAAGCTTCTAGTAAATTGAATCCATGTTTTCTACCTCTAGCTATGCACAGCACTAGGGGTATAATAATTACTTCAGTTCAAGCACCCCTGGTTAAAAGTCAAGTTCATCCCACTTCTAGATCAAATCCTTTGAATAATAATATACTGTTCTGATGTGGGATTAGAACTTGTTATTCTTGAGATTTATGAGAATGTCCCTCATTTAGTGTAGACAAACCCAGATTTGAGGTAGTTCTGTCTTAAAACTAGATTGTGTCTCATACCTTACATGGCTGCAAATGTTTGAGCAATAAAATAGTATTTTTGAAAATTATTTACAACTGAACTCAAAATTTATATCATGTATTAGATAGGGAATATGCGGGGGAAAAAATCCCAGAGAAAACTCCCTCTTCAGAACCATGTAGTAATTTAAACTTTCTGCCTGTGTATGGTCTCATAAAATTTATACGGGAAGAAATTAAATGTATAAAATGATTTATAGGTGGATTAAAAAAGGTTGCAAGTTTGGGATTTCATATATCTTCATGAAAACTGTTATAAATCTCGGTAACCTAAATTACTTATCCAGGTTCTACAGAAACAGCATAAACAGAGCAAGCAATTATTTGTAATAAACTTTTTCTTTAATATTGTGGCAATCCCATTTCCTTAACACACTCTTCATAATATATGTTGTGCTCTCCTATAGCCAAATACCACATGCTAGTTGCTTGTGCCTTTTGGAACTGTGCAGGCACTGTAGTAACTATGGGCAAGTCAACCTGGTTGTAATGTTAAGAGCAAAATAGGAGGAGGAATAAACATCTTAGCTCTGCCTTTTGAAGGCAAAGACATTTTTTATGAGCCAAACCTTAAAATGTTTACTACTTAAAAAAAAGTTTCAAAATAATGTGTTCTGCTTATAGTTTTGAGAAAATGTGTTAAATAAGTTTCAGATTCTATAAAACATTATGTGCAATTTGAGATATTCATTGCGTGAAATGATGTCATGAATCACTGAGGTAAATATTCAATCTGTGGTGCTAAGAGTTAATCATCATCCATCATTTCAAATTTTCAATTTTACTTTACAAATTAAAGTTATGAAAATAATAATTTTATTTAAATAATACTAAAGCATCAAATAATTAACTTTAATACTAAAATTATTTTTTAAAGTTCCTTTTTAAATTATTATTCTCAATAGCATTTGTATCCCCAAAATACATACAGAATATATGTACATGTAGATACATTCATATAGTGTATAAAGATCAAATCAGGGCAATCAGAGTATCTATCATCTTAAATATTTATCTCTTTTTTATACTAAGAGCATGCAAATTATTCTCTTCTAGCTATTTTGAAATGTACAATAGATTAATGTTGCATTTAGTCACCCTACTTACTGATCTATCAAATGCTAGGTCTTATTTCTTCTACCTAACTGTGTATGTGTACACGTTAATCAAACTCTCTTCATTCTTCCCTCGCCCCTATCTTTCCTGGCTCCTAGTAACCATGAATTTCGCTATACTCTCTATCTTCAGGGAAATTTACTTTTTTAGCTCCAACACGTGAGTAAGAATATGTGATACTTGTCTTTCTGCACTTGGCTAATGTCACTTAACATAATGTTCTCCAGTTCCATCCACATTGCTGCAGATGACACGATTTTATTCTATTGTATGGCTCAATAATATTCCATTGTGTATATATACGACATATTCTTTATCCATTTGTCTGTTGATGGGTACTTAGGTTGATTCCAAATTGTGGCTATTGTGAATAGTGCTGCAATAAACATGGAAGTGCAAATATCTCAGTAAATTAATTTCCTTTCATTTAAATACACACTCAGCAGTAGAATTACTGGATCATCCGGTAGCTAAAGTTTTAGTTTTTTGAGGAACCCACCGAACTGTTCTCCACAGCGGTAGGACTAATTCAGATTCCCATCAATAATGTACCATGGTTCCCTTGTCTCCACATCCTTCTCAGCATTTGTTATTGCCTGTCTTTTAGATATAAGTCATTTTAACTGGGGTGAGATGTTTTCTTATTGTGATTTCGACTTGCATTTCTCTGACTGTTAGAGATGTTGAGTATCTTTTCAAATACCTGCTAGTTATTTATATGTATTTAAAATGTCTGTTCAGATATTTGCCCATTTTTAAATAAGATTATTTATTTTTATTTTTTACTTATTTATTTATTTATTTATTTTGGTGTTTCATTTTGTTTGCTATCAAAATGAGCTCATTTGAGCTCCTTACATATTCTGGTTACTAAACCCTTGTCAGAGGGGTAGTTTGCAATAATTTTTCCCATTCTGTGAGTTTTATTTTCCTTTTGTTGATTGTTTCCTTTGCTGTACAGAAGATGTTTAACTTGATGTAAAACCCATTGTCTATTTTTGCTTTTGCTACCTATGCTTTTAAGGTCTTACACACAGTGTCTTTGCCCTGGAGCATTACCCAATGTTTTCTTCTAGTTGTTTCATAGTTGCTGGTCTTAGATTTAAGTCTTTAATCCAGTTTGGTTTGATTTTTATATATGATGAAAGAGAGAGTATAGTTTTATTCTTCTACATATGGCTATCCACTTTCCCAGCATCATTTGTTTAAGACACTGTTCTTATCCTATTGTATGTTATTGGCAACTTCGTGAAAAATAAGTTCACTATAAATGTATGGATTTGTATCTGGATTCTCTAGTTTGTTACACTGATCTATGTGTTCGCTTTATATCACACTCAATAGCATTTATATACACCAACACTGAACAATCATAAAAATAAGGATAGCAATATCATTTACAATAGCTACAAAGAATATAAAATAGGTGAGAATCAATTTAACTAAAGCGAAAGATCTATGCCAAAAAAAAAAGAAAACACTAATGAAAGAAATTAAAGTGGACACAAAAAAATGGAAAGATATTCCATGCCCATGGATTAAAATAAATATTGTTAAAATGACAAACCTACTCAAAATAATTTACAAATTCAGTGCAACCCCTACCAAAATACCAATTACACTTGTTCACAGAAATGTAAAAAAAATCCTAAAATGTATATGGGACCATAAAATAATTTGTATAGTCAAAGGAATCTGATTAAAAAGAACAAACCTGGAGGCATTGCACGACCTGAGTTTAAAATATACTACAAAGCTGTAGTAATCAATGCTTAAATTATGTGGACCATTGTGCAATAAAAGTTATAAAATGTAAGTATAAGCTAATCACAGACATTTCTTATGCAGAGTATTTTAGTGATTTTTATAAAAATTTAAGGACATATGCCAGTTATCTCCTCAAAAATGTACTTATAGCTATTATTTGCAATTCCATTTGTTAAAAAAAAAAAAAAAGCTAGTGCTTAATACAGATTACTTAAAGATAGTGATACTGATCTTCTGGGAGGGGATGGAAAATAGATGAGATTTTAGAACTTGCAGAACAGATTGGAAAATAGCTAAAATGGATAGAATTAAGTAAAACTATACTTTCATTGAAAAATTTGTTTTATTTATTTGAGATTAAAAAGGCAATTAGTCTCATGATTTTTACTTTCATTATCTCTTCTTTCCTTTTAAACCTAAGTGAAATATTATTTATCATGACCAAGTGAGATTTATCCCTAGGATTCAAGGATGTTTCCACATATCCAAATCAAGCAGTGTGATACATCATATTAAAAGAATGAAGAATAAAACTTTTATGATTGCTGAAAAAGCATCTGATGAACTTAAACATCTCTTCATGATAAAACCATCTCATTTACAATAGCCACCCATAAAATTAAATATAAAGGAATTAACTAAACCAAATAAGTGAAAGATCTCTATAATGAAACCTATAAAACACTGATGAAAGAAACTGAAGAGGATAGGAAAAAAAGTGTTCCATGTTAGTGGATTGGAAGAATTTTGTTAAAACGTCCATACTACCCAGGGCAATCTACAGATTCAGTGCAATACCTATCAAAATACCAATGATATTCTTCACAGAAATAGAAAAAAAAAAAAAGTCCTAAAATTTATGTGGAACCACAAAAGACCCAAATAGCCAAAGCTGTCCTAAGCAAACTAGTAAGCCTGAAGGAATCACATTACCTGACTTCAAATTATATTACAAAGCTATAGTAATCAAAACAGCATGGTACTGGTATAAAAGCAGGCACATAGACCAATGAAACAGAATAGAGATCCCAGAAATGAATCCACTTACCTACAGTGAACTACTTTCTGACAAAGATGCCAAGAACATACACCGGGGAAATGACAGTCTGTTCAATAAATGGTGCTAGAAAAATTAGATATCCTTATGCAGAAGAATGAAACTATACCACTATCTCTAATCATACACAATAATCAAATCAAAAAAGATTAAAGCCTTAAATATAAGATCTCAAACCATGAAACTACTACAAAAAAACATTGAGGAAAATCTCCAGGGCATTGGTCTGGGCAAAAATTTCTTGAGCAATACCCCATAAGCACAGGCAACCAAAACAAACATGAATAAATGAAATCACATCAAGTTAAAGAGCTTCTGCACAGCAAAGGATACAATCAACCAAGTGGAGAGACATCCCACTAATGGGAAAAAATACTTGCAAACTATCCCCTCTGAAAAGGGATTAATAACCAGGATACATAAGGAGTACAAACAACTCTATAGGAATACATCTAACAATCTGATAAAAAAATGGGCAATATGTTGGAATAGAAATTTGTCAAAAGAAGACATACAAATGGCAAATAGGCATATGAAAAGGTGCTCAACACCACTGATTATCAGAGGAAATGCAAATCAAACCTCAAAAAATGAGACATAATCTCATTCCAGTTAAAATGGCTTATATCTAAAAGGTAGGAAATAACAAAGGATATGGAAATAACAAAGGATATGGAGGAAATAACAAAGGATATGGAGAAAAGGGAACCAGGGTATATATTTTGTGGGAATGTAAATTAGTACAACCACTATGGAGAACAGTTTAGGTGTTCTTCAAAAAACTAAAACTTTAGCTACCATATGATCCAGCAATCCCACTACTGGGTATATACCCAGAAGAAAGGAAATCAGTATATCGAAGAGATATCTGCACTCTTGAATTTGTTGCATCACTGTTTACAATAGCTAAGATTTCAAAGTAACCTAAATGTCCATCAACAGATAAATAGAAAAAGAAAATGTGGTACATATACACAATGAAGTACTATTCAGCTATATAAAAAAATGAGATCCAGTAATTTGCAATAATATGAATGGAACCGGAGATCATTATGTTAAGGGAAACAGGAAAGGCACAGAAAAAAAATCATTACATGTTCTCACTTATGTTGGGGCTCTAAAACACAAAACAATTGAACTTATGGACATAGAGAGTAGAAGGATGGTTACCAGAGGCTGGGAAAGGCAGTAAGATGGTGGGGAGGACATAGGGATGGTTAACAGGTAGAAAAAAAATTAGAATGAATAAGATCTATTATTTTATGACACTACAGTGTGATTATAGTCAATAATAAATGTATATCTTAAAATAACTTAAAGAGTATAATTAGATTGTACCAAAAAGACAAATGCTTGAGGGAATGGATACCCCATTCTCCATGATATGCTTATTTCACATTGCATGCCTATATCAAAACATTTCATATAGCCCATAAATATATATACCTACTATGTACCCATAAAAATCTAAACAATTAAAAAAATTAAATCAAGAAACACTTCCTCCCCTTGCATTAAATTACAAACTCAGAGGCCTGTAACAGCCTGGAAGGTCAGAAAATGTAGCACTCATCACTTGAATGACAAAGACCAGGCCAGTCAGAGAAAATAGCAAACAATGGAGCAAAAATGTTCCCAGTAGGAGACAACTGCCTCTCATGGCCAACACTTGGTAATAACATTTGGTAAGAGAGTGTCATATTTTTCAACATTTTGGAGAATTAAGAAATCCAGATTTTTGGTTGTATCTCATGGATTTTTAAAGGTTGGGTCAACTTACAAAACCATGCTGGTCTAAAAAACTTCTGAAATGTATACTTCAGTTTCTGAGCTAGTCCCAACTTCTTTAGGGCATAGAAGTGAAATTTTTATGGCCTTGTGCATTATCATTATATTCTAATAAAATTCCTTTTAGGTCCAGATCCATTTGTAAACTGACATTCATATCAAGTCAGCCCTGAATCTGACTTCTTTCAACAATGAGCACTTACTTGCATCTAACATGTGCATCTAACATGGTTCTTGATGGTATAGATGAAAGTAAAGAAAGCTAAGACAGCATCTTTAATTTGTGTTGGGAAGTATAAAACATAATTGTGAGCCATGGATCAAATACCAGCTCTGTTTTATTATTCTAAATTATATAGTAATTATATCAATATAGGCAAAGACTTTGTGGTACTTTTTTCCCTGTCTCTTTAAAAAGTTGTCTATTCTTTATTGACATATTGCCCCTTGGTTAAAACACAAAATATCATATAATCAGAAGTAATATTTACTAAGAGATTGCTTTATATTCTAGAAGCAATATACATTTATATTTAATAAAGCATTTTAGCTCATGACTGACAGAGTAATATAGATGGAAGCACAGACTTTAAGTAAATGATTTGTGTTTCTGTCTCAAATTGCTGTGTGACCTTAGGCAATTCTGTTAATTTCTGAGCCTTGTTTATCTAAGCTATTCCAAGACAATTACGATCATTCTTGTCCTATATATGAGACAATATAGATTAATATTCTTTGTCAAATGTATGAACCTGTGAAAATGTTTATTATTGGTCAGATGCAGTGGCTCACACCTGTAATCCCAGTACTTTGGGAGGCCGAGACAAGTTGATCCCTTGAGCCCAGGAGTTCAAGACCAGCCTGAACAACATGACAAAACCCCATCTCTACCAAAAATACAAAAAGTAACCGGGTGTGGTGGTGCACCCTGTGGCCTCAGCTACTTAGGAGGCTGAGGTGGAAGGATCAGTTGAGCCCAGGAGGCTGAGGCTGAGGCCGTAGTCAGTTGTAATTATGTCATTGTGCTGCAGCCTGTGTGACAGAGTGAGACCCCATCACAAAGAATAAAAATGAATAAATAAACAAAATAAAAATAAAATGCTCATTATTTTCTTTAATCAATCATTTAACAAAAAACTGTAGAGAAAGCAAAAAAAAAAGTTAAGTAGATACAGCAATAAACTGTAAAATATCTCAATCTAGCTGGAGCTGCACCTTCAAATATTTCCATGCATTGTTTGATTTTTACATTAATTAACTTTTAACATCATACGTCATTATTTTGGGCAACTTTCTTTTTGTCTATTCACAATTATTAAAATTGCTCCTTCAGTATTGACTAAATAATTTTCTGAGGCCTTCACATTCTCTAGACTATTTTCTCTAGGCTATCCAAATATATTTTTTGTAAATGAGCATTTTTACTCTGGAGAGAGAAACAAAATCTTTGAGTTGAATACCAAGCATGCTCCTCAGGTTTTTCTCTAGTATCTTTTTGTGACAAAGTTAATCAAGCGCTTATTTTATAGTTGTTTTTTTTTTTTTTAACTATTTATTTATTTGTTTTTGAGATGGAGTCTCACTCTTGTTGCCCAGGCTGGAGTGCAGTGGCGCGATCTCAGCCCACTGCAACCTCCACCTCCCAGGCCCAAGTGATTCTCCTTCCTCAGCCTTCCAAGTAGCTGGGAAGGCATATGGTGCCCGCCACCATGCCTGGCCAATTTTTGAATTTTTTAGTAGATATGTGCTTTTACCATGTTGACCAGGCTGGTCTTGAACTCCTGACCTCAGATGATTCACCCACCATGGCCTCCCAAAGTGCTGGGATTACAGGCGTGAGCCAATATGCCTGGCCTATACAGCTTTTAAAGCACCATTTTAATAAACTGTGCAGTATATAAGTTCAAATGTATAAAACCTGTTTCTAAAAGTGACAGTGTACACAAAAAGTGCTACAGTTCATCTACATTCAGCAAGATGTCAACTCAAAGCTATAACAATTCATATATTATTGGAGACAATGCTACTCATTCCATATGGAGTTTAATAAGGTTTTTCTTTTGGCCCTGAAATTGCTAGCATCCATCTCATGTTTACAACTAAAATATATATATATATATAATTAAATAAAGCTGCTTAGGAGTATTTTTCTTCTACCAAAAGGTAAAACAGAATAGAATTGTGCATGACAAGTGTTAGTTTAACAGGAATTAAAATTGATGTGTGATGAATCACTACAGAATAGAACCTTCAATAGAAAGCAGTGAAGGATTTACTATCACCTCTTGGCTTTGTACATATAATTAGAGGAGGTATCTACCCAAGGAGTGGATCTGGTAGTTGTCAGCATCAGTAGCTACATGACACAAACATATCTAGAGATGATGGATTGTGATTGCATTTTTCACTTTTAATTCAGTTATTTTGGCATGAGTTAGAAAGAAACGAGAAATATTTCAAAAATATATTGAGTTCTTCAGGCTAGAATTTCCTGGGTGAATCAAATCAATATTAGCAAGTCGTTCAACCTAATGCCTCTCCACAAAGTGAATAGAAATTACTAGGTGAAAACCTAAGGTAGATTTAGCTACTCCAGCCTGAAAAAAAAAAGCAGCATAGCATGATTGAAAGAGAACAGCCTTTAGAATCACACACCCCTGGTTTGAGTTCCCAAAGCTGTTATTTATCTGCTATAAAACGGTAGATAAATAAGCCCTCTGATGCTAAATTTCTTCAGTTCTGAAAGTGGAACAAATGCATGCCTCAATAGGCTGTTTAGGATTTAAAAATTACGTTTGAAAAAAGGCATTATTTTAACAGTACTGGTTATATGGTAGTTGCTGTTACTATTATTATGATTACTGTACCCAAATGGAGTCCATAATTGGAATTAATAATTCATCTCCTTCGAAAATACCATCAGTGCTGTTGTCAACATGTTCTGTATCCCAGTTTATCACAGTTACCTCAAGAAGTTCAGGATTTCTCTGGTCATTCTTTACCTGTCATGATCTTACTTTTTACGGTTCTGTTGGTACATCTCTCTAATTGACTCAAATTGCCACTCAGTTGGATCCTTGCAGAAAATGCCCCTTGTGCATTTTGGAACCCATGGCCTATCAAGCAAAAAATTCCCCATATCTTCAGTGTAATAAATGTTTGACTTCATTTTTCACAGTTGACTGCTGATAACCTTCAGATTTCATACTTTCCCCTTTGTCTTTTGTACCACATCTAACAAGACAATACAAAAACTCAGACACTCCTCTCCTTGGCAGCGACATGGACATCTGAACCACATAAAACCCAGCCCAGTGGGAGCACTTATCCCAGCCCCAAATCCCTATCCACAATGTAAGCTAAAGCTACTAACTTTTCCTTCACTAAAGCTGTACAGATCTTGGATCTTGGTGACTATTCTGCCCTCTACAGAAAGTCTCATTATACAAGCAATGAACTTTTTCAATCAAGGAGAAGAGACTCATCTCTAATTCATTCTATGAAGCCAGCATTACACTGATACCAAAACATGGCAAAGATACAAAGAAAAAAAGAAAACAAAACTATAGACCAATATCCCTGATGAACATAGACACAAAAATCCTCAAAAAAAAAAAAAAAAAAATGCTAGCAGACCAAATCCAATAGCACATTAAAAAGTTAATTCACCATTAATAGGTAGGCTTTATTCCTGGGATACAAGTTTGGTTCAACATATGCAAATCAATAAATGTGATTCACAATATAAACAAAATTAAACCCAAAACTCACTTGATTATCTCGATGGATGTGGGAAAATCTTTCAATAAAATTCAGCACCTCTTTATGATAAAAATTCTCAAGAACCAAGACATTAAAGGAACATACCTCAATATAACAAAAGCCATCTATAACAAACCTACAGCCAACATCACACTGAACAGGCAATAGCTGGAATATTCCCCTTGAGAACTGGAATGAGACAAGGAAGCCCATTAACACGAATCCTATTGAACATAGTACAGGAAATGCCAGAATAATCAGGCAAGAGAAAAAAAAATAAAAGGCGTGCAAATAGGAAAAGAGGAAATAAAACTATCTCTCTTTACTGGCAACGTAATTGTATACCTAGAAAACCCTAAAGACTTCACCTAAGGCTCCTAGAACTAATAAATGGCTTCAGTAATGTTTCCAAGTACTAAATCAACCTACAAAAGTGAGTAGCATTTCTGTACACCAATAGTGTTCAAGCTGAGAGCCAAACCAAGAACACAATCCCATTTACAATAGCCTTACAAACAAAAATAAAATATCTAGTGTATTAGTTCATTTTCACACTGCTTATAGTGTGAAAGAACCACCTGACCTGGGTAATTTATAAAGAGAAGAGGTTGAATTGACTTCTAGTTACACATGGCTAAGGAAGCCTCAGGAAACTTATGGTCATGGTAGTAAAGTGGTAAAGAAGGTAAAGAAAAATTAAGGTACATCTTACATCACATCAGGAGAGAGATGGAGGGGAAGTGCCACACTTGCAATCCATCAGATCTCATGAGAACTCACTCACTATCATGAGAACAGCATAGGGGAAACCACACCCATGATCCAATCACCTCCCACCACACCCCTCCCTCAACATATGGGCATTACAATTAAAGATAAGATTTGAGTGGAGACAGGGCCAAACCATGTCACTGAGAAATACATCTAACCAAGGACATGAAAGACCTTCACAAGGATAACTACAAAACACTGATTTAAAAAAAAGCATACATGATACAAACAAATGGGAAAATATTCCAAGTTCATGGATTAGAAGAATCAACATCATTAAAATGGCCATACTGCTCATAGCACTCTACAGATTCAACACTATTTCTATCAAGCTACCAACATCATTTTACACAGAGCTAGAAAAATCTAGTCTAAAATTCACATGGAACTGAAAAGGAGCCTAAATAGCCAAAACACACCTAAGCAAAAAGAGTAAAGCCGGAGGCATTACATTACCCAACTACAAACTACACTACTGTAAGACTACAGTAACCAAAACAGACACACAGACCAATAGAACAGAATAGAGAACCCAGAAGTAAATCCACACTCATATAGCCATTAGATCTTCAACAAATTCAACAAAGGTAAGCAATGAAGAAATGACTCCCTATTCAATATAGGGTCCTGGGAAAGCTGACTAGCCAAATGCAGAAGAGTGAAACTGGACCCCTACCTTTCACCAAATGCAAAAATTAACTCAATATTAATTAACAATTTAAAATTAAGACCTCAAACAATAAGAATCATAGAAGAAAACCCAGGAAATACCATTCTGCACATTGGCCTTGGGAATTTATGACTAAGTCCTCAAAAACAAATGCAACCAAAACAAAAATTGACAAGTAGAACCTAATTAAACTAAAGAGCTTCTGCACAGCAAAAGAAACTATCAAAGGAATAAACAGATAACCTACACAATGACAGTAAACATTTGCAAACTAAGCATCATAGACTTAAATAATTGAACAAGCATAAAACAACCCCAATAAAACATGGACAAAATGCTTGTATAGACACTTCTTCAAAATAAGACGTATAATTGGCCAAAAAATACTAAAAATGTTTCACATCAACAATTGTCAGAAACATGCAAATCAAAACCATGAGATACCATCTCACACCAGTCAGATTGGCTATTATTAGAAAGTCAAAAAGCAACCGGGCTTGGACAGAAAACATAGATGCTCCAGTGAGGACTCCTGAGAGGAATTCCCCTGAGCAGAGGGTTCCTGGTCAGGATGAAGCTTTCAGTGCATGAGTGGGAGGAAAGATCCTCAGAATCAAAAATGTTGGGGACAGGCTATCCAAGAGGATTAGAGTGAAGTATGCCAAGGCTCACGCAACACCAGGAAATGTGCAAGGTCTGTACACTGAGAACTGGAAAATGTTGCTGGAGAAAAGTAACGAAGACCTAAATAAACAAAGTATATACCACTGTCACAGGTCAGAAGATGTGATATTAGTAAATGTCAGTTCTCCCAAAATTGATCTAGAGATTCAAAACGCTCCCGACAAAATCCAGCAGACATTTTCTTTTTTTTGGTATAAATTTTTTAAAAGGATTTAAAAATTCATCTGCAAATTTCAAGAAAGTAGAATAGCTGAAATAATTTTTTAAAAGAAAAAAGTTTGATAACTAACACTACTTGATTTGAAAACATCAAAAAATCTGTGCTAATTGAGACTGTGATGTTCTCCTGAAAATAAACAAATAGATCAATAAAACAGAATAAAGAGTATAGAATTAGATCCACTGCTACATGGACACCTGATTTTTTTTTTTACAAGGCTTCCAAGGAAATTGAGTGGAGAAATAATATTTTTAATGGTGCTGGAGCAATTGGCTATCTTCATGAGAATGATTAAACTTGGATACATACTTCATACCATTACAAAAATTAACTCTAATGAATTGCAGACCTAAATATAAGACTTAATCAATGTAACTTATTAAAAAGACTATAAGGCCGGGCGTGGTGGCTCAAGCCTGTAATCCCAGCACTTTGGGAGGCCGAGACGGGCGGATCACGAGGTCAGGAGATCGAGACCATCCTGGCTAATACGGTGAAACCCCGTCTCTACTAAAAATACAAAAACTAGCTGGGCGAGGTGGCGGGCGCCTGTAGTCCCAGCTACTCGGAGGCTGAGGCAGAAGAATGGCGGAAACCGGGAGGCGGAGCTTGCAGTGAGCTGAGATCTGGCCACTGCACTCCAGTCTGGGCGACAGAGCAAGACTCCGCCTCAAAAAAAAAAAAAAAAAAAAAGACTATAAAAGTAAACATTGTTACCTTTAGCTATACTGAAGTTTCCAGATACAGCACCCAAAACACAATCTATTAAAAAGCATTATTAAACTTCATCAAAATTCAAAAATTTTTCTCAATGAAAGACACCATTAAAAAATTAAAAAGACAAATCATAAACTAGGAGAAAATATTTCCAAATTATATATGAGACAAAGAAATTATATCTAGAATATATAAAGAACTCTCCAAACTCAATGCTAAAACAAATAAACCAATTTCTTTTTAAATGAGCAAAAGGTTTCAACTGCCATTCCAGCAGAGAAGTTATATAGGTAGTAAATAAGTACATGAAAACATGTTCAGTATCATTAGTTATTAGGGAAATGCAAATTAAAGTGAGCTACCATTAGATTGTTATTAGAATGACTAGATTTAAAAAATTGGCCCCATTAGGCCAGGCACGGTGCCTCATGCCTGCAATCCCAGCACTTTGGGAAGTCAAAGTGGGTGGATCACAAGGTCAGGAGATTGAGACCATCCTGGCTAACACGGGGAAACCCCGTCTCTACTAAAAATACAAAAAATTAGCTGGGCATGGTGGTATATGCCTTTAGTATCAGCTGCTTGGGAGGCTGAGGCAGGAGAATTGCTTGAACCTAGGAGGCAGAGGTTGCAGTGAGCCAAGATTATGCTGCCACACTCCAGCCTGGGCGACAGAGACTCTGTCTCAAAAAAAAAAAAAAAAAAAAAAAGATTGGCCCCATTAAGTGTTGGCTAGGATGTGAAGGACTAGAACTCTCATACACTGTCTATGAGAATATCCAATGGTACAACCACTCTTAAAAACAGGTGGGTAGTTTCTTAAACAGTTATGCATAATTTAGTAATTCCATTCATAGCCAGGCATTTACCAAAAAGAAATAAAAGAATATATCCATACAAAGACTTTTAACTGAATGTTTACAACAGCTTTATTTGTAATATCCTAATGATGGAAATGGCCCAAATACTGATCGCCAGATACCTAGATATCAAGAGCATGGCATATCTATACAGTGCAATGCTATTCATCAATAAGAAGAAAACAATAATAAACAATTACTGATACAGGCTGCAATAGGTATGAGTCTCAAAATAGTTTCTTAATTCTATTTATTTAAAATTCTAGAAAATGGCTGTGTGTGGTGACTCATGCCTGTAATTCCAGCACTTTGGGAGTAAATAAAGTTTTAAAAATCCTATGCACTCATAGCCCTTTCAGTTCTTGCCCTATTTTTCACTTCCCTTTCTACAAAAAAAAGTTTAGGGATTCACTTTTTATTTGGATGTCCTAACTTCGCACATACAACTTCACTCTCAAAAAACCTTTTATTATTGTACTGGTCATACAAGTTCACTATGTACTAATTACAACTGCATGCAGAAAATGTGGAATCAACCTAAATGCCTATCAATGAATAAAGAAAATGTGGTACATATATACCATGAAATACTATGCAGTCACAAAAAAGAAAAAAATCATGTACTTTGCAGAAATATGGATGGAGCTGGAGGCCTACCCTTAGCAAACTAATGCAGAAACAGAAAACCAAATATCACATGTTCTTACTTACAAGTGGGAGCAAAATGATGAGAACACATCTGTAATCCCAGCACTTTGGGAGGCCGAGACGGGCGGATCACGAGGTCAGGAGATTGAGACCATCCTGGCTAACACGGTGAACCCCGTCTCTACTAAAAATACAAAAACTAGCCGGGCGAGGTGGCGGGCGCCTGTAGTCCAGCTACTCGGGAGGCTGAGGCAGGAGAATGGCGTAAACCTGGGAGACGGAGCTTGCAGTGAGCTGAGATCCGGCCACTGCACTCCAGTCCGGGCGACAGAGCGAGACTCCGCCTCAAAAAAAAAAAAAAAAAAAAAAAATGATGAGAACACATGAACACAAAAAGGGGCACAACAGACATTGGAGCCAACTTGAGGGTGGAAAGTGGGAGGAGGGAGAGGATAAGAAAAAATAACTATTGGGTATTTGGCTTAGTAACTGGCTGATGAAATAATCTGCACAATGAACCTTTGCAACATGAGTTTGCCTACATAACAAACCTGCACAAGTACTCCTGAACCTAAAATAAAGTTAAAACAAAACAAAAGTACAAACAAAAAAATTGCATGCAAACACACACACTATTCCTCATAATTTCAGTACCTGGGGATAACAGCATTTAACACTTTTCAGTACCTCCTTCTACGTATTTTTCTGTGCTTCATATGTAATTTTTCAAAATAAAATCCCTTCTTCGTTAACATAATCCATTCTGGATTTATTTTTCCCATCACCTCTTTGATATCACTCTGCTCCAGGTTATCAGTGCTCTCCATACTGTCAAATCTAATGGTGAATTTTCAGTTCTTAGCTTACTCACACTTTTAGAATCATTTGACACAAATGATTACCCTTTTCTTGAAGTATGTTCTACATTTAGTTTTCTAGGACATCACATACTACTTGTTTCTCCTCCTCACTCAACATTCTCACTTCTTCAAGTATTGCCCTTCCAGGGTTCAGTCATCATTGAGCTTCTTCATTTTCTCCATTTATACTCAGGATAATTACGTCCTGTCCTGTGGCATTAATATCATCAATGTCACAATGACTAGCCTATTACTATCTCTAGCACTGACCTTTCCTCTGAACTCTTGATTTAAGAAACCAGTTGCTTACTCTTTTGGGATATATAGTAGAAATCTCAACCTTAGCATACCCCAAGAGCATCTCTGGGCCCACATGCTCCCATGGAACTTCTCCCAGCCAACTCATCTCATGTAATGGCATGAACAATCACTCAGTTGCTCAGTTCACTATGTTGACATTATCCTGACTGCTCTGTAATATCTATATCCAATCCACAAACAAATTACTCTACATTTCAAAGACAATGTATTTTCAAAATACCTTCCTCCTCTGCTATCACCTATTTCAAGCCACCTACGCTTGACTTGGACTTCTGCAATAGTTTCCTAAAAAGTTTACTGCGGGAGGCAGAATGAGGGTCCCCAAAGATAACAATGTCCTAATTCCTGGAATATGTGAATGTTACCTTATGTGGCAAAATCATATTTTGCAGATGTAATTATATTAAAGATCTTGAGATGGTGAGAGTATTCTGCATTGCCCAAGAAGAACCCAAGTGTAACCACAAGAGGAAGGCAAGGAGGTCAAAGGAAGAAGTAGGGGCTTTGACAACAGAAGCAAGAGTTTGCATTGATGTGAGCTGAAGGGTTTCAAGTAAAGGAATGCAGATGGCCTTAAGAAGATAGTAAAAGCAAGGACAAGGATTCTCCCTTATATCTTCCAGGAGGGACTAGTCCTGTGGCCACCTTGATAATAGCCTGATGAAACAGATTTTGGTCTTCTGGCCTCTAAAACTGTGAGAGAATATTTTTTTCTTATTTTAAGTCACAAAGTTTTGGCAATTTTTACAAGAACAATAGGAAACATTTACTTGCCTTCTTCACTCTTACATTCTTATAATGTATTGGTCATAAGGTATACAATGTTTCTTTAAAAATGCAGATGAAGTCCTTTCATTTCCCAACTCAAAATGCTCCAGTGACTTCCCATTTCAGAAAAAAATCCAAAGCCCATACCATATCCTATAAGGCCTCAAATGGTTCTGTGCTGACCACCTCTTTTCTGTTGGTTTATTCTCTTTCTGGCCACAACAGTCACGCCGGCCTCCAGGCTATGCCTCAGATACAGCAAGCATGCTCCTGCCTCAGTAATTTTCTCCTCCTTTCATTCACATCCGAGCTCAAATCTCTCATCCTTAGAGGACACTTTCCTGTCCACTGCCTTGTCCACTGCATGCAAACAGTATCCTTTGTCATTCGATAGCCCTCACCCTGCTTTCCTGTGTGATTTCCTTTCCTATTTTTAGCTTTAGTTGATATGACATCACCTCTTAATTGATTTTATTTTATTTTTTCTCTAGAATATAAACTCCATGGTAAGGTCAGGTCCAAGGTAAGGTCAGGAGCTTACTTTTTTAACTGCTCCATCTCCAGTACTTTGAATAATTCTACCTTATAATAGGCAATAAGCAAATGTTTATTGCATGAATTACTTACAATATCAATAGTAAAAATATTACAGTCTGCATTTTTATTTAACTAACAAACCCTCTTATAGCCATTACAATGCTCCAGGAACTGTTTATATGTCTTACAAATTGTTATAAGTTTAATCCTAATATTAACCCTATAAGGTAGGTATTATCATTAACTAAAATTTATAGATGAGAGAACGGAGGGACAGAAAGGTTAAATGATTTGCCCAGTCACAGAGCTTGTATGTGTTCCACCTCTACAGTCCATATTCTTAGCCAAAATGCTATGTTCTCTCTCTAGTAGCTGTGTCAAGGAAATATATATTGTTGTAGTAAAGTGTATTATTTTTTCTAAATGTCATGCATTTTACATTTAAATATTTATTTCAGCTTTTTTTTTTTTTTTTTTTTTGAGGCAGAGTCTCATCCTGTTGCCCAAGCTAGAGTGCAATGGTGCAGTCTCAGCTCACTACAATCTACGTCTCCCAGAAGAAGACAATTCTGCCTCAGCCTCCCAAGTAGCTGGGATTACAGGTCCCCGCCACCGCGTCCGGCTAATTTTTGGTAGTTTTAGTAGAGATGAGGTTTCACCATATTGTCCAGGCTTGTCTCAAACTCCTGACCTCAAGTGATTCACTCATCTTGGCCTCCCAAAGTGCTGGGGTTACACGCATGAGCCACTGGGCCCAACCTCTATTTTTACTTTTTTTTGCACTTTTGGGTAATTATAGATTTATAGAAAGTTGTGAAGATAATACCAAGTGGTCCTATGCACTCCATACCCAGTTTTCTCCAATGGTTACCTCATCTTACATAATTATCACGCAATATCAAATCTGGAAAACTGACATGGGTGCAATATGTATATAAAGTTTTAGATCATTTTATTATCTGTAGATTTCTGCAACCACCAAACCAATTAAGAAATCAAATTAAACTATCACTACAAAGATCTTTTGGGCCCTTTACAATACCTACCCTCTTCTCAGCATCCCTAGACCCTGGTAGCTGCTCATCTGTTTTCCATCTCTAGGATTGTGTCATTTCAATAATGTTCTATAAATGGAATCATGTATTATGTGACCTTTTGTGATTAGCTTTTTTCATTTACCCTGATGCTCTTGAGAACCATCCAAGCTGTTATGTGTATCAATGGTTCATTCTCTTTTATTACTGAGTTGTATTCTATATTTCAAATATAATTTATGATAATCTTTTTATCAATATAAAATAATAAAAGTCTAAGAGGATAACACATAATTAAATGCATGTTTTAAAAGGCATAATAGATTTTTTTAGAGAAAATCTATTATTATAAAAGTTAAAATTAATAAAATTTTATACGCATTATGGAGACTGTTAATTTCAAAATATGACAAGTAACACATTTTAGAAAATGTAATATTAATTTCAAATAAATGAAGTAATATAATGTCCATTAATGCATACATTTATAAAAATAAAATCATTATTTGGCACCTGTCATGACACTACAAATTTGTAAAATTATTCTTTTCAAAGACCCCTGGGTGGTGACTGGAATGAGCATGTAAACACCATCCCAGATGAACCTAGGTATGTTCTATAGCAGAATATAGCAAGCATCTTTTGCATACGACCGGTGATCTCTGCCCAAATTACTTTTTGTTGCTTTTGAAAGCCTAGGCAGTGTAGGCAAGGCTGGGAACACTAGGGTTCCGAGAGTGCAATGGGGAAGGGAGAGTCAGTGTGCTCGGAATAGTTCAGAATGGTTTGTTTCTTGGCTGGTCTGTGCATCTGAGTCAGTCCTCATACCAGAAAGGCCAGGGTTGGGAGTGGTCTCTCCAATCTGAGAAAAAATAAATTCTCTGAAAGTTTTATGTTCAGCTTTAATATATCTGCAATGGGATAGTATGTCTAGGCCATGAGTTATCAATTACATAATGACACCATAGCTTTGGATAAATCCTCCCTTCTCCTTCCCAGGGGTTGGCTTGATGATGGCCATATCCAGGAAAGGGACAGGGGTTCATAGCTTGCCATTGTTCAACCTCAGGCTTCTACAGTTCCAGTTCTGTCTATTCAGACTGGCCT
This sequence comes from Trachypithecus francoisi, assembly GCF_009764315.1. Classification (NCBI taxonomy): domain Eukaryota; kingdom Metazoa; phylum Chordata; class Mammalia; order Primates; family Cercopithecidae; genus Trachypithecus; species Trachypithecus francoisi. The sequence goes on from NW_022681458.1 coordinate 103,599,067, forward strand.
TAAAAACTTTCAAGAGGCCGGGCGCGGTGGCTCCAGCCTGTAATCCCAGCACTTTGGGAGGCCGAGACGGGTGGATCACGAGGTCAGGAGATCAAGACCATCCTGGCTAACACTGTGAAACCCCGTCTCTACTAAAAAATACAAAAAACTAGCCGGGCGAGGTGGCGGGCGCCTGTAGTCCCAGCTACTCGGGAGGCTGAGGCAGGAGAATGGCGTGAACCCGGGAGGCGGAGCTTGCAGTGAGCTGAGATCCGGCCACCGCACTCCAGCCTGGGCGACAGAGTGAGACTCCGTCTCAAAAAAAAAAAAAAAAAAAAAAAAAACTTTCAAGAGACCCTCAGCCTTTTCTCCCCATAGATGCCAAAGCTGTGGAGTTGGAAAGTCCCTACCACTGGAGAAGTAACAGATACAATTCCTTAGCAAGTCTGAGTCTTAGTTTCCTGGTTTGCAAAAAGAGGGTAAATATTTTACCTACCACATGGAATTGATGTCAACATTATGTAATCTCAGACCTGTGAAAGGTTTAATACATTGCTTTGCTTTGTAAAAGCATGCAAGGCAGTGTTACTGATATATTCTATATATTCTAAATATAGAATCCTTAATTATGTGTAAGATTCAGCTGGGTATATTTTTTATGTGCATTTCATTTGCATAAGGATCACATAAAATCCATGTCAAAAGGAACCCTGGAGAATCAGAAGGAAAGCCATACTCAGCTCAACTTTAGAGAATACATACCAATTTTTTTATGTAGAAATTATTATGATTATCGTTAGTTATTGCATAATATTTTAAGATACGGCAATTTTTTATGAAATCCTAGATATCATTGAGATTCTTAGCAGCACTTTCGATTAAAAATTCATTTTAACCTATAAACTAGGCTTAACATGATTCTTTAGATATAAATTATAATACTTAATAGTCCATTTTTCTTAATTAACATTAAACATCAGTTTTATATACATTATACTACCTAAAAGACAAAATTGTGCTTTTATTCAATTGAACAAATAACTGATAAAGATAGACAGTTCAAGATGGCTTACAAGCACATGTATTTGTCTTCTCTTTCTTCTTACAACTCATTCATATGAAGCAATGACATGAAAATAAAAAAAAATAAGCCCATAACAGCAGAAAAAATAATGAGAAATCCATGAGTATACAAGATATGTCAACGCTCAAATAGGCAGAAAGTTTATAAAAGGTTAATGACAGATTTAAATTTTAAAAAATACAATAAATAATATTTGGCAGCCAGAATAATGCAAGGAGGGCTACAAACTTCAGAAAGATTTCAGTGTTGGTGTCCACAGTGCTGGATAATGGGGTGAGAAAGAAGCTGAACAAAGGGGAGTTCATTGGAAAACTGCTCATGGAACCAGACGCTCTCTAGGGCTTTCTCCTCCACCTCTCATCATCCCTCCCCATCCCCTGGTAATTCACTAAGACCTACCATAGCTTGGTGTTTTCTTCTATGAAAAATCAGGCCGGGCGCGGTGGCTCAAGCCTGTAATCCCAGCACTTTGGGAGGCCGAGACAGGTGGATCACGAGGTCAGAAGATCAAGACCATTCTGGCTAACACGGGGAAACCCCGTCTCTACTAAAAAATACAAAAAACTAGCCGGGCGAGGTGGCGGGCGCCTGTAGTCCCAGCTACTCGGGAGGCTGAGGCAGGAGAATGGCGTGAACCCGGGAGGCGGAGCTTGCAGTGAGCTGAGATCCGGCCACCGCACTCCAGCCTGGGCGACAGAGTGAGACTCCGTCTCAAAAAAAAAAAAAAAAAAAAAAAAAAAACTTTCAAGAGACCCTCAGCCTTTTCTCCCCATAGATGCCAAAGCTGTGGAGTTGGAAAGTCCCTACCACTGGAGAAGTAACAGATACAATTCCTTAGCAAGTCTGAGTCTTAGTTTCCTGGTTTGCAAAAAGAGGGTAAATATTTTACCTACCACATGGAATTGATGTCAACATTATGTAATCTCAGACCTGTGAAAGGTTTAATACATTGCTTTGCTTTGTAAAAGCATGCAAGGCAGTGTTACTGATATATTCTATATATTCTAAATATAGAATCCTTAATTATGTGTAAGATTCAGCTGGGTATATTTTTTATGTGCATTTCATTTGCATAAGGATCACATAAAATCCATGTCAAAAGGAACCCTGGAGAATCAGAAGGAAAGCCATACTCAGCTCAACTTTAGAGAATACATACCAATTTTTTTATGTAGAAATTATTATGATTATCGTTAGTTATTGCATAATATTTTAAGATACGGCAATTTTTTATGAAATCCTAGATATCATTGAGATTCTTAGCAGCACTTTCGATTAAAAATTCATTTTAACCTATAAACTAGGCTTAACATGATTCTTTAGATATAAATTATAATACTTAATAGTCCATTTTTCTTAATTAACATTAAACATCAGTTTTATATACATTTATACTACCTAAAAGACAAAATTGTGCTTTTATTCAATTGAACAAATAACTGATAAAGATAGACAGTTCAAGATGGCTTACAAGCACATGTATTTGTCTTCTCTTTCTTCTTACAACTCATTCATATGAAGCAATGACATGAAAATAAAATAAAAAATAAGCCCATAACAGCAGAAAAAATAATGAGAAATCCATGAGTATACAAGATATGTCAACGCTCAAATAGGCAGAAAGTTTATAAAAGGTTAATGACAGATTTAAATTTAAAAAAATACAATAAATAATATTTGGCAGCCAGAATAATGCAAGGAGGGCTACAAACTTCAGAAAGATTTCAGTGTTGGTGTCCACAGTGCTGGATAATGGGGTGAGAAAGAAGCTGAACAAAGGGGAGTTCATTGGAAAACTGCTCATGGAACCAGACGCTCTCTAGGGCTTTCCTCCTCCACCTCTCATCATCCCTCCCCATCCCCTGGTAATTCACTAAGACCTACCATAGCTTGGTGTTTTCTTCTATTGAAAAATCAGGCCGGGCGCGGTGGCTCAAGCCTGTAATCCCAGCACTTTGGGAGGCCGAGACAGGTGGATCACGAGGTCAGAAGATCAAGACCATTCTGGCTAACACGGGGAACCCCGTCTCTACTAAAAAATACAAAAAACTAGCGGGCGAGGTGGCGGGTGCCTGTGGTCCCAGCTACTTGGGAGGCTGAGGCAGGAGAATGGCGTGAACCCGGGAGCAGAGCTTGCAGTGAGCTGAGATCCGGCCACTGCACTCCAGCCTGGGCGACAGAGCAAGACTCTGTCTTAAAAAAAAAAAAAAAAAAAAAGAAAGAAAGAAAGAAAAATCAGAACACTATACATTAAGCATATTTAGCTGAGTGTGGAGAACTAGGGCTCCAATTGATAGCATGGACATCAAACAGCAAAACTCCCTTTATTGTAGAATTTTGAGGGTAAATGGTGTAATAGGTAGCTCTCTAACTGCTAAACTCGAGGTGGTTATTGAGAGGAGCAGGAGGCAGCGAAATGCCTAGGCAGATGGGGCCCCGATGAAATCCCACCTCCAAGCTGAAGACAGTTTAAAGCCTGAAAGCCGAGATACGAGTTAAATCCTCCGACCAGATTGAGAACGTGTCTTCCTATTTGGCACACTTTCCTCTGAGTGGTCCCCACCTTTCACATATTATACATATACCTATCCTTTCCTAATTGGTTTTTCTACACTGTTGTGCCCAACTTTGAGTGCTGTCTTCACTTTAACCTTTTTTGCATACTCACAAATCAATCAGCATGCACTCCTCACTCTGAGTCCATAAAAGCCTCTGGATCCAGCCACGTGGGGGACTTTCCCACCTTTGGATAGGAGGCCACTACTGCATCCCCTCTCTGCTGAAAATTGTTTCATTGCTCAATGAAATTCTTCTCTGCCCTCCTCACCCTTCAGTGTCCAGGGTACCCTAGTTCTTCCCAGGCACACTGCAAGAGCTTGGGACCCGCCGAACATGTGAGCTGAGGCCTGCAGACATGGCTAAGCAGGGTCTAGGGAGGGTGTTGCCAGCCAGAAGTCCCCAGCTTGCAAAGGGATGGAGAAGAAAAATTCTACATCATTATCAAACACCATACATAAACATGGATTTTCCACCATCTTCTTAATAAGAGGGGAAATTTAACAAGAGGACAGATCCTGGAATTCCATTATTAGTGTTGGCGGTAGCGGAATTTTCAAATTATTAACACTATTCTCATTCTTATATACAAATGGTTAGCAAAGAATCACCAGCAACATGGATGACCAAAATCTATACAAACCAACCAAAGAAAGAAAGCAATTGACTTGGGAGGAAAAATTATATTTTATAGTCAGTAGAAGACAACGAAAAAAGAGGAAGGAAGAATGCTATGAAAAGCAACAATAAACAAATCCAAAAGCTAGTTCTCACAACTACTTATAAGATAGACAAATCTCTAAGAAGTTTGATCAGTAAAAAAAAACGTAAATATGCACATGCTGTGGAAATGAAACAGTATATCTCATAAAAAGTAGTGAATAAAAAGAGTGAGGATATTTGAAGATGTGGGAGAGGAAAAGGTATTTTTTCTTCTCCCCTTCCAAGTTCTCAACTAGAACTCTTATAACAAAAGGTAGACTAACAAGAGAAAAACAAACACAAGATTATTAACACATATATTTTATACGTACATGGGAGAAAACTCAGGGATGAATAACTCTCAAGGAGGCAGTTTAGAACTCTGGCTTACATAGCATCTCCAACAAAGAACCATACATTTTTAGAGAAGTGACGGGACAAACGAAAAGGACCTTGAGCATCTAGGGGCTGCAAATTCTGAAAAGGTGGGTTTATGGGAAACTAATGGTAGATAAAAGCTAGTCAGTTAAGTTTGTTATGTAGATGCCTCAGGTGTGGGCTCCAGGCTAATAAGAATCTAAAGTTGTCTCCTGGTGATTAACTTTTGTTCTTCCTGCTAGAGGAAGGAGGCAGAACACCTTTGTAAATATATGTCCTGCCTTTAGACAAATAGTGGGAAGGAAGAGAATATTTCTTATATCTGTTTCATCTCTATTGCCTTCAAATCAAAATAATCCTATGTCCGCTCGGCACGGTGGCTCACACCTGTAATCCCAGCACTTTGGGAGGCCGAGGTGGGTGAATCACAAATTCAGGAATTCGAGACCAGCCTGGCCAACATGGTGAAACCCTGTCTCTACTAAAAATACAAAAAATTATCTGGGCATGGTGGCAGGTGCCTGTAATCCCAGCCACAGGGAGGCTGAGGCAGGAGAATCGCTTGAACCTGGGAGGCAGAGGTTGCAATGAGCTGAGATTGCGCCACTGCACACCAGCCCAGGCAACAATGCGAGACTCTGTCTCAAAATAATAATAATCATCATCATCATCATCCTTATGTCAAAGCGGCATATTTTGGGGTGGCATATTCTGCCACCCTTTAGAGAGAAATATAAGGAGGTTAATATCTTCATCTCACATAGTAGGAAGCAAAGTGATAATATTAAAAATTAATAGAACATGAGATAGAGTTTGAGTATATAAGAACTTACGTAAAAAATGAGAAAGAGTGAAGAGGAAAGAGGAGGTAAGAGATAAATGGGAGTTTATTTTTTATCTAAATTGGGAAATAGCAGTTTAAGCTTTCACTTTAAAACTATTGCAATAACCATCAAACATGACAACAGAACAGTGACGTTGGGGCTGGTGGAAAGAGTACTATGAGAAATCAAGAATTTGGATTATAAATCCTCTTCTATTTTTTTAAACTCAGTGCATATAAATATTTTAAAAACTAAAGATAAGAATCCTATCTAACCAGGTAGATTTAAAACAGTAGAAATAAGTCATACTGGTTACATTTAACAAGGTTTGCCAGAGTGCTTTCTAATTTGACACTTATCTGACTGAATTTGTGATTAAAGAGAGAGAAAATAATCACATTCATAAACTGTGTAGCCACAGCTCAAAGCTATGTCTTCATCATACATGTGTAGTTTAATGAATATTTCCTGGTGTTTAGATGATACTTTTTGTTACATTTCATTCAGGACATAGGCATGGGCAAGGACTTATGTCTAAAACACCAAAAGCAACGGCAGCAAAAGCCAAAATTGACAAATGGGATCTCATTAAACTAAAGAGCTTCTGCACAGCAAAAGAAACTACTATCAGAGTGAACAGGCAACCTACAGAATGGGAGAAAATTTTTGCAATCTACTCATCTGACAAAGGGCTAATATCCAGAACCTACAAAGAACTCAAACAAATTTACAAGGAAAAAAAAACAACCCCATCAAAAAGTGGGCAAAGGATATGAACAGATATTTCTCAGAAGAAGACATTCATACAGCCAACAGACACATGAAAAAATACTCATCATCACTGGCCATCAGAGAAATGCAAATCAAAACCACAATGAGATACCATCTCACACCAGTTAGAATGGCAATCATTAAAAAGTCAGGAAACAACAGGTGCTGGAGAGGATGTGGAGAAATAGGAACACTTTTACACACTGTTGGTGGGATTGTAAACTAGTTCAACCATTATGGAAAACAGTATGGCGATTCCTCAAGGATCTAGAACTAGATGTACCATATGACCCAGCCATCCCATTACCGGGGATATACCCAAAGGATTATAAATCATGCTGCTATAAAGACACATGCACACGTATGTTTATTGCGGCACTCTTCACAATAGCAAAGACTTGGAATCAACCCAAATGTCCATCAGTGACAGACTGGATTAAGAGAATGTGGCACATATACACCATGGAATACTATGCAGCCATAAAAAAGGATGAGTTTGTGTCCTTTGTAGGGACATGGATGCAGCTGGAAACCATCATTCTCAGCAAACTATCGCAAGAACAGAAAACCAAACACCACATGTTCTCACTCATAGGTGGGAACTGAACAATGAGATCACTTGGACTCGGGAAGGGGAACATCACACACCAGGGCCTATCATGGGGAGGGAGGAGGGGGGAGGGATTGCATTGGGAGTTATACCTGATGTAAATGACGAGTTGATGGGTGCTGACGAGTTGATGAGTGCAGCACACCAACATGGCACAAGTATACATATGTAACAAACCTGCACGTTATGCACATGTACCCTAGAACTTAAAGTATAATAATAATAATAATAATAATAATAAAAGAAAAATAAATAAATAAAGATGTTATTAAAAAATACTTGTTTACTGTAGAGATTCAAACAAAAAAAGAACAATAAAAATCACTTTTAATCTAATGTCTTCTCCTTTTAAGCCACTATTTTTCCTTAATGTACATTTTCCTTCCTGAGAAAAAATTCCCAGGAGGGAATTTGACATTTTATAGTACTCTGTGCATAAGCTCATATACTCTTTTAAATAAAATTTATAACTTAGACATATAAATTATTCTAGTTTAAAATTTTCAGCTGTTGAAGCATTTAGCCATTTTCTTTGCAATGCAGTTTCAAAAGAGAGATATTATTAGGTTGGGGAAAAAGTAATTGCAGTTTTTGCCATTACTTTCAGTGGCAAGAACCACAATTACTTTTGCACCATTCTAATAACTACAGTAGTAGTTACCTAGAAGACCTAGTAAGAAAAGGCAGCAAAAAAAAATTTTAAATATGTGCAAATAATTTCTATTTCGGTCATATATACCTTTACGTGTCTATTTGAAAGTATTATTTTCTTTGTATCTTGAATATACAAAATAAAGATTGTGTAAATAATTAGAAATTTTGTCTAACTTGTGAGAATTCTGCTGTTAGTTCATATGCCAGTTTGAAAGACTTGTGAACAGTAATGTATATGTAATGGAAATAAAAACAAAGTAATTATCATTATTATGATATAATTTGGTTAACTTTCAATATTGATTGAGTTGGCTTTGCAGTAGATATCTTCATTTGTCATCATAATCTATTTGTGATTGATTTGTACATTTGACTACATTACCTGATTTCCAAATCATCTACACTTTTCTAATCCATGAAATTTTATAAATCACAGATTATAAAACAAGCACAGTGCTGACTGCTAAACATACAAGTGTACATAAACATGGCATTGTCTCTCAATTAAAAAATTCCATAAATACAAATTAGTGTAGAAGAAGCAGTAAATTAAAGTTCATATAGGTTCATATAGGCATTATATAAGAGATGGAATCCAGAATTAAAAGTATGATTAGGAGGGCATTCTAAGAGGATAGAAGGGTAAGCAAAACAAGGAGGTGAAAAGGCAGATGTGACTTCTTTTTATAATTGAATGAAATTTTCTTAGGCCTGTGCCTCTCAGGCTTTTATGGGAATGTGAATACGTGGGCATCTGGTTAAGCTGCATGTTTGAGTCAGCCAATCTGGGGTGTGATCTGAGATTCTGGATATTGAAGAAGCTCCCAGGTGATGACTCTGCTGCTGGTCCAAGTACCACATTTAGCTTAGGCAAGGCTGATTCCATAGAGCTGCAAAACAAACGTTTTGATTTTTGAGTATATTTAATGACACAATAGAGAACAGTGATGTGTAGGAAAATGATTCATGGAAAAGCTGTTCCTCCTTCTGCACTCTTTACTTCCCAATTATTTGTACTTATCTTCCCTAATTAACTTCCAGGGAATCAGGTTCCACTAAAGTCATAAATCCTTCTTATTTACTGATGTTTGACTTTGTCTTACCCTTCACTTTTCTGAAAGTGATTCTTACCAGTCTCCAGGAAATTATGGCTTATTTACATGATAAACACTTGTTTATTTTATCTATACTTAGTAAAATAGGCATTACTTTCTTCCTCAGCTAGTTTCAATGTCAATGTTAGTTTACTTGTATAAGATACTTCACATTGATAATTAATGCAGTTATCACTCTTGCTATGAGTATTTCCAACCACTGTGTAATATTCCCAACCAACCTGTATATATAGCTCAAAATCCAGAACTGAAAATATGTGATTCAATATAGATGGCCACTTTGTCACATGTTAACAATCTTTGCTGGTGGGCATTTCTCAGTAAAGGTGTCTACCCGTTGACTTTACCTGTTATGTCTTTATGCATAAGAAAATGATTAGTAAGTACCTTCAGAATATTTAAAATGGAGCTTTCACTCTCTCCATTTACAGATTTTCACTCCATACCTCTGGTTTTCGACTAAAGAAACTATTTTAATTAGCACCTGGATGAATCTGATTTCTTGTGAATCTCTACTCAGGAGTTACATTTTCCTTGCAATACCAGGTCATCAGCACAATTGATTAACATGAATGGAGACATCTGACAACTCCTCTGCAGGTGGTGATCCTTGAAAATGAGATGTTACTAATTTGAACCAATTGGAGGGACTATAATTGAGATTCTATTAGTGATCTGCCCACAAACTGAATGAGCTATTTTGTTATTAACAAAGAAAGGAAGAAATTGACCTTCAAATTGGGTTCATTTTGGACTGTAAGGTAGAATGTCATTCAACTAAATGCTCATTATTCCTGATCTTTAGATGAAAGATAACTTTCCCAAAAAGATATGAAAAAAATGTCATGTTAATTTCACACGTTGAGCAATGGGTAATGCTAAGATGTCAAAATGTCTCTGGAATAAGAAAGTAACTAATATGTACACTAGAAATATTGCAAATAAAAGATGATTGCTATTGGGAATTTGCATGAACATGAATCTTAAATAGTTCTTCCTGTGCTAAAGCTGCTCTTTAAAAGAAGAAATTTGAGAACACAGGACAGGGCCTCCATGAGGTATTATACTAAATTAAACTAATTAATCATTAATTTTAGAAACATGAATCAAGATAAGTCTCTTATTAGAGCAGTATTGAACGTGGCATCATAACCCAACTTTAAAATTATAATTTATGATTTGAAAACATGCAAATCTACAAATAATTTTTCCATTTATTATTTTTACTCATAAATTTCAAGTTTTGAAACTATATGAACCTTCTATAAATGAGAAATAAATGAATATTCTTATTCTAAGTAGAGTGGAAAACTGGATGAATGATATAAGATTTAAGTGACCGATCAGCTGCGCCTGTAATCCCAACACTTTGAGAGACTGAGGTGGGCGGATCACGAGGTCGAGAGACTGAGACCATCCTGGCCAACATGGTGAAACCCTGTCTGTACTAAAAATAGAAAAATTAGCTGAGCATGATGGTGCACACCTGTAGTCCCAGCTACTTGGCAGGCTGAGGCAGGAGAATTGCTTGAACATGGGAGGTGTAGGTTGCAGTGAGCCAAGGTCATGGCACTGCACCACTCCAGCCTGGTGACAGACAGAGACTCTTAAAAAAAAAAAATTTAAGTGACAAGACATATAACATTTTTCTCCCTCCAGAAAACATAGAGCAATGTTTTTCTTGTGTAGATTCCTGCAGATCAATACAGTATACAAATCTCAAAATGATTATGAAATGTATTTTATATTCTAGTTGGTTAATGGATGAGAAAGTTAATGATGGGGCTTTTATTCATTCCTTTATTTTTAGGATTTTAGAAATAAATCATATTAAAAATAAAAAATAGTTTCCATGGAGAATATGACATAAAGAATATACAGAGGGACTTCTTTTAAATGTTAGAAATGCCTAATGTCTATAAAAATCAGTTTCCCCTTTAGATTTAAATACAATTATCAGCGAGGTACAATGATAATTATATTTATATTAGGCTCACACCTCTAAGCCCAGCAATTTGGGAGACTGAGGTGGGCAGATCACTTGAGGCCAGGAGTTTGAGACCAGCCTGGCCAACATGGCAAAAACCCATCTCTACTAAACAAGTACAAAAATTATCTAGGTGTGGTGGTGTGTACCTGTAGTCCCAGCTACTTGGGAGACTGAGGCAAGAGAATTTCTTGAATCCTGCGGGGCAGAGGTTGCAGTAACCTTAGATCATGCCACTGCACTCCAACCTGGGCAACAGAGCAATATTCTGTCTCAACATAAATAAATACATTAATTAATTAGATACAATTATCAAAGTACTTCGTTCAGTAGACCTGAGAAAATTAGTGTCACTCTGGGATAATCAGACTTTGCAGAAAAGTGAAGACCAGAGAAAAAAGAATTGCTCAGTGAGTTTCAAGGGGACCAAGTCAGAAACACAGGACAACAAAATAATTAGAAATAAAAATAGTAATACTAATAACTAAATGCATTGTCATCGCAGAGCCCTGTATATAGTAGAATACTTAGTAGAATCTAAAGCATGAACTATTCCCCCATAATAATACTTTATTTAATTTCCCAACAACCTCATTATCTCCATTTTGCAGATAAGAAAACTGGAGGCTGGAGATTATATAACTTTCTCTATTTAAGTGCTAGTCTGTGATAGAACCAGGTGTTGACTACATATCCATCTGACAGGAAAAGTTTACACACATAATCACTACAGGGCAATAGAGAAAATTCGTAGAGTCTTCAACAGCCCTTAAATCTCCCACAGAGACATGCCACATTGGGATTCAGAATATCATTCTTCAATATTTATGACCACACAGCATTTCCTATGTATTGGAGTAGAAAAGTATTTATTTTGTTATGGGTGAAGTGGGTTTCGAATTGGTGTTCTTCCCAGATAGATTAGAAAGATACATGTATAGATAAATAATAGAATCACACACTGTTATAGTAAGATGTTCACATTCTGGGAGACACATGAAAACTGAGGCAAACTATAGGAATCACAAATGGTGTCTCCCATCTCACCATGTTCACTCTGGGATTAAATACTCGTTACGTGTTTTATCTTATCAGGAGAACTCACCAGCACTAAGTAATGTTTTTTCTCCTCTCCCATACTCCCGATGTTCATAGCATGATGTTATGCATATCTGATGAACTTCTAAACCCTTTATTGGAAGGACAATACAAAGCATGAGGAATAAGAACAGAGAGAAGAATCTCATGCCCAGATAATGATTTAATTTGGTCAGTCCTTCTTTGTAAAAACCTCAATAATATTTTAAGCACCTTCCATATTCCAGATGGAATACTAAGTACTAGTGATGTAGTCAGATGGTCCATATTTTATTGGAAAACTTACTTCAAGTGACAGTTAAAAATATCATTTCAAGTTCAGTGTAGGAAGAGCCATACAGGGTTCTAAGAAAGCATAAAGACCAATATTTTAATACAGAATAGGGAGATGAAGTGGGGGGAGTGTGCTCTCCTAGGTTGAATGTCAACATGAAAAGTAACATTTCAGGATAAAAGGCAAGAGGCATATACCTTCTGTAAGGAAAAGGACCAGTCCAGAAATTTAGGCACTCAGAGATTACACTGACTCCCTGTTAATAGAAATGGGTTGAAGCTGTAGGTAGTGCAGATGTATGGAAGTCAGTGACAGATTCTGATTAAAAATTAATTAAAATACATTAATCAGATGAACATACATTTAAAATATGTCATAAGATAAGCAAGTGCTATGCTTAAAGATGTTCTGGAGTTTTTGGATTGACAAACACACCAAGATACTGCAAGGATGGTGTGCTCACGGAGGTCGTGGAAGTTCCACACTTCCTCCTTACTCCCATACTTTGACTTTACTTTGCATCTCTTCCATTTGGCTATTCCTCAGTTGTATCATTTATAATAAACTGCTAATGGTAAGTTAAATACATGAAAATAAATGTAAAAAAGATCTTCCTACGAATCATGTGGAACTATTGCTTATTGAATTTTTTTGATCACAAAAAATTAGAATCCATATGTTATCCAGGTCTGGTAATCCATACTAGACCTACAGAAGCAATAATGGTCCTGTTTATGGATTGTTTTCCTACATAAATTGACCACATGTGCCATTGCCTGACTTGTAGCACAGCGTTGTGATATTTGGAAATGATTTAGAGTTGTATCCATTTCAGAAGAGTTCATCTCTCCAAACACCACAAAGAATGCCATTATTCTAATGAAACTCCCATTAGAAGGGTCACTGGGATGATAAAGTGGCAACAAGAATTAACATTTCAAGGAGAAGCATTACATTTTCATGACAAGCATGCTCTGGTGTGTTTCACAAGAATGGGAGGAGGTCCCCAAACAAGGAATTGTTAGACAGGAGCCAGGCTTTCAATTTGACTGACTGGATATGGTAATTTTCTGCCTATTTTTGATGAGATATTATAAAATACATTTCTGTGATTATTAGAGCAAACTCTCTTTTATATTTGGCATTAGTCTTCCACTTTACGATTACTTTTTACTGTATTATGTGATACTAAACTCTCTCTCATAAGTCATTAGCTACTGTACTAAGATAATTCACTGCTGAAAAATTTATTCTCAAAGAGTATAGTACTAGCTTGACCAGAGGTGTGTGATAGGCTGTTCTTGCATTGCTATAAAGAAATACCTGAGACTGGATAATTTATAAACAAAAGAGGTTTAATTGGGTCATAGTTCTAAAGGCTGTACATGCATGGTGCCAGCCTCTTCTTGGCTTCTGGGGGACCTCAGGGAGATTTTACTCATGACAGAAGACAAAGTGGAAGCGTGCTTATCACATGGTGGAAGCAGGGGCAAGAGAAAGTGAAGTAGGAGGTGAGGGTACACACTTGGTATTGCAAGGACAGCACAAAGCCATGAGGGATCCTCTCCCAAGACCCAAACGCCTCCCATCCCCTACCTCCAAGGTTGGAGATTACATTTCAACACAAGATTTGGGCAGGGAGAAATATCCAAACTATATCGAGGGGGAAAGAAGAAAAACAGCAACATAGCAGTTGAAATGATTTTTTATTAGTAAGGACCAATGGGGGAAAATCTTACAAAAGAATACTAAAATTGCCCCAAATTATACTACAGAAACAAAATACTAGTTTATGCTAAACTGCATAACCATCTCATCGGTCACTGACTGGGAAAATAAATGGAAATCTAGATTTCTTCTTGGCTTTAAGTACATAATTTGTCAAATTATTTAGCTGTCTTTTCTATACTTAAATTGTACCAAACGAGGCAATTGTTTGTTTTCTGTATTTAATGGTTAACTTCTGTTGATGTTTTAGCTTTCTTTACTGTTTCTTCTCCCCCTTCTCCTCTGTTCCCTCCAACTAAATGCTCTCTTTGATGGATTCAATATTTTATTCTGTAGCTGAAATGGTATTTTTCTGCCAAAAATTTAGTCAGTGGACACCATTGTGGACGTAAGTAGCATCTAACTCTAAGTCTAATTAAGAATGCAGTCAGTATTCAATTTCATTCCCTGCAGAAGTGCCAGCTTCCATCTCCTCTAAGGCCAAAATCTTCCAGAATGAATGGTTCCTTCTCACAATACCTTTATGGATTCATGATGCAGCCCTTCCTCATCTGGACCAATGCTATCAAATAGAAATACAGTGCAGGCCACATAGGAAATTGTAAATTTTATAGTTGCCACATTGAATCAGTAGAAAAAAGGTAGGTAAAATTAATTTCAATATGTATTTTATTCAAATCAATATATCCAAAGTATTTTTTTTATTTTTATTTTTAGATGGAGTTTTGCTCTGTCACCCAGACTGGAGTGTTGTGGCACAATCTTGGCTCACTGTAATCTCTGCCTCCTGGGATCAAGCAATTCTCCTGTCTTAGCCTCCAGAGTAAGTGCAATTACAGGCATGTGCCACTACACCCAGCTAATTTTTTATTTTTAGTAGAGACAGGGTTTCACCATGTTGGTCAGGCTGATCTTGAACTCCTGACCTCAGGTGATCCACCCACCTTGGCCTCCCAAAGTGCTGGGATTATAAGCATGAGCCACCGCACCCAGCCCCAACGTATTATCATTTCAACAGATAATCAATATAAAAATTACTGATGAGGTATTTTGCAGTCTTGTTTTGAATTAGGTCTTTGAAATCCAGTGCATTTTTTATACTTCCAGCACTTCTCAATTTATGCTAGCCACATTTCAAGTACTTAACAGCAACATGTGGCTAGTGGTTCCCTTACTGTCCAGCACAGGCTAGGAGGCTTCTAGGATTCTTAGAGAAGGGCGTTCGAATAAATTAAACAAGTATCTAGTATCCTATGCCTTAATTTAACTTCCACAAAAGTATAGTATGAAATATGGAATTTAAGATTTAACAGCAAATAAATCAGATATATTATACATAGGTGCCCATATTTGTAGGAGAAGTACTGAAAGGTAGTATAACCTACTTCAATAAGAAAAGAGAAAATGAAAACAAACACACACATATACATATAGCAACAAAAGGAAGAGCTTTATGTTTTGATGTATCAACTTTTTTTCTCAGAATATATTAGTTATTAATGAATTGTGAATATACTTATAGGCTAATGGTTACAAGATATCTACGTGTAATAAAAATAAAAAATCCCCCCTAATTTTAAATTTTTACTTTCTACTTCTCTAGACTCTAACCCTTCTGCCACCACTACCTGCACTGTTTCTGTTTTTCTCAGGCAGCTGTGTGAGCCCAGAAGATAAGGAAGACAAATTTGTAATTAAATCTTCTGTGAAATGGATAGCCACATCTATGACAGAGAGAGGGGGAAATGTTTGTACAGAGTTGTTCATGGTAGTCAAAATAGATATTTTGTTTGCATTGGAATTCTCTGGTAATTACTTTTTAAATGCTTGTAATTGTTTTAAAGCTGCTCTGCCACTCATTCTTAGAGAGAGTCTTTAATAACTGCACCAGATGCACAAGCATTAGAGAACTGGTCTAAGCCATGATTTAAAAACACAAATTCAAAGACAATTTATATAAAATTCTGAAGCAATTATTGTCACTCCCACTGACCAGTCAAGTCAGTAGGGGAAGAAGTCAGTTAAATTGATTGTTTGCCTGAATGGAGTGAGTGTACTTCGGCATAATTACGACATTGACTGTAATGTGACTGACAATATTCACAGGACGGATGATACAAGTAAAGTAGAAAACAGAAGCAGTCTATGAATGGTTCATATGTGTAAATGCATTTGTCTGAGCTATTTGGATAGCTTGGTTAGTATTTCCACTTAGTTCTGTGTATGAGGACTCAGTCTCCTGTAGAGGGGTGGGAGAAACAGTCAGGAAGCTCTGAACTTCAGTGGTATAAGAGGCAAAAGTCAACAAAAGAGCAGAAATAAAAACACATCCACACAGAGAATGAAAAGTAAACAGAAAGGGCCAGAATAGCTTAAACTGAAGAAAAGGTGGATAGGGTTAAGATAATTGGTAGAAAATAACACACCTGTTTCTCCAAATTTTGCTGACTCCTTTTTAAAAAATACTATTTCTTTCTCTATCTTGATTATATACAGTAACATACGAAGAAAACACTTCAGGCGTAATCTTCAAACCAGTAATTCCTACCAGAGTGATTAATGTTTATTAAGGTTTTAGTTTTATTTTGATAAACTGTCAAAAATAATCTCAGAGATTAATTCAATAAATTTTCGCATTTAGATGTTATTAATAATTAGCACATTTTATAGCAAAAATAGATCTACCTATTCATATCTATCATCTATCAATCTATCTAATCTACCTTTTTACTTGTGTGTGTGTGTGTGTGTGTGTGTGTGTGTGTATATTGCATGATATAGTAACCACCATAAGCAACCACTCCAGATTTGTTTTGTTTAGGAGAAAAGAAGACAAGTTCACGTAAATAAAATGATTCTCAGCCTTGGAAGCTTTTTCAAAATACTGCTTTTGGGGACTATGCACCTAACACCACCACTCAAAACTTAATTTTCCTCTTACCAAATCTACTCTTCCATTAGTATATGTCTGAAATGGCTCTTCACTAAAGGTTCAAGGTTTCTATTAAAATAAAGATATTTTGCTGTTAATTTCACAAAGTTCATAGATAAATTTCTGTTGAACATCTCTCATTCTCCCACTAAGTAACTCTTTAAAAATTGTAAATAGAGGAAATATCCACAATATAAAGTTTATAAAAGGAAAAAATGATAATAAAGAATAAATACAACTGTACGGTTATCAGTACTCACATGAAATTCATTACATTCTATTACTATGGTTGTCACGTGTCTCATCCTCTCATGTAACCTTGCAGAGGCCAGAGACTGCCTCTCAATGGTTTATTTGAGCTGTATGTGTTGTCATTAGTACAATTTTGTGACACAAAAGTTCTCTCTGCCTAGAAATTGCTTCCTTTTGCTTTGAATGTGAAAAATGTCTCCTCCTTCCAAAGTTCCCTTTTCTATGAAGCTCCCTTGACTCCCTCAGCAACTGAGGCACTCCTTACACTGCCTCTATTGCACTTTGTCTTTGTTCCCTTTATATTCAATCAGTCCATTGTGTTATACAGGTCAATTATCCCACAGGGCACACACTGAGTCTTTTAAGTCTGTTTTAAAATATTTAGTGTAATGTATTTAATAAAACAAAGTAATATGACTAAAATGTAGTAATGCTATAGTACCGCCAATAGATAATTACAAGCTAATGCTTACATAGTACTTGTTAAGTACTACATATTATTTTAACTTCTTAACATAGATTAAAGTTTACTTTTACAACCCAGTTGTTATTATCATTCTCATTTTAGAGATAAGAAAACTGAAGTTCAGAAAGACTATGTAATCTGCCCAAGTCCACACTGTGAGTAAGCAATACAGCTGATCTCCATGGTTTAGATCAGAAACCCTTGCTCCTAACATCCTCACTCTAATGTATCTCTATTTTTTGATACTGTCACACGGAACACTTTGTAGATTTTGGTTGGAAAATGAATCACATGAATTAAAACAGGGAATTTGGGGTACACAGCCACAGCCAGTTGAAGAAAAACTCTCTCTTGATATACTGAAAACGTCCAAAAAATATGTTCACTGTTTGGTTAAAGTGGGGTTTAAAACATGTTAACTGTGGGACTGAGGCAGGCTTTAGAGACTCAACATTTTTCATTGTTTATTGCTTAACTTGTGGTGGCATATCTAGGATACCGTCATTGGCTCTCTGCTGCTTAGCCAAATTAGATGACACAAATCAGCAGCTCAAAAATGTTGAGTTAAGAGAGGCCAGCAGTCAAGAGTGGTATGTCTAGAAGTCCAGCTGGTTTCATAATATTAAGTCTAAATCACCAATTATTTCTGATATGTGTGCTTTACGATACAGAACTTACCCTGTTTTGCCTTTAAAGAACCTAAAAGAAGAATGGCTTTGGCAGGGACTATTAATCAATTAATGTGCATTGTTGCCCTTAAGGATTTTATAGTACAACTGGAGAGAGGAGACGAAATCATTTAAGTCAAAAAAAAAAAAAGACTAAACCTGCAGCTAATGTAAATTCTGGAGCTTGAATTACAAATGCAGAAGGATATTAGAAAAGAGTGAAGAGTTCTCATGGAGAATAGTCTTAAACCATTCCTTAATGATATGTCATGTCGGGTCAGGAAGACCGAAGGGGAAGAAGGAAATTAGTAGAAGGTTGTTTGACAGATTTCAGAGAGAAAGCACAAGTACTCATGAAGGCAGAACATTGTATTTAAGGGCTACAGGTATTTGAGTCTGTGTTTGACAGTTAGTAACCAGACTGTTTTGGGGACATACTTCACAGATGTTTCTCAGAGACAGTTGCAGAAAGGTTGTCTATCATCAACACTAATTATAATAACAATTCTTTCTAAGGCCTGCATTTTGAACCAAAAAATAGGTATTTTTATTTCTATCACTTTGAAGCACTATCCCCATTTTCTTTAAAATTTCTTTAAAGCAGGTATTAAATGAGCACAGATGGTACAGGCAGGTTCCTTAGTGCTTGTTAACTAGATGGCAATTCCTAAATCTTCTTACCATTCAGGCAGCAAAGGGAGAGGCGGAAACAGTTGATCAATAGTGACGTAGCTTTACAGAGGGCTAAATAAGAAAAAATGGACTTAAATCTTACTAAGACGTTTCTGCTAGACATAGAGAGAAATTTCTTGATGGTCGGGGAAATTAGACACTAAAATAGATTATCAGCACAGCAAGTGAAATCTCCATTCCAGAAAATCATTGAACATTGAACAGACCATATGCTCCAAGGAGTTTGTTCACTGACTTGCCTGGCTCAGATGGAAGACTTCTTGGAATCAAACCTCCTGGAGTATGACTAAATTCCACACTTTGGCTGAGAGAATGTGCACTTTTTTACTTGTTATAGGATCCCACATATTCTGATTTTATGAACTATGCCTGATTCTTCCATTTATAACAAAGCTAATCATCACATAGAGATAGATTTAATAATGAAAAATATGTTTATATACATATATACTTTCAAATGCACTAAACAATAAAATATTCATAACATAATACATATTAAGGCATTTAAACTATTTATCATAAAACATAATTTCTATCACACTTTGACCCTTGATTTGTGTTTAAGTCAAGTATTTAGAACATTTTTTTTTAACCAATCACTTAAGCTGGAAAAGGTTG
Organism: Trachypithecus francoisi; assembly: GCF_009764315.1. Classification (NCBI taxonomy): domain Eukaryota; kingdom Metazoa; phylum Chordata; class Mammalia; order Primates; family Cercopithecidae; genus Trachypithecus; species Trachypithecus francoisi. The sequence goes on from NW_022681458.1 coordinate 103,618,456, forward strand.
GCAAACAAAATATGACATACAGCCCACTCTAAAGCATATTTTATACAGAACTACACAATATTGCAATTTGTGTACATCAAAATGGTTGAGTTATCATTTGGTTCAACTTAACACAACTTAATAAAGAGGAAATAGGACCAACATACCCAGAACAAGTAAATCATAATGGAAGGGGGTACATGACTGAACATTCTGTTGAGTGTTAGAGACAAGAGTGCTCAGAAGTTCAAAGAAAGAAGAGATCAATGTGGCCGGCAGTGGTCTGGGTAATAAATGCTCTTTGATCTGAATTGACTCAAATTGTTTGTCCAGTTCTGTTAAGTAACAAATCTTTTTCTTCTTTACGGCCCTATCTCTCACTGCTCACTGGGCATCCAGCTATCAAACTGAGTAATAACATGGTGTTTGATTCAGCAAATCCTTCAACAAAGTTTTTATATGGCGGACACTTGGTCTAAACATCTGGAGGAATATGAAAAACAAAATAAAGCCTGATCTCTGTCTTTGAAGAGATTATAATTCTGTTGATTAAATGAGACTGAAATAAATGGAATAAAGAAGCATATGCATACTACTTATCCATGTGACTCAGAGAGTCACACTAGAGTTTATTAGGGAGATAAATCATCATGGCTAATGTGATCAGGGAAGGGTTCTGGAAGTTTAACTTACATGTGTCTTGAAGAATAGACATGTTTTTAATTGATAGAGTAAAGGCAACAGTACCCTTGATGACTACAAAGCCTACAAATAGTCGTTCCCTTAAAATAAGCTGCATATTTTAAAACTCTAATTTCTGAAAATGACATCACTCTCCCTATGCAAATTTCCATTCAATATTCATTTATCCAGCAATGCTGAAATAAAACTCAGTCTAAGTTCAGTCGCACTTTTTAGTGAACTTACTTTTTACAGTACTGTGTGACCATAAAAGCTCACGTTCCAGAGAATTAGTCTTTGATGGTATTTTAAAAAGAAATGGCATAGAATTCTGAATTAAATTTGGCATTGAGTAATGAAGGCAAAGAAGTAGAGCAGAAACTACGAAAAAACAAACCCTTATAAAGCAAAACAACGACAAAAATTGAATGGCTGATTGGATCAGGGATCATAGATTTACTAATATCTATTCAGAGCTTGAGGTTGATACTAAGAAGCTGGTTAAATTATTAGCAACTGTTATTTCAAAAGGTATACATAATTACCTATGACTCACTCACCTCACACAGAAGCTACTTCCTAACAACTCTTGATGGGTGTGGAGGATACATACCTTCTCCCAGTTGGGGGACTTACAGATATTCTAAGCTCTCAGACAGATAGCAGAAAGTTACTTCTTAACTTAAAAAGTCAAGGCTGCCCTGAGATTTAAATATTCCATTATATGATGGAATAAAATGGCAAGTTATTTTTAAGCTATTAATTTTAATAAGAAATTTACAGTTGGTAAGTGAGAGAAGACATCATGTTCTCCGAGGCAAGTCAGAAATTCTATTCAAGGCTGGTCATGTTGCCCAAGTGAGTTTTAGCAACAGATTCCCCAGATGAGCTCCACTTACCCAAGTTTCAGGCATGTTTCTTGGAAGCAACCACATTCTAATAACTAAGTTGTTATATCATTATTTTTTCTAATTCATTTTTCAGTTTGCCTCTGTTTCTGTAGTTTTCAAATATTCTTTCCAACCATGCAAATTTCTTTACAAACTTATGCTACTCTCTTAGGAAATACTTAAAAACAAGGGCCCAAATAACGAATTTATAATTGCATATATAATTATGGAAATGATTTTTTTTGCTACATTTTTGTATAAAACAGTTACCCCAAGGTGTGCACATAATGTTTACTTGATATCCATGCTTATTTTAAATTAGTTAACAGCTCCATTAATGTTTCTAGGGCAGGATAAAGTTAGCTTCCTGAATATTACGAAGAAGTTGTAATTTAGAAATACAGAACTCTATTAAAGAGGAAGAATGTTATGATTCATCCAATTTTTTAAGGGTGAAAAAAATGTTCTAAAAATTGTCTAGGCCCAACATCATCAATATATTCACATGCATAATTAAAGACCTCAGGACAGATGCAAAGACTCAGACTCCAAGCCAGGCTGTATGCAGACATCTCCCTCCATTTATTGTCTGTGTCTTTTGCCAATTATTTAACCTTTATGAAATTCTATCATTTCATCCATAAAATGGGCTTAATAGCTATGCCATCTATTTTGATAGGTGACTAAATGAGATATTTAATGCAAAACATTTAATTTGAATAGACCTGAACTATAATAAATACAGTAAATGTAGTCAGCAGTTGTTATTATCACCAACATTCAAAATATTGCTACTAGTCTTAGCAACTCCCTTACTCCCTGAAAGTTTTCAGTGTCTATTCAGAGTGGGGGAGGCTTGCAGAGGAGGTTTTGGAAGCTGAAAACGTGGTAGAGATTAGAGAATCTTTTGGGAAGTTTGACTATCTATGAATAAAAAGGTTTTATGTCCCAATATAGTTTGCTTCCTTCAGTATCACTTGAGACTAGGTTTATAAAAAGGTAGATCATTAGTAACAACACTGTGTAGTTGCATAGTGCTTTGACTTCTCTTTTCCTAAGGAACTTATTCATTTTTTTCAACATGGAAAAGTTACGAGGAAATAATAAAGTATACAGCATTTGCTTAATACTGACAGCTACACTGTAGTTCCAAATAAATTACTTTCTTTGCATCTGATAGATAATGTTAAATGAAGTAATGCATGGGAGAAAACTTACTACAGCGCTAGTTACTAAGTCTGTGATCAGGATCAACAATAGTTTTCTGACTCCTTTTCTAGATGAAAGTCAGAGCCCAGCGCTCACACAGAAGGTACTTCATAATAACCCTTGATGGATGTGGAGGATGCATATCTTTTTCCAGTTTGGGGGCTTGTAGATATTATAAGCTCTCAGAAAGATATCACAAACTTATTTTTCAATTCCAAAAAGGTCTACATTTTCTTCTATAAGAAGAAAAGTTCAGTATGTGTTTTCCACAAGATTCTCAAAACTAAATTAGAAACCAGCACTTTGTGCACATGGCTATTTTATTACTTCTCCATTTTATAAGTGAAGCAACTGTGGCCCAGAATAATTAGACGGAAGGCACAGCAGAGATTAAAACTATTGGTAAAAGTACATTTGCCTCCATTAGTTATTTGTGTATTCAAACTCTGTCAGGTAATTTTGGGGAAATCAAGAGATCCTTCTAGTCTTCAATTACATTCTAATAACCAAGTTTGTATATCATCATTGCTTCTAACGTTTTGCAATTTACCTCCATTTCTGTGTTTTTCAAATATTCTTTCCCACCATGCAAATTTCTTTACAAACCGAGGCTACTCTCTTAAGAAATAATTAAAAACAAGGGCCCAAGTAATGAGTTTATATTTGCATAATTATGGAAATGATTTTTGGCTACATTCTTGTATAAAACAGTTATCACAAGGTGCACACAAAATGATAAATGGATATCTATGCTCAGGTACTATATACATATAAATGCAGTATCTTTGTACCTTTGTAGATGTAAGCAATGAATGGACCTCCTAGAATGATGTAACTTAACATAGTTTTCAATACCTTGATCTGAAAACGAAAGCAATACTTTCTAAGAATGTATTCTTAATTTTTATTAGCAATGAACAAAACATTTATTGCATGCTGATTATTTGAAAAATTATTTTTGATTAACAATAATTTTTAAATATGGTTACTACTTCAAAACTTGGTTTGCATCTCCATATCAACCTGTTATCCTAGGATGTATTAGCCTTGTACCTTCTTTCCTCAGCATGTGATCTGAATTCCTGATTCTGGAAATGCATTCGTAGATTCATTTAGTCTATTCATATTCTCTGCTTACCCTATGCTAGCACAGTGTCATATTTTAAACTATTTGGCCAGTCAGGTCAGAACCTTTAAAACCCTATTTTAGTGAAGTTATTTCACAGAATAAATTAGCTCACTGCTATCTGCTAGAGAGTGTTTTCCAGTAATATCAGTGCTTATCAAGTTTGTGCCTAAACTTTCATATCAGCACACCAATATCTGATAGCAGGTAATGACGTGATGACCTTTCTCTGCTAAGATTTCCTGAGGCCCATTGCTGAAATAAACTGTAGCCTTGGATACACCTCTCCTTAAGAGAGAGAGAAATCTAGAAACAGATCTAAGTCTGTTGGAGGCATGAAAGAGAAAATAACTTGAAAATAGAGGTCAAAGAACAAATGAAATATCATGAGAAAGACCTGACAGAGTCACAAAAGATGTAGTCAGCTTGTGATTCTTTAAGACCTGACCCCTGGTTGGATAGATTTTTGAGGGATAGGGTGTCTCCTATGCAGCTATAAAAAGTTGAGGGACCATTTCCCAAACAATGTCATTCACAAGATTTCACCGCAAAGTTCAAATTTAGAATTGCAGGGAAAATCATATTGTTATTACAGTGAGTAATTGCTCAAATACTAAAGCTGCACAAAAAGGGAAGATTTGGTGTTAATAACATGTCCTATTCGTTCTTTGATGATTTATGAGTAAAGCAGTCATTCCCAAAATTCAGCATACATCAAAATCAAAGGGCTTATTTAAATGTATATTTCTGAATCCCATGCTGAGATTACCTGATTTTGTTGGTCAAAGCAAATAGAGAATGTACCTTTTTAGCAAGTCCACAGCAAAAGCTGGTAGTGCTGGTCTCAGGATGACAGATTGAGAACTACCATCGTAATGTGACAAATGTATTTCATTAGAAATTGATTCTGGCCATAAAGCAGGAATAAATTTGGAAAGGTTGGAAAGATCATTAGTTTTGAAGCTGGCGAAATTTGGAATGGATTTCTAGATTTGTGATGTTTCAGCTGCAGACAACCTTAATATCAAAGAGTCACAGCTACTTCACTGAAAAATTAAGATTGTAGTATTGATATCAAGGGCTATTTTAAGGATTAATAAAATATTTTATGCAAACATACGTTAAATGTTTTTATTCCATGTGGTTGTGATAGTACTGTTTTAAAAAAAAATCTATGCCTTAATCAGTAGTAGAATTAGATGGATCTAGTAAATTTACTGAGAATTTACAGAGCAATTGTGGGTCTTTGCTACAATAACTGGGCAGAAGAGTGGTTGTCACCCATGTCACTTACTGCAGATGTTGCTTCTTACATATTTGCAAATATCCCTACACTTTCAGTCTGAAAGATCATCCCACTACAATAAAATCTTGTTTCTTCTTGCTTTTAGTAAAAGCTGAGTTCAGAGGTGAATTGCATTGTTAATAACTTCTTCTTTCACCCTAGTCTTCATAGAAAGTCCAAGCATTCTAGATCTTCAGTCATCATACAGACATTTATTCCTATGTGGTTCCAAACATATTCTATGACCTGTCTCCTATTCTTACCTTTTCTCTCCAAATGCTTTTTATTCTGCCTTTTGTGATTCAAAGTCTATAAAGAACCAATTTTTCTATACCCTGAAACTCTTCTTTAAACATTTATTTTATAGTTGAAATGGGACTATCTCCTGAAGCCCCAGATTTCCATGGTTTCTGTTCCCTTTCACACTCTTGTCATGCACCTGAAAGCTTAAGCTAAGGAGTTTTATGCTACCCGTTTTTATGTCCAAATTAATTATCCTCCTTCCATTTTCACAAACTTTAGTTTCTTTTCCCATATGTTATCAGATTGCTCCTCCCTGTTTTTGTCAATCCTCTACCTTCTCCCTTACCTTAGTGATATGGTTTGGCCGTGTTCCTACCCGAATCTCCTCTTGAATTGTAGCTCCCATAATTCCCACCTGTCATGGGAGGGACCCAATGGGAGGTATTTGAATCATGGGGACAGGTCTTTCCCATGCTGTTCTTGTGATACCAAATAAGTCTGATGAAATCTGACGGTTTTACAAAGGGGTTTTCCCCTACACACGCCATCTTGCCTGCCACCTCGTAAGATATGCCTTTGCTTCACCTCTGCTTTCTACTGTGATTGTGAGGCCTGTCAGCCTCACAATATAGTTCTGTTCATTATAAATTAAGCAGCCTTGGGTATGTCTTTATTAGCAGCATGAGAACAAACTAACATACTTAGTGTGTTTTGTGTTGCTATCACAGAATAGTACAGACTGGGTGATTTATAATGAACAGAAATATATTCAAGTTACATTTTTGGAGGCTGGAACATCCAAAAATTGAGTGAATGTCTTTGTGCCGTGTGATCCCATTTCAAAATCAGATTTCAAAAGGTAAAAAAGCAAGTGAGGGTGAAAGCAAGAGGCCAAGAGAGGACTAAACTTACTTTTATAACAAACCACTTGGTGATAACTAGCCCTTTCCCTCAATAATGAACATGAATCAATTCATGAGGACTGAGCCCTCATGACCTAATCACCTCTTATTAAGCCTCACCTCCCAACACTGTGACATTGAAGATTAAGTTTCCAACACAAGAAATTTGAGGGATACATTTAAACCACGGCATTTTCATTCACCTGGATAGATGTCTTTCTTTTCATACAATTCTGCCATCATTCTTAGAGACTTCAACATCAAACCACATGGCCTAAAAATTCGATCTCTTGACCTCCTTAGAAATAAAAATTATTTTCTCCACTCAAACCCAGCCACTTGATGACATGATTGCATCAAGAGCAATAATAACACATGTTATCATTCATTCTCAAATACCTAACATCTTCTGGCCATCCATTTCTCTTCTGTCCTGTTCTTACAAATTGCTCTTACAAATGAATAGGACACAAATGATCCAGTATTCAAGTTAACTAAAACTTGAATAAAACAAGTTGTCTAAAATAACTTATCTAAAACAAGTTATCTAAAACAACTTATTGAAAACAACTTATCTAAAACAAGTTATCTAAAATTTGCTCTTACAAATGAACAGGACACAAATGATTCAGTATTCACGTTATCTAAAAAACAATAATAGTAACAAATAATTTAAACATTTTTAAAAGCATTAAAACTGTCTCAAGGGAGGCTGATTCATCTTCTTTAACATTCTCTGGACACCCATAGCGGAGATTTGCAGATATAAAAAGCTCAAGTAGCACAAAGTGGCCCAACCTTACATCACTCTTCTCAGTATTTAATGGGGGAAAAAATAGGAAAGCCAGAAAACTTTAGCTGTATGTCCCTGTAAAAGAAAGGCTGGCCAGTTTCAAAATTTCTAGGCAAAAAGAATCAAGATATATATTTTCAACTCATTCTTCCTCTCTCCCCTACCCCTGCAACACACATACACACACACACACACACACACACACACATACACACGCACACAGACACCCTAATGGGCCCTGGCAGAACTGGAGCAAAAATATCCATCACATAGATAACCAGTGGAGAAAGTAAACAGTAAAGACTTTAGGCCTTTGAGGTCCCAAAACTTGCTTTCTTACACAAATCATACAAGACTGAATGATGACTGTAGTGGGCAGCCTTTCCTGTTTTAATTCAGCAATTCCCTCTTTAAATTATGTATTAATAATTGCTTAAGTTCAGTGACTGAACTGAATCAATTCTACACATGGAAATGAAAGTGTCAGGGCTAAGGGAGGAAGATGACTCTCCTTTAAGCTTATTCCAAGTATAGCCATGTTCCAGAATAAGTGGTCATGTTGATATCATGGGAGAAATTACAGTGATTATTCCTCTGTTTAAACCACGTGGGTGTGTAGGATAGACCAGACCATATGGTAAATGGACAAAGAACATCTCAGCATTCTTTCTCGAGTTGATACAGATGGAAGCTTTGGAGCAGTTCCAAGAGGGTGATTGATGACTGTACCATGACTTCCCTTATTACTACCTAATTCCTTTCCACTTTTTGGCAAGAAAACAAACAAGAACAAAAGATGAACACTATAGGAAATAACCTTAAAATGACAGTTTTTGGCTGCAAATGTTTTAGAGCTATCTTGATTCTTTAAGAAAAATTTGGGGGGAGGGGTGTTGCTTTTCCTTTTGATTTTTTAATATAACTTTAATATATATTTATACAGAGAGTTTAGGTCGGGGAGAGAGCTAAAGGAGGCAACCAGAATACTTAAAGAAAAAAAAAAAATCCTTGATGACGAGATTTTGTCTGTTGAATGATAGATGGTCCAAGAATATTCTAGTGATACAATCTAGCACTCCCTGCTGCTCAATACCTGTCAAAGTCTTCATTGTATTCAAATATTTATGAAGTATTTCTTGAACATATTACAATAAATAATTTCTCTAGATACTCTAAAATTTCTCTAGATACTCTAAAATAATCTACACTTCAACTTTTGTAGACCAATAAAGAACTGTACATCTGGATTGCATGGAATTGCTTTTGCAACCTTCCCATTCTGCCCCCACCATCACTACTACCACCACATTGCCAGGGCTTTCTGCTTCTACTGAATTATGTTTTGGTAGCTTGCCCTTAGTCTTTATGAAGAAGCTTGATAACATATTTATATCTACTGTGAGGACATTGTTCACAGTGCTAATTGTGACTATTGAGAAACAAAAGTCTTTGATGAAAGTATCAAGAAAAATGTTGCCTCTGTTGAGTCACTTGTTTGTTTTTATATTTTGGATGGTATGTATTAGTAATAGATTATATTTTCCATTTTTGTATGACCTACTAAAAACCTTAGAACCAACTTTGATGTCAACCTGTAACAAATAGAGAGAAACTATTTCACTTATTTTAAATTTTATTTCATTTTCTTGCCAGTGATCTGCTTCTAGTACACGTGATAATAAAAATATGTTAATACTTAAAATAAGATAAACTGCTTATATTGATAAAGGAAAAAATCAACGTGCTATGCTAATAAAGGGAGAAAATCCACTATTTTCTCACTGTGCAACTTTCTACCTGTGCTTCAACCATAGCAGCATAAGAGATATTTTTGCACAGTAAAGAAATATGCCTAGAATTGGACAGGATTTTGATTTCCAGGTTCTTGATTTTTAACTATATTATCTTGGATATGTGTTCCAATATCTTTAAGATTCCCTTTCTATAAAATATATATTACAATCACATCTACTTTATAACAAAATGAGAATTTGATAAAGTGAGATTTCTAAAAGAAATATTTTAGTATCTCCATCCATTATACAGATATTTAACTGATATATACATATATTTAAATATGTATATGTAATACACATATACATATATAATGAGCCAATATAACAAAATCAGAATATCCTATCCTAAAATATGCTACTTTAGCATAAGAATTATTTTAAGCTGAAAGTAATTGTGGAAAAGCAATCTCTCTGTTCTTTTGCTATCCTCTAAAAGCAAACATTAAATTTTCCTTGTAAAAGTTCTGTCTTCTGGCCGGGCGCGGTGGCTCCAGCCTGTAATCCCAGCACTTTGGGAGGCCGAGACGGGTGGATCACGAGGTCAGGAGATCGAGACCATCCTGGCTAACACTGTGAAACCCCGTCTCTACTAAAAAATACAAAAAACTAGCCGGGCGAGGTGGCGGGCGCCTGTAGTCCCAGCTACTCGGGAGGCTGAGGCAGGAGAATGGCGTGAACCCGGGAGGCGGAGCTTGCAGTGAGCTGAGATCCGGCCACCGCACTCCAGCCTGGGCGACAGAGTGAGACTCCGTCTCAAAAAAAAAAAAAAAAAAAAGTTTTGTCTTCTGTCTTACCAGGAAGGGAAGACAACTTTTATTCCTGGGGGTGAAAATAGCACCAAGATGAGTTTGCACAAACTTAATCACACTAAATAATCCTTATCTTCCATCTTCCAAATATATATCCCCATATATTTTATCTTTCCACAAACTATTAACCCTAGAAGCCCAAACTTTCTTTTCTTTTATCTTGTCACTTCTCCATAATGTGTTGTCTTTTGTTAAAATGGTATATAGGCCTGCAAATTTAACCATTTCTTTGAATCTTCATTTCCTTTCTATGAAGGCATCCATGCACATAAAACTAAAAATATTAACATTAAATGAAAATGAATGCCTTTTCTCCTGTCAATCTGTCTTTTTATAATCTAATTGCAAGCCCCAGTTGTGACCCTAAATGGGTAGAATAATAATTTTTCCTGCCTTACAACAGGATGTCATAATTGAGTAATAATTATTCAATACATGATATGATAGCTTTGCTATAGTATTTTCATTTTTCATAACTGTTGCCCTTCATGCATGAGCTTTAAGTGGCATTACATATATAGAATCTATTTCCAACTTTTTCAGGAGTTTCCAAAGGAAGGGGAGACTTTGTTGGTAGGCAATTGTATACTCAATGTGATAGGAAGAGTTGTATAAGAAAAACAGAAATTATGAGGTCAAATAATTTTGGAAAATAGCATGCAAAAGTAAAAATTATGTTTTAAATGATTTTTTCAGTACTTTTAATATGCTAATATACACATAAATTCTTCAAACCAAGGACATAGAAAATAGTCTTTAACAAATTTATTTTACCATTTTTCTAAATCTACCTAAGATCATTTGGGGAACTGGATTTATGGAACACCAATTTTGGGAAGTACTGTGCTATGCTAGAATTTCTCTTCTAATGTCCCTACTAAAGTGCTTGAAATTCTTATTTTTTTCTGAGATAAGTCTTTAATTGAAGAACCAATAAATCAAATCTAGGTAATATCAAAACTTTTAGGCCACAAAGTATAATCACCTGAGCTTTTTATAAGCACCCACCTAGAAGAAAACAAGGACTCAGACAAGTGGACACATATCATTAGTAGTATATGTCATAGTGAAGAGAACAAATCCAAATTGAGGAACCACGGAAATTACAACACAGCACCACAGAACCATGGGAAGGAGGTGATGTAAAAGAGAAAAAGCACAGAAGAAAAGCAGTAGGTAGGAGTGGCTTGGGAAAATTTTATTATGCTGACCACTGTTGGATCAAGGGCAGACATAAAAATGACTGTACCATGTATTAGGTGGTAATAGAAGTGTTAAGTGCAGTCTCCCTCAGTAACTACGAGAGATTGGTTTCAGGACTCCTACGGATACCAAAATTGCAGATGCTCAAGTCCCTGATGAAAAACAGCAGAGTATTTGCACATAACCTATGCACACCTTTTCATATACATCAAATTATCTCTAGATTACTTATACTACCTAATAACATGTAAACGCTATGTGAATAGTTGCCATATTGTATAGTTTTAAAATTCACATTTTTATTATTGTATTTATTATTGTTTTGTTTTCTAAATACTTTTTATCGAAGCTTGGTTGAATCCACAAATATGGAATCCATGAATACAAAAGGCCAACTGTCCTTTTTTGTAAGAGTTCCTTTTTCCACAAAAGGAGGCATGATTTTAGTATTAACTACGGATGTTAGGTAAAGAGTGAGGTATAAAAGATACCTGTATATAAATCAGTAGTTCTTACTGTCTGCTGTACATCATTATGATGTAAGGCACTCAGTAAAATAATCAATGTATGACTCCAGTCTAAACCAATTAAATCAAAATCTTCAAAGATGAGTCCAGGGTATTGGTAATTTTTTAAGTTTCTTATATATTTTAATATGTAGCCAGAATCGGAACCATTGCTTTAGAGCAAAGTTCAGTCAGACAATAGTAGAGAGTAAAGAAGGATAGTTTCTTCGAGGTAGCACTGAGAAATCAAGTACCTTTCTCTCCACCAAAAGTATGTCCACGATTTACAAATCCCCACTCAGGGATAGAGAGAATTAGAAAATTTTTCAGATTTATTTCATAACACTTTAGCTATAACTTTCTTTTATTCTCTCACCAAGTTGCCACAGGCAATTTATCTGTGGACATGAACCATCTCTAATCCTGCACTCCACACTTACGACCCCGAGACTAGTTGATGGGAAGAAGATAGAATTTCTCACTAGAGTTTTGTCATTATATTTATATAAGCAAGTCATCCTTTCTGAAGAATAAAGCTGATTATAAAATAGCTTCACGGCCATGCGTGGTGGCTCACGCCTGTAATCCCAGCACTTTGGGAGGCCGAGGCGGGTGGATCACCTGAGTCAGAAGTTCGAGACCAGCCTGACCAACATGGAAAAATTCCATCTCTACTAAAAATAAAAAATTAGCCAGGCGTGGTGGTGCATGCCTGTAATCCCAGCTACTTGGGAGGCTGAGGCAGGAAAATCACTTGGACCTGGGAGGCAGAGGTCGTGGTGAGCTAAGATTGCACTACTGCACTCCAACCTGGGCGACAGACCGAGACTCCATCTCAAAAAAAAAAAAAAAAAAAAAAAATCTTCAGTTCAGTTTCAAATATTGATGAATTTTCACTTCCCTGCTTCAGGGTACGTTTAAACTTCGGCTGAGAGATTCCAGTAGAAATGATGAATTTGGGGATGGTATTTAAGCAATGGTGACTGAGGATAGTAGGCACATCAAAGAGAAAAGAACACCTGTTAGAGATAGAACCTATTTTGAAAGTGTACCTGAGGCTCTCACAATGGCTGATTTCATGATGGTCGGGCATTTTAGTGAGATTCACATGACTCATTTACTTGCTACGTGGAATATTGACCCTTCTGTGTAAATTCACCTTCCTCCAATGAACTTCCTCCAGTGAAATGGTTGCTTCATTTCTCAGACAATTCAAGGGGAAAGGCAAAAAAAAAATCCAACAGCTAAAAGCAATGTAGTAACCCGTATTGTGATGACAGTCTTATGCCTGTCATTTAGATAAATGTTGCTGTGCTAGAAAAGAAGAAGAAGAAGAAAAAAAAACAACTTCTCAAAGTTATTTTTTTCAGCCAATCATAGCTGAATCCTTTTTTTTTTAACCAATGAGTGGAACATAACAAGGACATAACTATGCAGAGTCACACTACTCAAACTTTTAAATCAAATAAGCATTTTTTTTCCATTTCAAATAGCATAAAAACTTTAGACAGGCAGAACATAATTACTCCAATATACATCAATCCAGATCACTAAAATTTTACACCAAGACTTTCTATTCTTTTCCTGACTGACTATGACAAGAAATGGCAGGGTAGTGGGGGCAGGTGAGGAGGAATGGAAAGAATGTCATTCACTATAAATACTGTATTCATTAAGATTAAGAACACTTTTACTTAATATTACCATAAATGACATTCAAGTACAGAATGACACCTGGGATTATTTCTGAATAACCAAGATAACACAGATGCTCTAGTGATTTGTTTTTCTGTTAGAATTATTTCTGCATCTTCTATCATATGTATGACCTCCTCGTGTCTTTGAGGCAAAGTGGCATGTTCTTTTACATTAAAAAGATGTGTCCAACTAAATGATTTCGTTAGTATTTTTCCATACAGTTAAAATAATATTTCTATTGTGTCTCCTCATTTTTATTTTCTGTCTTAGTATAATTATCTATTTTATCTGACTAACAGGACAAAACCAACAACTGACTAGCTGTAATTATTAGTAATAAACTTATGTCTGTTAACAAAATGAAACACATTAAAGGGGAGAGAAGCATATTGATTCAATTATATCTCCATATGTCATTTAAAACACTAAAATGGGACAAATTTATTCAGAAATATTTATTAAGAGGCTATGATGCATCTCGTACCATTTTTAGTCCTGATTCCAGAGCAGAGAACAAAACTGAACAAAAAATTATTTCTCTCTTGAAACTTACATTCTGTAATATCTTTGTAAATGGGAGATAAAAAGGGGTGGAGGATAACAGGTCTCAAGACAATTGTCAAAGTTAAAGGTATAATGCTGTAAATATAATTTCTGCATCATACATGATAATAGTATTAATAACAGTCTATCTTTACTCAGTATTTACTATGGGCCATGAATTGCTCATTAAATGGAATCTTTTAAGTAAAGCTCAATGACTCATGAGTTTGATGGTTTAATTATTTCAATTTTACAGATGAGAAAATTGAGAGTTTCAGTAATTTTTCCACAGGCACACAACTAAGAAGTGGTAAAGCTGGAACCCACACACACAGACTAAAGATCTGTGTTCTTCACCATTTGGCTTTTGGTGCCTTCGTTGTACACAAGGACCAAAAACTAGATATAAAGCCTAGAATTTCAATGTTGATCCAGTGTTTCTACCTGTAGTGTTAGATCTTAGCTATTTTTTATATTAATGTAAAAATTATTCCTTCTTAAAAATATTAGAAGAGGTGAGGATTTGGACAACTAGCTGAAGAAACCATATCTTCTACCCTAGAGTGTCAAAGAATTGTCCAAATCAGTGTCGTTATTTTATAGAATTCAACAATATAACAGAGGACACAAACTCCTTACACCACTTACTGTCATAAGGAATGGGTTAACTGTGTTTTTTCATTATTAGTCTACTTACAATACAAATATTAATTGAGATTGTGATCTAAAATTGATTAGTATTTATACTGCCAATTTCCATAGTGGTTTATCGTCAAGTCACAGTGTTTTGTGCTTTTCATTGCATTCTTTCTTCCTTCTATCTGCTTGCAGCAGAAAGAAAGTTGTAGAATGATTAAGATTCATGTAATCAATGGCCTTTACCAGGCAGCCCTGCTGTTATCCAATTCTAATATTTATCTCAAAGTAAGGTCCATTCCATTCTTCCTAGCTGGAATTCCAAACATTTCCCATATTTCTTTGGTTCCCAATCTAATTTTAATTATTCTTGTTCTCCCAGAATAACATTAATTGACATCATTTAACATAAATTGCTTCAATCACACTCTATGTATTTCAAAAATATTTTTGTATTTTTATTTTAATTTCTATATTTTTAAACATGTCACTTCGCATACTCTTCCAACTCTTTTCAATTACGTTTTCCAACAATACCTTATATTTTTATTGATGTTCTTGCTGCAAAGTCATCTTTCCTTTTTCACTTTTCTGCAGTTTATCATTCATACATTCTTTACTCCTTGGCCTAAGACACAACATCTTTTGGAATTGGAATTCTCTATGCTTTTAAAATATCCTTTTTCCTGACTCGACTTCACTTACAAATTACTTGCCTTTTACTGCTGAGTAATTCAAAACCGGAATCTGTTTCACCGTTGTTTCACAACATACCCACGCACCACACAGTCTGGAAAAACTCAGCTGATAATGATCTCTTAGAAACAACTAGTGACTCCCCAATAGATAAACTCTTAGAAGCAACTAGTGACTCCCCAATAGATAAATTCATGACTTTACTTATTAAAATTATATATTCATGACTTTAGTTTATAAAATTATAAAATGTCACCCTCTACCTTTTCCTTTTTTAATTACTGTACCCATCCAATTTTTTTTCATACTTTTAAGAATATTCTTTTGTAGATGTCTTTGTTGCTTCTTCCTCTAATTGCTTTTTAATGTTAAGTTCCCCCACGATTTGAATATCACCTTTCTCTACTTTCACTTAGCACTTTGCCTTTGATAGTATCATGTAAGGTCAGAG
Organism: Trachypithecus francoisi; assembly: GCF_009764315.1. NCBI lineage: Eukaryota > Metazoa > Chordata > Mammalia > Primates > Cercopithecidae > Trachypithecus > Trachypithecus francoisi. The sequence continues at coordinate 103,633,902 of NW_022681458.1, forward strand.
TTTCAATTTTGACTTTTAAGTTGATGACGACTCCTAAGTTCATATCTTTAAGCCTTGATTCCTAACTAGCTTTTAAATATCTGAGTGTAAGCATTCTGCCAGTTCCACTCTCACAGCCCAGAAGTAACCTCAGTAATGCCTTTTCCAAGTCTGCTACCCTGCCTTTACTAAGGTTTGAGTCATCATCAACTTTTCTCTCTAATACACTTCTCAAACTCTGTCTCTGACCCTCTTACATCTTTTTCATACCTCTTATTTTTGTGATCTCTCTTCTATTGCCAATGCTTCTGAACCGGTGCTCCCAAACTGTGTTCCAGAACTATTGTAATAGTTTCCTAATTGCTGCATTCCAATCTCATGTTTTCTAATCTATGATTCATATAGCCATCACATTTCCTTTCTTAAACAGAATGAAGTTCACAGTTTCCTTCTTCAAATGCCTGCACTGTCTTCTATTTCACAGAGAGTGGTACTCAAAATATTTGCCTGGCATTTAAAGTTCTCTCTTATCAGGTCACCAAAAACCTTCCCACTAATGGTAGTCATCATACACTGCAGTTACTATTCCTTAAATATTTCATCTGCTTTCCCATCTCACTGATTCCATTTATGTCATTTTCTCATATGATTTTATTCCCTTAGCTATCCTCATCATTTGCTAATTATCACATCTTCCTGAATTCCCAAAACCTAGTTATATCTCTTTTTGGCATTCACACACTTTGGACCCTGTCATAATGCATATTGTATTAAATGAAATTAAATAAATTTACAAATATTTATGTTTTCCAAATAGATTTGGAACAGTGGAAACATGGCTTCTTGTTAAGATAACAAAGATCCACGGTAGGAATTAGTTGCCAGTGGCACAATTATGATTTTAAGAGCACTGTAAAAATGGCTATATTTGATCTTTACCTGGAATCTTATATTACTAAAATTAACAATTCATCGTGAATAATTTTTTTCAATTGTGTTAATTTTGAGAAATTAATGTGGAAGTTTCAGAGAGCAAAACTTAAAGTCATTATTGTGTATGTCTGCAATGACGTATCTCTATACTTTGAAATATATTTTACATTAACAATAAAATTTCCTGATTATACAACTTAAATTATATGTTAAAAGGAAGGTTGCTTTTACATTTTAAAATGGAACTGAAGTTTGAAATGGTAGTAAATGTATGCTGCAACACAGTGTACTCTGCCAGAGCAAAGTTGTATTCTGCCATTAAAGCCCAATTCATCTTATGTTTCATCAGAACTAACTCTGCTGTGTTTATATTTCACAAAAATTACACAGATACAAATAGTACTTTCATATTAAAATAATAAATTGATATAACAAATAATAAGTAAAAATAGTCAACACAACTGGAAATGTCCTTATGGCCATTGTGTTTCCATCATTATGAGGGAGTTACACTTAACAATAAATAGCAAATAGATGATTCTTTTCCCTAAATTTTACTTCCATTGATGGAGGTTGTGTGCCATTTGTAGCTTTCTTCTGTCAAGCATTCCTTTAATGTGTTACAGTTTATCTTTTTTACTTAACAGTAGTAGTTATAACCCTGGGTTTTAGTTTTAGATGTGTCACCAAGTTATTTTGCACAAGGCATTTCATTAGTATATAGTTCAGTTTCCTCACCTATGGTAAGTTAGATGTGAAGATGAAGCTATAATGAATAAGTTGGTGTTAATCATTGAGTCTTGGAGACATTTATGAATCAGTTGGTCTTAGTAAGAGTCTCGGAGACATTTAGTCAAGTTGTGTGTGCATATGTGTGTGGGCTGGGTGTGTGAGAGAGAGCAAAAAAAGAGAGTGGGAGGGAATCAGTGAGAAAGGTGTAATTAAAATAATTAAGTGTTTTTAAAAGGTGGAAGAACAATTAGCTAAATTAGCAATGCATATAGAGCAAGAAACATCTATTACATGGTCTTATATACTCTCCCAGTGTTTCGCACACTTACACAATGGCAGGTAACTACTCTGTCATACTTATTTGTAGCTTGTCTTCTTAAATGAATCACCATTTGGCCCTTTGACACAGAATACTGGTGACAGTGGAAATGGGCAAGTGCCGGAAGTTGAGTTCCATTTCTCATTGGCTTTCTGCAAGAACCAACCAAAACCCACAGGTTTTGTGAAGCAGATTCTCTTTACTGGTAGTCGGGAGGCCTTGCTAATTAGCATTCAGCTACAAGTAATGCAAGGGTAGCTGGTATTAAGTAGAGTTCTGTGTGATCTCTTATTTCATTGCTATCTTAAAAGAGAGCTTGGGGAATAATCAGCGTACGGACTATGTTTTCTGGAAATTACATTAAAACCTGTATTTGCACTTTAAGGGCAGAATCATGTTTCCATTTGTTTCTTTATAGTTCTAATCTTGTTCATAAAAAAGTTTAATAACAATTTCCAACACAGTCATTTTCAAAGGACATTTTCAAAACCCTCTGATGTAATTTCTTCTCTTGATTATTTTATTGGTCTATTTCTCATTTCTGAGGTCTTTTATGTTCTAATGGAACCATAACCCTATATCCTCAACTGGGAGTTAGGGGATTGCCAGTAGAGTAAAGGAAGATAAAAAATTAGAAGCACATTCTCCACGGTCTCTAATTTATACAAATAAAATCACTTCTTTCTCCAGACAATATTTGTCACTATGGCATTTCACCCAGGGTTAGAGCTTTTGTTTTCTACCACAAAGTGGTTGGATTTCCTTCCAAGTTGCCTACATTCTCTTCTCCTCAGATTCTCCCATCCCTTGTCCTTGGATATTCCCAGATAAAACCCACTTCTATCCTTCCTCAATGACTCAGAAAAGACCCACCCCTATTCTTCTTGATGGTTCCCATATGATTCAGATGAGTTTCTTGTCAGCCTCTATCAAACCCTGAATCCTCTTTGTTCTGAGATATTTCTTATCAATGGATGTGTTCCCTTTTATTTTATTTTTATTTATTTTATTTTTTATTTTTTATTTTTTATTTTTATTTTTTTTTGAGACGGAGTCTCGCTCTGTAGCCCGGGCTGGAGTGCAGTGGCCGGATCTCAGCTCACTGCAAGCTCCGCCTCCCGGGTTTACGCCATTCTCCTGCCTCAGCCTCCGGAGTAGCTGGGACTACAGGAGCCCGCCACCTCGCCCGGCTAGATTTTTGTATTTTTTTTAGTAGAGACAGGGTTTCACCGTGTTAGCCAGGATGGTCTCGATCTCCTGACCTCATGATCCGCCCGTCTCGGCCTCCCAAAGTGCTGGGATTACAGGCTTGAGCCACCGCGCCCGGCCTTCCCTTTTAATATAGCCTAATAAATCATCATATTTGCCCAGTGCATTCTCTTTTTCTTATATCTGCAACAAAGTTAAAATTCCAAAAAAGTTTTCTCAACACACCTATAGCCAAGAAGGTATTTGTCTCCTGTCTCTCACGGAACTTATGAGAATGCCTTAATGGCATAAGGCGATATTTCATTGAACTGGTGATGTAAAAATATGAAAAACATATTTTTGTGTGTGTATTTTTGGCATGAAGTGTTAAAAGAAAAAGTGAAATGGTAAGAGTGAGGAAAAATAACATATTAAAATAGTATGCTGCTGTTTGAAAGATGCACACATTATTTTCAGCAATTAATGAGATTTATTCAGTTATAATGCTCTTTGAACAGAAACATTGTGTGAAAATCTTGCTAACTATAGAAAGTTTATAATTTCTTACCAAATTTCTTCCTGAAAAACACCATGAATATGAATGTTTATTAGATATTTCTGTAAATGTATTGTGGAAGAGATAATTCTTCAATTAAAGTATGTATCATCACCGGCATGAAGTAGGGATAGTTAGGTTCAAGAAACAAAGTCCTGTAGAAATTCATTCACTTCAGTAGAAGATATATATAATGTTCTTGAGGGGCGGAGCAAGGTGGCCGAATAGGAACAGCTCCAGTCTCCAACTCCCAGCGCGAGCGACACAGAAGACCGGTGATTTCTGCATTTTCAACTGAGGTACTGGGGTCATCTCACTAGGGAGTGCCGGACAATCGGTGCTGGTCAGCTGCTGCAGCCTGACCAGCGTGAGCTGAAGCAGGGCGAGGCATCGCCTCACCTGGAAGCGCAAGGGGGAAGGAAATCCGTTTTCCTAGCCAGGGGAACTGAGACACATAACACCTGGAAAATCGCGTAACTCCCACCCCAATACTGCGCTTTAAGGAAACAGGCACACCAGGAGAATATATCCCACACCTGGCCGGGAGGGTCCCACGCCCACGGAGCCTCCCTCACTGCTAACACAGCAGTCTGCGGCGATCTATCCGCAAGGTAGCAGCGAGGCTGGGGGAGGGGCGCCCGCCATTGCTGAGGCTTAAGTAGGTAAACAAAGCCGCTGGGAAGCTCGAACTGGGTGGAGCTCACAGCAGCTCAAGGAAACCTGCCTGTCTCTGTAGACTCCACCTCTGGGGACAGCCCACAGCTGAGGTCCAATAGGGAAAGCAGCGGGGGCGGTGCAGAGGCGAACGACTCTGTCTGACAGCTTTGGGGAGAGCCGTGGATCTCCCAAGGCGGAGGTTGAGATCCGAGAACGGACAGACTGCCTGCTCAGGTGGGTCCCTGACCCCTGAGTAGCCTAGCTGGGAGACATCCCCCACTAGGGGCAGTCTGACACCCCACACCTCACAGGGTGGAGTCATCCCTGAGAGGAAACTTCCAAAGGAAGAATCAGACAGGTACACTCGCTGCTCAGCAATATTCTATCTTTGGCAACCTCTGCTGCTGATACCAGGCAAACAGGGTCTGGAGTGGACCTCAAGCAATCTCCAACAGACCAACAGACAGTCCTTCTGACTGTCAGATGGAAAACTATCAAACAGGAAGGACACCTATACCAAAACCCCATCAGTACGTCACCATCATCAAAGACCAGAGACAGATAAAACCACAAAGATGGGGAAAAAGCAGGGCAGAAAAGCTGGAAATTCAAAAAATAAGAGCGCATCTCCCCCTGCAAAGGAGCGCAGCCCATCGCCAGCAACGGATCAAAGCTGGTCAGAGAATGACTTTGACGAGATGAGAGAAGAAGGCTTCAGTCCATCAAACTTCTCAGAGCTAAAGGAGGAATTACGTACCCAGCGCAAAGAAACTAAAAATCTTGAAAAAAAAGTGGAAGAATTGACAGCTAGACTAATTAATGCAGAGAAGATCATAAACGAAATGACAGAGATGAAAACCATGACACGAGAAATACGTGACAAATGCACAAGCTTCAGTAACCGACTCGATCAACTGGAAGAAAGAGTATCAGCGATTGAGGATCAAATGAATGAAATGAAGCGAGAAGAGAAACCAAAAGAAAAAAGAAGAAAAAGAAATGAACAAAGCCTGCAAGAAGTATGGGATTATGTAAAAAGACCAAATCTACGTCTGATTGGGGTGCCTGAAAGTGAGGGGGAAAATGGAACCAAGTTGGAAAACACTCTTCAGGATATCATCCAGGAGAACTTCCCCAACCTAGTAGGGCAGGCCAACATTCAAATTCAGGAAATACAGAGAACGCCACAAAGATACTCCTCAGAAGAGCAACTCCAAGACACATAATTGCCAGATTCACCAAAGTTGAAATGAAGGAAAAAATCTTAAGGGCAGCCAGAGAGAAAGGTCGGGTTACCCACAAAGGGAAGCCCATCAGACTAACAGCAGATCTCTCGGCAGAAACTCTACAAGCCAGAAGAGAGTGGGGGCCAATATTCAACGTTCTTAAAGAAAAGAATTTTCAACCCAGAATTTCATATCCAGCCAAACTAAGTTTCATCAGTGAAGGAGAAATAAAATCCTTTACAGATAAGCAAATGCTTAGAGATTTTGTCACCACCAGGCCTGCCTTACAAGAGACCCTGAAGGAAGCCCTAAACATGGAAAGGAACAACCGGTACCAGCCATTGCAAAAACATGCCAAAATGTAAAGACCATCGAGGCTAGGAAGAAACTGCATCAACTAATGAGTAAAATAACCAGTTAATATCATAATGACAGGATCAAGTTCACACATAACAATATTAACCTTAAATGTAAATGGACTAAATGCTCCAATGAAAAGACACAGACTGGCAAACTGGATCAAGAGTCAAGACCCATCAGTCTGCTGTATTCAGGAGACCCATCTCACATGCAGAGACATACATAGGCTCAAAATAAGGGATGGAGAAAGATCTACCAAGCAAATGGAGAACAAAAAAAAGCAGGGGTTGCAATCCTAGTCTCTGATAAAACAGACTTTAAACCATCAAAGATCAAAAGAGACAAAGAAGGCCATTACATAATGGTAAAGGGATCAATTCAACAGGAAGAGCTAACTCTCCTAAATATATATGCACCCAATACAGGAGCACCCAGATTCATAAAGCAAGTCCTTAGAGACCTACAAAGAGACTTAGACTCCCATACAATAATAATGGGAGATTTCAACACTCCACTGTCAACATTAGACAGATCAACGAGACAGAAAGTTAACAAGGATATCCAGGAATTGAACTCATCTCTGCACCAAGCGGACCTAATAGACATCTATAGAACTCTCCACCCCAAATCAACAGAATATACATTCTTCTCAGCACCACATCGCACTTATTCCAAAATTGACCACATCATTGGAAGTAAAGCACTCCTCAGCAAATGTACAAGAACAGAAATTATAACAAACTGTCTCTCAGACCACAGTGCAATCAAACTAGAACTCAGGACTAAGAAACTCAATCAAAACCGCTCAACTACATGGAAACTGAATAACCTGCTCCTGAATGACTACTGGGTACATAACGAAATGAAAGCAGAAATAAAGATGTTCTTTGAAACCAATGAGAACAAAGATACAACATACCAGAATCCCTGGGACACATTTAAAGCAGTGTGTAGAGGGAAATTTATAGCACTAAATGCCCACAAGAGAAAGCAGGAAAGATCTAAAATTGACACTTTAACATCACAATTAAAAGAACTAGAGAGGCAAGAGCAAACACATTCAAAAGCTAGCAGAAGGCAAGAAATAACTAAGATCAGAGCAGAACTGAAGGAGATAGAGTCACAAAAAACCCTCCAAAAAATCAATGAATCCAGGAGTTGGTTTTTTGAAAAGATCAACAAAATTGACAGACCGCTAGCAAGACTAATAAAGAAGAAAAGAGAGAGGAATCAAATAGTCGCAATAAAAAATGATAAAGGGGATATCACCACCGACCCCACAGAAATACAAACAACCATCAGAGAATACTATAAATGCCTCTACGCAAATCGACTAGAAAATCTAGAAGAAATGGATAATTTCCTGGACACTTACACTCTCCCAAGACTGAACCAGGAAGAAGTTGAATCCCTGAAGAGACCAATAACAGGCTCTGAAATTGAGGCAACAATTAATAGCCTACCACGAAAAAAAGTCCAGGACCAGATGGATTCACAGCTGAATTCTACCAGAGGTACAAGGAGGAGCTGGTACCATTCCTTCTGAAACTATTCCAATCAATAGAAAAAGAGGGAATCCTCCCTAACTCATTTTATGAGGCCAACATCATCCTGATACCAAAGCCTGGCAGAGACACAACAAAAAAAGAGAATTTTAGACCAATATCCCTGATGAACATCGATGCAAAAATTCTCAATAACATACTGGCAAACCGGATTCAGCAGCACATCAAAAAGCTTATCCACCATGATCAAGTGGGCTTCATCCCTGGGATGCAAGGCTGGTTCAACATTCGCAAATCAATAAACGTAATCCAGCATATAAACAGAACCAAAGACAAGAACCACATGATTATCTCAATAGATGCAGAAAAGGCTTTTGACAAAATTCAACAGCCCTTATGCTAAAAACGCTCAATAAATTCGGTATTGATGGAACATACCTCAAAATAATAAGAGCTATTTACGACAAACCCACAGCTAATATCATACTGAATGGGCAAAAACTGGAAAATTCCCTTTGAAAACTGGCACAAGACAGGGATGCCCTCTCTCACCACTCCTATTCAACATAGTGTTGGAAGTTCTGGCTAGGGCAATCAGGCAAGAGAAAGAAATCAAGGGTATCCAGTTAGGAAAAGAAGAAGTCAAATTGTCCCTGTTTGCAGATGACATGATTGTATATTTAGAAAAACCCATCGTCTCAGCCCAAAATCTCCTTAAGCTGATAAGCAACTTCAGCAAAGTCTCAGGATACAAAATTAATGTGCAAAAATCACAAGCATTCTTATACACCAGTAACAGACAAGCAGAGAGCCAAGTCAGGAATGAACTTCCATTCACAATTGCTTCAAAGAGAATAAAATACCTAGGAATCCAGCTTACAAGGGATGTAAAGGACCTCTTCAAGGAGAACTACAAACCACTGCTCAGTGAAATCAAAGAGGACACAAACAAATGGAAGAACATACCATGCTCATGGATAGGAAGAATCAATATCGTGAAAATGGCCATACTGCCCAAGGTTATTTATAGATTCAATGCCATCCCCATCAAGCTACCAATGACTTTCTTCACAGAATTGGAAAAAACTGCTTTAAAGTTCATATGGAACCAAAAAAGAGCCGCATTGCCAAGACAATCCTAGGTCAAAAGGACAAAGCTGGAGGCGTCACGCTACCTGACTTCAAACTATACTACAAGGCTACAGTAACCAAAACAGCATGGTACTGGTACCACAACAGAGAAATAGACCAGTGGAACAGAACAGAGTCCTCAGAAATAATACCACACATCTACAGCCATCTGATCTTTGACAAACATGACAAAAACAAGAAATGGGGAAAGGATTCCCTATTTAATAAATGGTGCTGGGAAAATTGGCTAGCCACAAGTAGAAAGCTGAAACTGGATCCTTTCCTTACCCCTTATACGAAAATTAATTCAAGATGGATTAGAGACTTAAATGTTAGACCTAATACCATAAAAACCCTAGAAGAAAATCTAGGTAGTACCATTCAGGACATAGGCATGGGCAAGGACTTCATGTCTAAAACACCAAAAGCAACGGCAGCAAAAGCCAAAATTGACAAATGGGATCTCATTAAACTAAAGAGCTTTTGCACAGCAAAAGAAACTACCATCAGAGTGAACAGGCAACCTACAGAATGGGAGAAAATTTTTGCAACCTACTCATCTGACAAAGGGCTAATATCCAGAATCTACAAAGAACTCAAACAAATATACAAGAAAAAAGCAAACAACCCCATCAAAAAGTGGGGAAAGGATATGAACAGACATTTCTCAAAAGAAGACATCCATACAGCCAACAGACACATGAAAAAATGCTCGTCATCACTCGCCATCAGAGAAATGCAAATCAAAACCACAATGAGATACCATCTCACACCAGTTAGAATGGCAATCATTAAGAAGTCAGGAAACAATAGATGTTGGAGAGGATGTGGAGAAATAGGAACACTTTTACACTGTTGGTGGGATTGTAAACTAGTTCAACCATTATGGAAAACAGTATGGCGATTCCTCAAGGATCTAGAACTAGATGTACCATATGACCCAGCTATCCCACTACTGGGTATATACCCATAGGATTATAAATTACTCTACTACAAAGACACATGCACACGTATGTTTATTGTGGCACTATTCACAATAGCAAAGACTTGGAATCAACCCAAATGTCCATCTGTGACAGACTGGATTAAGAAAATGTGGCACATATACACCATGGAATACTATGCAGCCATCAAAAAGGATGAGTTTGCGTCCTTTGTAGGGACATGGATGCAGCTGGAAACCATCATTCTTAGCAAACTATCACAAGAAGAGAAAACCAAACACCGCATGTTCTCACTCATAGGTGGGAACTGAACAATGAGATCACTTGGACTCGGGAAGGGGAACATCACACACTGGGGCCTATCATGGGGAGTGAGGAGGAGGGAGGGATTGCATTGGGGAGTTATACATGATATAAACGTTATGCACATGTACCCTAGAACTTAAAATATAATAAAAAATAAAAAAATAAAAAAATAAAAAGATATATATAATGTTCTTATGTTTCATCCTAAGAAAATGCATAACTAATTCATCATGTAAAAACGCCGCCTGAGAATAACTTGTGTTTGGAAATGGTCTCAGTGGAATTATAAAATTACTAACAAAATTAAATCTCATTATACCATTTAAGCACCTGATTGATATGATGAAAGAAGTCCATATTTGAAGACATCTAGAATCTAACAGACTAAATACTCATAATGAGAAATTTATTTTAGCTGGATTGTTCCTTACAAATTGTTATTGGCCATGCACTACGTGAATTTCATTGTATAAATATCCTAGAAACATCAAAGAAAATTTAAAAAGCAAAATCCTTGTCCCTGGAGCATCATATTTTACATTCCAGAAAACAAAAACAGTAAAAAAGATAAACAGAGAGGAGTGAGATATGGCTATTGCCAAATGATTGGTTTAGAAAGCATTTGAAAAAGTGGCGTAAATACATGACATAATGTAAGTAAAGAAGGAAGCAAAATGCCTGGTGTTTAATGAGTGGTCAGTACCTGATATCTAGACACATTATCTTCTCTAATGCTAGGAAGACCATCTAGAGAGAAAGAATGTAAATGCTGCTTGAAAGGAAAAGAACCTGATTGAGACAAACTAGGGGGAAACACCAGAAGACAGTATCCTAGATAGCGAAAATAGAAAAAGCAAAGATATTGAAAAACGACACGTATAACATGAACATTTACAGTTCTTAATTAAATCTCATGTCCTTCACTATGTTTTAAAGATAGGCCATAAACCCATGAACAAACATAAAGCCATAAAATCATTATCCTCCAGGGGGCTCTTGGGTTTGAAGTGGACTTGGCTGAATGGACATGTACTTTGAAAGAAACCTTGGAGGATCTTGTTCTACTTTTCGCAGGAAATTCATGGGATTTAGTAAGCAATTTGCAGAAGTAGTTGGAAATAAATGTGTATAAGTACATGACAGAAAATGCGGATTAGTAAATATCCAGCTAAGAAGTGTGGACTGGAGGCAGAGGGAAAGCACACAATAGTATTTAGGGGTAGGGCAAAGGCAGAGTGATATGTTGGAGATATATATGTCAGTTATGTAATTTTGTTGGTTGGAGGGAGGGGAGAATCAAAGCAAGAAAACCAGTTAGAAGATACTTGGAATACTGAAAGTCCCTAAAACTAAGTAAACTCACCTGAATATCTTCACAATTTATGAGTAACAATGTTGCTTCTATTTATAAACCAAATACAGTGTTACAGTTTTCTATTACTAAGTAACAAGCCCATCCACACATATTATGCTCGGTGATTCTGTGGGTCAGATATTCAAAAAAGGTACAATTCGGCCTTAACTTGGATGATTTGAATAGCTCAGGTGACAACATTTGGGTAGTGGAATTATTTGGAAGTTTTTTTCTCATTCTGGTACCTGGGCGGGGATGACCTGAAGTCTGGAGCCAGCTGGGGTGATGGACCAGGGCACCTAATTGAGGCGGGACTTCCTCATGCAGCCTGGGCTTCTAGAATGTGGCATATGGATTCCGAGGAAGACACTATCCACAGGAAACCTGTGGAGAGTGAGTGAGCATTCTGAGAGATCTAGGTCAAAATTCCAAGGCCTCTTCTGACCTTGCCTCAGACATCAAAGGCATGCAGCATTATTTATTCTGCATTCTCTCCATCAAACACTCACCCAGATTCAAGGGAAGCGGACGTAGACATCACCTTTCAATGACAGGAATGCCCAAAAATTTGAGCCCATGCTTTAAAGTGCCACATAGAGATAATCATGGAAAAAAATGTGTTATACTATGAAATAAAAGCAGCATTAGCAAGTCTTTTCAAAGAATCTACTAAAAGTTGCATAGGATTTATTTTTGACATTACTCATGCAATTCTATTAATATAATAGTGATGGGGATTAGAACAAGCCAAACTCAAAATGTTGGCACCTTGATGTTTGATAAAACAGCAGAAGCAGAAAGGCCATTTTCACTGCCCACTGCCTAGAATCAGGTCATGAAACCTAGGAAGAATTTTCTGACCTTCACCTGAAGCAAGTCACAAGATTCTCATTCAAGAGATGCCCTCCCTACACCTAGAGAAAAGGAACATCTTTATCTCTGAAGACACAGGGACAGAGAGAAAAACCTGAACAAATAGGCCTTTCTAAGTTTGCCTTAGTTAATTACCATTAGACTATACCCCCTTTTCCAATCATACTGCCCCACAGTCTTCCATTCTTCATTAAACCTAAGCATAAAAATAGTTTCTTCTCTTTCTCTGGGTCTTCATTTCTGAAGACTCATGTGTTATGTACAATTTACCTTAAATAAACTTGTAACCTTGTCTTCTTTTAAGTTGTCTTCTGTTATAGGGTTCTCAGCCACAACCCTAGCAATAGGTGAGGCGATGATTTCTTCCCCGCCATCCCCCACCTCCATAATAGTCACAATTAGGAGTCATGTAATGGGCAAAGTGATATTAGCAATGCTGAAGTAATAAAAAACACTAAACAATTAAAAACCATTTTCTAATTAAAACTTATTTTATTGGGAGCTTAAGTGTTTAAAAAAATGTAAAACACTGTTTGGTATTTCTTAGAAATGACTGTTTGAAACTACAGCTGGTCCTCTCATGCAAAAACCATACAAATTAAAAATGACATAATTAATTATCCAGATGCTTCAAATGTCAGCGTTTGCCAATACTTTCACCATATCACCATTCATTTAATTCAAATTTTTCATTGCACTTAGGTGTTTGGGGTTGCAAATTTAGGTAGAAAATTTGGTTCACTCTCAAGGTTGCCTATCACCATATGCTTTGCTTGAGCATGAAAAATGAGAAGAACCTAAGCCTTTGCCATGGAGTCAGGAAAAGGGTTTCCATCAATGGCTATTAAGTTTGAGTAATGGAGTTTTAAAGAGACAACTTGTAGTGTTGTTCTTTAGGAACCTCGATAGTAATTGTGCTTTAGCTGCGGGTTCTATGATCCAACTGTAGCTTTGGCTCCATGCAGGCCCTTGCCTGTGTCACCACTGCTTGAACCCCCTCTATGGTATACATCTGTTACCAATTCCCTTTCAAGGAGCATCTGCTGCCAGGAGAGGAAAGCTTTTAATATGTTGATTTATCATCATCAGATACAGGGTTTTTATTGCTTGCATTTGAATATTATATTTAAGGTGCTTTGTGATTACAGATGTTTTACATATAAATTGCTTTATATTAGAAAAGCCTTTTATTCGGTATTTCTGAGTTAACTTCACATTCATGTGTTTTACATTTTAATATCTTCTGCATTGCTGAACGCTTGTGAATTGCTTTCTGTCTGTAATGGTAGTCAGTATGAGCAACAGCATCTGTGACTGTTGCTGCTTCAAGGAGAAAATTAAATGTGGTCATTTTTTCTGATCTAGGGAGCCAGAGTTTATTAATTACTAAAGAAAACTTTGATTGTTATTTTATCCCCAAAAGGGACAGAGTAGGTCACTACAAAAAATAACTTCCCCCTCCATAACCTTTGTAAACCAGAAAATGATGTCAGTCAAGTTTCTGCTTTTCTCTCCCTTGTCTCCTGTAGTCTTAAGAAAATCTGGAAGTCTTATGTACTGTATGGTCTTTGAAATAATAGCACCATCTACTGTCTGAATCTGAATTCATTCATCATGTTAAGGAAATGATGAAGATGATAGATATGGAGGAAGCGCTCTAAGTCACTTAATAATGTGACTCAAAGTAAATAACATATAAATGAAAAATGTGAAAATTCTCACCTAAAGTACAAAAACAAAAGTAATCACATCCGGGCCGGGCGCGGTGGCTCAAGCCTGTAATCCCAGCACTTTGGGAGGCCGAGACGGGCGGATCACGAGATCAGGAGATCGAGACCATCCTGACTAACACGGTGAAACCCCGTCTCTACTAAAAAATACAAAAAAACTAGCCGGGCGAGGTGGTGGGCGCCTGTAGTCCCAGCTACTCGGGAGGCTGAGGCAGGAGAATGGCGTGAACCCGGGAGGCGGAGCTTGCAGTGAGCTGAGATGCGGCCACTGCACTCCAGCCCGGGCGACAGAGCGAGACTCCGTCTCAAAAAAAAAAAAAAAAAAAAAAGTAATCACATCCGGGCATAGTCACATTAAATACACATTGTGAATTACTCTTTTGCATTAAGAAAGACTATAAGATAATTCGGAAATCCACGGGAAAGACAATGTCCTTATTATCATCATTATTTAATTCTCTAGTGTCAACTTATTTTATATTCATTTAGATGAAGGGTAGGAGTGCAAGAGGTAGACTCAAAATGTCCTAAGGAAATCCCTGTCTCTCAGCCAGGCATCGTCATGTAAGCCTAAGTACTCCATTTCTGCACCGAGTGCCATCCCGCTCTCAGGGAACACTTCTTATAGTGGGAGTTGCTTATAGTCTTGACTGTTCCCTGTCCTCACGTCCTTCTCCCAAAGGAGTCATGGTATTTCATTAAAACACTCAACTGTCTGGATAAATGATCATTGAAAGTACGTCTCAGGGCTCTCATAACAATAAGCCACTAGCTATTCGAAGAACATAGAGGGGAATTCAGGACATTCTCCAATCCTCCTTCATGCTGATTTCTTTCAATGAGCAAGAGGTCACTTGTCATTCTGCCTCAAACAAAGTTATTTCCTTAACCTCATAACTCCCAAAGAGCTGTCTTGCCTCCCACACATCTACTGCTGGCTGCACATTGCTCTTTCTTCCTCTGGAGCTGGCAGCCAGCTATTCTATAGACAGCAGGGATTTTATGCTCTCTGTCCGGCTTATTATCTCTTTTCTAAATCAATTCAGAAGGTCTATTTTCTCTATCTGGCCTCTGTTCCCTTTCCTCCCACTTCCATTCTACTTCACCTTTGATTCCAAAAGGAAACCTGAATTGAAATGCCTCACTTAAATTTTTTAAAATTTCATATTTATAAATAGCCAATGACCTTTGCATAAAATAAATGCTTGAAGAAAACATGTATTCTCACAATTGATTTTCTTACTCTGTTCAATTTATTTGAGATGCCAAGAAACACACTGAGCAGGAAATAAACAATGGGATAATTGGAATATCAACTATGACTCCATACTTATTTACTAGATATTAGTTACCTCTCCTTTTTCTGCCAAAATATGTGAAACCCAATCCCAGACTTCAGAGGAGCTTATAGTCAAGTTGGTCATTCCTTATCCTCTTGTCTTTTTGAAAAGTTACTTTATTATCTGTTTATCTCCATTGTAGAAGCTAAATACTGGCCAACTAGTTTTCTACTTAGTCTAGTCTTATCTTAGTTATTATTATAACTATTGCAGGATAATATTTTAAAATATTAACTCATTTTTATTCACCGGGAAAAAAATAATTGCTTTATATATGCGTTTCTTTTGGGGAGAGAGTGGCTGTGACTGGCAATCGATAAATTAATAGATCAATCAATAAATAAAGTCAATTGAGCCACCAAATATATTTATTTAGAAAAACTTGTGGCAGAAAGCAATAGTTATAAAAGTCAATACATTTAATGAACCAGCTATTTTTCTGTTTGTTTTCTGAAAGAGGTAAAGGATCTTGAGTGTCAGAAAGCCAAGCTCCAAAGGGAGCAAAGCAGTAAGATCATCCACAAGCAAATGTAGGTAATGATGATAAATGATAACTTAAGTGCCAGTTTCCCACTCAAACGAGGTTATAATTCAAAGGTTATGGAGAAGACTGGAGAACACTGGAAAAAGAGAGCTTGCTGACAGTAGGCAAGCAAGGCACTTGTCTTGGGTGCTATATTTAAGGGGGCACCAAAAAATTCAGTAATCAAGGTAAGTAATATTTTAACGCAATGTTTCAAAAAAAATCCATGATAAATGAAGTATCCAAATTTTAAATAAAGACAGGGATCTTAAGGGTGAGTGAATTTCTCTGACAGGACTACAAGTCATGACTGTATCCTAAGTGAGTCTCAGAGTGGGGGACAGTAGAAACTGTAGATGATAAAAACCAAAGGTGGGCTTAGAAGGACTGGGGAGCAGCAGATTTTTCCCTTACAGCCTCCAATCATTTGCATCATAGACTAGGAAACTATAAGGATTTTGAAGAAGTCATGAAGCTCTATCCAGGCAGGGCAAGTTTGTTAGTTCCAAGAGAAGCTTGCTAAAGTTAAGAGACATTAGGATCATGGAGGGTAAACAGCTATGGGTTTCATAAGGTTCAGAAGTCCTGAGGAAGGTCAGATTAAATAAAGATTCTGAGCCTGAGACAAGAAGGATTTAGATGAGATGGACCTAGCAACTGACCATGCTGTGAAGGTCACAGAGTCAGACACAGAAGCCCAAGCTGATGAGAACATGTGGAAAGCAAAGCAGATACCATCAGGACGCAGAGGAAAAGCACACAAATGAGACCTGAGCCATATGGAAGTTTCCCCTACCACCTCAAAACTGAAGCCACCCCAGGAAAGAGAAAGAGAAGGAGAGCTACGCATTTGACTCAGTCGTTACCCAAAAGAGAATACTTTTTAAATTGCAAGTCACTATGAATGGAATTGAGGGTTTCAAAAGGTAAATTTAGTTTAATTTTAGCAATCTAAAATATATTATTTTCTATTTGCCTTTAGTAACTCAAAGGCATGAACGTGGAACATCAGTACCAGTGTCACCTTGGTGCAGAATCTTGGGAGCCACAATGCATTTACAAGGAAGAATCTACATTTTAGCTAGATTCCTTCTGTGAGAAAAGTAAAAGTCCTACTATTAAAAGACCACTCCATACTAATGTAGAAGAGGAGACAGACAGGAAATACAACATGAGTACTGGGTAAACATTATCAGAGTCCTGTGCATGTAAGGTAATGGGAAAGTAACTACAAAGCCTGGACAGAATTTCACACTAATCTATTCAGAATCTAGGTGCAAACAATGAAAACTTCTCTTACTTCTTTCAGAGCTAAAACTGTCTCATCTATGTCTTTTTTAAGCCCCTGAGCTAGTTCTCGAGGTAAGTGTTCACAGCTTTAAGAGCTGGAAGTCTCCTTTGTCCTTTGACTGTTAAACAATCGGGCCAGGTAGATAGGAAAAATATTTCTGGGGCTTTGGGAAATTAAGTGAGATGCCCACGGTCATGTGGCAGATAAAAGTTAGACCTTGGCTCAAATCTTCATTTCTACTTCCTATTCGAGCACACTTTTCACCACAACACAGTACCTTTAACCAGTAATAGCACTTATATTAATGTTGATAAAATCTGTAGTTAAAACCCACAATTTTCTTCTAGCAATGTCCTCAATTTCATTAGTGACCGAGACAGAACGGTTACATGTGTTTCTGTTTTCTTTTATCACACTCTGTATCAATGCTCAGTTCCCTTTTACCAAAATTTTTAAAATTTGTTTTCAATGAACTGTTATGCATATTTTATTTTTATACCAATAAAATGGATTACCAATTAGCCAATAAACTTCTTTCTTTCGGTAAGTTACATTCTTTGAGATACTCACAAGTGACTTAATTTGCCCAATGATGTCCAAAATAAATACTAGTTTCACACTCCTCATATTTTCAATCTCTCATATCCCTATTCATATGTCAGAAATCATCTGCCCTCATGTCTTGTTTGTCTTTAAGTAACCATTAGTTTATACCTGAATGTACATATCATTGAGCTTTTAATTTTATTAGAAAGGTCTAAGTGTTTATCTGTGTCCTCTTTCCTTGACTGTCCTATATATCTTGGTAAGATATGTAATGAAGTTAAAAGAAAGAGACTTTTAAATTCTGTGATTGATAGCCCACCTTTAGGAATCAGGAAATCTGTCAGATGCAGTGTTAAATATGGATAAGGTATGAAAACAATGAGAAGGATCTGTCTTCCTTTAGGTGGTGTCCTTTCCCCCAAACTACTCTCAGATATTTCAGGAAAAAAGAATATGTTGGTACTGCAAAAATGACATTATAATGCAATTCCTGCTTGTTAGCACTAGTGTGATTCTTTTGATACTTGCATATAAAAGTCTCCCAACATGTTTTTACTATAATGAATGGAAATGTATTCCCACAAAAACCTTTTAACTTTCTGCTTAATGGGGGAAATCAAAAGGAAAGTGAAAAACTGA
This sequence comes from Trachypithecus francoisi, assembly GCF_009764315.1. Taxonomy (NCBI): domain Eukaryota; kingdom Metazoa; phylum Chordata; class Mammalia; order Primates; family Cercopithecidae; genus Trachypithecus; species Trachypithecus francoisi. The sequence goes on from NW_022681458.1 coordinate 103,652,034, forward strand.
AAAAAGAGTGGAAACAGTTAGCTAAAATTGCAAGTATAGGTGCACGGCTTGTACGTGTATAACAGACAGGTTGTATCCCTGAAATAATTCAATTTCCCTGACTGTATTGACTACTCATCTTATTTTTTTTCATGTATGTTTGCCTTATTTAAGAACTTCTTTGAGGCATCTAAAAGCCAGAATATGAATAATAAAATGTTGGTAAAAAGAAGTAAGACACAAGAATCAAAAGTAGGGGAAAATAAAAATGGAAGTAAGTAGATACTGCTGGGTAAATAGGAGTAGGTAGTTATTACACTTATTGCTGAGGTGAGAAAGTGGAAGGGAAAGGGGTAGCAGAGAACCAAATCCATGTATTCAGCCTGCATGTTCCACATAAGTGCGAACATTGACCTTTAAGATAGATTGTGTATTTACTCACAGCTAGAGCAAAGAAGAGGAGCATGTCTATGACTATCATAGGACATAGCTAAGCTACACCATCCTTTCTTTAGGTATTCAAAGCTGCGTTACAACACTACGGTATAGAAGCAATAACATAGTATCTTGGTATTATGGACTGAATTGTGTTTCCTTAAAATTCCTGTGTGGAAGCCCTAACCTCCAATGTGATTACATTTAGACAGAAGGGTTTTAAGGAAGTAATAAAAGCTAAAGGAGGTCATAAGAATGAGGCCCTAATTCAACAGGACAAGCATCATTATAAGAAGAGGAACAGATACAGAGATACTAGGAGTGTGCATATTGAGAAAAGGCCATGTGAAAACACAGTGAGAAGGCAGCCATCTACAAACCAGGAAGGGAGCTCTTACCAGAAATCAACTCTGCCAGCACCTTGATCTTGGATGTCCACCCTCAGAACTGTGAGTAAATAAATGTCCATCGTTTAAGCCACCCAGTATGCAGTATTTGGGTTATGGCAGCCCATGCTGATTAACAGACTCAGAAAGAGCACTATTAGCAATGTGGTAAATGAGTTATCAATTCATATTTCTTCAGACCATACGGTAACATTTTTCAAATAGCAGGATACTAGTATTAGTTAATAAAAATTAAGAATAATACATAAAAATGGTATATGTAGGAGTCATTTTTTCATGAATCCAAGTAAATACAATCCTGATATAGTTTGGGCATTTGTCCTCTCCAAATCTCATTTTGAAATTTGATCCCTAAGATTGAAAGTGGGGCCTAGTGGTAGCTGTTTGGGTCATGGGGGAGGATCCCTCATGGATGAATTGGTGCCATTCTCACAGGACTGAGTGAGTTCTAGTTCTATTAATTCATCCTCCTCCTCTTTCTCTCCTGTTCCCTCTCTTGTGGTGTGTCACACCGGCTCCTCTTGCCTTCCACCATGAGTAAAACTTCCTGAGGCCTTACCAGAAGTTGAGCACATGCTTCTTGAGAAGCTTGCAGAACTGTGAGCCAATTAAACCTCTTTGCTTTATAAGTTACCCAGGCTTGGATATCCCTTTATAGGATTGCAAAACAGATGGAAATAAATCCCATAATTTTTTTGGCCCAACTCCATCTAAGGATAAAAATTAGAGAAAAAGGTAAAGGGCACCAGAGCATAGCCTCTACGTGGGTGGACAAATAGGTAGATGAATGAATAGATAGATGGATGGATAAGTGGTTTTTAAAAATGTGAATTTTCTTGAGTCAGCTTTCAAAATATAAAAGATATTTTGTTTTTATATATTTTTAAATGGCATTTATTATTAAAATAATATTACATGGTAACTGTGTACTTAACTTTTTGATGACCTGCCAAACTCTTTTATCCAGTGATTGTACCACTTTATATTCCCACCAACTACAGATGAGGGTCCCAGGTTTTATTCCACTCCTAGGTATATACCCAGTAAAAATGAAAACACATGTCTACACAAAAATATGTAAATTAATGTTCATAATATTATTATTCATAATAGCCAAAAAATGAGAATAACTTAGTGCCCACCAGCTCATAAATGGATAAGATGTAGTTTATCCATACAATGAAATATTATTTATCAATTAAAAAAGGAATGAGGTACTTATCCATGCTACAACACAGATGGACCTTGAAAACATGATGCCACATGAAAGAAACCAGACACAAAACTACTTAGGACATTTGAAGTGCCCAAAATGGAATGGGGCAGGAGTAGGGAAATAAATAAGAATTAACTGCTTGGGACAGCATTTATTTTGGGATGGATGGCAAAAATGTTTCTAAAATTAATGGTGATGATGGTTGTACAACCCTTTGAATATAATAAAGGTGAGTCATGCACTTTTAAATAGTGAATTATATCTCAATAAAGCTGTTTTATTAACTTTAAAAAATAGTGAATATTTGGAAAATTCAAATTTTAAAATTGGCTGTCATTTCAACAAGACACAAGTAATCACTGTATATTGAGTCTTATTTTTGCATGTGTATGTTATTTTCTTAAAAAATAGATTCTAATAGACAAAACATTTTTAGCCTTTCTTTTTTGTTCCCTTTGGAATACCCCTGGAGAATTTTCCATTACCATCAACCATTATTCTTCAGGAATTCTGGATGAATTTTCAAACGCTTGGCAGAATCATCTATAAAGGGCAGCAACTTATATTAGCTCTTCATATTAATAACATCTCTTATTCTGACTATTCTCTGTGAATCTTTATATTGTGGGCTATGATTATTAATGGAAGTGGAACCTTTGACTGTAGAAAAAATCTTGAGAGCCCACTAAAGACTAATTACAACATGGTTGCGTTAATCAGTCTATCCACCTTCTCATCCGGGAATTTATTTGGATGTCCAGATAGATGACAAAATGCACTAAAAAATGTATTTGAATTGTATGAATGTAATACAATTAGCTGGTCCCAGAAGGTGAGAGGCTCAAGCAGGGGTCTGATGGGAAGGCAAGCCAAGGTTCAGGTTGCAGGGTAGCGGGTAGCCTGGGTTTTCATTGATAGTGGGGAGTAGAGCTGGGATAGGAATTCCCATTAGGGCTGTAGGCTGCACTATTTAAAATTTCATCTGGCCTGCTGAAACAGAGGGTCTCTGTGAGCCTTTTTATCCTGGTTATCCAGATATAGAGCAGGCAGGAAAGAGGAATGGGAGTCAATGGTTGAAATCAAAAATGGAATTGACTTCTTTAATACAATGGCCAAGCTAAACTTTTATCAAACATTTTTATTCCATGTGCTAAAAATCAACCATGCCAGCCATAGAAATATTTCTATAATATTACTGTAAAATGTCTTCTTAGAGGCAATATAAACTCCTTTTAAATGTTGGAGGAAATTAAATATAAACTATATTCCTTAAGTAATCAGACAAAATAATTTATTATATAGGTCTTTTGACCATGAACTAAATACAATTTGAAGGTCACCAATCTAAGTAACAATTTTAGTTTCTGTTAAGCAAGCCCACAATGATTTATATATATGATCTGGTTCATACCAAAATAGTGACAGAATGTTAGAAAATTGTATTAACTGCATCATCCATGCTACTGAAGTTAAACCCATAATTATAATAGCCACTCTAACCTTCTATAACATAACAAATCATGACACATAAGTTCTATAAGTAACTAAATTTTAGATGCCTGAGAGAACAGCTTACAGTATCAACATTCTCTTATGTCTTATGAAACACCTACTCATTACAACCTAGAGCAAATAAGTGGGTAGTATATATTTTGAATAATACCAATGTTTCTGAAAATTTTATCACTGGTATGAAATTTTCTTTTTCTTTAACACGTTAGCCTGGCTAATGAAGCCCTCCTTCATTTGTCTTCAGCAAATGAAGGCACAGCTGATTTTAGCATCCCTAAAACTAATTCCCTTCCTACTAAAATTCGGGCATGTCATAGTATATGTATTCCCCAAGTGCAGCATGCTGCAATGCCCATCAATTTTCTTATGGTGCTTCCCCTGCCTGAAATACAAGTTCTTCCCTTTTCCATATGATAAACAATAATTTAAAACTCAGTTGGAGTGTTCAAGTTGAATACCATTTTCTCTAAAACCTTCCTTGATCACCCCAACAACTTGGGTAAGCCATAATCTTCCTTTTGTGTCTCTACTCTATGCTGTATATCTATAGATTTTGCTTGCTTATATCTGTGGATTCTCTTTCAAGTCATAAACTCCTACAGTGTTGAGAATGTGCATTTTCTACTTACAACCAACACTCAATATAGTGACTGCTATCTATGAAACAGAAGGAAGGAAGGAAGGAAGGAAGGAAGGAAGGAAGGAAGGAAGGAAGGAAGGAAGGAAGGCTAGAAGGAAGGAAACAACTTAACCAAAGGTTAAATTTCATTTTTATTTTGATAAAATTAGTCCCTTACTCTCCTAATAAGTTTACTCACCTCTACAGCTTTAATGCTTATTTTCAAATTTATTCCATATGCAACTGAAATAAACAAAAGATGACATCAAAAACACTGTTGTTTGCCCTTTCTACTTTGTTAAATTTCTACCCTTTGTAAGTCTCTATCAACATAATCTTGCTAAAGGTTCCCAGATCCTTCAAACAACTCACAGGTTCCTTGAGGTCTACTTTGGCTTCAATGGGGATTGAGCAATCTGTGGATTAAATCTCAATCTCTCTCTCTCTCTCTCTCTCTCTCTCTCTCTCTCTCTCTCTCTCTCTCTCTCTCCCCCCTACCCCTTCTTCTTCTTTTGTTTTTTCTTTCCTTTTTACTGGCCAAAGCTTGCTCTTATTTTGGCGTGTATTTGAGGGCTCATCTCTCAGCAGCTTGAATCAGTAAAAAGTGATCTGGCATCACACTGATTCACACAATATGCTTTCCTTCAGTCCATTTGCCTAGAACAAAAGAAGGGATTTTAAACATGTAATCTCAGTGCCTTTAACAATATGGTAGAATATATTTTCCAATCATGTAATTATTATCTATGTGGCATGTATTTTATAATGCTGTTCAGCTATGTAATACTCTTATAATAATAATAATAATAGCAAATATGTATTATGAACATACAACAATATGCCTCTGAAATGTAGTTGAGATCGTTCACATAGCAATAATAGCAATCATTAATTCCATGTTATGCAGGCATGGGGCTAAGTTCTTTATGCTTATCAACTTACTTAAACTTCATGTCCACCCAGACAGATAAGTACTCTTTATACAAATAGAAACAAAATCCTGTTGAGAAGCTGCTTGTTCTAACTCACATAGCTGTTAAATGGTAAAACTGGTATTTAATTTGGGGTATTCATGGAACACTGGGCAGCCATTAAAAAGAACGAGGTCATGTCCTTTACAGGGACATGGATGGAGCTGGAGGCCACTATCCTTAGCAAATTAAGGTAGGAATAGAAAACTAAATACTGAATGTCCTCACTTATAAGTGGGAGCTAAATGATGAGAACACGTGAACACATAAGAGGGGAACAACACACAGTTGGGCCTTTTGGAGGGTGGTGGGTGGAAGAAGGGAGAGGATAGAGAAAAAAGAAATCTGTTAGGTACTAGGCTTAATACCTGGGTAATGAAATAATCTGTACAACAAATCCCCATGATACCAGTGTACTTGTGTAACAAACCTGCACTTGTATCCCTACACTTAAAATAATAGTAAAAATAAAATAAACTGGGGTTTTCTTACCCATAAGCGCTATACAATATTACCATTCTGATCTGAAGGAATCCTCAACCCAGACCACCAGGCCAAGAAAATAAACACATTGCCAATCCTCAGTGCTTGCAATGTATAGGACTCCCTGTTGTATAAAGTGTTGGCAGCCCTTTATTTTCCATGAGCAGTAGTCTGAAAGTGCTGGGTTCCCCTCACAGCTGCCCTTATTCTTTGGGAGCGGGAAACTTCTCTTTACAAGTGAGTCATTTCCACCCAAGCATCCCCATGGCTGTGACATTAGTCTTGGCTAGCTGTAACTCATTTAGTGCAGTTTTGCTTCAGAGATGGTTCACCTGTTCAACTTATTTAAGATCACTGATACAGTACATTTTCATCAACCTCAAGTTATACAGCTCTTAATTTAAAAGAGAAAGAAATTTATAAGTATACTTCTAGAGACCATTAAAAGTTGTACTGTCTGGAGTTCAAATGACCATTTCTCATGAACACATTATTTCTGAAGAAAAGTTGTATCTGCATTTTACCTGTAAAATTTTAGTAAGTGATTCATTGTCTATCATATTTGACCCATGTTCATTAGTTTCCTATCAATTTTCTATGAATTTTTTTTGGTCTTTTTGCTCTTTTGGTTTTTGCTTTGTTTGGATGCTTGTGTTTAGATAGGAATGCTTATTTCCAAAGTTAGTGTGTATTTTTCCCCTTGAATATTAAGTTTCATACTCTTCAAGGATTATTTTTCTGTTTATTCTTATTTAGCCTACATTCTGCAAAAAAAGTGACTATTTGGTCACTCCTAGGTATATGTGTTTCTTCCTGAAATCCTCTGAATTCTCAGTTCTCTAGGAGGGAGGTACATAGTTCCTCTTGCTCTGTGGTCAAATTCATTGTACTTGAAGTGTGGAAATCTCAGTTTCTGGTTTACTCAGTGCAACAGGCATGACCAGTGCAAAATATAAAGCAAGTTCTGATTCAAATGGCACATGTGGCCTCTCAAGGCTGTCAGCACCTCCACTTACTCAGACATAGAGGTAGCCACATTTAATTTGTACTCTTCAGTTTTACTGAACTACCACACATCATGTGTCCACTGTAATTCTGTGCTCACAGGGCAGCAGGTCTGCCATATGCAAATATGGCCCCAAGGAATATGCCTATTGCAAGTAATCCCTCTGCCCATGTGTGTACTTCATTGCCATGCTTCACTTACAAAACACAAAATCAAAAATAAAATTATTAAGAATGTCAACATGGTGATAGCAGAACATTAAACTAAATGCAAGGTTCTTCTGATCACAGGCATTGTATGACTACACAGAATGCCCTTCCAGGAAGCCAGGCTTGACACAAGCCAACTAACTCCAGTGACAAACTTTTACTGGATATGTCTGCACCTGTGGCTTGTCTGGCCTCAACTTCATCTTGTTTAGTTTGGTTTTTAAGACACTACTTTGCAAGGTTACCTTTAACCCGAGTGACACCTTTGTGAAACTCAAAAAAGGGACCTCCTTGTCTAGGCAGACCAAGTCCTCATAGGGCACATGGCAAACTCATTCCCCTTTGAATATCAAGGTAATAAACTTCATTGAATGATAGGCATATCAGGCACACGCATATGCATCACCCTTATTACTTATTTTCACTTCTAATGAACTGTTCAAGCCAAAAAGTAGCATAAAGAACTGGCACTACTGCTGAAACCCTGCCTTCAAAAACCTGAACCTTCTTCACAAAGACTCCTCTTCTGCTCCTCTGTCTCTTATAAAATGTCTACTTTTATCTAATCAGGTCTTTGTGACCTGTGAACAACTAAGATATCTCCTAATGCTGATACAATCACTTGAATGAACTGGCCCTGGAGTCCTCCAGAATACGGCTACTACAATTCCTACCTCTTCCACTGTGCACCATTATTAGCATCGAGCCATTACTGAAGACTTTCTGCTGTTAACACTCATGGTCTGTCCGAGTTCCTTTTGGTCTGGAGCTTTTCTGGTTTTTCTCATCTGCTGCAGACACTCTCCCTCTGTCTCAGTTGGTGTGGTGGCTGTTATTGCTGCAAATATATTGCTGACATCAATTTTGTTGGGATATAGAGTGTAACCTGCCTCTGGGAGATGCAGTCCTTCCCTCCATCAAAGGAAAACTCAGAGACAAAACTGTTTAGAAAAGAAAAGGAAAACTTTACTTGCAAAAATGCAAGAGAGTCGGACATAAAAAGACTGACTCACTAAATAGAGAACCTGATGAGCATTTAAAAAAAAGAAAAAAAAAAAACAAATTTCCAAGGTTGCCAAGTGTACATTACTGTGTTTATAGTGGAAAAACTTCCCATGATTATCACATTCATAAGGGCCATAGTATCCCTTCAGACATGAGCATACAAAAATTGGGGATAAAATTGTTTTTACTAAGATGTTATGGTAAAATCTCAAGATGTCATTTACTGTGGGGACCAGAATCAAAGAGAATGATCCTGTGTTATTTTTGGCTTACCTCAAGGTACAAAATGCTTTTTTCCTCACTATGGTGATGTCAAGCACGTAGCAATATTCAAAGCAGGATAAACTGTCAGCTCTTGCTTCCCTACCTCCCAGGGTTAGTATTCTTCCTACCAATTCTAAACAGGTAAGATGATTAAACAGGTATGCCATCAGGGGCATCCATAATATAGCTATGTCTTTTATTTACAGCTTAATGCCTTCAAGGTCACAGTGCAAACTCATCAGACAATCCTTGGGAGACACAACTATGGTTTTATTCATGCAGACCGGCAGTCTACCTTGCATTGTCTTTAGCAGAAAGATATTTCTTATTTTTATCAAAGTGAACTTTTCCTTACGAGAGCCATTATTATTTCATCTGGCTACTGTGTTGCTTTCTCAGAAGCTTAAGTGTCTCTGGACAAGTGAGAGGCCTGATGGTCAGTCATGACTTTCCATGTTCCTGAGTCTGCAAGTACACCAAACCTCACTAATGTTTCAACAAGTCCTAGATTCTTGTAGTCATAGAACCATATATTTTAGATTTTTTTAAGTTGCAGAAAAGTGACATTTCATTTCTAAATATTTCAGTATTGACTCCTCAGAATTAGAACATTCTATACATTACCAAAATACCCTCATAACATCTAATGTATTTAACATTTACATTATAATATTGTATAATATTCAATCCATATTCAAATCTGTCCAATTGCCTTCAAGATGTCCTTTATGTGTTTTCTGAAAATTCAGAATCCAACCACACACCACCCATTGTGTTTGGTTTTCATGTCTGTTTAATCTCCTTTAATCCAGAACACACCCGGTAACTTTTTCTTTGTTTATGTTTTGTCCTTCATGACACTGACATTTTGAGGAAACCAAGCTATTTGTTGTTTTGTAGAATCTTCTATTGATCTGTCTTTCTAGTAACGTACCAATGTCAAACTGCTATATTATAGAGGTTCTATATTCTGTTTTAATATTTGCTATTAATTAATTCTCTTTCTCCATTTCTCTAATTTTTCAGAGTTTTAAAAAACTCTTCTTAAATGTTTACTTTACCATATAAACTTTCTAGTCTAACTTTCTACCTCCAGGAAAAAAAGAAATCTTATTGGGATTTTTAAAAAATGAAACTGATGCTATATATTAACTTGAAAAAATTGGCACACAAGCTAAGCTATTATTCATAAAAGTTGTGTTAGAAGTTCCTTTAACGTTTCAAAGAGGTAAGACTTTTCCCCAGCTAGCTCAGAATTTGTGCTTTTCCTAATAACCTTAAAGAGGCAAATGCTTAGCAGCATATTAATTGTTAATTTTTTATCATCAAACATACAAAAGTAAAAAGAAGTATATAATGAACCCCCCAGCACTCATCACCCAGCTTCGGTAATAATCAGCAATGATTTCTCCTCTACCCACAGTCCCTCTCTTGTGGCCCAAATTATTTTACCTCATGGTGTTTTAAAGAGTTTTTTCTCTTGTGTGCTCTACATGAATGATCTAGCTTTGCTAAAATATCATTACCTCTTCACGTATCATCAAATATCTAGTCTTCTTAATTTAAACCATTGCTGTAGTAGTCAAAACTAAAAGTGCAAACAAATACATTGAATTAAATTGAGAAGTAAATGATCATTGAACAGATGATTCTTTCCACATGTGAATTGAATGACCATGTGTTGAGATAGAGTACATAGATAACTATAGTTTCAAATCCTTTTCAAGAATAAAATGAAAGACAATTGTAAGTGGAGGACATATTTAGAACTCCCTATAGATATGACCACATTCTGCTTAGCAAAATGTCTTTTAAGTATAGAATTCTGACAGTGGAGCATACACATTTTTATGAAGGCCATCAGCATCTATCTGAATTTTTGCATTTAAGCCAACAGCAATTATCTTATCACTTAATAATCATGAAGGCAATTCATGATGCTCATTGCCTTCAGAAAGAAATTTGAGAGGTCCTATGACCTTTCCATACCTTTCCAACCTCTGTCATGTTACTGCCTCTGCACATTCTGTGGTCCAGCTGTCCTGAGCTGCTTCTGGTTCCCCTAATGTGTTGGCCCCTTTTGCCTCTAGATATTTAAGTGTACTCCTCCTCCCACTCTTACCCCTTTCTCTCACTTCTCCCATTTTTTACGTTTATAGTGATACCTCCTTAAACAAATATGCACATTGATATCACTCCTTTTGCAAATCATCCTTGATCCCCCCAAATTCTCATTTATGACACTCTACAAAGGCAATTATTTGATATATATTTATGTGTTTTCTTCTGTAGTCAATGAGCTCCTTGAAGAAAGGCACTGTATCTAAGTAACCCATTTTATTTGCATCTTCTAAATAAACTGTGATTACAAAACAGAGGCTTGTAAGCAAATGTGAGTGAACGCTTTAATGAAAATATATTTTATACATAAAAATATAATTCAGAAACTATAGTTCAGAGAATCTAGATTTTAGTTTCTTATCACCAAAAGTTGAGTATGCAATATATAAGTGTGTCTTTCTGTATGTTTTTGAGAGCTGTAAAATAAGAATCCTAATACCAATCATGCATAAATTACAAAATTACTGAGCATTGAATGTATTAAAAATACGAATGTAAGAAATTTTGAAAAATAGCAAGAAGAATGGTATTAACCTCACACTGGAACCTCTGACCCATTATATTACAAGGAACAGGTGCATTAGCTGGCATACGTAAGTTTTCACTGTGTACTAGTTCATGTTCCTCATATATCACTCCACAGCTAAGGTGATGTATTTAGAGAAGGATGCACTGAAATTGTAATAATTGTAATTATTACTATGTGTCTAAAGAGCTCAGCTACAATGGCACATTTTATATGAAGACTTTTGAAAGATTAAATTGAAGAGGTCTCTCTCTCTAACATAAATTAGCACAAACAAGCAACATTATGTTCCAAAGATCTTTGAATAATTATCTAATATATCTATAAATACACAAATACTTTTTGAGAAAAGTAATATACATATTTTGGGCTTATACATCTTTTGGAGAGGTACACTCTTATGATGTAGGTTTACTCTAAAGCTGGCAAAACTAGTGGAGCATTACCATGCTTGATGAAACACTACTGCTCAAACAAATGTATATGAAAATGAAAGTAAGTGGCTTTTTAGATTAGTGTCTATTACCAATAAGCAGAGAGTTTCAAGTGCTCTAGCTAATGCGATTTCTCTGCCATTAAGGATAATTTATTGTTTTATTGTATGAATAGTTGTCAAATCTTTTTACAATGAGTCAGATAATTCTTTGCACAATACTTAGTACCTCTTTAAAAAATGAGATTTGAAATGCATTGAACAAGGAACTACCTTTTAACATTTTTTCTCAGATAAAATACTTGCTGCTTGAGCAACTGACACAGATATAACCTGATAATATCTCATGTGGCAGACAGCCCAGTAGCTATTTACATGTGACTGCCACCTTGTCAATTAATCATGTATGAGCTGAATGAACTTTTGAATCTGATATGACCAAACTGGTCATGTCACCATTACTACTATGTCAAAGCAGTCCTAACAAAGTACTTAGCTTTGGGTTTGGCTTCCCACAGCTTTTCTGGTAGTGAGGGAGGTCAATGGGATGTGTTATTGTGTCTGTGTGAGTGGTGGAATTAAGGGATGAGAACCGCATGAGTGCAATAGAGGTAGAGTAAAACAGTACCTCTAACTGGCATCATTTTCTAGTTAATCCTTGGTAGGGGTAGTCCAAGCAACGGAAAACTAGAGGCAGGGAGATCAAGAATGAGTGTCAGGTTGTTGTTCCTGAAGACTGGCTAAGAATGCAGAGATCCTAGCTAATAAGATTTTTCATAGAGTTAAATTTCTGGGTCAAACTTCTGGGTAACTAGAGAACTGTGAAGAGCAAAGGTAAACCATGGTCTTATAAGAAATGGCATGATACAATAGAAAAGACAAGTTTGGGTGCCAATTAGCATTCTTAGGAGCAGGGCTGGCACTTCATATATCTCAATGTAAAAAATCAAATTACAAATTTCAAAACAGAGCAGACCATAAATCAAAACTGATTTGTTTTGTTTGTTTGTTTTTGAGACGGAGTTTTGCTCTGTCGCCCAGGCTGGAGTGCAGTGGTGCGATCTTGACTCACTGCAACCTCCGCCTCCCTGGTTCAAGCAATTCTCCTGCCACAGCCTCAGGAGTAGCTGGGATTACTGGTACACGCCACTACACCCGGCTAATTTTTGTATTTTTAGTAGAGATGGAGTATCACCTTGTTGGCCAGGCTGATTTCAAACTCCCAAGTTAAGGTGATCTACTTGCCTTGACCTCCCAAAGTGCTAGGATCACAGGTGTGAGCCACCGCACCAGGCCAATTTGATGTTTTTAAATCTAAACTATGCAAAGGCTTCTTCAATCATCTTTGACCAGGGAAAGAAGTTTTCTCAAGAGCATAGGTTTAGATGAACAGGTCTAAATGGAAGAGTTAGAAAAATATGAAGAACCAGGCAAGATCTTCACTATGCTACAGATATACTCTCAGAGGTAGTGCAGATAAATGTTTTACCTCCAGCTGTCTAAGGGTGGAGTTGAGAGCTGGAAGTAATAAAAAGGCCTGATTTGCAATATCTGATGATTTTGTAATGTAAATACTTTCATCATGATCAATTTCAAGCTACCATCATGCTTTAAACCTGGTTGTAATTATGAAAATGCTAACAATGTTAACAATTGGCTCTTTTGAGCTAGTAAAAACATGTCCAGCACATTACTCTTACAACGGATAAGTACATGTCACAGCGAATTTATCAAACAACTTGTTTGAGCATTGTTGTTAATAAATTATCAGTTATTTTTAATCAATATTTGTTTTGAATTTTTATTTTATCATTTGGAAAGTATTTATTGAATACCTTTTATATGCCAGAGCTTGTACTGGGTATTACTCACAGTTTTTTTAAGTGCAATGCAACACTAATTCTGGAAGGTGATGGACTATATTGTATCTAGGTCATAAGCAATTCCTGAATTATTTAAAATTATAGACTGTTAATAATTCAATCAGAAGATGCATGTACTTGCCATTTTTATAGATTAAGTATAGTTACAATTTTCTTTGCTATTCTCTCCTCTAAAACTAGAATTGAATTCCCCATTCTTTGTATCTAGGCTGGCATTAGTGGCTTCCTTGACTAATGGAAACTGACAGACAGAAGTGATGTGTAGGGTATAGTGTGGGTCAATGCTGATGCCTTGTAGCTTTTGTAAGGCTTCTTGGAACACTTGTTTTTTGGAGCCCTAGACCTACATGTAAGAAGTTCAACTATTCTAAGGTTGTCATGCTATCTGGAAGCCCAAGAGAAGTGCCCCTTGCTGTTCTAGCCTCAGACTTTTGAATCTTCCCAGCCAATGCCACAGACATGAAACAGAGATGAGCCATGTCCATTCAGCACTGTCTGAATTCCTAGCTCTCAAAAATGTGAGATATAGTAATAATAATTATCTTTTAAAAAGTTGCATTTTGTTTAATCCTCTAGGATTATTATGTTATTATCTTAGTTTGGTCTGCTATAACAGAATACCATAAACTGGGTGGTTTAAATAATAGAAATTTTTTTATCACAGTTCTGGAGGCTGGGAAGTCTGAAGGAGGCTGACAGGGGGCCAGCATGGTCAGCTCTAGTGATGGCTTCTTTTCTGGTTTGCAGACATTTATTTCCTCCTTGTATCCTCACATGGTGGAGGGCAAAGACAGAGAAAGCAAGCACCCTGGTGTCTTTTTTTTTTTTTTTTTTTTTTTTTGACAAGGTCTCCCTCTGTTGCCCAGGCTGGAGTGCAGTGGTGTGATTATGGCTCCCTACAGCCTTGATTTCATGGGATTTAGCACTCCTCCCACCTCAGCCTCCTGAGTAGCTGAGACTACATGTGCATGCCACCAAGTCAGGCTAATTCTTTTCTTTTCTTTTTTTTTTTTTTGGTAGAGACAGCGTCTTGCCATGTTTTCCAGGTTGGTCCAGAACTTCTGGATTTAGGTGGTCCTCCCATGCCAACCTACAAAAGTGCTGGGATTACAGGCCTGAGACACTGTACTCAGGGCCTGTCTGGTGTCTTTTTATAAGAGCACTAATCTCATTGATATAGGATTAGTCATATTAGGCCCATTCTTGTGACACAATTACCTCAATGGCCCTACCACATCATACTATAATATTGAGCTTTAGAATTTCAACATATGAACCGATGGGGGAGGCACAAACATTCAGTCCATAGAAATTATGGTATGGTTTGTTACTTAACAAAGACACCTGGAATTTCAATATTCAAAGTTATCTCCTGTTTTCTGCATATTTCTGTTGTTGGTTCTGTACTTCAGAGGGATACATACAATGAAAGAAAGTGAACAAGAATCAATGTTATACTCAAATATTTTAAGGTATTAAAATACCATCAGAAGTAGAAAGTTCATTTCAAATAGTTGTAATAATATTGTTTCAAAACAATAAATATTTTGTAGTTTCTACAAGTAGGAAACCCAACCTAATGATCCTTTTCCATTCTATACCCTCTTAAGAAAAATGAAAAACTGTTAAGCTTTCAATGTTTATTCTTCAGAAGCCAGACACAGAGTTCATGCCTCTTTTATATTATTTATCTATTCTATTTCAATGTTACATCTTGTTTCCTCTTATAGATTTTCAGGGGCAGAAATTTTTTGTGTTCTTGGTAGTGTTAACTTAAGGTCTGGTACATCACAAGTATTCACTAAATCACTGCCAAATACAGTCAGGTTTTCTTTACTTGAGTTCCTAAGCAGTCTTCAAATGTTATGAAAATGTTCATAAAATATTTGTATGTTTTTATGTGTGCATTTTTCCAGAGGGAGGAGCAATCATTTTCAGTAGATTTTCATATTGGAATTCATGAAAAATAAAGTTTTTGTGTTATCATCTCTCCTTTCCTCCAAAGCATTCAAGGTATTTGTAGTCTTCTATTTTTCAAATCCTCAAAAAAAGGATTTTCCAAGTTATTTTATTGTATACTTACCATTTTAGCATTGTATAATCACTTTTTTTCTTCAGAGTACTCTAACTCCCTGAATAGTCATTTCCGTATCTTATTGCCTCTTAGATCTCAATACTCAACATTTATCAGTGAGCCTGATACACAGTGTGTACTCAATATATTTATCAACTTAATGAAAAACTGTAATTGTTACTACATTCTAATTTTAGCCAATACTAAAAAAAAATGAGTAAATATGGTTCTGTCTTGTAGATGTGCATTCTTGACTCAGAATTTTCATTGCTTCAAGTTATATTAGTGTTGATAGTGGTGTTTACTTACTGCTTGAAGCATTTCTAATAGTGATGTATCCAGGATGTAAACTGCTATGAAGGTAATATAATGTTGTTAAGATAAATTACTTAAGGAAATTCCATAAGAGAAACTTACTGGAATGAAGTTGAAAATTATGGCAAAGGGATAAAAATGGACTGGTTTGTTTAGATTTGGGCTAAGAATTTAGTGAGAATTTGTACTGTGGAGATCCTATTGCCAACACTGATACCATTTAATTGACTTTAACACAAGGCAGCCCCTAGGTCACCAGCAAGAGGGAAGCACTAGTCTTCAAGATGAGTCTTTCTGTGGCTCCACACACCATCTCTACTAATATTTCTGAATGTGTTGCGATATATTAATATAACTCTCACCTACAAAACTACCGTCATCTTGTAAATCAGGGTATTATTTTTATTCCTCATACAGGTCATTTTTACATAGCTTTCTCACCACAAGCCAAGAAGAAGAGTTAATATTGATATATTGTATATGACATTTTCACTGAAGAAGTGATGATGGGAAAAGGGAAAATAAAGGAGAACCTCATCTTACAATTCTGTGCTTATTTTGTTAAAGGTTAGAGCCACATTTAGCTTCTTAAGCCCTAGATTTCCATTTTAATTTAAGCATTCCTTCCCAGTGACCTTTCTCTTTCACTGAGAGAAAAAAAAAAAAAAGTGTGTAGTCTGGCAGTTTTATTCTTCAAAATCTACCCGCTTTTTTGACTTTTAAGTAAGAACTGAGACAGTCTATCAGCGTCTGCAAAAGGCAGGCATTTTTTTTTTTTTTTTTTAACTAAGGGACTTTTGAATTGTCTTTATTGGAGCTGGCATCATTCAGCCTAAGGCAAGAAAGAAAGTCATAAGAACAGTCTTTAAGAATTGCATTTTTAATGAAGAGAAAACAGGGGAATACTACCTTGTCAATGTTATGGTATCTATAGCCTCTCACTCCCTACTCCCTTCAAAACCTGCCAGGTACCATCAGCTTCTGAGGCATGTGGTCTGATAAAAATTATTGTTAATTTTCATTAGTACTTCTATTACTTTCTCTAAGGAGTGAAAGTGAGTGACAGAGTATTCACTAATAGTTACAACATATATATATATATATACTTTTTTTATTAAGGTATTGGAAATCTCAGCAATTCAATGACATACACCATTAGTTCTAAAGCAGACTGATTAGGAAACATGATCCCAACATTGCAGCAGATACGTAGTTAAAACGTAGTCTAATGATCACAATTTAAAATGCCACAGTTTGTGTTTTTATAATGTGTTCTGCAAATGTCCTCTGTATAAAACATAAGAAAATTTAAAAATAGATTTCAAAAGTTCTAATAATATCAACACTTATTTATTAAGTACTAAAATACAAAGAACTATTTAAAAGAGACACACAATAAACAGGATAGACAGAGCAGCTGTCTTCAAGGGGAAGATGGAACCGTAACTACATGCTATTGATAACAAAATAGTTTAGTTGAAAGATGAGAAAGAAATAATTACCCAGAAGTTTGTTTATCTAAACCAATTAAGTTCCCTGTAGACTTAATTTTGTTAAGTTTGGAAGAAGAATGTTTGGCTAGAATTATTTGGTTCAACGGAAGATATTTTCTCTTACAGTTACAAATGAACAAATAAGCAAACAAAACAAGAACAGCAACTAACAAACTGGAAAGCATTTTTCCTGTAGTAATGATTGCCTGGTCACTCGGTTAACATTCTTGCTTCTCTCCCTTCCTTCTCCTTCTTTTCTCTCTCCCTTTAACAAAGATTCAATCAACACCAAGTTTGTTCCAGGTAATAAGTTAGACACCTGGGATTTAAAGTATAGTACTGGCTTTATGGACCTACTATCTAATTGAGATGGAATGGGAAAACCTCTTTAAAAACAGAACATTTGCTTTATTTAAATAACTATATATATTAAACCTCATTACAAAGATTTGAAATGGAACAATAAGGAAGTAATGAGGAATTCTGCACATGGATTCGGAAAGTCATATATATAAAGTTTTCTCACTAATGTATTTTGAAAGATACATGGAAGTATACTGTCTCATCAGGCTTATTTTCCATTAGAAGTTCATTGAGGGTTTCAAACTGCCCACCTCCCCACACCTCCTACACTCACACATACCCTACAATCACTTAAAATACTCTACACACTCTTTTTTTTTTTTTCCCATCAATTTAACTTCAGCCTATCTTTAAAGGTTCCGTTCAAGTCTTAAGACTTTCTTGAATTTCACAGAAAATGACACCTCCATGTCCACAGTTTGTTCTTAGATATAGCCAATAACATCTCCCACTAATTTTCTAGTTGTCTTAGGTTTCATCTTTGTCTCTCCCAGTTAATGAGCAACTCTGTAAGTAGATAATATAATCCTATGAATTCTCCTGGTTTTCTTGAAAGAAATTTAGAAGTTAGTAGCTATGTACAATTAATTTGGTTGTTTTCTCTGGGCTATTCCTCTGACAGTTTGACAAATGCTTAATGATCCAATTTTTTTCCTTCACTGTCCCCCTCTCTGACCCTATATGTGCATATTCTATTCTAGGCCATAAGCAATAAAATCTGAAACCAATTAAAGAGCACCATATCTTATTTTGCATAGGAAGACATACCAAGGGAAAAGATGGAAACACACCAATTGTTATATCACCAACCAAAAGTATGGTCTTTGTCTTTGCCTTAAAAAATGTTATAGTGAAATTCATTCTCAGTGATAAAGGAGCATGTTCTGGATTTAATAGTATCCTTCAAATGTAAAATGTTAAAGAATGGCTTCAAAGAAAGGTGATTAATACATAAAAATATCATTTGTATATAGTAATTAGACACCTCAGGTGAATACTGGTTTCCAGAGTGGTACTCTATACATACTTTCTTATGTATGTACGTAAGCTTCTTTCTTTCTCTCTTTCTCTCTTTCTCTCTTTCTTTTCTTTCTTTCCTTCTTTCCTTCTTCTTTCCTTCTTTCCTTCTTTCCTTCTTTCCTTCTCTCTCTCTCTCTCTCTCTCTCTCTCTCTCTCTTTCTTTCTTTCTTTCAGACAGGATTTGCTCTGCTCCGGCCTTATAACTGCTCTCTTTCTAAACTGCAAGGAAGAAAAATTGTGAAGAATTTTTAAGAGTGAAAAAGCTGACTTCAGGTCTTTTTCTTTTCTATAGTTGCAAGTCTTTTCATGATCTTGTTTAAAGTAGTGCACATCTATTCTGTGAAGAAAAATCACGATGCGCTTTGATACCATGTTCTTCCTGCAGCTATCCGCTTCCTTAAGGAGAAGGGGAAAAAAGTTTCTTGGACTTGAAACATTTGGATTAAGGGGGTTGGCTTATTATAGTGTCGTTATCTCCCCACTTCCTTCTGCCTGCACTGAGCTCAAAGAAATTTCTTTAGAAGTTTAGAAGGAAAAGGACATCTCCCTTGGGTTGTCCTTGAGCTAACAGCTGTAGACTTCAGATTTTCAAGATAACTCATGCATCAGCACATGTAAGAAACCAGGTCCTGCCCTCACTTAAAAGTTCAAAGGCTATGGTTGAAAAATGTGCCCATACCAAGTGGCTTCTGAAGATGCTGAACCTTTAACAAGGTTAAAGGTTGGCAAATATTAGGAAGTTAGGGTGAAAAGACTCAATAAAAGCCTTCCATTAAAAGTTGGCCAAAAGAGAGATGATCTAGACAGGGTCAAAGAACAGAAGAGTTGAGCAGCAGGAAACACACACAGTGGTCACAAATCAAAGCAGAGAGAGAAATTGCTGAAGGAGATGTCTGCTGATTTTATTTTTTCCCTTCAAAGTGCTACAAATGTAGGGATATAAATCGAAATAAATTATTTTTAAAAGTCAAGTAGCAAGTACCTCCATGACTATGATTTTCATGTGATTCAGGACTGTGTCAGTCTAGGAGAATACATCAGAGCTATATGGCATCTTTAATCTAGGATTAAGGTTTCAGGACTGCCTTAATAGAAATGAAGTGTCTTTATCATTAGTCTTCTTTTACTACTTCAATAATATAGCCCCGAAAAGCAGATAGCAAACTTAATATCATATTTCTTTTTTTAATCTATAATTTTTATTTCTTTTGCTTTTAAAGACAAAGTATCTCATGATATTGCCCAGACTGGCCTCAAACTCCTGGCCTCAAGCAATTCTCCTGCCTCAGCCTCCCAAAGTGCTGAGGTTACAGGCATAAGCTACCATTCCTGGCAGATATCAAACTTCAATATGTCATCTGAGAGTATACTTTTAGTTTAATAAGACATTGTCTCTTATTCTTTCAGGAAAAATAATTACTTCACCATGTTGTTATGAATTATAATAAAACCAATATTATATATACACAATATTATATAATATTGGAAATATTACATATATCTAATATTATATAACATTGGAGATATATATCTTTCCAACAGAGAAATTAAATTTCCAAGAACATTGGGGGTGCCCACAATTGTTCTTAATTAGCCTCCAGAGTGATATTTCTTTTTTTTCTTTTTTTTTTTTTATTTGAGAATGAGTCTCACTCTGTCACCCAAGCTGGAGTGCAGTGATGCGACTTCGGTTCACTGCAACCTCTGCCTCCTGGGTTCAAGTGATTCTCTTGTGTCAGCCTCTCGAGTAGCTGGGACTACAGCCACATGCCACTGCAGCCAGAAATTTTTTGTATTTTTAGTAGAGATAGGGTTTCACCATGTTAGCCAGGATGGTCTCAATCTCCTGACCTCATTATCTGCCTGCCTTGGCCTCCCAAGCTACTGGGATTACAGGCGTGAGCCACCACATCCAGCCTAGAGTGACATTTCTAAAAATACATATCTCATCCCATCACTGCTAATAATACCCTCAATCTTCATATTTTCATAAGGATTAAGAGAAGTAGGGCCAGGCGTGGTGGCTCACGCTTGCAATCCCAGCACTTTGGGAGCCCAAGGTGGGTGGATCATGAGGTCAGGAGTTCAAGACCAGCCTGGCCAAGATGGTGAAACCCCGTGTCTACTAAAAATATAAAAGTTAGTTGGGCCTGGTGGTACGCACCTGTAATCCCAGCTACTCCGGAGGCTGAGGCTTAGAATTGCTTAAATCCAGGAGGCAGAGGTTCCAGTGAGCCAAGATAGCACCATTGCACTCCAGCCTGGGAGACAGAGTGAGACTCCAATTCAAAAAAAAAAAAAAAAAAAGAAGTGATATATATGAAAGTCCCAGTGCAATGCTATGTAAGAGGCCGTATAAAGAGATCAATAAATGCTGATCTTCCTCTTTTGCCCTCCTTTGAATAACAATATGAAGACTATATCAGATGAAAATCTCATACACCACAACACCCAGACATTATATACAAAATATTTTTCAAATTCCCTTTAAATTCACTTTTTGTTTTTACAAAAGTAAGGACAACGTGAGAGGGAAATTATAAAGAGGGAATCAGAAACAACGATAAATGTGAACTGGTACTGGGAATATAATAGGGAGATAGTGAGGATTTTCTATGGGGTAAAAAATAGGAATTGGAGCTTAATGGACATAAGAGATGAAACCTTTGGTATAGGGAAGGCAGAGTAGGGCTCCAAATCAATGCACAAAGCTGAGGCTCTCAAAGACCGTGTCCTCAGAGCAAACATGGCCTAAAAATAAAAATGAATCGCTATTCTGGCACAAATAGACCATCAAAAAACTTGCCTTTCTTAACCTAAGTGAATTAAAAAAATAAATTAAATAAATAAATAAAGTCTTTTTGAGGATACTAAGAATTAACAAAACATTAATTAAAAACTTAATAGAGAATAAAACAACATAATAGATCCAGAGAAGGAAGTCAATGGAAAAGCTAAAGATAGCTTTGAAAAACATTATTCAGAATCTAGCACAGAGACATAAAAAATGTAAATGTAATGTAAATGTAGTGGAGTACCCCATTTTTAAGATTTTTTTTTCTTTCCTTCTACAGCCCTTTATTATTATTATTTTATTAAATAATAACTTTGACTCTCCTTTACACCAGGCACTCCTTTGCATTGTTAGCTGATCCAATTATGTTTGCTTAGAAGTTCCAGAGACTAAATCTTGAGACAATCCAGGTGTCCATGAAATTCTCCCCAACCAGGAGATCACTTCAAGGTTGTAGCTAATTTACAATTCAGTCTAGCCCGAGATAGCACCAGCCCATTCACCAGATGGAGCAATAACTCAAAACATGTAATCAGAGTAAGTCACTCACACCACACCACCTCACCCCTTCTGCCTGCCCTTCATTCCAAACTCCCCTTTTTCTGCCCAGAAAACTTGAAATGGTTTCAAGGCAGAAAACTGAACCATTTCACTGCTGCTAGCTTTGGAATACAAAGTCACTTTCCTTCCACCAAACCTTGTTCATGTTTTTTGGTTTTGCAAGCAGCAAGCAGCAGAAACTGTGTTCATTTATATGAAGACTGTTTAAGAAACCAGAAGTAGAATACATATTTCCATCATATGTCTATTAGGAGTTGCCAAAGTAGTGAATAGAATGAATGAAAAGAGTGTATTTCCAAGAATAGAAAAAATAGAAAAATTAATGGATTTGAAAATAATAATTAGTACCAAATAATTTGAATATAGTAAATCTGCCTCTAAGCAAATACAGAAGTAAATCCAGATACCACAGAAGGAAGTGCTTAGAAGCCAAAAGGAAGAGATGACAAATTACCTAAATAAGAAGAAAATTAGACTACAATAGACTTATTAAGCATGTAAAAGATAGTGAAATAATGTATTAACATGCTGAGAAAAAGTAACTAGTAATACAGAATTCCATACCCCAGTAAACAATCATTTAAGATTTACAGTGGAATAAATGATTTTCCAACACCAGTAAGTAAGTGCCTTCTCCAAAAGATTCTCCAAGAAATAACTTCTAAAAGAAATAACATCTTCAAGAAAAAGAAAATTGGAAGTCAGAAAAAGTAAGATACCGGGAGGGAAATGGTAAGCAAACAAATTGTTAAACATACAGATGAATTTAAAGATGTATTAAATATAGAAGCAGTCTGAGTCTAAAAAAGACTCAGACAGTCTGAGTCTAAAAATAAGGTAAGTAAAATACTGTGCATTAAAAATGTTAAGACCAATATTAGCAATGAAAAAAATTGCATACTTATATATAGTTAGAGCAGAGATTAAACAATTAACATGAATATTATAATAATCTTCATAGCAATACTTTTAGGTAAAAATAACTGATTCAAGAAGAAATTGAAAGGCCGACTACCTCTAAAACAACTTAATGAGTTAAATAAGTTATTAACAGATATACAATAGGCACAAAGGGCATGTAAAGGCCAAATAAAGATTTAAATTCTACAAAAAGTGGAAGAGCAAGATTATTCAATTTTATTTAAGCTGTTTCAGAGAACAGAAATTGAGGAAATTATTCCTTATTCATTTCACAGATTAAGTATAATCTAATATTAATATCAAATAGCTTATAAAGGGCAAATATAGTCACATCTTATAAATCTAGATAAAAGAGTATCAAATAAAATAATAGAGAAGCAAATTCAATGATATACATAAACTCTATAATCAAATTATATTCCTGTAAGAATGTTTTTGATTTTTTTTTTTTTTTTTTTTTTTGAGACGGAGCTGGCTGTGTCGCCCAGGCTGGAGTGCAGTGGCGCGATCTCGGCTCACTGCAAGCTCCGCCTCCCGGGTTCATGCCATTCTCCCATCTCAGCCTCCGAGTAGCTGGGACTACAGGCGCCCGCCACCATGCCCGGCTAATTTTTTGTATTTTTAGTAGAGACGGGGTTTCACCGTGTTAGCCAAGATGGTCTCCATCTCCTGACCTCGTGATTTGCCCGCCTCGGCCTCCCAAAGTGTTGGGATTACAGGCTTGAGCCACTGCGCCCGGCCAAGAATGTTTTAACATAAAACATTTAGTTTCATCTTACATTTTCCTCATAAGCATATTAAATTTCAAAATTAGCATCTCAAAGGTACAAACATTAATATAACTCAGCAGGTATTAATGAAAACGCTTAGCAACTCAGGAATAGAAAGAAACTTCCTTAACCTAAAATTTGCAATAAACATCATACATAATGATAAAATATTAGAATTCCACTTAAAATCATTTATAAAATTTCACTTAAAAATAACCCCTAGAATGATTAAAAAGGAACAAAAATATTTCTCCTCATTTATAATAATATGATTATCTGCTTAGAAAATTCAAGAACAGTGATGATCATAACTAATAAAAGCTTTGCTGGCAAAGCTGTAAGATAAAACTTAAAATGAACAACATGTAAAGCAATTGTTTGCCTATATACTCAAAAGAAATATTTAGAAGATATAATTAATTTAGAAACAAAAATATGACTGGAAATGGCACCAAATCTTAGGAATAAATTTTTAAAAAATATTCTTAGGAAGACATTTAGAAAATGTTGAGTTTTTTTTTTTTTTATGGTAAAATATATGTACTTTATTTTTTTTCTTTTTTTTATTTTTTATTATAATTTAAGTTCTAGGGTACATGTGTATAACGTGCAGGTTTGTTACATATGTATACTTATGCCATGTTGGTGTGCTGCACCCATCAACTCGTCAGCACCCATCAATTCATCATTTATATCATGTATAACTCCCCAATGCAATCCCTCCCTCCTCCCCACTCCCCATGATAGGCCCCAGTGTGTGATGTTCCCCTTCCTGAGTCCAAGTAATCTCATTGTTCAGTTCCCACCTATGAGTGAGAACATGCGGTGTTTGGTTTTCTCTTCTTGTGATGGTTTGCTAAGAATGATGGTTTCGGGCCGGGCGCGGTGGCTCAAGCCTGTAATCCCAGCACTTTGGGAGGCCGAGACGGGCGGATCACGAGGTCAGGAGATCGAGACCATCCTGGCTAACATGGTGAAACCCCGTCTCTACTAAAAAATACAAAAACTAGCCGGGCGACGTGGCGGGCGCCTGTAGTCCCAGCTGCTTGGGAGGCTGAGGCAGGAGAATGGCGTAAACCCAGGAGGCGGAGCTTGCAGTGAGCTGAGACCCGGCCACTGCACTCCAGCCTGGGCGGGGCAGAGCGAGACTCCGTCTCAAAAAAAAAAAAAAAAAAAAAAAGAAGGATGGTTTCCAGCTGCATCCATGTGCCTACAAAGGATGCAAACTCATCCTTTTTGATGGCTGCATAGTATTCCATGGTGTATATATGCCACATTTTCTTAGTCCAGTCTGTCACAGATGGACATTTGGGTTGATTCCAAGTCTTTGCTATTGTGAATAGTGCCACAATAAACATACGTGTGCATGTGTCTTTGTAGTAGAGTAATTTATAATCCTTTGGGTATATACCCAGTAATGGGATGGCTGGGTCATATGGTACATCTAGTTCTAGATCCTTGAGGAATCGCCATACTGTTTTCCATAATGGTTGAACTAGTTTACAATCCCACCAACAGTGTAAAAGTGTTCCTATTTCTCCACATCCTCTCCAACACCTGTTGTTTCCTGACTTCTTAATGATTGCCATTCTAACTGGTGTGAGATGGTATCTCATTGTGGTTTTGATTTGCATTTCTCTGATGGCGAGTGATGATGAGCATTTTTTCATGTGTTTGTTGGCTGTATGGATGTCTTCTTTTGAGAAATGTCTGTTCATATCCTTTCCCCACTTTTTGATGGGGTTGTTTGTTTTTTTCTTGTATATTTGTTTGAGTTCTTTGCAGATTCTGGATATTAGCCCTTTGTCAGATGAGTAGGTTGCAAAAATTTTCTCCCATTCTGTAGGTTGCCTGTTCACTCTGATGGTAGTTTCTTTTGCTGTGCAAAAGCTCTTTAGTTTAATTAGATCCCATTTGTTGATTTTGGCTTTTGCTGCCGTTGCTTTTGGTGTTTTAGACATGAAGTCCTTGCCCATGCCTATGTCCTGAATGGTACTACCCAGATTTTCTTCTAGGGTTTTTATGGTATTAGGTCTAACATTTAACTCTCTAATCCATCTTGAATTAATCTTCGTATAAGGGGTAAGGAAAGGATCCAGTTTCACCTTTCTACTTATGGCTAGCCAATTTTCCCAGAACCATTTATTAAATAGGGAATCCTTTCCCCATTTCTTATTTCTCTCAGGTTTGTCAAAGATCAGATGGCTGTAGATGTGTGGTATTATTTCTGAGGACTCTGTTCTGTTCCATTGGTCTATATCTCTGTTGTGGTACCAGTACCATGCTGTTTTGGTTACTGTAGCCTTGTAGTATAGTTTGAAGTCAGGTAGCGTGACGCCTCCAGCTTTGTCCTTTTGACTTAGGATTGTCTTGGCAATGCGGGCTCTTTTTTGGTTCCATATGAACTTTAAAGCAGTTTTTTCCAATTCTGTGAAGAAACTCATTGGTAGCTTGATGGGGATGGCATTGAATCTATAAATCACCTTGGGCAGTAGGGCCATTTTCACGATATTGATTCTTCCTATCCATGAGCATGGTATGTTCTTCCATTTGTTTGTGTCCTCTTTGATTTAACTGAGCAGTGGTTTGTAGTTCTCCTTGAAGAGGTCCTTTACATCTCTTGTAAGCGGGATTCCTAGGTATTTTATTCTCTTTGAAGCAATTGTGAATGGAAGTTCATTCCTGATTTGGCTCTCTGCTTGTCTGTTACTGGTGTATAAGAATGCTTGTGATTTTTGCACATTAATTTTGTATCCTGAGACTTTGCTGAAGTTGCTTATCAGCTTAAGGAGATTTTGGGCTGAGACAATGGGGTTTTCTAAATATACAATCATGTCATCTGCAAACAGGGATAATTTGACTTCTTCTTTTCCTAACTGGATACCCTTGATTTCTTTCTCTTGCCTGATTGCCCTAGCGAGAACTTCCAACACTATGTTGAATAGGAATGGTGAGAGAGGGCATCCCTGTCTTGTGCCAGTTTTCAAAGGGAATTTTTCCAGTTTTTGCCCATTCAGTATGATATTAGCTGTGGGTTTGTTATAAATGGCTCTTATTATTTTGAGGTACATTCCATCAATACCGAATTTATTGAGCGTTTTTAGCATAAAGGGCTGTTGAATTTTGTCAAAAGCCTTTTCTGCATCTATTGAGATAATCATGTGGTTCTTGTCTTTGGTTCTGTTTATATGCTGGATTACGTTTATTGATTTGCGAATGTTGAATCAGCCTTGCATCCCAGGGATGAAGCCCACTTGATCATGGTGGATAAGCTTTTTGATGTGCTGCTGAATCCGGTTTGCCAGTATTTTATTGAGAATTTTTGCATCGATGTTCATCACGGATATTGGTCTAAAATTCTCTTTTTTTGTTGTGTCTCTGCCAGGCTTTGGTATCAGGATGATGTTGGCCTCATAAAATAAGTTAGGGAGGATTCCCTCTTTTTCTATTGATTGGAATAGTTTCAGAAGGAATGGTACCAGCTCCTCCTTGTACCTCTGGTAGAATTCAGCTGTGAATCCATCTGGTCCTGGACTTTTTTTCGTGGGTAGGCTATTAATTGTTGCCTCAATTTCAGAGACTGCTATTGGTCTATTCAGGGATTCAACTTCTTCCTGGTTTAGTCTTGGGAGAGTGTAAGTGTCCAGGAAATTATCCATTTCTTCTAGATTTTCTAGTTGATTTGCATAGAGGCATTTATAGTATTCTCTGATGGTTGTTTGTATTTCTGTGGGGTCAGTGGTGATATCCCCTTTATCATTTTTTATTGCGTCTATTTGATTCTTCTCTCTTTTCTTCTTTATTAGTCTTGCTAGCGGTCTGTCAATTTTGTTGATCTTTTCAAAAAACCAACTCCTGGATTCATTGATTTTTTGGAGGGTTTTTTGTGTCTCTATCTCCTTCAGTTCTGCTCTGATCTTAGTTATTTCTTGCCTTCTGCTAGCTTTTGAATGTGTTTGCTCTTGCCTCTCTAGTTCTTTTAATTGTGATGTTAGAGTGTCCATTTTAGATCTTTCCTGCTTTCTCTTGTGGGCATTTAGTGCTATAAATTTCCCTCTACACACTGCTTTAAATGTGTCCCAGAGATTCTGGTATGTTGTATCTTTGTTCTCATTGGTTTCAAATAACATCTTTATTTCTGCTTTCATTTTGTTATGTACCCAGTAGTCATTCAGGAGCAGGTTGTTCAGTTTCCATGTAGTTGAGCGGTTTGGATTGAGTTTCTTAGTCCTGAGTTCTAGGTTGATTGCACTGTGGTCTGAGAGACAGTTTGTTATAATTTCTGTTCTTGTACATTTGCTGAGGAGTGCTTGACTTCCAATTATGTGGTCAATTTTGGAATAAGTGTGATGTGGTGCTGAGAAGAATGTATATTCTGTTGATTTGGGGTGGAGAGTTCTATAGATGTCTATTAGGTCTGCTTGGTGCAGAGATGAGTTCAATTCCTGGATATCCTTGTTAACTTTCTGTCTCGTTGATCTGTCTAATGTTGACAGTGGAGTGTTGAAGTCTCCCATTATTATTGTATGGGAGTCGAAGTCTCTTTGTAGGTCTCTAAGGACTTGCTTTATGAATCTGGGTGCTCCTGTATTGGGTGCATATATATTTAGGAGAGTTAGCTCTTCCTGTTGAATTGATCCCTTTACCATTATGTAATGGCCTTCTTTGTCTCTTTTGATCTTTGATGGTTTAAAGTCTGTTTTATCAGAGACTAGGATTGCAACTCCTGCTTTTTTTTGTTCTCCATTTGCTTGGTCGATCTTCCTCCATCCCTTTATTTTGAGCCTATGTATGTCTCTGCATGTGAGATGGGTCTCCTGAATACAGCAGACTGATGGGTCTTGACCCTTTATCCAGTTTGCCAGTCTGTGTCTTTTAATTGGAGCATTTAGTCCATTTACATTTAAGGTTAATATTGTTATGTGTGAACTTGATCCTGCCATTATGATCTTAACTGGTTATTTTGCTCGTTAGTTGATGCAGTTTCTTCCTAGCCTCGATGGTCTTTACATTTTGGCATGTTTTTGCAATGGCTGGTACCGGTGTTCCTTTCCATGTTTAGGGCTTCCTTCAGGGTCTCTTGTAAGGCAGGCATGGTGGTGACAAAAGCTCTAAGCATTTGCTTATCTGTAAAGGATTTTATTTCTCCTTCACTGATGAAACTTAGTTTGGCTGGATATGAAATTCTGGGTTGAAAATTCTTTTCTTTAAGAACGTTGAATATTGGCCCCCACTCTCTTCTGGCTTGGAGAGTTTCTGCCGAGAGATCTGCTGTTAGTCTGATGGGCTTCCCTTTGTGGGTAACCCGACCTTTCTCTCTGGCTGCCCTTAAGATTTTTTCCTTCATTTCAACTTTGGTGAATCTGGCAATTATGTGTCTTGGAGTTGCTGTTCTCGAGGAGTATCTTTGTGGTGTTCTCTGTATTTCCTGAATTTGAATGTTGGCCTGCCCTACTAGGTTGGGGAAGTTCTCCTGGATGATATCCTGAAGAGTGTTTTCCAACTTGGTTCCATTTTCCCCCTCACTTTCAGGCACCCCAATCAGACATAGATTTGGTCTTTTTACATAATCCCATACTTCTTGCAGGCTTTGTTCATTTCTTTTTCTTCTTTTTTCTTTTGGTTTCTCTTCTCGCTTCATTTCATTCATTTGATCCTCAATCGCTGATACTCTTTCTTCCAGTTGATCGAGTCGGTTACTGAAGCTTGTGCATTTGTCACGTATTTCTCGTGTCATGGTTTTCATCTCTGTCATTTCGTTATGATCTTCTCTGCATTAATTAGTCTAGCTGTCAATTCTTCCACTCTTTTTTCAAGATTTTTAGTTTCTTTGCGCTGGGTACGTAATTCCTCCTTTAGCTCTGAGAAGTTTGATGGACTGAAGCCTTCTTCTCTCTTCTCGTCAAAGTCATTCTCTGACCAGCTTTGATCCGTTGCTGGTGATGGGCTGTGCTCCTTTGCAGGGGGAGATGCGCTCTTATTTTTTGAATTTCCAGCTTTTCTGCCCTGCTTCTTCCCCATCTTTGTGGTTTTATCTGTCTCTGGTCTTTGATGATGGTGACGTACTGATGGGGTTTTGGTATAGGTGTCCTTCCTGTTTGATAGTTTTCCATCTGACCGTCAGAAGGACTGTCTGTTGGTCTGTTGGAGATTGCTTGAGGTCCACTCCAGACCCTGTTTGCCTGGGTATCAGCAGCAGAGGTTGCCGAAGATAGAATATTGCTGAACAGCGAGTGTACCTGTCTGATTCTTCCTTTGGAAGTTTCCTCTCAGGTGTGACTCCACCCTGTGAGGTGTGGGGTGTCAGACTGCCCCTAGTGGGGGATGTCTCCCAGCTAGGCTACTCAGGGGTCAGGGACCCACCTGAGCAGGCAGTCTGTCCGTTCTCGGATCTCAACCTCCACGTTGGGAGATCCACGGCTCTCCCCAAAGCTGTCAGACAGAGTCGTTCGCGTCTGCACCAGCCCCCGCTGCTTCCCCTATTGGACTTCAGCTGTGGGCTGTCCCCAGAGGTGGAGTCAACAGAGACAGGCAGGCTTCCTTGAGCTGCTGTGAGCTCCACCCAGTTCGAGCTTCCCAGCGGCTTTGTTTACCTACTTAAGCCTCAGCAATGGCGGGCGCCCC
Organism: Trachypithecus francoisi; assembly: GCF_009764315.1. Classification (NCBI taxonomy): domain Eukaryota; kingdom Metazoa; phylum Chordata; class Mammalia; order Primates; family Cercopithecidae; genus Trachypithecus; species Trachypithecus francoisi. The sequence continues at coordinate 103,682,038 of NW_022681458.1, forward strand.
TCCCCCAGCCTCGCTGCTGCCTTGCGGATAGATCGCTGCAGACTGCTGTGTTAGCAGTGAGGGAGGCTCCGTGGGCGTGGGACCCTCCCGGCCAGGTGTGGGATATATTCTCCTGGTGTGCCTGTTTCCTTAAAGCGCAGTATTGGGGTGGGAGTTACCCGATTTTCCAGGTGTTGTGTGTCTCAGTTCCCCTGGCTAGGAAAACGGATTTCCTTCCCCCTTGTGCTTCCAGGTGAGGCGATGCCTCGCCCTGCTTCAGCTCTGGCTGGTCAGGCTGCAGCAGCTGACCAGCACCGATTGTCCGGCACTCCCTAGTGAGATGACCCCAGTACCTCAGTTGAAAATGCAGAAATCACCGGTCTTCTGTGTCGCTCGCGCTGGGAGTTGGAGACTGGAGCTGTTCCTATTCGGCCATCTTGCTCCACCCCCGGGCAATATATGTCGAAAATGTCGAGATTTTAAAAAGACCTGAAATATTTGGATAAATGTCAATTGAGAGGAAGATTCACTATATAAATATAACATTTCCTAAAACTGTATCAATTTATACATATAAAACATTTTAATCACAATGCCAACAAGTTGTATTATAGATCTTAAAAGCAGGACCCAATAATTCACATAGAAGGTGTCTAATGAGATTTCCTGTGGATTATTTTTATTCTGAATCATATCAATTGATTCTCTTTAGGAAAAAACTTAGAGGATGGAAAAAGCAACTAGCAATATGAGAAACTCCAACATTTTGTCTAGGCCTAAATACTCCCCTAGCAAAGTAAATATGTGTCTAATTAAAAGGAAGTATCAAATGAGTTATTTAACCTTGTATAATCAATTCAGCCAACTAAGATGTTTATGTGTGTGTGTGTGTGTGTATGCAAACACTTCATTACATTTCTTCTCCTTATATAAAGACAACTATTTAATTCAATATCAATGGGATGGGAAACATCAAGGTGAAGGTAAGGGACCAAATGTATATAAGTAGTTTTGCTCCAATCCTAAATCTCACTACAGCAACTATAAAGAAATTATTTAAAAATATATAAATCCAAAAGGGGAGGAATAACAGGAAAGGAAGCAGTAATAAGAAAATTTTGAAACTGAAAAAAGGGTAGAGGAATAATCTCTTAGCAGACTCAGGGAAGTCTAATCCTAAATCAGTAGTTGAGAAAGCTGAGAAATATCATAAAGTCTTCAAAAAGCTCAAGAATTGGTAAAACCAGTTACCTCTGGAATGAAGGAAATGGCTAAAACATGGAGAATACACTAAAAGGTGTTCCATTTACTCTATAAATGACCTCTGGCAGATGACAGATTTATGCTATGGAGAGAATAAAAGAGAATAGATTTGATAAGAGGACAAATAGCTCAATTATATACATGAGTACCATACCAGCAGTAGGGAATTGATATATTCTGACTTGAATATTGGCAGTTCAAGTTCTCTTCCTTGACTCAGGTTCCCACAATGATGCAGAATTTTATAACTACCTGCAGAGAATTCAAGAAATCTTACCAACCCAAAACCTAAATTTAACACTGAGGTACCATATAATGGTCCAAGTGATTGTCACGTGCTAAAACTTAAATATGGTAAGATCTATCTATGTGCTCAGAGTTTGCAAGAAACTTTTTAGTACCCTACTCCTGCAAAGGGTAGACTGCCAAGGATTGCTCTCATTAGAAATAAAAACAGTAGACAATAGTACCAAGCAAGACGGCAGAATAAAAAGCTCCACTGATTGTCCTCCCCAAAAAGACACCAAGTTAACAACATCTCCACAGAGAAAACACATTAATAACACACAAAAATCAGACAAGTGCTGACAGTACCTGTTTTTAACTTCATATTGCTGAAAGAGGCACCAAAAAGAAAAAACTCTCCTGAATCACCAACACCACCCCTCCCCTACCACCAGCAGACATGGTATGGCTCAGAGAAAGTCTGTGGGCACTGGGGAAAGGAGAACACAGCAATAATAAGGCATTGAACTCAGTCTATCTGTTAGAGCAGAAAGGAAAACCAGACCAAGCTCAGCTGATGCCTGCCCACAGAAGGATCATTTAAATTAACTCTAGTCAGAACTTGAGTGTCCACAAACCTCATCATTGAGAGTCAAAGTGCTCTTGATATCTAAGTAAACTTGACAGACAGTTTAGGCCACAAGAACTGCCACTCTTAGGTGAGTCCTAGGGCAGTACTAGGCCCAGAAATAGTAGACTATTGTGGGGGCCAATGATACAGTGAGACACCAGCTGGGGCAATCAAGGGAGTGCTGACATCACCTCTTCTCTAACCCCAGGATGCACAGCTTATGACTCCACAAGAGACCCCTTCCTTCCATTTGAGGAGAAGAGAGGGAGAATCGGAAGGACTTTGCCTTTTATCTTGGATACAAGCTTAGCCACAGCAGGATAGTCATGAGGCTACCCCTTCTAAGCCCTAGCTCCCAGACATTTCTAGATGTATACTGAGCTACAAGGGGACCCACTGCCTTAAAGGAAAGAATATATTCCTGGCAGCATTTATCACCTGCTTACTGAAGAGCCCTTGGGCCCTGAATAACCAGCGGCAATAACCAGGTACTACGTTGAGGGCCCTGGTGAGCCTCTGAGACTTGTTGGCTTCAGGTACCAACACCACCACAAGGGGAATGGAGCACCAGGTGGGCTCATGGGGTCCCTAATTTCAGGACTTGACTCTTGGACAGCATTTATAGAACTGCCCTGGACCAGAGAGGTGCCCATTGCCCTGAAGGGTGAGTCCCAGACCAGGCAGCATTCACCATAAGCTGACTTAAAAGTCCTTAGACCTTAAGGGAACATTGGTGGTAGTCTGACAGTACTCCTCATGGCTAGGGCTGGCATTGGTTATGTGGCGAGATTGGTCACTCTTTTCCTTTGGAAAAAGAAGAAATAGTGGGGAGAACTGAGTTTTGTGGTTTGAGTGCTGGTTTGGCCACAATATAATAGAATACCAGCTAGACTTCTGAGGTTTTTGACTGTAGTCCCTGACTCCCAGACACACTTCTGAACTCACCCAGGGCTTGGGGGATCTTATTTCCCTGAATGGAAGGACAAAGGCCTAGCTGGCTTTGCCATCTGCTGATTGTAGAGCCCTAGGGCCTTGAGCAAACATAGGCATTAGCCAGAGAGTGGCATTGCGAGAGACTCAGCACAGTCATAGTGGTGGTGGCCACAGGTGTGCTTGTATCACTCCACCCCTAGATTTAGATGGCTCAGAACAGAGATGGAGAGAGAAAGAAAGAGACTCTGCATGTTTGGAGGAAAGTAAGAGAAGAAAACAAGAGTCTCTGCCTGGTAAGACAGATGATTCTCCTGGATCTTGTCCTAGATCATCAAGGCAATACCTCTACCAGTCTACAAGAAGCACAGTATTACTGAGCTTGGGGTGGCCCATAAAGCAGAAGCAGCTTAGATCACAACACCCATATCCTTTCAAATATCTGGAAAGCCTTCCCAAGAAGAACAGCTACAAATAAGTCCAGACAATGAAGACTACAATAAATACCAAATTCTTTAATGCCCAGACACCAAAGAACATCTACTAGCATCAACACTATCTGGGAAATGTTACCTCAACCAAATGAATTAAGTAAGGCACCGGGGACCAATCCTGGAGAAATAGAGATACGTGAACTTTCAGATAGAGAATTCAAACTAGCTTTGTTGAGGAAACTTAAAGAAATTCAAGAGAATACAGAGAAGGAATTTAAAATTCTATCAAATAAACTTAACAGAGATTAAAATAATTTAAAAGAATTAAGCAGGAATTTTGGAGCAAAATGCAATTGGTATACTGAAGAATTCATTCAAATCCTTTAATAGCAGAATCAGTCAAGCAGAAGAAAGAATTAGTGGGCCTGAAAACAGGCTATTTGAAAATACATGGTCAGAGGACATACAAGAAAAAAAAAAAAAAAGAATAAAGTACACCTATAGAATCTAGAAAACAGCTTCAAAAGGGTAAGTTCAAGAGTTATTGACCTTGAAGAGGGAGTAGAGAAAAAGATAGGGGTAGAAAGTTTATTCAAAAGAATAGTAACAGGCCAAGGTGGGTGGATCACGAGGTCAGGAGTTTGAGACCAGTCTGGCCAAGATGGTGAAACACCATCTCTACTAAAAATACAAAAATTAGCCAGGCACGGTAGCAGGTACCTGTAATTCCAGCTACTTGGGCGGCTGAGGCAGGAGAATCGCTTGAATCCAGGAGGCAGAGGTTGCAGTGAACTGACATCGTGTCACTGCACTCTAGCCTGGGCAATATAGCAAGACTCCATCTCAGAAAAAAAAAAAAAGGATAGAATAGTAACAGAGAGGTTCCAAAAACTAAAGAAAGATATCAATACCAAAGTACACAAAGGTCATAGAACACTAGAACACCAAGAAGATTTAACCCAAAGAAGACTACCCCAAGGCATCTTATAATCAAATTCTCAAATGTCAAAGATAAAGAAAGGTTCCCAAAAGCAGCAAGAGAAAAGAAACAAACGACACACAATGGAGCTCCAATACATCTGGCAGCAGACTTTTCAGTGAAGATCTGATAGCCAGGAGAGAGTGCTATGACATATTTAAAGTATCGAAGAGAAAAACGAAAACAAAAACAAAAACACCTTTACTCTAGAATAGTGTATCCAGCAAAAACAAACTTCAAACATGAAGGATAAATAAAAACTTTCCCAGACAAACCAAAGCTAAGGGATTTCATCAATTTCAGACCTGTCCTACAAGAAATGCTAAAGAAAGTACTACAATCAGAAAGAAAAGGACATTAGTGAGCATTAAATAATCACTGGAAGGTACAAAACTTACTAATAATAGTAAGTACACACACACAAAAAACAGAATTTTATAACACTGTAACTGTAGTGTGTAAACTATTCTTGTCCTAAGTAGAAGAAATAATGAACCAATCAAAAATGGTAACTACAACAACTTTTCTTTGTCTCTTTCTCTTTTTTTTTGAGACAAGGTCTCAGTCTGTTGCCCAGGCTGGAGGGCAGTGGTGTGATCTTGGCTCACTGCAAACTTCACCTTCCAGGCTCAAGCAATGCTTGTGCCTCAGCCTCTCAATTAACTGGAATTATAGTCACGTGCCACCGTGCCTTGCTAATTTTCATATTTTTAGTATAGATGGGGTTTCACCATGTTACCTAGACTGGTCTCAAATTGTTGATCCCAAGTGATCTGCCCATCTCAGCCTGAAAAAGTGGTGGGATTACAGGAAACAGTCACCGCACCTGGTCAGCAACTTTTTAAAACTTAGTCAAAACAGTAAGATATAAGCAGAAATAACAAAATTTTAAAAAAGCAGAAGGACTATGTTAATGTGAGGTTTTATTAGTTATATTTTTGCTCATTTGTTTGTTGGTTTATGCAAGTAGTGTTATAGTGTTATCCACTTAAAATAATGAATTATAAGAAAATATTTGCAAGCTTTATGGTAACCTAAAACCAAAAAAAAAAAAAAAAAATACAATGGATACACAAAAAATAAAAAGCAAGAAACTAAGTCATACCACCAGAGAATATCATCTTCACAACAGGAAAATAGGAATGAAAGAAAGAAGAGAAGACCACACAATAACCAGAGAACAAATAACAAAATGGAAAGAGTAAGTCCTTACTTATTAATAATAATACTGACTGTAAATTGGCTGCACAGTGGCTCATTCCTGTAATCCTAGCACTTTGGGAAGCCAAGGCAGGTGGATAACTTGAGGTTAGCTTGAGACCAGATCAGCCAACATGGTGAAATCCTGTCTCTACTAAAATTACAAAAATTAGTCAGGTGTGATGGTGTGTGTCTATAATCCCAGCTACTCAGGAGGCTGCAGCAGGATAATTTCTTGAATCTGAGAGGCAGAGGTTGCAGTAAGCCAAGATCACACCACTCCACTGATCACTGCACTCCAGCCTGGGTGACAGAGTGAGCCTCCAGCTCAAATAATAATAATAATAGTAGTAGTAGTAATAATAATAATGATAATAAATACTGACTGTAAATTGAATAAATTTTCCAATCAAAACACAGAGACTGGATAAAGGGATTTAAAAAATCAAAATTCAAACTCAAAATGAATAGAAAAAATAATAAAGATCAGAGCAGAAATAAATGAAATTAAAACAATAAAAAAACAATGGAACAACAAGTTGTTTTTTTGAAAAACTAAACAAAATTGACAAACCTTTATCCAGACTAACTAAGAAAAAAGGAAGGAAGACCCAAATAAATAAAACAAGAAATGAAAATGGATACATTACAACTGATACTGAAGAAACTTAAAGTATTAATAGTGGCTACTATGAGCAAATATATGTCAATAAATTGGAAAATCTAGAAGTAATAGACAATTTCCTGGACACATATAACCTACTAAGGTTGAACCAAGAAGAAATTCAAAACCTAACAGAACAATAACAAGAAACAAGATTGAAGCCATAATAAAAAGTCTACAAGTAAAGAAAAGCTTGGGACCCAATGAGTTCACTGCTGAATTCTACCAAATATTTAAATAAGAATCAATACCAATCCTACTCAAACTATTTCAAAAAATAGAGGGAAAGGAAATACTTCCAAACTCATTCTACGAGGACCACATTACTCTGACACCAAAACCAAAGACATATCAATAAAAGAAAACTACAAGTCAATATCTCTGATGAATATTAATGTACAAATTCTCAACAAAATACTAGTAAACCAAATTCAACAACACATTAGAAAGATTATTCATTATGACAGTATTCGTCCTTACTCATGCTGCTATGAAGAAATACCTGAAAGTGGATAATTTGTAAAGAAAAGAAGTTTAATTGACTTACAGTTCCACATGGCTGAGGAGGCCTCAGGAAACTTGCAATTATGGTGGAAAGGGAACCAAACATGTCCTTTTTCACAGGCCAGCAGGAGAGAGAAGTGCCAAGCAAAGGGGGAAAAGCTCCTTATAAAACCATCAGATCTTGTGAGAACTTACTCTCAGAAGAACAGCATGGGTGTAACTTCTGCCATTATTCAATTACCTTCCACTGGGTCCCTCCCACAGCAGGTAGGGATTATGAGAACTACAATTCAATATGAGATTTGGTTGCGGACACAGCCAAACCATATTAATGACCAAGTGTGATTTATCCCTGGAATGCAAGGATGGTTCAACATACACAAATCAATCAACGTGATACATGATATCAACAGAATGTGGAAAAAAACATATAATCATTTCAATTGATGCTGAAAAAGCATTTGATAAAACTCAATATGCCTTCATGATAAAAACTCTCAAAAACTAAGGAAAGAAGGAACATACTATAACATAATAAAAACTATATATGACATACCCACAGCTAGTATGATAATGAATGAGAAATAACTGAAAGCCCTTCCTATAAGATCTGGAACTCAACAAGGATGCCCATTGTCAGCACTGTTATTCAACAAAGTACTGGAAATCCTAGCTAGACCTAGCAATGAGACACGATAAAAATATAAGAGTATCCAAATTGAAAAGGAAGAAACTAAATTATTCTGGTTTGCAGATGATATTATCTTATATTTGAAAAAACCTGAAGACTCCACAAGAAGACTATTAGAATGAATAAACAAGTTCAGTAAAGTTGCAAGATACATAATCAATATAAAAAATTAGCATTTCTATATGTCAAAAGTAACAATGTGAAAAAGAAACGTAGAAAGTTATTCCATTTGCAATAGCTACACATAAAATTAAATACATAGAAATTAACCAAAGATGTGAAAGATCTCTATAATAAAAATAATAAAATACTAATGAAAGAAATTGAAGAGGACACCAAAAAATTAAAAAGTATTCCATGTTCATGGATTGAAATAATTAATATTGCTAAAATGTTCATATTACTCAAAGCAATCTACAGATTCAATGCAATCCCTAGCAAAATACCAATAAACATTCTTCACATAAATAGAAAAAAAAAAGTCCTAAAATTTATATGGAACCACAGAAGACCCAGAATAACCAAAAAGTTTCTTGAGCAATACCCCACAAGCACAGACAACCAAAGCAAACACAGACAAATTGTATCACATCAAGTTAAAAAGCTTCTCCACAGCAAAGAATATAATCAACAAAGTGAAGAAACAACCCAAAGAATAGGAGAAAATATTTGCAAACTATGCCTTTGACAAGGAATTAATAACCAGGATATATAAGGAGCACAAACAATTCTATAGAAAAAAGTCTAATAATCCAATCTAAAGATGGACAAAAGATTTGAAGAGACATTTCTCAAGAAAAGACACAAAAATGGCAAACAAGCATAAGAAAAGTTGCTAAACATCATTGATCATCAGATAAATGCAAATAAAAAACTACAATAAAGATATCATCTCATCTCAGTTAAAATGGCTTATATCAAAAAGACAGAAAGTAACAAATGCTAATGAGGATGTGGAGAAAAGGGAACCCTTGTACACTGTTGGTGGGAATGTAAATTAGTACAACCACTGTGGAGAACAGTTTGGGAGTTCCTCAAAAAACTTAAAATAGAGCTACCATATTATCCAGAACTCCCACTGCTGGGTATATACCCAGAAGAAAGTCAATCAGTATATTGAAGAGATATCTACACTCCTGTTTGTTGCAGCAGTGATTACAATGGCCAAGATTTGGAAGCAACCTAAGTTTTCTTTTTCTTTTTTTTTTTTTTGAGATGGAGTCTTGCTCTGTCGCCCAGGCTGGAGTGCAGTGGCCGGATCTCAGCTCACTGCAAGCTCCGCCTCCTGGGTTTATGCCATTCTCCTGCCTCAGCCTCCCCAGTAGCTGGGACTACAGGCGCCCGCCACCTCGCCCGGCTGATTTTTTGTATTTTTTAGTAGAGACGGGGTTTCACCGGGTTAGCCAGGATGGTCTCGATCTCCTGACCTCATGATCCACCCGTCTCAGCCTCCCAAAGTGCTGGGATTACAGGCTTGAGCCACCGCGCCCGGCCTGCAACCTAAGTTTTCATCAGCAGATAAATGAATTTTAAAATGTGGTACATATACACAATGCTGTACTAGTAAGACATGAAAAAAATGAGATTCAGTTATTTGCAATAACATGGATGAAACTGGAGGTCATTATGTTAAGTGAAACAAGTGAGGCACAAAAATACAAATATCACATGTTCTCACTTATTTGTGGGATCTAAAAATCAAATAATTGAACTCATGGACATACAGAGAAAAAGGATGGGAAAGTTAGTGGGGGGCTGGGGTGGGGCAGTATGTGCGGATGGTTAATGGGTAAAAAAAAAATTAGAAAGAATAAATAAGACTTACTATTTGATAGCACAACAGGGTGACTATAGTTAATAATGACTTAACTGTACATTCTAATAACTAAAGAGTATAGATGGATTGTTTGCAACTCAATGGAAAAAATGCTTGAGTGGATGGATTCCCTATTCTCTATGATGTGCTTATTTCACATTGCATGCCTGTATCAAAACATCTCTTGTACTCCATAAATATTTATACCTACTATGTACCTACAAAAATTAATCAGTAGATGAAATCAACAGGAGAAAGAAAATATTCAGGAAAAAGAAAATGGTGATGTACCTGTATGTTATACACAAAAAAAATTTACTTGTATATTTATATGTTTATATATTTTATATATACATGTAAATATATGTACATACATATAAAAATATATACGCACATATACAAAGCTGTCATTAATCTCTCCAGAAAAATAGAAATATTAATTACACTAAAAAATGCTTAAAATTAAAACATTTGAAAAATAAAATAAGCTCTTACAAATTAAAAGATATGCTAGCAATAATCCTCACTGTAAGACTTGAAAAGAATAATTGAGCTGCTGTGCCAGAAAGTGACTAAAATATATAAGTAAATAAATAAATGGACAACAGGAGTGTGATAGATTAAAATGCCTGCCAAGATTTTGGGCACTCATTGAAAATTCAATCTAATTTTCTTTGTTTTAAATCTAGGCTGGATACAGTGACTGCTTTAACAAATAGAATATGGCAGAAGTGACATGGGAAAGAAAAGATCAACAGAATTGGCTTGTGATTTATTAACTCCCTTCAACAGGGGCATGTCCCTGGGGAGAAATAAATGCAGCGTACCTGGTCTAATGTCTGGGACCCTGGGTATATAAACTAATATTTACTAAGAAGAAGAGATTGTGTTTTTTGAAACCCCTCAGCAGAATGTTCTCTAACTAAAAGATCATTTTGAGTAAAAAAAGAGAGACAAAAGTAATCTGTGATGTTTGGCTTCTTGGGGAATGTCACAAAAAAACATACAATTCTTTAGAGTATAAGTTGGGCAGAACTGTCAAAAGCAATCAATTTTAGCACTTTGGGAATCAACCAAAGATATTCAACAAAGAAAAAGTATATTTATGAGAAACACTGAATTTCAGGTAAGACCAACATATTCTTGCCTCAGGACTACTCCCTTGCAAAAACTGCATCTGTTGTTGTGCGTTAGAGATGTATTTCTGATGCAGAAGGATATGATTTGCAGGAATGCCCTTGACGTTACTAGATCACTCCACATTGCATGAATCTCTCAATTACCTGTATCTTTGACACAATTATGAGAGCTTACTATTGGGTGCTGTGGATTGAATTTTGTCCACCTCAAATTCATATGTTGAAGCCCTAACCCACAGTGTGACTATATTTGGAGATAGGGCCTCTGGAAAGTAATTAGGGTTAAATGAGGTTGTGAGGATGGGGACCCTGTAAGTGTAAGTGGACTAATCCCCACTTACACTTCTTGTAAGTGGGGATTAGTCCGCTTACAAGAAGAGACACCAGAGAGCTTGCTTTCTCTCTCAGCCATGTGAGGACGCAATGAGAAGACGGCCATCTGCAAGCCAGGAAGAGGGCTCTCACCAGGAACCAGATTAACTCATATGTTGATTTTGGCCTTCCCAGACTCCAGAATTTTAAGAATAAATTACTGCTTTTTAAGCAACCCACTCTATAGTAAATGGGTAAAAATAAATTTAGAAAGAATATATAAGACTTATTATTTGATAGCACAACAGGGCGACTATAGTTAATAATGACTTAACTGTACATTTTAATAGCTAAAGAGTATAGTTGGATTGTTTGCAACTCAATGGAAAAATGCTTGAGTGGATGGATCCCCCATTTCTATATGGTATTTTGTTATGACAGCCCAAGCTAACTAAGACACTGTGTAAAATCTTTCACTTACGAGTTTCATTTGACAGCCTAATCTTGTGCATTAATTCAAGATATTCTGCCAGTTTCCAGGCCCAGGCCTTAAGAGACTGACAGCTTCCTTCTTCATTCTTTGAATACTTTTCCTGTGCAGCTGTGTAGGAGATCTAACACCCTTTCCTTTGAATCTGAGGTTTCAATGACTGTTTTTACAAATGGAATATTGTAGAAATGATGCTGTGCTAATTTCTAGGAACAGACCTTTAGACACTAACACCTTCATTATTTTTGTCCCTTGAAATCTTCTCTCGTGTACCCTTGAGACACTATATCAGAAGTTAGACTACCCTGAGATTACCTGGGGTGGGAAGGCACTTTGGTAAACAGTCCCAATAAGCCCAGCCCTTCATCCTTCCCCACCAAGGGTGTCACGTCATGAGATAGTGCCTTGGTTCATCTACTCCATATGTTGGATAAGGTCTGAGTCAATGCCACAATAGTACAGAGAATTGTCCAATCCAATGAAGCCATGCCTGAATTCCCAACACCCCAAATCATCAGATATGATAAAATTGTTCTTATGCCACTAAAGTTGTGAGTTACTTTGTTAGGCTGCAATACATAACCAAATCAAGGAAAAAGCATATATAAAATTAGAGGACAAATTCAGAAAGTGCAGCACTTTAAAAAGTTTTAGAAGGAGAGACTAGGAAAGCATACGGAAGAATCAGTGAAAAGTTGTGTGAAGATTTCCCAAAACTGAACAGAAATTTCTAGGTTCAAAATGCCAACCAAGTACACAGGATCATGGCTAGATCCACACCAAGGCACATCAGTGTAAAATTTCAGTACTCTGGGGAATAAAAAGTAAATATCTGAATTTCTTCAAAAGGACAAAAATAAAAGCCAACCCCTCTCCCCCAAAAGAGCAAAACATTAATATAACAAATAATAAGAACTTAGTATGGCTCCCAGCTTCTTAACAATGAAACAATGCCTTCACATTTCTGAAGGAAATTTGTTTTTAACAGATTTTACGTCAGTTCAAGTTATTAATTAAAAGTGAGGGCAAAGTAAAGTCATTTTAAACATGCAAGTCCTCGCATAAAAGACTATTCCAAGTCAACTTTTTGTCAGGAAACCACTGGAGGTTAGCCTCCAATTTTACAAAATGCAAGTAAAATAAGAATAAGGAATATGAAAAATAGAAGATTCAATGAAGAGATATGCAAGGAAATCTGTAGGAGTTTGGCAGAGAGCTCTCAGCATGGTAACTGCACCATCCTGGGATGAAGTAACCAGTACAGAGCAGCCAGTCCAGAGTGGGCCATTATGACTCAAGAAGTAAGAATTTCATTGCCATCATCATGTCTTTTGCTGTTCAATATTAAACCAATGGAATTTCTAGATAATGTGCTCCATAAAAGAAGGGTATGAGCAAAAAGAAAATATATATATATATAATTTTTTTCAAATAGGGAAAAGAAAGAGCAAAATACCATTCCCAGGTTAGTTGTGCAGTAGGCCTGATGAACAACCAGCCTGGATAGAAGACTGAAAATTTCTAAGAGTTTCTCCAAGTGGGAAAATTAACAGAACCTCTAAATAACCAAATGAAATTTACCTTTTAAAAAACTGAACTATGAAAAATTAGCATAAGGTACAAAAAAATACTAAGCAAACTGAAAATATCAGCAATTATCAACTTCAGGAAAAACACAGAACATAAAAGAAATGCAATGAGGGTGGAAGGAATGTAGAGGGAAGATGATTTGGGAAGGGGATTTGGGAAGGGTTTATAAGAGATAACTTTAACCCTAATCTAAAAAATAAGTAGAACGTCAATGGGCAGAGGGATAAGCTCATGGTATGTGCCATGAAGTGAATGCAGCAGAGTAGTTTAGCTAAATTGTCTAAAATTTAAATGTGACCAAGGGCCTGACAGAAAATATAAATACAAAAATAATTTTTCTCATCTTCTGTGGATTGCTGCCACACAAGAATCTAAGCCTAAATTGCCATATATTCTAATGTTTTACAAGAAGTAAAATATCTTGATTTGTATATGAAAGAGCTTGATTGTTAAATCTTCACAATAATGATGCATAACATTAATATATATATGTGTGTATATATATGTGTGTATGTGTGTGTGTATATGTGTGTGTGTAGATATATATGATAAAATAAGCTCAGGCAAAATAAAAAATGGATCTGTCATGAGAATGTGGCAACTACCAGTTTGCAATCTCTGGATAAATCATGCATTTATTTTTTTCTTTTTTTGAGACAGAGTTTCTCTCTTGTTGCTCAGGCTAGAGTGCAATGGGCATGATCTCTGCTCACTGCAACCTTTATCTCTCACCTTCAAGCGATTCTCCTGCTTCAACCTCCCAAGTAGCCAGGATTACAGGCATGTGCCACCACCTGGGCTAATTTTGTATTTTTAGTAGAGACAGGGTTTCTCCATGTTGGCCAGGCTGGTCTCGAACTCCCAACCTCAGGTGATCTACCCGCCTTGGCCTCCCACAGTGCTGGGATTACAGGTGTGACTCGCAGCGCTCCAGCCAATCATGCATCTTAGAAGTGAGTGTGAGGCAGTATAAGACGTAAGCTAAGCCCAGATTATAAGGGACCTTGAAATTCAAGAAAAGGAGCAATACTCAGCTCTTGAATGTTGAGAAGGAGAATGATATAATGACAGCTATGGCTAAAATTATTGTTTTTTCCCTGAAATGTTTTTTAAAAAATATATATTTACTCTCAGTAACAAAAGTAGGATATCTAACATATGGATGTTGTCCGAAAAATTCGTGATTATGCAGAATGAATAAGAGTCTCTAGATGCTTGAAAATGTAACCAAATGCACGAGCCACTCCTGCTTTTAAAATCAAAAAACAAGGACAAGGTGTGGCAGAAGGAAAGTTATTTTATTTTCCAAAGTTAGCAGTGGGAAAGCTATTCAGGCTCTTGCCTAAACAAAACTGTGTCAAAATTATTAGGCAAAAAGCTAGGGTTAAAGAAAGAGAAGTTTGGTATGGAGGGCATGTGGGGTGCTTGAGGCAATGCAGGTCTATTTGATTTGTTGCAATCTGGTGAACGGGTTGTTGCCACGTTGGGCGCAACCAGCTTGTAAATTAGCCACTCCCTGAAGTAAGCTGGTGGGGGAGAATTGTACAGACATCTGAATTGTCTCCAGATTTAGTCTCTTGAACTTCTAAGCAAACGTAATTAGGTAAGCTAGAAATGCAAGGACATGCCTGGTGGAAAGAAGAAGAGTAAAGGTTATTATTTCGTTACTAAAAAGTTAATACAAATCGCTGCAGAAGGAATAGGAAACGAAACTTAAAAATAGGATATTCAGTTCCAAAAACAGGTCATTTAATTGAAGGGGATTTTGAAATTAGTGAAATATAGAAAAAGAAGATATGTGATATGTTTGTGTTCAAATTCCAGTTCTGCTACTGAAACCGGAGAGTTCGCAGATCCCCGTCGCAGGACATATGGCACGGGTGTGGCCTGTTAGGTCCTTGCGGTTGCTCAAAGCCCTTATGGGAGGGGAAGCACGCAGACAGACAGGTGAAGGAGCCCAAGTGGGCGTGTTGTGCCCTTTTAGCCTTGCAGTTCATGGACGACTTGAGTGTTAATCAGCTCAAAGGACCCTCTGCCTTTCTGCAAGGGCAGAGGGCCAGTGTGACAGCTTTCTATATCCCACACTCTTGTCCAGTTTCCTGAAAAAAACTGTATAGCACACGGATTCCAAGGATGAATGCAGGAGTTTTACTGAGTGGTGGAGGTGGCTGTCAGTGGGATGGGCAGCCAGAAGCCGGGAATGGAGTGGGAAGGTGATCTTCCCCTGGAGCCTGGTTGTCCAGCTGCCGAACCTCTCTCCAACTGACCCCCAAGCAAATTCCTCTCTGCATTCAGATGTTTCTTTTCTTTTCTCTGCTGCCTCTTCTCTCTTTCTCTGCCGTGCCATTCTACCGTCCATCTGCTTGTCTCCTCATCTCCTCGCCTGCTGGTCTGCCTCTGGAGTCTGGGGTTTGGAGTTTATATGGGTACAGGATAGGGGGTGTCGTGGGTCAAAAGGCAACTTTCTGGGAGCAAAATCAGGAATGCGGATCTTCACTGACTTGTTTTTTCTAAGACCACCAGATCGGGCGCAAAGGAACCAGCGACTAGGCAAGGGTAGGAGCAAAACTACAAGTTTATTTTGGTCACCTAAGGTGTGGGGAAGAGGTCTGTCGGCCTCCGGCAAAGAAGGCTGACAGAGTCCCCCCGTGGGGCTCTCGGACGGCGTTCCTGGAGTCCTGACATCCCGACAGGAGTGAAGGACTGAGGAAGGCCGTGCGTGGGGTCTCTCCGGAGCGGCTTTTCTAGGAGTGGGAGGGCAATAGGCGGGGCACGGGCGTGTCGGGGGCATTGCGCAGGTGCGACCAGGTAAATCCTGGTCTCTTCAGATTGACGTCACCTGGCGCATGCCCAGTTGGTCTGCACCTTCCCGGGCGTCGGCTGCATTTTCACGCGCGCGGGAAGAGTTGGGGGGGATGAAGAACCCGGAGGTGCGCCATCTTGCCTCCGTTCATCCAAACAGTCCAACCTTTTATTGGTAATAGTGATAAAGGGGCACTGTGGTCTGTCTGGCTACTTCGTGCTGTTAAGGGGCGTCGTTAAGGTCGGGGCCCATGGTTGGCATTTGGACGTACGGATGAAGAATAAAATAAGGCACAGTATTAGTATAGGAAGGAGGTATGGAAGCATTTGTCGGAATATGGGCAAAACCAGAAGGAAGGTCCCGGCAAGGTTGGGGTGTTAAGGTTTTGTATCTCAGTTTTTTATTTTATTGAGGGTTTGAATGTTAGTGTCTACTAGGCCTGACTTGCTAACATAATAGCAGCACTCTTCTCCAAGGAAGAGACAAGTGCCTCCTTCTTCAGATGTAAGCAAGTCTAGGGCTCGCCTGTTTTGGGCAGCTACTTAGGCTATTGAGGTAGTTCGGCGCTGCAGGGAGGCCAGGCTTTCAGCTGATTCCAATAACTAGAGGGAGGAAAACAGCCCATTTTTTTTACGGGGGTGGTGTAGTGGCATGGAAAGTTGCTGGAAAAGCTCTGCTACTTCTGCCTGGCTGTATAAAGTTAGACTGGGGACCAAGGACACGGGGACATAGAGGGATCAGTTAATGGCTGTATGGTTAAGAGTTTTAGAGAGAGATCAGTTGCACGAGAAATAGCCTTCAATGGGGGCTGTTTGGCCTCCATTGGGTGCCTGAGTATGATTACCTCAGGATGAATTTGGAGTTGAATAACGGAAAGGAAGGATTGGGCAGTTTGGACGAGAAATAGCCTTCAGTGGGGGCTGTGTGGCCTCCATTGGGTGCCTGAGTATGATTACCTCAGGATGAATTTGGAGTTGAATAACGGAAAGGAAGGATTGGGCAGTTTGGATTTCTGGTATAGTGGCGCCTGGAGTGTAAGTGAATTGTGGGATGTTTGACCAGTTGTGTTGAAGGCCATGGGCAGGGGGCTGCCACTAGGTGGGGGCCTTCTAAAGCCTCACAGAGGAAGCAGTGGGAGAGATTGGTTATAGTCACAGTGTAGGTTAAGTCTAGCCTTTGGCAGATAAGTGCAAGCCATGAGAAAGGGGTCTCTATTGTGTGGAGAGAAGTTTGATAGCCTTAAGGAAGACAACTGGCAGAACTATGTACTACTGAGTGTGTTCGGCTGTCTTGTGGCCAAGTTTCAGTGATGAGAAAAAAATTGCCATACAGTAGGCGGACTAGCAAAGGTCTGAGTGTATGAGTGAAACAGCAATATAAGTATAAAATGAGACTTCATTTTCCGTGTAGTCACGGAGTGTCCCTTGCCACTGGAGATGTTCAATGAAGGTTAGGAGATGGGAGAACCACTGCTCTGGACTATTGTCTGGAGGTAGATATGGGTCTGGGGTTATGTATTGAAAGTCTGATAGGTTTATGTAGAAGATGGTGAGAAAGCGAGCTAAGCGCCAGGGGTCAGGGAGCATGAACTAGTTAAGAAAGTTTTGTAAGTTTGAGGCGAGTGGGGGAAAGTCAAACTGATTTCCACTGATTGCTTTTGGTAGGGGCCCTTTTTAGCTGGGAATGAGGAATGAGTGTGCAGAGTAGTTGTTGGCCAGGCAGCAATTAAGGAGTGGAGTTTTTCGTGGGGTGGATGGCTTCCCGTCTACTCCTACTACAGAGATATTGGATGGAAGGCTAGGTCCAGAGAAGGACGGCAAAACAGAATAGGTAGCCTCGCTGTTGATTAAAAAAATTGATTGTCTTACCCGCTACCAGGAGAGTTACCCGTGGCTCGGCGAGGGTGATGGGGGTCCCCAAGTCTCGGCACCTTCAGTTGTAGTTGTCGTCCAGATGTAGGAGCTGGAAGGAGCTCCCAGGATCCTGGGAAAGGGGGTCACGTGGAGACGCAGCACCTGTTCTCAGGGTGGGGCAATCAGACTTCCAGTATCCTCCCTGCTAGCAAGCAGGGCAGGGGGTTGCTGGTGGATGAGGGTTAGGACATTTACTGGCCCAATGTCCTGATGCCTTGCACTTATAGCAAGGCTGCGTTGGGGCTCGGGGACCTTGCGGACACCTATTGGCATAGTGTCCTGCCTTGCCGCACTTAGAGCAGGCTCCTTTCGTAGCCTTGGAGTCTGCGGAGTGTGTACTCTCTGGTCTGGGGTTACAATTGGGCCGTAAAGCCGCTGCTAGGAGTTGGGCCTTCTGTTTGAGGCGTGCCTGTCGCACTGCCTCAGCCGTCTCCTCTCTGGAATTATAGACCCTAAAGGCTAATTTAACCAGATCTTGTATTGGTGCCTGAGGACCATCCTCTACCTTTTGAAGTTTCTTACGAATGTCAGGAGCTGATTGAGAAATGAAATAAGACGCCAAAATGGTGGCCCCTGTGGGGGAGGCCGGATCTAACCGGGTATATTGGGTTAGAACCTCAGCCTATTTAAGAATGCGGCTGGATTTTCTTCTGGATTTTGAATAATTTCTTTTTAATTTGTTAAAATTTACAGTTTTGTTTGAGGCTGTTTGCATACCAGCCAACAAACACTGAACCATTATGTCTCGCCTACGGCGCCCAGGCTGGTTTGCTTGGTAGTTCCAGTCTGGGTCTGCCGAGGGTACTGCTTGCTCCCCTAGTGGGATGGTGGCATCAGTTAAATGTAGTTGGTTGGCGTGCTGCCTGGTGGCCGCTAGGATGCACTCTTGCTCCTCAGGGTTTAGGGTGGAGGTTAGGATAACCTGGAGGTCATGCCAAGTTAAGTCATAGGCCTGACAAAGATATCTAAATTCCTTTATGTAAACGGTGGGATTAGCTGAGAAATCCCCTAAACGCTTTTTCAATTTTGGAAAGATCAGCCAATGAAAAAGGGACATGTACTCTGACTACCCCCTCCGCCCCAGCCACCTCTCGCAAAGGCGCTAACACTGTAGGAGGGTGTGGGGCAGGAGTGGAGGCATCAGCAGGGCACTTAGAGCGGGTGTGTGCAGAGACAGGAGACTCAAGACAGCCAGTTGGGGGCCCCGAAGGAAGCACGGGACTGAGTGGATTACTAGTAGGTAAGGAAGAGGAAGGAGGAGTCCGGGCGGAGGGAGGAGAAGTATAGGGTGGAAGTGAGGGAAACCCTAGATCCTCCGGCTGAACAGAAAGGAAGACTCCTCTTTTTCGGGTTCCTGTGAGCCGGCGTCCTTGGCTAGCATAACTTGGGCCGAAGAGCACCGGCTACACAGGTCGGGACGAGAGCGTAAGGCCCAAAAGCCTTGTATGTAATTAATTTCAGACCACTTGCCTAACCGCTGGCAGAAATTGCTGAGGTCGGTCAGAACATTGCGATCTAGGGTGCCCTCCGGTGGCCACTGAGACTGATTGTCTAGTTTGTATCGGGGCCACGCCACAGTGGAAAGGAAAATTAACCGCTTCCTCCTAAGGTCTTGTTCAAGCTGTAAGGTTTTTAAATTGGCTAGGAGGCACCCCAAGGGGGTGCTCTTTGGAAATTTGGACTGGGGGTGTCCCATTTGTTTCCTCTTTACCGACACAATGGACCCAATGGACATGGGAATGGATCCCTGCCTGGCTTCAAAGCGTCCTTTGGAACCAGCAGAGACAGACGAGAGGCTCTTGAAGCCTAAGTGGAGATTACCTTCAGGCGGACGTCTCCGTCCTGAATGGGTCTCCCGAGCCACTTGGTGGCTCTAAATGGACCCCGGACCTGCGCAGGATTTCTGGCCGAGGGAGGTAAAGAGGAGACAAGGGCACTTACCCCAGAGAGGCCGTGAGAGTGAGGGAAGCGGGTCTCAGGAGAGCAAAACTGCAAGTTTATTTTGGTCACCTAAGGTGTGGGGAAGAGGTCTGTCGGCCTCCGGGAAAGAAGGCCGACAGAGTCCCCCCGTGGGGCTCTCAGACGGCGTTCCTGGAGTCCTGACATCCCGACAGGAGTGAAGGACTGAGGAAGGCCGCGCGTGGGGTCCCTCTGGAGCGGCTTTTCTAGGAGTGGGAGGGCAATAGGCGGGGCACGGGCGTGTCGGGGGCGTTCCGCAGGTGCGACCAGGTAAATCCTGGTCTCTTCAGATTGACGTCACCTGGCGCATGCCCAGTTGGTCTGCACCTTCCCGGGCGTCGGCTGCATTTTCGCGCGTGCGGGAAGAGTTGGGGAGATGAAGAACCCGGAAGTGCGCCATCTTGCCTCCGTTCATCCAAACACTCACTTAGGGCTGGCGATCTTCAGGCTTGAGGGCCGGGCCTTTGCCCGCGAACTGCCCTCTTCCACCGGTGTTTCCATCTCCTGTCCATAGGTATCACTACTAACCAGCTGTGTGATGTTGTAGAATTTGGTTAGCATTTCTGGGTTTCCACATTCTCAACGCAATGGAAATAATACTTATTTCAGTTATCATAAATATACCTGACATTATGCATGTAATTTTTAGTTTAGTGACTGTCATTTAATAAGTAATTAATAAATGGCAGGTATTTTGTCTTTTACTCATTTACTTATTCATCTTGTCTTCTTAATTGGTAACATCATACATCACCCTTATCCAAGATAGTTCAAAGTCTTTCGAATTGGGAGAAATCAATAGTTAAAACTGATCTTTGGAAATAAATGATTGAAGAACAATTTATTTCATAAAAAATATCATTGAGGCCGGGCGCGGTGGCTCAAGCCTGTAATCCCAGCACTTTGGGAGGCCGAGACGGGTGGATCACGAGGTCAGCAGATCGAGACCATCCTGGCTAACATGGTGAAACCCCGTCTCTACTAAAAAATACAAAAAACTAGCGGGCGAGATGGCGGGCGCCTGTAGTCCCAGCTACTTGGGAGGCTGAGGCAGGAGAATGGCGTGAACCGGGAGGCGGAGCTTGCAGTGAGCTGAGATCCGGCCACTGCACTCCAGCCTGGGCGGCAGAGCGAGACTCCGCCTCAAAAAAAAAAAAAAAAAAAAATATCATTGAGAGTATTTTCTGCTTCAGTATAAGAAGCAGAGCAGTATTTAAGAGGAATTTAACAAGGATAGTATTATTATAACTTAAGTTGACATCCTTCAACCAGAAGTTGTAAAGGAAGCCAGAGGCATATCAGGAGTGAGAAAAATGTAATAAGCCAATGTTTAGAGAAAAAAAAAAAAAACCTGATAAAAGTTTAAGGTGATAATAATGTGTATTGTAGTCTTTGTTTTTTATTTCTTTTTACACTTACTTCCTTTAGCTGGTGCATTTTATATTTTAAACATGGCCTGAAAATTTAAGTCATATATGTTCCTGTCTATTTAAACTGTTTATTGTACTTCATATTTAATGGAGAGAAATGTTTGCAATTACTAAATGGATTATTCCTTTTGTAAAATCCATACCTGAAATAATTCTAGCTGCTGTGCCTGTAGTACAATAATAAAAAACACCAATCATTTGGAAGTAACTACCACCAAAAGAAAAGGCAGGCAGAGCTTAGTTTCTCTGGGACTTGCCCTGCAACATCAACCCTTTTTAAAGGAACAATAAAAGGTTATTAAGGAGACAGAGTTTTCAAAGGAAACTCGTTTTAAAGTGGTACCTTCTAGAAGGTGGCCTTAGGGCCTAGCTCCTGAGAAATGCATTACTAAGAAATCACTGAAAAAGATTACAAAGTGTTTTTACAAAGTGTTTTTTCAAAGTCTTCCTCATTTTTAGAATCACAAAGGCTGAGAGGAATCTTAGTTGAGAGGCAACATAATCACACTCTGTGACACCTAGAAACCCAAAGCTAAAGAGCCTTTGTCCTGCAGTTCCAAAACAGACTCCTTAGGCAATTCATTCATTTGCTAAAACTTTCACTGGGAGAAATTTACTTGAAAACGTAAGAATCCTCTAGAGATTGTCTCCCTCTCCTCTCCACTCCTTAAAAGGGTCTTCCTTAATTGCTATGTGACCTGATCTTGTACCGCCACTATCCTTCAAAGATACGCTTCTGTGATCAACTTTGGCATGAGCCAAAGTTGGAGAGCAAGCCTAGAGATTATAAAATTCATTATATTTTTTTTCTAATAGAGTTGGTCACCACCTAATAAAAACACAAAGCTTGGTCCTACCTACAGATCTCCAAGCATGCCAGTTCTCTCATAGAACCTCCTCCTTTCTTACCTTGGTAAGCTATTTTCAGAATTCCAGGTAATGGCTTCAAGAGCACCATTAAGCCTATGTAATAGTTATATTTTTCTGTAATTTTCCTTGAAACTCTTCAATTGAGGCATTGATTGAACTACACATAAATACACACACACCCCACCATTACCACCACCCTAGGGATATACAGTCACCATTTGAAAAAGCAACCAGGTTTCATCTCAGTGCAATCCTAGTAAGTTTGCTGTTTAGCATAATAAATGCCAGAACATCATTTTCCACCTGGAATTTTACACTTGGAATATGACTAAATCCCAAGTAAAGCCACTTGTGGAAGTATATTTTAACCAAAAATAGAATAGAACATCGGTTACCTTGAGTGAAGTTTTCATGCAATTTGTTAGTGGAATGCCTGAAAAGGCAGAGCAAGCTGAGATGAGAGGACAAGTTTTATGAATACATGTCTATGAGCTTACTTGCCAATGCCTGTATGTGTGTGTATGTGGCAGGGTTCATTCTGACACTTGCTTTTTTTTATTTTTCATTTTCATACCTGTTAGTGAAGCAGAAGGCAAGAAAGTAAGTAGTAATGTGTCTGAAATTTATTCCTTCTGGTGGGTTCTTGGTCTCACTGACTTCAAGAATGAAGCCTGCAGACCTTTGTAGTGAGTGTTACAGCTCTTAAAGGTGGCGTGTCTGGAATTGTTTGTTCCTCCCGGTGGGTTCGTGGTCTCGCTGACTTCAGGAATGAAGCCGCAGACCCTCACAGTGAGTGTTACAGCTCATACAGGTAGTGCAGACCCAAGGTGTAAGCAGCAGCAAGACTTATTATAATGAGCAAAAGAACAAAGCTTCCACAGCCTGGAAGGGGACCTGGGTTGCCCTTGATGGCTTGGGTGGCCAGCTTTTAGTCCCTTACTTGGCCCCGCCCATATCCTGCTGATTGGTCCATTTTACAGAGCACTGATTGGTCCATTTTACAGAGTGTTGATTGGTCCATTTCACAGAGTGTTGATTGGTGCATTTACAATATTTTAGCTAGATACAGAGTGCTGATTGATGTGATTTTACAGATTGAGGATTGGTGCATTTACAATCCTTTAGCTAGACACAAAAGTTCTCCAAGTCCCCACTTGACCCAGAAGCCCAGCTGGCTTCACTTCTCAGTAATTTTTTTTTTTTTTTTTTTTTTTTTGAGACCAAGTTTCACTCTTGTTGCCCAGGCTGGAGTGCAATGGCATGATCTTGGCTAACTGCAACCTCTGCCTCCTGGGTTCAAGCGATTCCCCTGCCTCAGCCTCCCGAGTAGCTGGGCTTACAGGCATGTGCCACCACGCCTGGCTAATTTTGTATTTTTAATAGAGATGAGGTTTCACCATGTTGGTCAGGTTGGTCTTGAACTGCTGACCCCAAGTGATCCACCCGTCTCGGCCTCCCACAGTGCTGGGATTATAGGCATGAGCCACCGACCCTGACCATAATCCCCTACCTTTAACTATTGTAGGTCAACAAAATTGTACTGAAATCTATCAAACATAATTAAGTGATTGTGAATGACCAGTTATATAATATGCAACATTATTCCACTCTTACCTCCCTCCCCAATCATTGGACTTTAAAGGTATTTTTAGCCTGAATACACAATACTTATAGAAATAGATCTCTCATCGTTCTCTTTCCCACAGTGATTTAGCTATCCTTTTCCAAATGTCCTGGCTCTTGCTGATACCTGTGTAAAAAGAAAAAACTTTAGACGAATTAAATTAACAGAGTTTGATTGAGCAAACAGCAATTGGTAAACTGGGAATCCCTCCCTCATGCCCCGCAGCAAACCAGAATAAGGTCAGAAAGACTCCAGCACTGCCACATGGTCAGAAAAAATTTATAGGCAGAAAAGGGAAAGTAATTTACAGAAAACAGAACACAGGTACAAAAACAGCTGGATTGGTTACACTTCAACATTTGCCTTATTTGAACATGGCTTCAATAATGGGCAGCCTTTAGCCAAAACTTAGTGATTAGTATAAGTGTAAGTTACAGTCTGTTTATGCATCCAGTTAGGTTACAGTTCATTATGTACATAGAAACCTTTGAGCCAAACTTAATATATGTATAGAGTCAGCTTTAGGCTAAACATCATTTAACACCTGTTTTCTCTGTTTCGTTCAGTTATTTTTGTTTTCTCACTACCAATCTGAAGGCAGAGAACATGATGTGGATTAAAAAAGTATATTTCCCTTATTTTAGTTTTCTCACCACCATACTGAAGGCAGAAAACATGGTGTGGTTAAAAAGAGTATAAACTTTAGAGGCATTTAGTACTAGAGTCAAATCCTGGCCACTCAATTTCTTAGCATTATGACTTGGGCCAGTAATAACTTATAGTTATAGTATCTCAATTATGTTCTGTGTAAAGTGAATATTGTAACCGTACAATGGGTTCACCTTAACCACTGCCTAGAGAAAGCCAATTTATCAAGACAGGTGAATTGAGATAGAGAAAGAGTAATTCATGCATAGCCAGCTGTGTGGAAGATATGAGTTTTATTATTAATCAAATCATTCTCCCTAGGCATTCAAGAATTAGAATTTTTAAGGATAATTTGGTGGGTGGGGGAAGGCCAGCGAGTCGAGAGTGCTAACTGGTTGGGTTGAAGATGAAATCATAGGAAGTTGAAGTTGTCTTCTTGTGCTGTGTCAGTTGCTGGGTTGGCGGCCACAAGATCAGATGGGCCCGTTTATAGATCTGGGTGGTGCCAGCTTATCCATCAAGTGCAGGATCTGCAAAATATCTCAAGTACCGATCTTAGGAGCAGTTTAGGGGGCTTCAGAATCTTGTAGTGTTCAGCTGCATGACTCCTAAACCATAATTTCTAATTTAGCAGTTACAGAAAGTCCTACAAAGGCAGCCTAGTCCCAGGCAGAAAGGGGGTTTGTTTGGGAAAGGGCTAGTATCGTCTTTGTTTTAAACTACAAACTATAAGTTAAGTTCCTCCCAAAGTTAGTTGTGCATACACCCAGAAATGAACAAGGACAACTTGGAGGTTAGAAGCAAGATGGAGTTGATTGGGTTAGATCTCTTTCACTGTCTCAGTTAATTTTGCACTGGCAGTTTCAATATAATGCCAAATTTACTTGAACTTTCTGAAAAATAAATGTGATGCCTATTCACAGTGCTTAGCATAATGACAGATACACAGCACACTCTCTGAAATTATTGGTTACCTTTACTTTTACTTAGGATAGTAGTGAATATACAAAGTAAAACCTCAGAGAATCCTTGCTGACTGGTTAATAGGTACAAGTGAATTTTTGTTCGTTGTAGGCTAAATACTATTATTTTTATTTGTGTTAAACATATTTTATTACAACTTCTAATATCATCACAATTTTTTCGTGTCAAATTATGTGGTCTCAATAGGAGTAAATGTAAATCACCAATAACTTAATATCCAATTAATATTTTGGGAAAAAGACATTGCTGTTAATGCAAAATATCAAATAAAAAACAGGCATAGATAACCAGCATCTTTTCAAACACTTGAAACTTTAAGAGACTGGGTGCAGTGGTACATGCCTGTAATCCCAGCACTTAGAGAAGCCGAGGCAGGCACGTCACGAGGACAGGAGATAGAGATCATCCTGGCTAACATAGTGAAACCCCAGCTCTACTAAAAATACAAAAAATTAGCCAGGCGTGGTGGCATATGCCTGTAATCCCAGCTACTTGGGAGGCTGAGGCAGGAGAATCGCTTGAACCAAGGAGGTGGCGGTTGCAGTGAGCAGAGATGGTGCCACTGCCCTCTATCCTGGGCAACA
Organism: Trachypithecus francoisi; assembly: GCF_009764315.1. Lineage (NCBI taxonomy): Eukaryota > Metazoa > Chordata > Mammalia > Primates > Cercopithecidae > Trachypithecus > Trachypithecus francoisi. Next base: position 103,707,700 of record NW_022681458.1, read on the forward strand.
ACAGAGTGAGACTCCATCTCAAAACAACAACAACAACAACAACAACAGGAACAAAACTTTAAGGAATAATGCATTTAGGGTCACAATAGCTAACAACTGTTTATAAATTCTTTCTTCAAGTAAATCTTTTCCTTGTCATCATTAAATTTCTCAGCTAACATCAAAAATGCATAAAAACCCAGATGTGAAAATTAGACAACGTATTTGTCTTAATTATACTAAGAAGAGCAACTAAAAGAAAAAAGATTAAATCATTGACTTAGAATCTGATAACTTAAATCACCTACCATTTATGGGAAGGCAAAATAAACGAAATGAGTATAATCTTTGTATTTACTGCAATCTAATTTTTAAGTGTAAATTGACAGCTCAAATACCAAAAGAACAAAAAGCATATAAACACAGGAAAACAGAGATTAGCATATTTTCATTTCCCTTCCATTTCCCTTCTTGTTTAGTGGACCGTAAGCTAATTATACCTTATTTGCCTAAAATGGCTTCTGTAGCATCTAGGCAAAGGTTGACACCTACAGAGCTAAAAAAAGGTTTTAGCCTTGACTGCTGCATATCCTCTGTATCATTTGTCTCTGTTTATCATTCAGGCCTGAGTAACGCAATCCAGAAGAGAAACTGTGCTGTGCATCACGTGAGGTAGGAACTTGTGTCATCGTGGTGTGTTATTCTGTTTGTCACCACGTCTTTGAAACTGACGTAGATGGGTGAGAATACTTATGTATGCATATAGGATTGAGATACTTACATGGCCACTTTTTTTCACATATGTGTTAGCCACTTTTTAATTTTTAATATTTGGGATGCATTCTATCTACATCATAATTAATTTTGAAAATCAGTGTTTTTAAAATTGTACTATTTCTTATTTTATCAATTATTTAACTGTATCTAAATTATCAAACACAGGGTACATGGACTGTTGTCTGAGAATCTTTTTTCCATTCAAAGCTTTTTTTTCCTTTCACTTTTTGCATTCTGAATTACTAAATAATGCTAAATAATGCAAAATAATTAAATAAAAAAACAGGCATGGAAAACCAGCATCTTTTCAAACACTTAAAACTTTTAACAATAATGGGTTTAGGGTCATTAATAGCTAAGAATTGTCTATACATTCTTTCTTTAAGCAAATATTCTCCTTTTGCCTGTAATCATTAAATTTCTCAACTAATGTCAAAATGGATAAAATCCTAGTTACAAAAATTAAACAATGTATCTATCTTAATTATACTAAGAAGAGCAACTGAAAGAAGAAAAAGATTAAATAATTCACTTACAGTACACTAAAATTACTGGCATCATTAAGACACAAAAGCTCCAAAACAAACTGGTCAAGACCAAATCCACAGTTGCTGTGGAAATGGCAATTTTGTTTTATTGTCAATAGGGTAAGAATATACTGTGGGTTTGCATGTGTGTTTAAACTGTATATTAAGAATGCTACTTATGTTGATATCCTAAAATTTAAAAGATTTCTCAGCTGTCGATATGCTCTCTCTCACTAATATGTATTTAATTTAATATATCAATAAACATGCTTAAAGCACATTAGATGGAGATCTGTCTATACCAGTATGGAAAAAAAAATTCTAAATGTATTTGCCTTGCCATGCTTGACATTGGATTAATGGATCAAGACTTCTGGGTTCAAATTCTAGTTCTACCCTTATTATGTGACATTGTGCAAGCTACTAATGTCTCTTTCTTTCTCACCTATAAATTAGGCATAATAGAAATAAGCACATCATGAAGTTTATGTGAAAATTAAATGAGTTATTATATTTGAGATGGTATAGTAGAAGCTGTCACATAGTAAATGCTCAATACTTATTGGCTATTATCATCATGTATTTATTACTTCTTCCAATAATAGGCATTTCTCTTAGCTCACACGAACTGCCTCCCCTTTGATTTCTAGAGGCAGAACAATTACTCTACAGACCCACATAATGTGCAATTTTATATGATATATTTCAAATCTAATTTATTATAGAAAAATTATAATTAAGTATTCAATATCCAATAGCCAAGAGGTAAGCATTGTATATATACATATCAGATATATTTTCATTTAATCCACTAAGTTAGGTGCCATTCATTATATCCTCCCCTCTGTGGAGAAAATGAAAGCACACAGAAAAACAACATTTCATCTAAATTCTTATAGCAAGTATATATGGAAGTTGGGACATAAATTGGATCTATCTAAGGCCAATCTCTGTCCTCTTAACTACTCACACTATACTACCTACCAGCCAAGCAGTATTCCAGTAAGAAGATATGGCAAATAATTGATCCACAGAAATTCATCTTTTTTAAATGCTAAAGCTACTTGTTCTTTGCATAACTTATTCTGTATATTCTCTCTTACATAACCATGAAGACTGGAGAGTCACACTTGATATGTATTTGTAGAATTAAATTTATTTACATTAAATGCCATAGTACCCTTAATTTTTTTCACAAAGTTTTTGATTTACAACTCTTTAATTACTTTTATGACTTTCTTGACCCTGTCTTATTTCTCTTAATCTTTTTGTAAGGTGTGAAAACCAAAAGTAGATATGGCAAAGGTATGACTAATGCAAATTCTAATAGACGTTTCTATTTTGAGAGAAAAAAATCACGTTATTACATCTCAACTCAATTTTCCCTTTTATTGTGGAAAAGCTTAGCTTTCCTTTAACATAGAAAAAATGATATTTTACATTTGCCATCTTACCTACATTTATCCTAATTTGAAGGCAGACAGTTTCTAAGGTTCAGGATAAAGTTTAATATCTAGGTAAGCTTTTCACAAAATAGGTTGGGCACAGTTGTCCCTTGAGTTATCTCTTAGAAATGGGTTTTCTGCACAAAGAAGTTAAACCAACTTCATCTTGGAAGTTTTCAATGTAAATTTAAAAATAAGCACTTATTTTTGCTTGATCTAGCATTTCCCATTTAATTGTCATAGAGCCTTTTTTTTTCATAAAACCTATGAGCATCCACTGCTCTTTATTAGGGGACTCAACTAATTATTTACCTCATCTCTTCTTTCCTGCTTCCTACCCTGCTGGCATTGCTAATTCTGGGGGAAAAAAAAGTCTTAGAACAAGAAAAGGATATTCAATTACTAGACATTAAATACAGTTTAATTCGTGATCATATTTATGATAGCCAACAGAGAATGGGGATTTAAGATCACAGGAGAAGATGATTTTATAGAAAAGTTACAGGAAGCAGTTTCTAAGTTAGTATTGTTCAATCTTGATTCAGTCACCTAGCACAGGAATTGGTTCTAGGCTTCGTCAAGTTTCATTCTTTTAAGATGTGAGACATAGTGTTAAACCTGACTAAGCATATTTTATTAGTTATGTGGCACTAAATTTGATTCTTGAGGTAAATAAAAAAATTAATATTTGGGAAGATATGCTTTTAAAACTATATAGTGACCTATCTGCGCACAAATAAGTAATGCACGAAAGGAAGTGATGAACAGTGCAAATAGAGTGCTGAGAGTATTTAAGGAGGAAGGTAATGCTTTTGATGTTTAATGGAAGAAGAGCTACTTCAATTAGATTATAAAGGATGAGTAGAATTTAGAAACACTAATTATTTAAAGTTTAGGTTCAGTAGTTGAGAGGCATTTCAGCTACTAAGGGGGAAATTATAGGCAGACAAAGAAACATGGTATTAACAGAAACATCCAAGGAATAATGCATTAATCAATTATTCATAGAGCTGATATGAAGGTTAACATAGATAATAAAGAAGACTTCTGCTTTAGGTAATAGTATATAATTTAAGCCAACGATCCAATTCAGATAAAACATTGGCAAAAAAAAAAAAAATTTTTTTTTTTTAATTGTATGGATTATTCTGTTGACCTTCTCTTTCTGGACTGGCATGCAAGGAGCTAGACAAAAAGCTAAACAAACTGAAAATTTAGAAGAGCTAAACAACTCTTCTTAAATCTATTAGAGCATTTAAGTCAGAGGGCAAACTGCTCCCCCAAAATTGGAGGGGCAGGAATATACAAAGAATCATAGCCACCAGACCAGAAGCCCAAAAGTAAAAGCCTGCTGCTGGGGCCAGTACCAGAGGAAACATACTAAATATATAGTAGTTGATGAATTGCCGCAAGCTCAACATGGATAGCTTGGAAATAAAATACTTTACAAAATTTTACATTCAGGAGCTCCTCCAGGTTCTCAGGGTGAAATCAATGGAAAACTCCCTTGTGCTTCTGGCAGGAGAGCAGGAAAAGTGACCATTCTGAAATATGCCAGGGCATTCTGTTCTCTTTAACAAAAGTCTGCCCTCAAGGAAAACAATTGTGCCAAAATGTTCAGTACCTTGAGTTTTACCAGAGCCTAACCAGCGTGGGAAAAGATTAGCCCCCAACTCTAGCACTCTTTAGCCTACTGAGACATGTTGGAAAAGGAGAACTATAGAGACAGTAAAAAGATCATGATTTTGAGATGATCGGGGGAAAAGAATGAATAGGTAGAGCATAGGGAATTCTAGGCAATGAAACTTTTGTATGATACCATAATGATGGATACATGTCATTTTACATTTGTTAAAATCCATAGAATGAAGAATGCAAAAAGTAAACACTAATGTAGGCTATAAACTTTAGTTAAGAATAATGTATTAATATTGATTCATCAGTTGTAATGAACTTACAACACCAATGCAAGAAGTTAATAATATGGGAAACTGTGTGCAGCGTGCAGTGTGTGTGCGCGCACGTGTGTGTGTATATGGAGGTGGGGAGGTAGCATATGTGAACTCTCAGTACATTCCCCTCAGTGTTTCTAGAAACTGAAAACTGCCCTTTAAAAAGTCTGTTAAAAATACATGATTGAAGACATAGAAATCTAATAAGATGGTGAAAAAATATCTCAAAACTCAGGAAATGTTATGGTCCCAAGAAAATAAGAACCATCATTTCCTCTGGGGTATTTCAGGGGAAGAGTTGATGAGATGAGAGACTGAATGTAGGCTTGATTAACTTGGAAGGTAGAGAGACAGAAATGAACCAGATAAAAATCATAAAACATATAAATAAATAAGTAATTTCATACCAAGGTATAATGATTTCTTAGATACAGCTAAAGCAAGAATTAGTAAATTGAACTATACATCAAAAGAAAAGTTCCAGAATAAAGCATAAAGAGACAATATATGTAAATTTTATTAGGAGAGAGTATAAAATATAAAGGTACAGTGAGAAGGTTTAACATATGTATAAATGGATTTAGAAGGCAAAAATGTAAGAACGGGGCTAGAAAAAATATTGTAAGAAATAATATCTGAGAACTTTCCAAAATGGGTGGAAAAACATTGACAGAGATCACTAATCCTATGAAGACTAAGCAGAAAAAAAAGTAAAAGAAAACACAACCTAGGCATGACATAGAAAACTGCTGAAAAGAGAAAAAGGACGAGGCAAGAAAAAGCTCTCAAAAAAAAAAAAAAATTGCTAAGTAATGTCCACATTTGATGAATTACACTACATTTCATAATCAAGACATTCAGTAAATAAATATGAAGAATATCACTCTAGTTGCAGTATAGCCAAACTGGCAGAAAACAAAGATAGAGAAAAGTTTCACAGCAGTAAAAGAAAGATTACCCATGAAATATAATATACTCAGGAATACATATAACAAAAATGAAACCTGTACATTGAAAACATCAAGACATTGTTGAAAAAAGTTAAAGAACATGTAAATATATGGCAAAATATATAATGTTTATGGATTGGAATACTGGATATTGTTAAAACATGAATTAATTTAGATTGATCTATAGATTCAATGCAAGTGCTGGAATTCCAGAGACTTTTTTAAAGAAATAATCAAGATGATTCAAAGTTGATGTGAAAATGCAAAAATTTGGAGTATTCAAAGCAATCTTGAATTAAAAAAAAAAAACGTACAGGATTTTAAATTTTACTATAATGCTACAGTAAATATCACAGAATGATATTGGCATAAAGGTAGACAAATTAGTAGAAGAGAATAGAGAACTCAGAAATAATCCTTCAATTATATAGTCAACCAATTCTCAATAAAGTTGCAAAGCAATCCAATGAGAAAAGGAAAATCTATTTAACAAAATATGCTGAAACAACTAGAGATTTTAATAAAAAATAAACTAACTGCAGTTGCACTATACACAAAATTTAAATGAGTTGGAGACCTAAGCATTAAAGTTAAATATTTATGCTTTAAAAAAAGAGAAAACAGTATCATTGCAACTTGGAAGTATGCAAAGGTATTTTAGACAGGACACAAAAAAGCAAAACCATAAAAGAAAAAATAAAAGCTAAATTAGTTTTCACATTTTAAAAACTCTGCTTATCAAAAGATACCATTGAGAAAATGAATAAGCATTCATAGTTGGAAGAAAATATTTTACAAACATAAGTTTGAAATATATATATGGAATCTATATGTAGTTAGATATCACTGCATAGAAATATAATTTTTATCTATATGAATATATATATTTTTCATATATATATGAAAAAGTCTATAAATCAGCAATAAAAAGACAAAGACACATTTTTTTAATGGTCAAAAAATAGAATGATCACTTCACAAAAGGAGATATACAAATGGCCAATAAGGTCATGAAATGATTTCAACATCATTGGTGATTAGGAAGATAACATTTACCAGAATTTCTAAAGTAAACAAACAAGTTTGTGATAATAATACTAAATATCGACAAAGATGCAGAGTAATCAGAACACTGTTTAATTGTTCATGGAGTGTAAAACACTTTGAAAATGTTCTGACAATTTTTTATAAATCTAAAATTTATATGTCCTATAATGTAACAATTTTCCTTATAGGTTTTTACCCATGAGATAGAGAAGTATATGTTCACTAAATATTTTTCTAAGAATGCTCATGGTATCTTGATATATCACAGTGGCCAAAAACTAGAAACTACCTAGGTGCTCATGAATAGGAGAACAGAGAAACAAACTACTATATATTCATACAATTAAATACTAACCAGCAATAAAAAGAATAAAGCAAAAGTAGTCACAACAATATGGATGAATCTTTAAAATATTATACTAATGAAAGAAACTTTATCCCAAAATGTATATACTGTATTATTTTATTCATATGAATTTGGCCACATTAATCTGTATATGCATATGTCAAAACTTACTCAACTGGGCTAGGCATGATGGTGCACACTTGTAGTCCCAGCTACTCAGGAGGCTGAGGCAGGATAATTACTTGAGCCCAGGAGTTTCAGACAAGCCCAGGTAATAAAGTAAGACCTCTACCTCAAAAAAAAAATTATTCAATGGTAATCAAGATTGTACACTTCACTCTGATATGGTTTGGATCTGTGTCCTCACCTAAATATCATGTTCAATTTTAATCCCCAATGTTGGAGGTGGAGTCTGGTGGGAGGTCAATGGATCATGGGGGAGATTTCTCATGGTTTAACACTATTCCCCTTGGTGTTTTTCATGGTGATAGTGAGTTATCATGAGATTTGGTTGTTTTAAAGGTATGTAACACCTCCCCCTTCTCTCTCTTGGTCCTGCTTCTGCCATGTAAGACCCTTGCTCCCACTTTGCCTTCCACCATGATTGTAAGTTTCCTGAGGCCTCCCCAGAAGCCAAGCAGATGCTAGAATCATGCTTCCCATACAGCCTGTGGAACTGTGGGCCAGTTAAGCCTCTTCTCTTTATAAATTGCCCAGTCTCAGGTATTTCTTTGTGGCAATACAAGAATGGACTAACACACACTCTATGTAAATTTATCTCAAAAATCAAAAAATAATAAAACCCATAAACATTATTGAATCTATTCTAATGATATGAATATTGGAGAGTTTAGGAATGTGTATTATCTGTAACTTATTTTTTCTTTGTAATGCTTCAAAGACATGAATTAGTAGATAACTAGACAGGTAGGTAGATACATTAGACTGTTAACATCTCTCTGAAGGGATGCACAGTTATTATCATGGGCCCCAGAGGAGCCCTGAAGAGTGACTTCAATCATATCAATGTTCATAACACATATCTGTATTTAAAAATGAATTAATTAGCACATTAAATAAATTTTAAAAAATTGTATCAAGGTAGAACTCCATCTGCTTAGAAAGAAAAGTAAGAGGCTCCAGTTTGACAAATAATGGCGAAAGAACTAGCTGCCATTTCCATTGTCTTTAGTCATGTACAGAACATAATCAAGGGTATTGCACAGCTTTTGTAATAAGATGGGTTTTCTGTACGCTCACTTATTTATCAACATCCTTATTAAGGAGAATGGATCTCATTTAAATACAAAATTTATTAAGTAAAAAATATATCTGCGGGTTCAGATGAGGCTAGGTGTTACCCGTTCAGTATCTCAAGCCCAGAAAGAGGAGGTAATCTTAGAAAGAAATGACATGAAACTTGTATCAAATTCAGCTGCTTTGGTTCAGTAAGCCAACAGTTAAAAACAAAAGTAGGTCTATGACTGTACCGTCTTGAATGCACCTGATCTCATCTGAAAAAAAAAAAAAAAAAAAAAGTTCAACAGGCTGATAAAAGGATCTACGAGTTGTTCAGCTGCAGAAACAATGAGAAGCTGGTTGAGTACATATGGACATAAAGATGGGAACAATAGACACTGGGGACTAATACAAGGGAGAGCATCATGGCAAATGTAGAAGAGAAATACTACCTATTGGGTACCTATCTGAGAGACGCTGTAAATTCAAATTTGAGTTCTTCCACTTTATAGCCGTGCAGTTTGGGACAAATTAGTTTAATTTCATTTAGCTTTAATTTCCCATTTGCACAAAGCGCATTATAATTATTCTTGCTATAATTTAAGGTTTAAGTGAGTTAGTTCATGTAAAAGTGAGAAAAACAGCTCTGGCACATAGTAAATGTTAAATAAATATTAGGCATTAATGTCATTATTATCTTCACCAACATTAAATCATTGAAAGTAAAATGAGGGAAATGGAGAAACTAAGTTTGACTAAATAGATGGAAATTCAGCCGGGCGCGGTGGCTCACGCCTGTAATCCCAGCACTTTGGGAGGCCGAGGTGAGTGGATCATTAGGTCAGGAGATTGAGACCATCCTGACTAACACGGTGAAACCCCGTCTCTACTAAACAAAATACAAAATATTAGCCGGGCGTGGTGTCGGGCACCTGTAGTCCCACCTACTCAGGAGGCTGAGGCAGGAGAATAGCGTGAACCCGGGAGGCGGAGCTTGCAGTGAGCCTAGATCGCGCCACTGCTGTAAACCAAAAAAGGATCTAAGACAGGTCTCAAATTCAGAAGTTTATTTTGCCACGGCTAAGGACATGTCCAGGAGAAAAACATACAGAATCACAGATCAATCTGTGGTCTGTGCCTTTCTTCAAATATGAATTTAAGGGATTCAATATTTAAAGAGGAAAAGTGGTCTAGATGGGAAAAGAGGGAGGGTATGGTGCATGTTGCAAGAGAAAAGGAGCAGATAGGGGAATAGTTAATTATGTATGTTTCATGCTCAGCAAATTGGTACTTTACGTAAGATCAGCTGAACATAGAGTAGCTACCTGTGGAGATGTTAAATCCTTTGTTGGTAGCTATCTGCTTAGCAACAAAAGAAAACACAGCTTTTTGCATGACTCAACTTTAAGCTTAATTTTTCTTTTTGGCACAGTGAATTGGGGTCCCAAGTTTTTATTTTTGTTTTACATTTCTCCTCTTTTTTCCTTTTAAAATCTTTAGGAGAAAGAAGTTTAGAAGAAAAGAAGTCTCTGGTCTTGGGTTTTTTCTGCTGTTTTACTGATAGAACAGTTTATTCCTAGAGGGATAGGTCCCATGTTATTAGGCAAACTCGTTTTTACCAGGTTGTGAAGACTCATGTCTCATGAAGAAAACAAATAGGAGGAGTAAGAGAGAAAGAAAACAAAGCAAAAGATGGAAAATAAAAAGCAAAAAGGTAACACAATCCCGGAAAACTGATAGAAGCGATATTATTCTGAAGTTCATACATCAGTAGGCAGGTATGAAAATGTTTCATACATATGAAAAAGTTGTTGTTATTTTCCTTGAAAGTTTAAGTCATCTTTTAGACATTTGCAGAAATTTAAGAAAAGCATAGCTTAATTTTTAGTGTTTTCAAATCAGGAAAAATGGCAATAGAAGAAAAAAAAATCATTATTTTGGAGACTTGCAGCTGGAACAATTTTAGGATTCAGTCCAAACTGTGGAAAATAATAAAAACTGAGAAACACTGGACAAGGCAAGAATCTAATAACAGGTATAGTATAGTTTATTTTGAAACACAATTTTATCTCTTTAATTCTCTGATTTTATTAAAGAAAAAAAGATAGTAAGACCAATTAATTTGTAAAATAAATTGTTGTCTTATTATATACTTGGCTTGATTATTTGCATAAATTGCAGGAGAAACAATTATTTGCCATATAGGATCTCTCTTTTAATTGGCTTTCCTGGAAACTTTTCCATAAGGAATCTAAGATTAAGAGTTTTTTAAAAGCCTCAAGCTCAGCCAAAAATTTATTTGTGTCTGCATATACCTGTAGGAAATGAGTGAATTCCTCTCTTTTTAAGGTCCTGATAAAACTTGGGGTTGCTAGGCCTGCCAGAAATTGGCATTCTTTGCATACCCTATTAAAGACAAAGTATGAGACCAGTTTTCCCAGGGCCCTTTTATCAGCTCTCTAAGTCAGCCTCACGTTCTCAAGGCTATAGGAAAATATGTCATTCCAGTCAAAGCACTGGTAAAATAACCACTGTCTTCAATTATGTACTGTTGTAAAAGACAACAGTTTCTCATTGAATTTATGAAAATAACTATATTGCCATAGATCAAGAATATTCACAAGTAGTTTCTAAATATTAGAGAAATTATGTAGAAATAAATTGTGTTTTAAATTCTGCTCACTAGAGAATACTCAATTGTTGGCCGGGCGCGGTGGCTCAAGCCTGTAATCCAGCACTTTGGGAGGCCGAGACGGGCGGATCACGAGGTCAGGAGATCGAGACCATCCTGGCTAACACGGTGAAACCCCGTCTCTACTAAAAAATACAAAAAAATTAGCCGGGCGAGGTGGCGAGCGCCTGTAGTCCCAGCTACTCGGGAGGCTGAGGCAGGAGAATGGCGTGAACCCGGGAGGCGGAGCTTGCAGTGAGCTGAGATCTGGCCACTGCACTCCAGCCTGGGCGGCAGAGCGAGACTCCGTCTCAAAAAAAAAAAAAAAAAAAAAAAAAAGAATACTCAATTGTTAAAAGATATAAATGCTTAAAATAAGAGAAAGTTTTCTTGACTCTGAAATACATAACAAAAAGAATCAGCAAAAGTTTTCTTTCTGGCCGGGTGCAGTGGCTCACACCCGTAATTGCAGCACTTTGGGAGGCTGAGGCAGGCGGATCACGAGGTCGGGAGATCGAGACCATCCTGGCTAATATGGTGAAACCCTGTCTCTACTAAGAAATACAAAATATTAGCTGGGCTTGGTAATGGGCCTCTGTAATCCCAGCTACTCAGGAGGCTGAGGCAGGAGAATCATTTGAACCCAGGAGGTGGAGGTTGCAGTGAGCCAAGATCGTGCCACTGCACTCCAGCCTGGGCAACAGAGTGAGACTCCATCTCAAAAAAAAAAAAAAGAAAAAAATTTTTTTTAAGTCATAAAAGATTATTTTCATCTTCTGTTAGCTCAATCCATGAATTTAACTTCTGTTCTTCTTAATATTGGTTCAACAATCCTCATGAACATATCAGCTCTCCATGAGAGCTCTGGAAATTTTTCTCCATATTCCAATGGCACAATCTTTTAATTTATTAGGAGCCTATATTTAGATTATAGAATTCCTCTTAATTATATAGCTGATTATAAGTCACCCTATAAAAGGATCAAAGTGAAACAACAATTGTGATGACAAAAGTCTTAGAACAGTATGGTGAAAGATAAACTGATGGGAAATTTGGTTATTTCTGCAGCATCCCAAAATTTTACATTATAACCATAATTACTACTGGTAATACATACTAAGATATATCAGAATTATAAGAATCTCACACAATTTTGGAAAACAAACAAATAACAGATTTATTTCAATGTGTTATTATGTAATCCAAATAATATAAATCTAATCCAAAGAAGGTTAAACACCATTTTGTACTTGACAATACTGCCTGTATATTATTACACTAAATAAGCCAAATGTATCTCTTTGGGACTTCAGGACACCTAATATGAACTAATTAATGAGGTCAAAAGACTAAATTTAATATTTCATTTTGGAAATTTTGTCAAATATCAAAAGTTTAAATTACTTGATATCACAATATAGTATCGCAGGTTATTGTAAAATCAGCCAGTGGTCCCCAACATTTTTGTCACCAGGAACTGGTTTTGTGGAAGACAATTCTTCCATGAATGCAGGGGGCGGGGATGGTTTCAGAATGAAGCTGTTCCACCTCAGATCATCAGGCATTAGATTCTTATAAGGAGCGTGCAACGCAGATCCCTTACATGCACAGTTCACATTAGGGTTCGTGCTCCTGTGAGAGTGTAATGCCACCACTGGTCTGATAGGAGGTGGAGCTCAGGGGTAATGCTTGCTTGCCTGCCATTCACCACCTTGGTGTAGCTTGGTTCCTAAAGGGCCAGGAACCCGTATTAGTGCGTGGCTCAGGGGTTGGAGATCCCTAAAATAAGCCATTCATTTAGTTAAAGTGTTAACCCAAAGACTTCAAAAAAAGAAGCAAAAGGCTTTCTTCTTTGAGATAGGAGACTTATATTCCCAAATAAGAAGCCCTAATAAATACATTATGAGGCCAATTAAATGTCTCTCAAATCTTATAAACAGATCTATAAAATTTTAATCATCTTGACCGTAAGATATAATTTCTATAAACCTTTTTATAGTCTTTCATATATTTTTCAAGTTAAATACTGGGTGAATGCTCCAAGAAAACCTTGCTAATATGATACAGGGGCTCTGCTGCTGGTCTTGCATTAGTGTACCTGTGATAATGATTTTTAATTTATAGAGAAACTGAACGAATTATGTCTCTCAAAATCAACCCTTAAAATCTCACAGGCCCGTCTCTTTTGTGATAGCTCCTGGGCCTAGAGGGGTTGAATAGTTTTAATTTCTGACTCTGTGTCTCGCAAATATAGTTTATTTTGATTGTCATCCTTTCCTAAGTCTGAAGATGACCATCTAATTGGTGTCAGTGTTTAAAATTTCGCAGTACTTGGTATCCTTTTTAGACCCAGGAGTTAAAGTCTTATAACTTAAGAGCACAAGGACTTCAAAAGCAATATGAAAAGTTACATGGATGTAATAACCCTAATCTTTTGTAATCTCAGTTTTCCTATGCAAGTCAAAAAGATTAGTAACAATGATATGGAAATTATTTCAATAAAACATAAAATCTGTTTGTTAGGTCAGTTATCAAAAAGGAAAAAGAAGGCCTTCTGCAGTGTAATTGCTCTTCCCTATAGGGAGTCCATTTAGAGTTCAAAACTAATGAAAATAGTACTTGAATTAGTTAGACATAGAAAGAGTGTGTCCTGGGTCTTAAGTGAATGTTTCTCATTTCATGGAAGCCAAAAGCACAGAATGTTATATTGAAATAAAACATTTTCTTTAAACCTTTATGATAAAAACCACATCAGACCACAATCGCATTAGAACCTGAGAAAAACAGGTTATAGAGGCTGATGGAAAAGTTGAAGGAGAAAGCTGGAAACATTGAGATACAGTAAAAGGTAAACTGTTGGGTTAAAAACAATTGAAATCTCTTGTGCTTTTGTTGTTCTAATCAATTCTTTAGTTTATTAGTATCTTTTTAATATCAAAGTCCAATCTCTAGAAGCAGTATTATAAACACTTACCTTTTAATTAATAGCCAACCTGATCAAATAAAGTTTATTTTTCCACAAATTAACTTTTTACAAACCTTATTATGACTTACACAAACCATTGACAAAAAGCTCGAATGTCCTGTTTTATCCTAAAATCCCTTTTTCTTAAATATTAGTCAATTTATTTTAGAACAAAAAAAATTACCATACAAGATTTTTTCTCATATAATTTTCCTTTTAAACTTTCTTAATAAAAACACCTCTATATATTTATAACTTTCTTTTCAATCACTTATTTACTGGTTCCTTTTACCTTGTTTTACAAATAGCCTTTGAATTAGAGAAAAATTGTTTCCTTGTACAGAAAAGCATTTTTTTGTTAAAGTTCTATAAACAAAAATTAAAAATTTCTCAGATATTTAATAAATATCTATTATTTAATTTAATCTTAGATTCTAAAGTCTATGACAAATTTATTTATAAGCACTTGTACCATCACATTGACCTAATTAACTAGTTTTTTTTTTTTTTTTTGAGACGGAGTCTCGCTCTGTTGCCCAGGCTGGAGTGCAGTGGCCAGATCTCAGCTCACTGCAAGCTCCGCCTCCCGGGTTCACGCCATTCTCCTGCCTCAGCCTCCTGAGTAGCTGGGACTACAGGCGCCCGCCACCTCGCCCGGCTAATTTTTTGTATTTTTTTTTAGTAGAGACGGGGTTTCACAGTGTTACCAGGATGGTCTCGATCTCCTGACCTCGTGATCCGCCCGTCTCGGCCTCCCAAAGTGCTGGGATTACAGGCTTGAGCCAATGCACCCGGCCATTAACTAGTTTTTTAATAGTTTACCTCTATTACTTATGAAAACTGTGATAGTCATCATTTAAAGTTATTTCCCTAATAGCCATTTTTATAGTCTGTGAATTTCAGGTATTTACCTAAGTATAAAGTTTAAGTTTAAATAAATGTGTTCAGTGTTTTGTTTTGTTTTCTTTTTGCCTATAACTCAGGATTTAGCTGTTTTCACTAAACCAACAATATTAAATGTTTTATTTATAAAAAACTTACAAAGATAATTCTTTTTTGAGCTGCTTTTAAGTTTTTTAAGCCTCACACCAAAATCTTGACACTTTATAATATTTAGCAGGGATAAATATAAAACCATCTTGCTAATAAACCTAACTAATAATATATATTGACAATTCGGAAAACATTTCTAATTTTATTTTACCACTAATTTTAAAGCCAGTTTATTTATTAAATATTTACTGAAGTCATGTGACCCTGAAATGCATTTGGGCTCATTTGCTGAATTTATGAGTACTTTTATTTTTAACCTAATTTGGTATCTTGTGGCCACAATACATAGTGAAACACATGTACATACACATAACACACCTAAGCACACATACACACTCATACAAATAAAGATCTTATAGTTTTTACTTTGTAACTCTAGCCATGAAAAATCAATACAAACTTATCACTTTATAAAATAATGGTTGGATGTGAATGGTGGTTTTTATCTCAACACCAGTAAAAAGGTCCTTTAAACTAGAAAAAAGAAAAATTACATTTTTCTAAGTAAAAACCACATCCTCATGTCTTTTGTAAAGTACCAAAAACACATCTAACCTTCCTACTATTCTACTAATTTCTAGTGAAAAAACCTAGATTATTTAATTTAACATAACATGATTTTAAATGACTGAAGATAATTTTGAAAATAAATTTACCAAATTAATCTTACCAAAGATTACTAAAGTCATGTGAACAGAAATGCCTCTGAGCTAGCTTCTATTAATTTGACAAACACTTACTTTTAGACAATTAATTAGAGCTCTTTCATATAAATGGTAGTTTCATATTATTTCTACATAACACATATAAATATATGGCACATATAAACAGACCCAGACAGAGGCGGATCTGTCTTATACATTCAAGATTTTTCATTTGCTTGTTTAAAAAATGTTGTCTTCCCTACTTTAGACTATTAATTTCTTGATTATCTGTTTCATGTCCTAAATAACTGCTAACTAGATGCAACTCTAAATTTGCATTCCCAAAGACATGACTTAGGTGAAACAAGGTAGAAAATGAACATCTCAAAGGCACAATCTAATTTTGAATTAGATTGAAACAAAGGAAATTTCTGTTATGTAAACTTTAAGCTATTGCCTTCACTCTAGTTATACTTCCTAGTGGTTTAGATTCAGAGACAGAGATGCTAATATGGTTTGGCTGTGTCCACAGATCTCATCTTGAATTGTAGCTCCCATAATTACCATGTGCCAAGGGAGGGACCTGATGGCACGTAACTGAATCATGCGCGTGGGTCCTTTCTGTGCCGTTCTCATGATAGTCTCATGAGATCTGATGGTTTTATAAAGGGGTGTTTCCCTACACAAGCTTTCTTGCCTTGCTCCCCCTTTGCCTTCTGCCATGATTATGAGGCCTCCCCAGTCATATGGAACTATGAGTCAATTTAACCTCTTTCCTTTATAAATTACCCAGTCTCAGTTATGTCTTTATTAGCAGCTTGAGAACAGACAAATACAGATCCTCTTACAAAATGGAGATTTCCTTTAAAGTTGTAAATTTTCTTTATAAAGAGTTTTGTTAAAGTCTCTGAGTTTGATACTTGGTATTTTCAGTTTAGCTTGATTAGATTACTGGCTTTTGGGTGGAGCCCTTTAAGGAACAGGGCAAACAAAGCATGTACAATTTTCTTATCTAAATGTGTAAAGAAATGAGTAGCCGCCCTGTAGTAATGAATATTTCCTGTAACCTATCCCTAACCATCACTAACATTGTAGTTCCTGTCCAAAATTACACACACTAAGGTCAAATCCTCTCATAGTATAAGATAATCTTTGGTACCCACAAAAGCCAAAGAGGTTAGGTAAGGCAGTACAAAAAAGCAGAGCTTTAGATCTAAGAAGAATCTGCCCATGACTCTTGAAATTCCACAGAGAAAGCAGAACACCCCAAAAGGGGATGAGTGGCACCTTTATCCTGAGTTCTTAAAGAGGTCGGTGTATTAGAAGCCATTAGAAGCCTTCTCTAATTTTTATTTTTATTTATTTATTTATTTATTTATTTATTCGTTGATACCAAAAGGGAAACTTATTTCAGAAGTTTATTTTCCCAAGGTTAAGGACATGCCCACAAGGGAAAAACACAGAATCACAGGACAAAAGGGAAAGGAGGAATAGAATGGAGTAAAAGTAAACAAAAAAACATTTCTTTAAGAAAGGAGTGAACAGAGAAAACAAGCATGTGTTTGCTTTTTCTTTTTTTTTCTTTTTTTGCAGCTGTGTGGAATTTTAGCCAATTCAGAAGCCTTGTTCCCCATAATTTGAAATTCTCATTTGGATTTCACCAAGTTGGGTAGAGTTGGTCAAATCTGATGGGAAAAAGACTGAAGCAATAATGACAGGCCGGGCGCGGTGGCTCAAGCCTGTAATCCCAGCACTTTGGGAGGCCAAGACGGGCGGATCACGAGGTCAGGAGATCGAGACCATCCTGGCTAACACGGTGAAACCCCGTCTCTACTAAAAAAATACAAAAATCTAGCGGGCGAGGTGGCGGGCGCCTGTAGTCCCAGCTACTCGGGAGGCTGAGGCAGGAGAATGGCGTAAACCCGGGAGGCGGAGCTTGCAGTGAGCTGAGATCCGGCCACTGCACTCCAGCCCGGGAGAGCGAGACTCCGTCTCAAAAAAAAAAAAAAAAAAAAAAAAACAATGACAACAAGGAGGGCATGGTAATCCACATGTTGTCAAGAGAAAAAAAATAGGTAAGGGAAGAGTCAATTATGTATTTTTCTCATGCTCAGTAAATTGGCACTTTGCATAAGATAAGCTGAACACAGAGTAGCTACCTGTGGATATATTTAACCTTTTATCTGTAGCTATCTGCTTAGGAAAAAAGGAAAGTCAGCTTCTCATACAACTCAACTTTCAGCCTACTTTTGTTTTTTTTTCCTTTTGGGCATGGTGGAGTATCAAGTTTTTATTTTCCTTTCACAAAGTCTTGTGCTTTATTCTATGACAATTAATGAAGAAAAAAATTCCCTGATGTTTGATAAAGCACAGTAGAGAAGACGTTTTCCAGATCGTCCCAATAGGTATACAGACTATGGCCATGGGATTTTTGCAGTAGGGGAGAAAGAGATATGGTTCAACTTTGCATATAGCATGGGCAAGCGAGAATTAATAACCAAGGAGCAGGACAGGAGGTCAATGTATGAAAAACTACTTAAGAGGAGATATTGGGGGCAAGGAAGATTCTAGTTAAACCAACCTAAGTGGATTCTTGCTGCAGATAGGCCAGAGTGAGCAGCCATCATCTGTGAAATGGTAGATGAGGAATCATTCATCAGATGTAGAGGGTGAGCCAATATCAAATTAGATTTTACCAGTAAATACACATATGTGCTTAGAAGAAGATTCAGAATCCTGACTAAAGTTTGGTCAAGCAAAGAATCCTTGTCACAATGGAGCACTAAAAAATAATTAACAATAATGTAATTATTTTGAGATATTATAATTTTATAGATGAGAAACTTAAATGGAAAGGAATTAACTACCTTTTCTGGAATGACTTTAGGAAGTAAATGAGGAGCAGAAATTCAGCAGCTTCTGAAAGCTTAAAGTGGCAGTAGGATATAAAGTGGATGCGAAGGGAGAAGTCTATAAGCAGGAGGACAAATTAGGAGACACTTTCAATATCCCACGGTAGTGAGAATAGAAAATTGGGGATGGATGAGAATCAGCAGGATTTGAAAGAAGGTTTAGTGTGGCAGCAAGAGGGAAATCAAAGGAGTTCTTGCTATTTGGGGCTGGAAGCCTGGAAAAATGGTGGAGCTATAAACAACAACAGAGATCACAGGAGTAGTAGCAGGTTTGCACTGGCGAGATAAAACCTTTAGACAAAATGTAATTATGGGGTCAGTACATTAATCATCATAATAACAATGTGTATTAAATATTGCATTATGAGAAACTATGCTTGACAAAGCAAGCTAGGTAGGTCTGCCATCAAAATCTCACAGTAGGAAGAAAGGAAGGTAAATGCTGCAGCTTGAAGCCCAGCAGGGTAGATAGCTGAGGTAAAGGATTGACTCGAGCATTTGGTGAGCTCCCTCATGGTAAAGCCCTGGGCAGTTTAGAGGTCCTTTGAAATCAATGAGAAACAACAGGAAAGAGAAGGGTTCAGGCAGGATGGAAAGAAACCTGTTACAAATTTTGCATGTGATGTATCCTGTCAGAACTGCCTGAGCCTGGGCCAGGTTTTCATGAGGCAAGGCTTGGTATAGGGTGGTAGAGACCTGGCTGCCAAGCTGCAAGGAGGGAGCTAAAAGCTTTGTGCAGGAACAAAGCTAGAATCAAGCTAAGCTGCAAGGCAGAGACCAGGTGCAAGGCAGTAAGAAAGCTAAATCACCTAGGCAAGAACAGGCAGATCGGAAACAGATGAAGTGAAAGCAGCAGCATGTGGAGACATTCCACGATGGTCTGGAGTCTCAGACTGTGTCTTTTTATAGGAAGCCTCAGGACTTGGCTATGGTTGATGAGGAAGTTTGTTACAGGAACTATGCTTGTTCAGACACACCAAAAATGGGCAGAGAATTCCAGGGTGGCCAACAGACAAACAGATGAAGATGAGCGAAATAAAAGGAGTGTGACTCACGTCATTCTCAAGCTAAACAGGAACCAAAAAGGCACCTTTGTAAATTATTTTCCCAACTTTTTTTTTTCCTCTGACTGCTTTATAAATCCCTATTCTTTGTTTTGTTTTGTTTTCAAGGAAATTCTATCTTTTACAAATGACACTCTCCACAGAGCTCTTTCTCCAAGATTTGAAAGCTGGCATGTGGCTGTTTTGAAGAGGGAAGCTTGGGCCACTTCTACCCATATCATGTGCATCTCATAGATAACAGTGAACCCTCGACTCCCTGGCTGCCAATCTTTCATCTCTCATCTGTACCAAATTCACAATGATGAGGGAGAAAGAAAAGCAATTTAATTCTCAATGGTACTTCATATAGCTGCTGAAAAACATCCTTTCTGCTTTATACCAAGTAAGTAGTAATAACATAGGAACACTGAAAATTGTCAGTTGGAGGGTTAAAATGGTGGAAGGAAAGTTCTACAGAATAAATCTGTGTAATGAGGAAAAATATATACATGCTACAGTGGGTTTTCATCATGGATTCAAAAAACACCCACTTATCCTCTGCAAAGAACTTGTTACAGCTCATTTTCTATTTGTGTATGTAACTCCATCCCAAGATGAGCATCTGTCAAGCCAGGAAAGCACAACATTTATAATACTGTTTTCATTCTTGACTGAACACATGAAAAGCACAAAATCTAGTTAGAAGAACAGCGTATGTGTGTGGAGTTTGTCTCAAAGCCTTTGCCACCAACTCTCCCTTTCTTATTATTTACAGACTATTGATAGGTTTTTCTCAGAAGGATAGGAGAGAGAGAAAATGAATCATTGGTATTTCCTTTCAGGTGGCTCCAGGAATGGCATGGGAATGAAAGAAATTACCTAGCTTTATATAATCTTTACATTTTAATTTTTAAATGTCTCATTATCATCACATTAGAAGCTGCATTTTCAGTTTTCCTCAACCTGTGGTTTGGAATCCCAAAGCCTGGTTAGATAAATGTCTCAGCATCCCAGGCAAAGATCTCCTCTGTGGTGGTTTGGATTCCATTTGCTGAGGATGCTGCCAACCGGGCACTTCACCGTCTCTGGCTCTCGCTGTGAACTTTAACTCCATTACTAATCACTGTTTCTTAATGCCAGGATTTGACCCACGTTGATTATGATCTCTGCATTGGGCTTTGAGATACGTATGCATATTCCTTTTCTAAGTCAGATTGTCCATCCTTATAATTCTCAAGAAAGATGTATTCTGAGACAATCTGATCATTTGGTTGAAAAAAGATGGGGAGATGGTAGCCTTCAGGAGCATTTCTGACTCCAGACAGTACTTTGGGAGTCTGGTCAGTTATCATTTTCCCTCTGTGAGCTTTCTTCCCCTGTACCTGACATTGTGTTGGACTTACCGTAACAGCACTGTGGAGTACTGTTGTCAAAGAACATTAACTTATAGTCTAAAAAAGCTTGGCCTTGGATCCTCACTCCATGACTTATTATCTGAGTGATCTTGAACACATTCTGTTATTTTTCTCTGCCTATTTCTTCATTTAAAACATAGAGATAAAATACTATCTTGGACAGATTCTTTTTGAAGATAAAATGTGTTAATGTATGTGAAGAACCTACTTGTGCTGCATTAAATAATCTGCCCTCAACACGTTATATTTCTGATAGTAGTTATTGAATGATATTTTGTTATTGCACTAAATAATTATTGCCTAAGATCAGAAATGTTGGAAGGACAGCAAAATTTCAGGTGCAGGAATGATTCTGCTCCTCCCACCCGCTCAGCATGCACTTACAAAGTGTGGTATTTTTCTCACATGGATTTCCTATAGGGCTCCTCCAGGTTTCCATTTTATTTTCTTTTGCTATAACTCAGGGCCCTGAGGAAAGGATACCAGGAGAAAAAAGCATTATGCTCCCGCAGAGAAGCAGCTCAGAATCTCTCTCATCCTATTAGGATACGTAAACCTGTTTCCTAATAGTGATACTCATATGCTTTCCTGTGATGTGCCCCATACATTCTATATGCCATTCTGAATTTATCGAGGTAATTTAAACAGAGTTGTATGTAATCCTCAAAGCACTATTCAGAGCAATGCTTTCTGTAAACAGTCAGTTAAATTACCGTTTCTTTTACTTCATCACTTCATTTTGGGTGGGCTACTTTTTCCTAGAGCAGTGTTTCTCAGTGTTGGCTGCACATTAAAATCACTGGAGGAGGTTTTTAAATGCCATGCCCTGACTGCAGCTCCCTACTCCCTACCTCTGAGGCCACCCTGCATATACCACAATCTCTGCAGATGAGGTTCAAGCATTGGTACATTGTAAAGTCACCCCAGGAGATTCTAATATGGAGACAGGGTAAAGAAACACGGATCACTGTCCTTTGGGAATCAATTGTTTTTTGTTTCATTTTGTTTTGTTTTCCCGCTGGGCTAAAAGTGAACCTAACTGACCAGATCAGCCTCACTGGTCAGCTTCATGAATAATCTAAAGGTGGTGATTGATGCTTTATTCGATCCCTAAGGGCATATGACAGGTGAAAAATAAGCATTTGAGATTTTTGTTTGTTTGTTTGTTTTGTTTTGAGACAGTCTCCCTCTGTTGCCCAGGCTGGAGTGCAGTGGTGCAATCTCAGCTCACTGCAACCTCTCCCTCTTGAGTTCAAGGGATTCTCACGCCTCAGCCTCCCAAGTAGCTGGAACTACAGGCACGTGTCACCACATCTGGCTAAGTTTTGCATTTTTAGTAGAGATGGGGTTTCGCCATGTTGACCAGACTGGTCTCAAACTCCTGACTTCAAGTGATCCATCTGCCTCAGCCTCCCAACATGCTGGGATTACAAATGTGAGCCACCACGCCGGGCCTAAGTATTTGTTGAGTGCCTATATACCATGCTGGACTCATTTCCATCTTCCAGATCTCTCAAAGCTGAAGTTTTCCCACTCAGATCTTTCATCTCCTGAGACTTAAGATTTATTTCATTTCCATCTGATGAACCAATTCATGCTAAAATAAGAAGACAGAACTCCATATATTTTAATTGATATTTTCTGAGTATCACACCCATTTTTTCCTTGCCATTATAGAGTCTAATCATGAGAATTTCATACAGGTGTATGAGTAAAACTAACCAAAGCAAATAGAGGTTATGAGACAAGAAAGCTTGTAGTAATTAGCAACAAACTTCTTCGGTATGGTGGGAAAAGCATGGAATCTGAAAGTCAAGGTTCAAGTCTAGTCTTTCATTGTTATAGGCACTGTTCTATGCTCTGGATACAGTGACTAAGACTCAAGGTTTCTGGTGTCATGAAACTTGCCGAACAAAGAGGACGTAAATAACAATCCTCTCCCTATCCCCACTCCCAACACACACAAACAAAACATTTCATGGAGCAATGTATAAGCCATAAAGTAACTAATGAGACCCTGGTAGGGAGACTGGAGAGTGAGGTAGCAGGGGATGGAGAGCTACTGAGAGTTGTCCGGGAAGGACTATCTAAGGAAGCAAGGTTTGGCTGAAATCCAAATGATGATATGAACCCAAACATACAACTATCTGAGGGCAGAGATTTCCAAGCAAAGGGAAGACTAGTACAAAGACCTCAGGGCAAGAATAAGCTTGAGATGCTAAAGATACAGAAAAAAAGGCAACCACATCTGAAGGATATTGATGAAGTATGAGTGATAAAGAATTTCAGCAATATCTTCCTCCAGATGCTAGATTCTCTACCTGATCTCATTTAAATGAGATATGCTAAATGTCACTCCATGAGGCCCAGACACAGAGAGGTTTACTCTGATCATCAACCTAAAGAACATTCAATTATGCACACACACACCCTCTTCCCTTCTAGTTGCTCTCTTCAACCAAGATGTAAGTTTCACATGAGCAGGTACATTGTGGATTCTTAGAGGCACAGGATAAGTGAATAATAAATATTTTTTGAGTGAATAAATAGATGAATGAGAAAGGCAGAAATCAGAATACATACAGATTTTAGCTCATGGTAAGGAATTTGGAAGTCCTTAAGTTGTACTGAGCAAGGGAGTGCTGTGGTCTAAAACATAATTTTAAAAGGTCACTTTGGTTTCTGTGTAAGAATATGAACTCCAGGGAGGGATAGAAGCCAAGAGAGAGGTAAGAGTTTCCCACTGTAGTCTAGAAGAACCTAATGATAGTCCGGGCAGTAGCATAGCCGATCTGAAGATAACATTTAATGGATTATTTAGACATTGAAGTTTGACATGTCTAGTAGACTTGCAAAAGGAAAGGATGTGTAAATAGATGAAGGTTAGTGGAGATATCAGGGTTTGAAGTATCAATTCAGACTGAATTATCTTATGGATGATATTTTAAAATTATCTCACTAGTGAGATCATCTGGAGAGAAAGTGTGAAATACTAAAGAGGGTCTAAGACCAATGCCTGGAGAGCTTCATCATCTGGAGTTAGGGCAAAGACAGAAGAGCCAGCTAGCCAAACTGAGAGAGAGAAAAAAAAAAAGAAAACCATAAAAAAGCCTTTGGGATTGGAGGACAATCAGAAGATCTGATATCATAAGAACCAAGCATAAAAAATAAAATAAAGAAGGGCACCATCAGTTGTGTTAAATATTTCTGGAGGAAGAAATGTGACAAGAATAAAGAACTGACCAATAGTTTTGGCAAGATATTGATCTTGGGGCCATAATAAGAGCCATGCAAGTAAAACAGCCTGAATAAAGTATACAGAAGAGAATGAAGAGGTCAGTTTGTAGTTCAGGCGTGCGCTCTTTGCCACTTACTAACTGAATAAGCTTGGGAAAGTTTTTGAGATTAGATTTCCTCTTTTCTGAACTGGGAGAAGCATATAGCAGGTGCTCTACTGACTCCACAGACTGAGGAAATTTTTGTAAGACAGAAATGTTCAAACCAGAATGACTCCATCTTGAATAGGGGCTTGGTGAAATGAAGCTGAGACCTACTAGGGTGCATTCCCAGGAGGCTAGGCATTCTTAGTCAACAAGATATTTACAGTTAAGGGAACAAGTTAATAATGTTTACCGAACAGACCTAGGACTTAATAGACTCAGGAAATATCAGATCCAGGAAATGTCCTGGTGTCCTGATACCTTAAGAACAACCAGTCTGAGCAGCATGGTGAAACTTTGCTTCTAGTAAAAATACAAAAATTAGCTGGGCGTAGTAGTTGACGCCTTTAATCCTAGCTACTCAGGAGGCTGAGGCAGGAGAATCGCTTGAATCTGGGAGGCAGAGGTTGCAGTGAGCTGGGATTGCACCATTGCACTCCAGCCTGGGCGACAGAGCGAGACTTTGCCTCAAAATAAATAAATAAATAAATAAATAACAAAAAGCATGATTACTTTAAGAAAATTTCACTTTAAATATAATAATACAGATTCTTGCAGAAGGCAGTAGTTACACAAAGATGAACAATCCTTTGTCTCAAGCCCTTATAGTAGAGCACATCTCCCCATGACTTTTTGCTTTGTTATCTTATATATGAACAATCATTGTACCTAAGGTGGAAATGTTCCTCCTCTTGCTTTTGAGAACACCCTGCTCTGTCTATGGAATAGCTTTTCTTTCATTCCTCTACTTTTTTTTCTTCTTCTCCTTTTTTTAATTTTTTTTTTTTTGAGACCGAGTCTTGCTCTGTTGACAGGATGGAGTGCAGGGGTGCAATCTCGCCTCACTGTAACCTCCGTCTCTCAGATTCTAGAGGATTCTCCTGCCTCAGGCTCCCAAGTAGCTGGAATTTCATCATGTTGGCCAGGATGGTCTTGATCTCCTGACCTTGTGATCCGCCCACCTTGGCCTCCCAAAGTGTTGGGATTACAGGCGTGAGCTACTGCACCCAACCATTCCTCTACTTTATTAATAAACTTGCTTTCGCTTTGTTCTGTGGACTCGCCCTGAATTCTTTCTTGTGAGAGATCCAAGAACCCTCTCTTGGTGTCTTGATGGGGACCCCTTTCCGATAATAAGATCACATGTGAAAGTTTATCTCCATAAGCTTGAATTGTATGAAAAATATCTACTGTAGCTATTATTATTATGATTTTGTGGAGGATCACAGTGATCTATTATTCAGAACACATAATAAATTGAGACAAACCAGAATAAAACAGTTACTACATTTTATTTTGTTTTACAAAATCTCTTTTGTCACATTTTAATCTAATTAACCAAATGGTGTAGATATTGCTTTACATGTTTCTTCCTTTTTCCTTTCTTTCATTTTCTCCCTTTCTTTCTTCCTTTTCTTTCTTTTTTCTCTGTTTCCTTTCATTCTCTTTCTTACTCTTTCCTTCTTTCTTTTCCTTCCTTCCTTCCTTCCTTCTCTTTTCTTTTTTTCTTTTGTAATCATTATTTTTCTAAGTCACAAGATGCACCTGAGATCATATTAATAGGATCCAATGAGCCCAGCTTCTGTGATCTCTAAGACATCAGCTGAGATGGAATGCTTCTGGGTCGCAAGAAAGAAAGAAAATATGGTTGCCATCATCTCCACAACTTCTGGAGTGGTAAGCAGTAACATGATTACTAATAACAAAGTCCTGATTTATGGAAAAGAGCCCCTAATTTGTTTTCGCAAGAAGGTGAAAGGAACTTTCCAGAGCTGTGGTTCTCTATTTTGAGTGCACATTAAAATCATCTGAGGAGTTTTAAAAAGACATCAATGCCTGGATTTCAGTCCAGGAGATTCTGATTTAAATGGTCTGGAGTGCAACCTGGTCATTGGGATTCTTAAAAACTTCCAGCTGATTCTATTGTGCAGTCAAGGTTGAGAATCTCTGCAATGGGGGCAGAGAATTACATACACAACGCAGCCTAATGAGGACATTCTCCTGTAAAGGTAATCTGATGAATCCTCAGGTGTAGCTCAGGCTTTTTCTTGCCTTGACTTTGTTGCCCTGCATTTGTCATTTCTTTTTGCAGAGCACTCAATTCTGTTGCTCCTTAAAGGCAACAGCAAATGAAAAAGAATGATTACAAGAAGGATCGAGGCATAGCACTGATACAAAAAGAAAAGAAACAAATCTAAATTTGGCTTTTAATAAATGTGACTATTTCTTTAGCTGTGCAAGTAATAATAGCTCATGAGAGTTTGGATAAAACTCTGCACTGATGGCTTTAACTTATTAATGTGAAAGTTATTTTCTTAAATTCCCCAGTGGTGATTTTTAACACCTCTTTCACTCACTTTACCAGAGGCTGCTTGTGTTTAATCCAAGGTTACAGTGCTTTCAACATTTAATTCAAAAAGGAAGTAAATTTATTTTGTTATCTAATTATACTTTAGTCACTAAACATGTGAAGGTATGTCCAAAACATCAGTTTCCACAAGTAATGAAATAGTTTTTCAACTTCAGTAGCGTTAAAGGTATTATAACTGTTTTGTTGTTGTTGTTGTGTTTGATATTTTAGCTGGTTTCATGTACCAAAAAAAAAAACAAACAAACAAACAAATAAATAAATATACATCAACACGAATGTGTCTTTCTGTTATTAATCCAAAAGTCAGTCCTTAAATTTATAGCTCTAAATTCAAAATGGAATTAACTCTTAGTGATTTAAAGGTTGTGTGATTAATTTTCTCTATAAGAAATAATTTTTAAACATATTACTGATGAAAATACTTGCCCTTGACATTAGAAAGTAGGTCCACTAAAAATATTATATCTTTTGGTATGATAGGTGTGAGGTCTATTTAAATAATGTAATAGTTTGGCCAAAGCACTAATGCTTTTATTTTAGAATTCCCAAATTTTAAATATCAATTAGAAATCAAAATTTGATCAAATGTAGTTGGTTTCACTCTTCTAAAACCAGGATTAATCACACTTCTTAATCATTCTTAATATACAGTCATCCACTCCCACATTACCTGCTATGGTTTGAATGTTTGTCCTTTCAAAGCTCATGCTGAAATTTAGTTGCCAGTGTAATGTTATTAAGAGACAGGGCCTTACAGAGGTAATTAACCGTGAGGGCGCTGCCTTCATGAATGGATTATTGCCATTATCAAGAGATTGGGTTCCTTATCAAAATAGGAGTTTGGCCCCCTTTACTCTCTCTTGCACACCTCTCTGCCCTTCTAAACCTTCTTCCCTGGGATGATACAGCAAGAAGGCCCTTGCTAGATGCTGTCACCTTAATCCTGGACTTCCCAGCCTCCAGAATTGAGAGAAATACATATCTGTTCATTATAAATTACCCTGTCTGTAGTGTTTTGTAGTAGCAACACAAAACAGACTAAGTCAGTTTTTAAATACCTTAATTATTTTAAATCTCTGAATATAATATGGTGTCACATTTTCAAAGCTGTTATTTTAATTAGATCCCACAAATAAATCCACAAATAAAATATTTTAAAATTTATATTTTTTTAAAATTATAATTTCCAGGGTTATATAAAATGAAAAATGTATTATGCTAAGATATAGTGGTTTATATAATCCTGTAAATCAGTAATCCTTAAAGTATGATTCCACACCAGCAGCATCAGCATCATCTAGGAATTTGTTTGAAATGCAAATTGTTAGGCCGCACCTGAGACTAACTGAATCAGAAACTCTGTGGTGGGGCCCAGCCACGTATATTTAGCAAGCGCTTCAGGCTTGTATGCTAAAGTTTGAAAACCACTTCCATAAAAGAGTGAGCAGCAACTAGTCAGATTGAGATGTTACAAATAAAAAGGTAAAAACACAATGACAAGTAAATAGGAGTACAGAATAATGCAGCCCATATTTCATATGTGCCAGACTGGAGTTGAGATGTAAAAGCAATTTCTTCAAATCATAGATTAAATTCAGAGCACAGTTATATCAAAAGGATTGGGCACACACTCAGATTCATGGACCACATCAGCACAGCTTTATACAATAGACATTTTGCAGTAGAGAGAAAATTCCAGAATTTATGTCATCAAGGGGTATATACCTAAACAAATAATGTGCTGTAATAAATTTAGTCTTAATCTAAAACAGGTCTGATTTCAATCCATGATCTTACTATTCCTTTTTGAAAACTTCCTTTTTAATATATTATTGATATCTTACAAAATTTTATCATTAAATGTTAATAAAAAGTGTGAAATTATTAGCATTAAGCAGTTACATTATTTTCTTATTTATACTAATGGTAACTGATTACTTTTCTGGATATTTTTTATTTATCCTCTGGATCAGCTCTTCAAACTTCTTTATCTTGCTCTCTGCCCATAAAGGTTGACATGTATGGACTATATCAACAAGGCTTTCCTACTGTAGCTATGATTGGGCATGGCCGATGGGAATTGTCCATTGAAAAGATCAGTAAGAAGGCAGAAAGAATGCCAAGATATCATTTCCTGCCAACATCTCATGTGGCCACCCAGGCCAAGTTGCTTCCCTAGACCAAAAGATATAATTCTTTCAAGGTGGTCCTTTCCGCATGACTCATTTCTTTTAGGTTCCAATAATTCACTCTCTTCTCTTGCTTCTTTAGGCCCAAGTGGGTTATCAGGGCTACCTATCCCACAGTATTGCACTATGTCATATGTTGTCTCTAAATTCTACATTTGCTTTTGTAAATATTATCTGTATTACAGTCTACTCAAGTTATGGAACGTTACCGTGGTACCTGATTCCTCCCGAAGCCTGGTTGATATAGTTACCCCTGATCACCATAATTATGATTTTTAAATAACTACTGCAAGGAAATGAAGATATATTGCCTGTCTTTACTGGAAGTGATAAAGGGAAAAACATTGAAAATAATTTGTTGAGATATTTTCTGTTGTGTGTTGCAGATTAGGGAGGAAGATGTGAGACCTGCTCATGAAACCAAATTGAAGAAGAGACTGAAAAGAGAGAGTGGCTGATTACAGGAAAAATGCAGGCTAGTATGAGGATTCTTATAAAAGTGCTTATAAAAGTCAACAAAAGTTTTGTTTCATGCTTATAATGTGCCAAACATGGTGCTGTCATGGCATTGAGGGTATACTATAATGAATAATTCCGACATAATCTGTGCACTAAAGGGTGGAGGCAGTGTCTCTGGCAGAAGAAGAAACACATACAAAATCTGAAGGTGGGGGAGAAAAGCAGAAGTAATGAGAGGAATGAGACCCTATTTCAGCAATTAAAATAAATTTGATGTGCTGGATAAATTTGAAAAAGTACAAAGATACGAGAGGTAAGATACAAGGTTAGTTTTTATCAGTATTAACATTATTACTAACAGCAGAATGAGTACAGTATGAACCAAGGAAAAAGACTGATAAACAAGGGAAGAAAGGGATATTAGAATTTGCAATCAACAGTGCTATCTTTTTTTCAGCTTCAAATTTTGAAAGTTAAATTTTAAGAAGTCCACAGTTCCAGCAGATGAAAAGAGATAATGATTTAACTTGGAACATTCTTTCTTTTCCCTACTTTTTAAAAATTATTTTGCACTCTAGAATTTTCTGGATATATTCTGATATCAGGTTTGATTTCCTGAGTAATAAACCAAATTTTAAGTAATATACAATTTGTTTGTATGTTTCATTTAGAAGAAACTATCAAAAATAAGATGTCACAAGAGATAGTAAAGTATAAAAGGGAAATGATTTTTTTTCAAACTGAAGTAATATTTTAGATAGAAAATATGAATGTATGATTGCTAATTCTTCAGACATACATAACTGCAAGTTCAAAATTCATCTTTTGGAAAATATTTGCAAATAGAATTAAAATCATGCTTTAAGGAGAAAACATATTAATATATTTGTATAAAATATCTCTATGACAGTGTAAAAACCCTGCTGGAGTTAATACATGTCTCATTAAATATTCAAGTGAACAGGGCCCAAGAACATATATTTGATTTGGAATTAAGGAAACTTCCGAAAAATAATACAAATCATGATAGTAGTTGGGGTTGACACATGTGGTCTAGGCAGTCTCTAGGAACACTGTGTCGACATTGGATACCGGAGCTTAGAGTTCACTTTGCAGGCAGTCAGGAAAAAAAGGTCACTATGAGGCAAGAAACTCATGAGCATGGGCTGGAATCCCGTAAGGGTAGACTAAAACTCTGGTCTGCTTTTGTTGCCTCTGATTTCAGTGCCTGTGTGTCTGCTGAGTATCTAGTGAAAGCTGGGGACCTTAGTCATGGAAGTAAACACACACACCTAGCCCAGTAGGCAGAGAAACTGAATAAAAACTCTGGGGAAGTCAGAGCAACCACAGGCCCAGTTCCTGCCTCCCTCTGTGAACCAACCAGCGAGACTCTCCTTTGTATCCTGCAACTAAAACTGACATTCAAATGGAATATACTTATTTAGGAGGGGAATTTTGGGAAATGCAGTTCAGCGTGGCAAGTTGACACATTTCAAAGCCATGGCATAATCCCACAGTTATGCGAAAAGCACCATGTAGTTACTCAAAGGATTTAAAGTTTTTGTTTTCACCCGAAATTGATTTGTGTGTATATGTCATGAGATATAAATCCTACTTTTTCCTTTGTGAACAACCAGTTCTTCCAGCCCCATTATCACTATTTTTTTTTCCAAATGAGCTACTATTGCTGTCATATACCAAATTACCAATTTTGATTATTTTCTTTCTTCCAATTCTCACACTGTCTAAATTAGTTTAGATTTATAATAAATCTGGTAGGATATACAAAGGAAAATTTATATGGTTGATAGAATTTTGCTTTTTGTCCTCACCCAAATCTCATCTTGAATTGTAATCCCATAATCCTCATGTGTTGTGGGAAGGACCTGATGGGAGGTAATTGAATCATGGGGGCCGTTTTCCCCATGCTGTTCTCATGAAGTCTGATGGTTTTATAACTGTCTGGCATTTCCCCTGCTGGTATTCATTCTCTCTCCTGCCACCCTGTGAAGAGGTGCCTTCTGCCATGATTGTAAGTTTCCTGAGGGCTCCCTAGCCATGCAGAACTGTGAGTCAGTTCAACCTCTTTTCTCTATAAATTATCCAGTCTTGGGTATTTCTTCATAGCAGTATGAGAACGGACTAATGCAATGATGGTGAAAATAAATGAACCCAGGTGAAAGGTAAGCAAAATTAATATTGAAAAATAAACATTGAACAAATTAGCATAAGATTTAGAAAAAAAGGCAAGATAGAAATATACATATATACAATGATATCATTTATATGATATTTAAAAACACATAAAGTTAGATATAGTTTAATGATATGTACCTATAGTAAAAATAAAAATTAAAACATTTAAATGATATGGGAAAAGAGTATAGCATTATGGGGAGTCTTCAAATATATTGGCATTTTTTCCCTAGTTGGGTGGTAGATGTACAGAGATTATATTATCTTTTGTATCTTTTGTATATTTGGCCATATTTAAAAATATATCCCTTGTTTCAAAACAAATTCTGTGTTTCAGCATAGTCCCTATCAATGTTCTGTACTAAGGGCTTCGGCATGGAAGAGCCCAAGGAGAGACTAAGCAGTCCAGCAGGAACGCATGCAGACACTGCAGCCCTTTGAGAAGTCACAGCAAGTACAATAGCTCTCTGACCATGAGGTGCAGGGTAATTTTTGGAGTACATGTGAAACTTTCCCTGGAAACCCCAGAAATGCTTGTAGTGTACATGTGAGTGTTTGCAGAATATTGCACATCTCTGTCCAATTTAGACAGCAAGGAAATTCAGGTTATACCTAATTTATTTCATTTATTTACCCTCTGCTACTTAAGAGCAGTCATAGAGGACTATAAAACTAGAACTTAAAGTTCTGTTCATTTTTAGATGATGAAAGTGCTGATTGATAATGGATTAATAGATGGGTGAGTAAATGTTTCTTTGGTATTTAAATTTTCTAGGTTATTTTGATTTTCTAATACGATGAATGATACCCAAGATTTCCACTTCTTGTGAAAGAATCTGCCTCAGTGAAGATATGAAAAATAAAGGTAATGAGACATTGACATTCAAATGGAATGTACTTATCTAGTGTGCATGCAAAATAGCAGAGATTCAGTATAGAAAATACAATATAGTGTTTATAAAAAGAATTTATGGACAGTTTTTTTAAAGTAGAAAGATAAAGGATTTTAAGATTCTCTCATTTGAACATCAAAGGATTTACCCCTCAGGTTGGCAAGACAGAATGCAGGTAATGTCCTCATCCTTTTTATCTTCAAATATCACAGTTGCTTTCAGAACTGTTTTTAAAGGGTTGCCAGTTTTGCTAATGTACAACAGCCTCTCATCCAGAAGCAAAGGTTTGCTTCAAGGATAAAATGACTTTTTAACTTTTTATAACAAAGCTTAAACTTTTGTACTACTACAACTTGCTTATTAAAGATAAAAAGCATAAGCACATTGTACTTAATAGGGCATACCAGGGAGGATTGAATTATTTGGGAGGCAAATCAAGGTGTATGTGTAGTTTTGCTTTTTTTTTTTTGCTAAAGATAAATAAATAGGAGAATTTATTAAAGATTGTCTTCTATCACATTTAATCAGGCTGACTTAGAGAGTATAATAAAATTTCCCATCATTTTTTCAAAACCCCCTAATTCCACAGGAACTGCACATACACACACACACACACACACACACACAGAGAGACACACACATGAGAGATACACAAACATACACATGCACACAAACACACACGCACACATTCAACAAGAGAAAAGCTTTGCCTAGATCTAACTCAGTTTCTCCTGGCACTAAAATAGATTGCTGTCATTTTATTAAGAACTATTATGGAGAAGATGGAACTATTTCTAGTTCTTTTTATTTTAATGGTATCTACATTTTCTATAAATTTGGGAACTTTGAGCAGATTCTTTACAAGGGCCTGTGTTATCCTGAATTGGCAGCCTAAGTAAAACTCATTTCTTAAATCATGCCTAGGAAGTTGGGATATTAAATGAGCTTGTCATACCCGATCTAAAAATCTAATAAGTGAACTGAAAAAGTTATATTTTTTAAATAGTAATTTGACTGGATGAAAATGTCTCTCTTTTGAAGTATTTTCAAATTGTGAATGGTGTAAAATTGGCACTTCATCTAATAGTTTTTGTTTAAAATAAAACAACATATAATTAAAAGATTTTTTTCTACCTCAATTTATCTACAAAAAAAAAAAAGGAAATATACTTGGTTAGCTATAAAATGAAGAGAAATCACTATAGACCCTTTTTATGAGATTGTGAATCATGTGCCATGTTTTTACTTCTCATCCTTACCTACCCACAGCATTCATAGAATATTCTAGAAAACTGTAACACTATACTGATTTCGCTTATCAAAAATAGTAATAGAAATCCTCAAAATGTTACTATCCGAATTTAACAATAGTCTCTGAGATGAATGGACATCTAGTGTACAGACCATCAAAGACTGAAAAACTGTTTCTCTTTTCTGTAGAAGAAAATATAATGAGAAACTAGGAAACACTTTGAAAATTTGAATCTATGTTCCCACATGAGGTAAGCTTAAGAGTGGAATTTTATTATAAATTTATCTTTTATATCTAATTTCTTGCTTCTTTATTGATTTAACAAGCATGTTAAGCAAGGGTGATGAGATTAACATTGCAGTTGTAGAAGCAAACGACTAATGGTACATAACATGATATTAAGGAAAGAACATGTATTTATTTAGAAGCAGATCTGTGTGTTTATGTGACAGTCTCTCATCTACTCATGGCCAGCCATACTGAACCTCAGTATTCTGATTTGTAAAATGGAAATTAAAAATAAGCATCTCATAGGGTAGTATGGTTGTGGTACTGGGCATCAGGTTGTGATCAAAAGAAATAGAATAAAGAAAGGCAAGTTGGAAACTGAATGGGGAATGTGCTTTGCTAAAAAGTTTGTATTGGCTGGGCGCGGTGGCTCAAGCCTGTAATCCCAGCACTTTGGGAGGCCGAGACGGGCGGATCACGAGGTCAGGAGATCGAGACCATCCTGGCTAACACGGTGAAACCCCATCTCTACTAAAAACTACAAAAAACTAGCCAGGCGAGGTGGCGGCGCCTGTAGTCCCAGCTACGTGGGAGGCTGAGGCAGGAGAATGGCGTGAACCCGGGAGGCGGAGCTTGCAGTGAGCTGAGATCTGGCCACAGCATTCCAGCCTGGGTGACAGAGCGAGACTCCATCTCCAAAAAAAAAAAAAAAAAAAAAAAAAAGTTTGTATTATATTCCTTAGGCAATGGCAGGTGGCTAAAGCATTTGAAAAGACACTGGAATCTACATTTACTTTGAAATCCATGGCAGGTTGGCAGGTTAGAAAAGTAAATCAACATACTTCCAAAGCACCACATGATGCACTATAAAAACAAGCATATGCATATAGGTTAGATTACCCAATATTGTTTTAAATATCTTTGTCACTGTTCCACTTTATTATGGGCATAGTGATTTTCAAACTTATTTTTCCCACAGAACCCTCTCTTTAGATGAAATCCTAGCCAGAAGCATAAACAAATAAAACAGATAAAAGCAGAATGAACCTGTTAAAGATGAGAATAAATCAGAGGGCTTTTCAGCTGCAAAGTACCAAGTATTCTCTTCATCCTATGAATTTCCATAGTACTCATTGTCTATATCTCTCATCTCATGCCAAATTACACACTTCCTTGAATTTTACTTTAATGTAACTCTGTTGCTTCAACTAAATTGTGAGCTCTCTGTGACAGGGACCATAGCTTTAAAGCTTTACGTCTCCCTCAACGCAGCCAACAATCCAACAATATCTTTCATACAATAGCTGTTTCCTACTATGAACATGTTTCCAAATTAATTGAATATGATGATGAACTTACAGGGTTTCAAATAATTCAATTCACTTTTCTTGAATTTTAGGATGTATTCCCTCAGGGTCCTTAGATACAGACAGTTAAAACACACACACACACACACACACACACACACACACAAAGCAATATGTGTCAGAAATATCAAAGTAATACATGTCAGAAAAATGACATGAGTATAAATTTATAAAATGAATCTCTCCAGAAAATAAAAAATGCATGAAATAATTTTTAATAATGTGTTACATATAATGTGGAAACATACATTTTAAAACATATAACAGGTATTCCTTTTTGATTATGGCTCAGAATTCTGTATTTTTTACTTACTGAACTGGCTTACCTTTCATTCTGGGTAAAGCTGGCTTATTGTCAAATCCAACCAATTTGTAGTTCTCTTAAGTGAGAGGAATCTGGTACAACTGGCTTAGCACAAGTAATCAGAGGTTGAACTAGGAGGATGGTATTGAGGATGACGAGAAGTAGTAGTTGCAAGAGATAGTTCTTCCTTGTTCTTAGCTCAATATTGAGCTAAACTTGTACTACCCAAAAAATAGAGATGCACATATTCAGATGGAAAACTTCCAGGAGTTGTCACAGGCCTTTCTATGCATTCAACTTTGTGAAATACTGTCTTTTTGCCAAAAAAAAAAAAAAAAAAACACACACACACACACAAAAACAGAAATGTGTTTTTATTTCAATTGAAATAGATCTGATAAATAATAACTATTAAGAGTATTATAAGGGTCAATTCTGAATTTTAAATAACTTCCCAAAGATAAATACCTATAGTCTGAATTTGAGTTGATTTATATGTTTATGTTGAAATTTGTATGTTGAAACCTAATACCCAATGTGATAGTATTAAGAAGTAGAGCCTTTTGGGAAGTCATTGAGGCATGAATGTTCCATGTTCATAAATGGTATTAGTGCCCATATTAGAGAGGTTGGAGGGAGCTGCCTCCTCCCCTTCCACCATGTAAGAATGTAGCAATAAGTAGCCATCTATAAGGAACAAGCCCTCACCAACACCAAATCTGCAAATGCCTTGATCTTGGCCTTCCCAGCCTCAAGAACTGTGACAAATACATTTCTATTGTTTATAAATTGTCCAGTTAAGGTATTTTGTTATAGCAGCCTAAACAGGCTGAGAAATACACTATACATTAATAAATGTTTTATATATACATGTGTGTGTATGTGTAACTCTAGCTTGCCTGTGCAAAAGTTGGTGAAGCAATAAAATATATGGAATATGCATTTAATTTATCTTACATGTTCTTTGTAAGTGGTATTGTGGAAGGCTTTCCAAACAATTCCACAGTTTAAGCTGGCAAATCTTTTGAAGTATGTTTTGTAAAGGTTCACTGGAGCCCGTTGCGGTGGCTCACGCCTGTAATCCCAGCACTTTGGGAGGCCAAGGGGCACACGAGGTCAGGAGATCAAGACCATCCTGGCTAACATGGTGAAACCCCGTCTCTACTGAAAATACCAAAAAAAAAAAAAAAAAAAAAAAATTAGCCAGGCGTGGTGGCAGGAGCCTGTAGTACCAGCTACTCAGGAGGATGAGGCAGGAGAATGGCGTGAACCCAGGAGGCATAGCTTGCAGTGAGCCAAGATCGCACCACTGCACTCCAGCCTGGGCGACTGAGCAAGACTCCGTTTCAGGAAAAAAAAGAAAAAAAAAAAAGAAAAAGTTCACTGGAAAACTGATGGCAATTAAGATTATTGTAGCACACTTCATGTGTTGTTTATACAAGTTAGCATCTTATAGGTACTCTATTCCATTTAGAAATGCTAATTGTAATCTCCAACCATAACTACTTCTCAAATGTTTTCAATATTTATATAAACATTCAATAGTCTTTTTAGTGACAGGTAAAATATGTTTTCTTCAATAAGGGATTATAGTGACTTGTGCTGCTCCCTTCAATGGGCTTTAAAATAGATGCATTTTGGCCAAGCACAGGGGCTCATGCTTGTAATCTCTGCACTTTGGGAGGCTGAGGTGGGAGGATCATGAGGTCAGAAGTTTGAGACCAGCCTGACCAACATGGTGGAACCCCCCTATCTACTAAAAATACAAAAAT
The DNA here is from genome assembly GCF_009764315.1 of Trachypithecus francoisi. Classification (NCBI taxonomy): domain Eukaryota; kingdom Metazoa; phylum Chordata; class Mammalia; order Primates; family Cercopithecidae; genus Trachypithecus; species Trachypithecus francoisi. The sequence continues at coordinate 103,745,136 of NW_022681458.1, forward strand.
TAGCCGGGCGTGGTGGCGCGTGCCTTCAGTCCCAGCTACTCAGGAGGTTAAGGCATAAGAATCCACTGAGCCTGGGAGGCAGACATTACAGTAAGTCCAGATCATGGCACTGCACTCCAGCCTGCATGACACAGCGAGACTATGTCTCTAAATAAATAAATAAATAAATAAATAAATAAAATAAGTGCATTTCTTAAGTGAGCTTTGATCTTTAAAGGGAATGTATGTTATTTCCATTCTTTTGATTTTGCCTAAGTATTTTGATAAATAATTTAAAGTCAGAAAGCACATTTATTGCATTTTAATGAATACTCCAGAAGTCCCTTTGTGCAGAACCTTTAGGGTAGACCACCTAAAATATTTGGTCATTATTAAATGACCAAGACATTAGCACTCTCTTTATTAAAATAGAAATAGCACCCTCTTTATTAAAATAGAAATAAATATAGAGGCTTCCTTTTGGAATTAAATCCTTCAAGAATATTACACAAGTTTCTTAAAAACATATAGCAACACCAAGTAAAATAAACCACACATATCTGTGACCACTGTGTGGTCGTGTAAAGAACAATGTAATAACAACAATAAATAATGTTACTAACAATATTAATCATCATGAATTGAGCCTGTGGTATATGCATTTAGAAACTAGCATAGTACAGTTTTGAGGAACCTGACAGCTTGGAATAAAATCATATCCCCATCACTTCTGAACTCTGTGAGACACAGTACCCTCATCCAGTGGGTTTAATTATAATCTGTATTTTATAGGTTGGAGAGATGATAGAATGAGACGTCTGCTTAGCAGGTACTCAATAAGTATTAGCTATTATTATAATTACTAAAATAATCTTTTTATCTTTACATCTACTATGCAAAATATGTATGTACTGTTATTAGCCACATTTTTATGTATGAAGGATAAAGCTGGTTATCAGAAAGTCACACCATTGATAATCAGCAAGTTAAATAATTGATACATTCATCCTTTCAACAATATTTATCAAGAGCTTATTTTATATCAGGTCTTGGGAAATATGGCAGTGAATAAAACCTAAAAAGTTCTTATCCTTCTGGAGTTCACATTTTAGTAAGAAAGATAGATGATAAACAGATAAATATGTAATGCCAGGGCCATTAGTGGTAATGAGAGATAGGACTAGCTGGGTTTCCTAGGCCGGCTAAGAATCCCTAAGCCTGACTGGGAAGGTGACCACATCCACCTTTAAACACTGGGCTTGCAACTTAGCCCACACCTGACCAATCAGAGAGCTCACTAAAATGCTAATTAGGCAAAAACAGGAGGTAAGGCAAGAGCCAATCATCTATTGCCTGAGACCACAGCGGGAGGGACAAGGATTGGGATATAAACCCAGGCATTCAAGCCTGCAACGGCAACCCCTTTTGGGTCCTTTCCCCGTATATGGGAGCTCTGTCTTCACTCTGTTTCACTCTATTAAATCTTGCAGCTGCACTCTTCCGGTCCATGTTTTGTTAGGCCTTGAGCTGAGCTTTCGCTGGCCCTCCACCACTGCTGTTTCCTGCGGTTTGCAGACCTGCCGCTGACTTCCATCCCTCCGGATCCAGCAGGGTGTCCGCTGTTCTCCTGATCCAGCCAGGCGCTAAGTATTGCCACTCCCGATTGGGCTAAAGGCTTGCCATTGTTCCTGCAGGGCGTCTAAGTGCCTTGGTTCCTCCTAATCGAGCTGAACACTAGACACTGGGTTCTACAGTTCTCTTCCATGATCCGTGGCTTCTAACAGAGCTATAACACTCACTGCATGGCCCACGATTCAATTCCTTGGAATCCGCGAGGCCAAGAACCCCAAGTCAGAGAACACGAGGTTTGCCACTGTTTTGGAAGCAGCCCGCCACCATCTTGGGAGCTCTGGGAGCAAGGAACCCCGGTAACAGTAAGCGCTATTGCAAAAAATAGAGTCTGTGGATAAAGAATGATGGGGGAGAATGAAGTAAAGAACAGGGAACTGAGTTAAAAAGGGTGCCTGGTGACAACTGAGACGTGATCTGTGTCAAGGGACGACGTAAATCATGGAGATGGAGAAAGCATGTCCCAAGCCCAGTGAACACAAGAGCAAAGCCCAGACTGGGGGTGGGTTCAGCGTGTGGAGAACCCAGGCTTCAAATTGAAGTCTCTAAGTCTATAGCCTGAAGATGCTTGGATACAGATTTGGAAAGGTATTCAAGATACATCTACAAAGTGAAAGAGCTCATTGTAGACAGTATAGATTATGCCATTTGTGCTGTAATGAGTTTTTTTTTTTACATCAAAATCTATATCTATGTTTCAATGCCATATCTATGTTTCTATGCCAGTGCCTGCAAATAAATATTTTTGGACAGACAATTCAAACTATGTTATTGCCCTTGACATTTCTGCTATCTCTGGCTTGAACTGCTGATTTCCTGCTGTTGCCTGTGGCCCAGATACTCACTGTCACTACTGCTCCTGGGCTGCTCCAGGTGATATCTCAGAACTCACTTGTACTTCTTTTCAAATTGTGACTGATCTCTGTCAGTCGGCTTTTCTCACAAATGTCACTCACCTCAGGCACTTGACAAATGCCTTTTAATGCTCTGGACAATCTGTGCTTAATTTTCTAGTGTTGGTAGGAAGATGTCTCCTATCACTTTACGTTATGCTCCTTTCATCGGGGAACCATATCAGAGTTACTAGAGTTCCAAAGCTTAAGTACAAACTGTTCTTTTTGTTTCATAGGCAGTTCTTTCATGCCAATAATATGAACATGCTCAACTGTTTGGTGGAATCAAGGATGTATTCAAATGACAGCCATGATAATATCCTCTTCCCTAAATTCACTCCAGTTGGTGAGTCCTGTTAGTTATACTTGTCTCTTTCTTCAAGTCCCAAGAGCCCTGAAGTCTTACCTACCATTTAGCTTCGGCTTCTGTCTCCCAAGTTTGCTGTACTTGCTTATATGTCTCTGAATCCACAAATATCCCAGCTTTTTTTTTCTTATCAAGGTCATAAACATCACTGAAATAATAGAATATGTACATATATAATATTACAGTGATTAGTGTATGAATTTGATCTCTTTGTGATCACTACCTTTCATAAATTTATTTCCCTTTAGCATCACCCACTGTATTTTCCTAAAGCCAGGTAAAAATTTCACAAAACCTTACAGCATGGATTGAAGAACAGAAATAGACTTTTTATTGAGGAACTCTGCAGCCAAAGTTTCATAAGAATAGAAACCACAGGCCTTTTGATTTTCAGTAGCATCACACAGTCCTCACGCGAGGGTTTTCTCTAAGATGTGTAACGTATGTCTGCATTCCAAGGAAGAGACTCCATCATGACATTGCTCTCCCTTTTTTATAGAGCAATTGACAAATAATCAGATGACTGAGGTGCTAGACAGACTGGATAGCAGTATCAGTACTTCACAGGAGTTGTCTGGTATGAGATAATTGTGGCTCCTCATTCTGGGGGAAAAAAAGGCAACGGTCCAATGAGAACCTCAATTATGAGGCACCCATAATTTTTTTGCTGGAATAAAATAAAAATGAGTGGGAAGATGGAGGTTCCCAAATAGCTCAGTGTTCAGGCAACTTAGTGTGAGTCCCCAGTGTGATTTTCAGACAAATCTGCCTGTCACACCAGCATACTTCAGTTTCTGTGTTAGCCTAGCTGTCTTCTCTGCTATAAATAGTCCAAAAGATTGAATGAAATAATATGACGCACACAAGTAGGTCAGAATAATTTTATTCTGAAATAGAAGTTTTTACCTTTGAAAATTGTGGATTCCATTAAGAATCTGGTATAAGCCATAGATATTATCGCTGAAATATAAGTTTTGGCAAATATACTAAGTCTACCACATTGCACAATTTCAGGGGAGATATTCACATGATAGTCTACATGTAAACTGCACCATATGTAAAACATACTATAAACTCATAAAACAAATTTGTTTATACATTTATAAAGTGCCATGCTTTGTCATGTTAAGAACTTTTTTTTTTTTAAGTCGAGACAAGATCTTGCTTTGTTACCCAGGCTGTTTTCAAACTCCTGGTTTCAAACAATCCACCTGCTTTGGCCTCATATTAAGAATATTTAGCTTAGTTGTTCTTCTATTAATACAACTCATGTCTTTCTCTCATACTTCTTTAACAATTATCAGAAAGTAAGACCAAAAATCTATATAAATGGTCATGTGAAGTGGGTATAAGCAAATTATCCTTTGTAAAGGTTAATTGCAATTTTTTATTTTAAAAATACACAGAAAGTATTCAAATTTCATCAGCCATTCTTGAAAAGTGACTGGTTTTGGTTATGTTCTTTATTTAATTAAATTTACTGCACCACAGTGAAAAGCAACATTAACTCTCCCTTTCAAATTATGACCTCACAATGACATGTCAGGAAAAACCATGAGACTTTGAAATGGGAAAAATTGATTAGTAGTTTTCTGTCCAGAATACCTTTATTTAAGTCTTTCATGGTCTTCAATCTGTTTTACAATTCTAAGTTGTGAAAAACTAATAGTAATGCAAATGATTCTTTTGTTAGAAATGAAAATTAATTTTGTTCAGTGCAAATGCAATTGACCATTGCCCTGTGATTGCCCTGTGGATACTGACCTAATTTACATTTGTTTGCAAATTCACTTCAGTATTTCTAATTGTTTATACATGTGTATCCTTTCAATTCTCCTTTGAGCCGGTTTTTACATCTTACGGACTCCCTTACTGATTATTATATAGAATAAATTCTTTGAAATATGTTCATTTTTTCTGTTTCATGATTTTACCTTTAACAATTCTTCAACACATAGTCTAAGTGCTCATGAGCAATAAAAATGAAAAAAAATCATATTATTGCATGGATATGTGACTTTAAATTTTTGTGCAAAAGAGATCTTCCAATTCCGGAGCTCCTGTTTCATATAATGGAATAGTTATATACAAAAGATAAGATTAAAATTTTTAATTACTTATTATTTCTTACAAAAAGGCTCATTCTCTAAAATGATAGTATTTATCAGGGTTACTATTCTAAAGTCTTCCAATTTTAGCCAATCACAATGTTATTTGCTATTATGTGCTCTGTTTGTATACAAGAAAATTTAGTAACACAATTCACAGTCTTCAAAATTCTAGGCACACTTGAGTTTGAATCTTGTCAGGTCCAGGTGTTGTTATAGACTGAAAATAATAGAAGCTAAAACTATATTTAAAATATATATTTTTGTTGAATGAGGAAATACATATTTAACACAAGGTGGTATTTATTCTTTTTTTTTTTTTTTTTTTTTTTTGAGACGGAGTCTCGCTCTGTCGCCCAGGCTGGAGTGCAGTGGCCGGATCTCAGCTCACTGCAAGCTCCGCCTCCCGGGTTTACGCCATTCTCTCGCCTCAGCCTCCCGAGTAGCTGGGACTACAGGCCCCGCCATCTCGCCCGGCTAATTTTTTGTATATTTTTAGTAGAGACGGGGTTCACCGTGTTAGCCAGGATGGTCTCGATCTCCTGACCTCGTGATCCGCCCGTCTCGGCCTCCCAAAGTGCTGGGATTACAGGCTTGAGCCACCGCGCCCGCCATAAGGTGGTATTTATTCTTATTTTCAGTGTGATTAACAAGATGGTATTTATTCTTCAGTGTGATTACAATTGGATTAGTATTCTTTAGATAATGAGTATTTTGATCATTTGGCTAAAAATCAAATGAAGTATCAGTTCTATTGCCTGATTTCTGTGGAGCAACTGCTTCTTTGGGGAAATAGATTATGACAAAGTACAAATTCATGTCTGTTCTTTAAAAAAAAAAAAAGCTTCAATTAAATGTTAACACCCCAGGTGTTTTACATCTCTTTAATAAAAACATTATCACTTCAACTATTGAGACAGAGGTATGTCAAAAATCCAGATGCTTCATACATTTCCTTTAGAATTTAATGAAGAAAGTTAAGGAAACTATCTGCATGTGAATTACTTTCTACAATGGAAGGCATTCTGACTCTGATTAATTGCTACGCAAAACCCATATTCACTGAAATAGCAGTTATATGCAAATATCAGAGGCCAACTGAAGAAGGCCTGAAATGCCATTCTACTTACAAGAAATTTAATTTTCAAGAAATAAATGCAGGATACTAAGGTAGTGAGACTTGGAGAAAAGTAAGCCAATATAACTTAGAGGTATAATTTTATTTTCCTTTTTTGAAATCATTTCTTCATATGTTCATGAAAGTGATTTAAAGTTTGTTTGTTTGTTTTAATATAAGACATTTTTATTGATCTAAAGAAGTTTTCCAGAATAGATCTTAGGAACAGCTAAGAACAAGTCTTTTCTCTTAGATTATGAAGGCCAAAACTGAACAGGTGTGCTAAAGAGACAAATGAGAGATTTTGGAATTTAAAATATAATGGGTCCCTATATTAATAACTTCTTATGAAGGTTATGCGACTGAACACTAACCTACTGTAAATATAACACCAGCATATGATCAAAGGTTAAAATGCTCAAAAAAATTTGGGAAAGTATCAGAATATGCCACCTCAAAACATGCCACTTTGGCTATAGATTATTTTGAACTGAAAGCAATTGAAAAACAGTAGATACAAGAGGAGCTCTCATTCTTCGTGTTTAACAGCAGGGGATAAATTTCCTTTTTGAAGGTGACATAAATTTCCATTTGTGAATGTGTTACTCTCTTCTGTACCAGAAAGGTCAGAGATGACAAAATGAGTCTGCATGGCAAATCTTACTAATGCCTATTAACACACATTTCTAGTTAACCTTCCTATAATTTGTCAACCATTGTTAAAAAGTTATCTATAAAGCTCCCACATCTAACTACGTTGTTGGGTTTTTCACTTCTTTTCTGTGAAGCCCCTGTGTCATGTACATAAAAATATCTGCATAAAATAAAATTTGTATGCTTTTTCTCTTGTTAATCTATCTTTTGTCAATTTAATTCACAGGCCCTAGAGACAGAACAAAAGAGGGTAGAGGAAAAGCTTTTCCTTCTCTAAATTTCCATGCAACTCAACATTTATTAAACAATTACTTCCTAATATATTATTTTATAAGCTCTAAAAATACCTAAAAGGGAAGATCTGAAAGAGTATGGTTTACTTGGAGAATGATGTGACTGCCAAGGGTAGTTTGGCATGACTGAAACACAGTACATGGAGTAGCAAGGCTAAATATATCAAGCTCGTTGGTTAAATCATACCAGGCCGGGCGCGGTGGCTCAAGCCTGTAATCCCAGCACTTTGGGAGGCCGAGACGGGCGGATCACGAGGTCAGGAGATCGAGATCATCCTGGCCAAAATGGTGAAACCCCGTCTCTACTAAAAAAAATACAAAACCTAGCCGGGCGAGGTGGCGGGCGCCTGTAGTCCCAGCTACTCGGGAGGCTGAGGCAGGAGAATGGCGTGAACCTGGGAGGCGGAGCTTGCAGTGAGCTGAGATCCGGCCACTGCACTCCAGCCTGGGCGACAGAGCGAGACTCCGTCTCAAAAAAAAAAAAAAAAAAAAAAAAAAAAAAAATCATACCAAAATGTGTAGGCTACAAAGTTTGGCCTTAAGCAGATTTCCATAAATTCCAAGCCTGGAGCTCAATCACTCATTTACTCAGCATGTATGTATTTAATTATTTACTTATTTGTTTATGTAATAAGTATTTGCTGAGCACATAACATATGCCACTCACTGTTTTAGGTGCTAGCAATAAAACAATATGATAAATATGTTCTCTGCCCTTCAGACACTTACAGTAGATCGGAACTAATAAACATTTTAACAAATTGATGGTATAGTTTATAACAGAGGCTGCTAACAAAATATACAGGAGCTTAACATTTATGTTAATATCCTGAAAAGAGACCAAAGAAAACATCCAGTAATTTACAACTTATATATTATTTGTCCTATCTGTATCTAAGACTTGTAAGTGTGTGCTATTGATACATAATGGTACATATTTATTTTACCAGACCTGGAAGAAAATTTTGCCTTGACTAGTACTACTAGTTGAATTGTAGGAATACCAGCTCCATTGCCAACTTAGTTTACTCCTCCACTTAAAAGAATGAAAAAGAAAAGCTGTAGCACACAGCGTGTGTAGGAATGTTGTCTCCTTCATTATTATTTGCCTCTGGGCCCAGGCATCCTTGGGATGATTTCCTAATAGCTAAAAAAGTAGCCAAGATTATGGATGTTGCCCAGAGAGCACATTAACTGGAAGTTTCTCCACGTGGAATAGCTGTTCCAATAAGCCAAAGAATTGAAAGCCTTTCCTGTAAAGTATTTGTGATTCTTATATTTCAAAATGGATGTTGGGTACTTTGGTTTTCCTTTTTAATATATAAGCACAGGTACTTCTTGACAAAATATGCTTGAAATTAAAAAATTCAAACTATCCTAAAATATGCCCTATTAGCCTTAAATCACCTCTTACATGCTGAATTAAATCTTTACTACAGATAAATCAGATAATGAACACAGTTGGCTCTCTGATTTTGCTTCTGCAAGTTTGTACAATCCATTAGATTATCCTGTATTTTGTACGTATTCTTTTTTATTGTGTGAAGAATGTAAGTACGAAAAACCATAGATACTAATAAGAAAAGGTATTATTCTCAAGATAAAACTGAAATAAAGTAGAACATAAAGCAAAATATCTAAACATATATCACTGAAATTGTAACTTCGGCAAGGTTTTATTATAACATAATATTTCTGGTTCTTATGGAATAGGAACCTCTTTATTCTATGTAAGTTTGTTTATTATCTTACTGACATTCAGAATAGACACATATTTTCAAGAAGCCATTACACATAAAGGTAGAAACTGTCTTTACTATGAATAACACTACAATGAACATCTTTATATTTAAATATTGGACTGCATCTCCAGTGATTATTTTGCCATGTCTAGTGTCATACTCTGTGTGCTATGTATAATATTGCTGTGAATATTTTTATACATAATGACTTGACAGTACTTATCAATATTTCGTTAGGCTAGACTACTTCAAGTGAGATCACTGGATGAAATGAAATAAATGACATGAAGTTTTGAGATATATGTGTTTTACTCAGGTTCTACTGGCAGCAGAAATGAATGAGAATGAATGTCGGCAATGTTGGAAGAACTTTTATATTTTAGAATTACCTTACAATTGATAGATGTATAGAACATTTCCTGGTGTTTGTATTTTTTTTATTTTTATCGAGCTTAACTAGTATTCTACACGTTGTGAAAGAGATCAAATGAAGAGACTAAAAGGCAGAAATAAAGGCCACAGGCAAACAGCCCGGGCGGCGCCCTGAGCCTAGTTAAAGATCGACCCCGGACCTAACCGATTAAGGTTATCTATAGACTCCAGACATTGTAAGGACAAACGTTGTGAAAGTCTCTGTCCTGCTCTAATTACCAGTGTCTGCCACATATCTTAGTCCTGGGCCCAGTACAAACAATCCTCTATTTTGTCCCAACTTCCTGAGCCCAACGCAAATACATCCCCCTCCCCACACATCTCAGAAACACCACCTAGAGAGCCCCTGATAAGGTCACAACCGTTTGTAGTTTTACTAAATGCACGGGAACAAATAGAAACTGTTAATTGTATGAACCAAATTACCAGTTGTGATGCTGCAACCAAAAGAATTCCTTTGTACCTCTGTAACCTTACATATCCTGTATGCATCGGTTATAAAAAGCGGGCACATGCATCATTCGAGGCCCTCTTGTATGTTATACAACGGAGGGACCAAGTTCGAACTTGCATTAAAGATCCTTGCCGCTTGGCTTTGACTCTGGACTCTGGTGGTCTTCTTCGGGGAACAAACGGTCTGGGCATAACAGTTGGTGGCCTAAGTGTGTATATTTTTGTAATTTTGTTCTGTTGTGGCATTTATCTTATTTTTATTAATCTGTAAGTGTTATCTATAAGTTTTAAAAGTTGTAGCTTTGTCAGCCAGGCACGGTGGCTCACGCCTGTAATCCCAACATTTTGGGAGGCCAAAGAGGGTGAATCACGAGGTCAGGAGTTCAAGACCAGCCTGGCCAATATGGTGAAACCCTGTCTCTACTAAAAATACAAAAAATTAGCTGGGCATGGTGGAAGGTGCCTGTAATCCCAGCTACTCGGGAGGCTGAGGCAGGAGAATCGCTTGAACCCAGAAGGGGGAGGTTTCAGTGAGCCGAGATTGTGCCACTGCACTCCAGCCTGGGTGGCAGTGCAAGACTCCATCTCAAAAAAAAGAAAAAAAAATGTAGCTTTGTCATGTTTATTATCGACATTTAGCCCAAATATTTTCCCAATTATTAAAGTAAGAATTTAAATGAAAGCTAATATTTTCTCTTGAATGTCTGTATACATGACATTCTTCCTCAACAGTTCATTATTTCTTTTGCTTTGGGTCAGTTGGAATAGAGGTAAAAATTATTAAAAATAATACTCAAAATTGAGAGTTCAAATTTTGCTACCCAGATTTGGATTTTTAGTTCTTTAGCATGACAGGCAGTGGTATTTTAAGCAAGAAAGGAAAGATTGTCAAAAGAGGGTTTTAGATAATTCTTTATCTTACATTTAATACTGAATTATAGGGCTCTACAAAAGGGGCATGTTCTCTAGAAAACAACATAAAAAAGAATAAAACTGCCTAGCATCAACTATGTAACTTACAGAGCCTAATACAATATAAGAATGCAAATTTCCTTGTTTTAAAATTATTAATAATTTCTCCTGGGAGCCGTGGACCACCAGGCTGCCGAAGGAGGGTTGAATAGGCCCAGGTTGGAAATGAAGTAGGTCAAAATGCCCAGCTGACCAGTATTGGGATTGTGCCTCTGAGTAGCCACTGCACTTTAGCCTTGGAAACATAGCCAGACTTCATTTCTTACAAAATTAAATTTAAAAATTTAAAAAGTGCCTGGGCACAGTGGCTTACTCCACTTTAAGAGACATGCTCTATTATCCTAGAACTTTAGGAGGCTGAGGAGGGAGGTTTATTTGAGCTTAGGAGTTTGAAGCTTCAATGAGCTATGGTTGTGCCACTGCATTCCAGCCTGGGCAACAGAGTGAGACTCTAGCATTAAAATAAACAAACAAACACAAACACAAACAAACAAAAAAACAAAGGAGAGTTTTAAAACAGTGACAAAACATTGTTAAACCAGGTATGGAACCCTGTACACCAGCACAGGTCACATATCCACAGACCCAGCCCTGAATCTGCCTCTTTGATCCTATTGGATTGTGGGGAGAACAGTGATAAAATAATCTTGCCAGCTGCAATGCTACCATTTTCCCTCTTGGCTTAAAGTATGATGCTTGGTGATGTGGTTTGGCTCTGTGTTCCCACCCAAATCTCATCTTGAATTGTACTCCCATAATTCCCACGTGTTGTGGGAGGAACCCAGTGGGACATAATTGAATCATGGGGACGGTTTCCCCCATACTGTTCTCATGGGAGTGAATAAGTCTCACGGGATCGGATGGTTTGATAAGGAGTTCTCACTTTCACTTCTCTCTCATTCTCTCTCTTGCCACTGCCATGTAAGAAGTGCCTTTCTCATTCTGAGACCTCCCCAGCCACATGGAACTGTAAGGCCATTAAACCTCTTTCTCTTGTAAATTGTCCAGTCTTGAGTATATCTTTATCATCAGTGTGAAAATGGACTAAGAGAGTAAATTGGTTCCAGGAGAATGGGGCGCTGTTGAAAAGATACCTGAAAATGTGGAAGCTACTATGGGACTGGGTTACAGGCAGAGGTTGAAACAGTTTGGAGGGCTCAGAAAAAGACAGGAAAATGTGGGAAAGTTTGGAACTTCCTAGAAACTTGTTGTATGGGTTTGCCCAAAATGCTGATAGTGATATGGACAATAAAGTCCTGGCTGAGGTGGTCGCAGATGGAGATGAGGAACTTGTTGGGAACTGGAGTAAAGGTGACTCTTGCTATGTTTTAGCAAAGACTGGTGGCATTTTGTCCCTGTCCCAGAGATTTGTAGAACTTTGAACTTGAGAGAGATGATTTAGGATATCTGGCAGATGAAGTTTCTAAGCAGCAAAGTATGTAAGAGGTGACTTGTGTGCTGTTAAGGCATTCAGTTTTATAAGGGAAGGAGAACATACAAGTTTGGAAACTTCAGAGACTGACAATATGACAGAAAAGAAAATCCCATTTTCTGAGGAGAAATTAAAGTTGGCTACACAAATTTGAATAAGTAACAAGGAGCCAAATGCTAATACACAAGAAAATGGAGAAAATACCTGTAGGACGTGACAGAGGTTTTCACAGCAACCCCTCCCATCACAGGCACAGAGGCCTAGGAGGGAAAAGTGGTTTTGTGAGCCGGATGTGTGCAGAGTCCCCTTGCTGTGTGCAGCCTTGGGACTTGATGCCCTGCGTCCCAGCCACTACAGGCATGGCTGAAAGGGGCCAATGTGGAGCTTGGGCCGTGGCTTCAGAGGGTGGAAGCCCCAAGCCTTGGCAGCTTCCATGTGGTGTTGAGTCTGCAAGTGCACAGAAGTCAAGAATTGGGGTTTGAGAACCTCGACCTAGATTTCAGAGGATGCATGGAAATGCCCAGGTGCCCAGGCAGAAGTTTGCTGCAGGGGCTAGGCTCTAATGAACAACCTCTGCTGGGGAAGTGAAGAAGGGAAATGTGGGATTGGAGCTTCCACACAGAGTCCCTACAGTGCTAGTGGAGCTGTGAGAAGAGGGCCACCATCCTCCAGACCACGGAATGGTAGATTCACTGACAGCTTCCACCGTTCACCTGGAAAAGCTGCAGACACTCAACCCCAGCCTGTGAAAGCAGCCAGGAGACAGGCTGTACCCTGCAAAGCCACAGGGGTGGAGCTGTCCAAGACAATGGGAACCCAACCCTTGAATCAGTGTGACCTGGATGTGAGACATGGAGTCAAAGGAGATCATTTTGGAGCTTTAAGATTTGACTGCCCTGCTGGATTTCGGACCTGCATGGGGCCTGTGGTCCCTTTGTTTTGTCCAATTTCTCCCATTTGTAACAGCTGTATTTACCTAATGCCTGTACCCCCATTGTGTCTGGAAAGTAACTAACTTGCTTTTGATTTTACAGGCTTATAGGCAGAAGGGACTTGCCTTTTCTAGGATAAGACTTCAGACTGTGGACTTTTGAGTTAATGCTGAAATGAGTTAAGGATTTGGGGGACTGTTCGGAAGGTATGATTGTTTTTGAAATGTGAGGACATGAGATTTGGGAGGGGACAGGGTGGGATTATATGGTTTGGCTTTGTGTCCCCACCCAAATCTCATCTTGAATTATACTCCCATAATTCCCACGTGTTGTGGGAGAAACCCGGTGGGAGATAATTGAATCACGGGGGCAGTTTCCCTCATACTGTTCTCATGGTAGTGAATAAGTCTCATGAGATCTGATGGTTTGATAAGGGGTTTCCAATTTCACTTCTCTCTCATTCTCTCTCTTGCCATCACCATGTAAGAAGTGTCTTTTTCTTTCCATTATGATGGTGAGGCCTCCCTAGCCACATGGAACTGCAAGTCCATTAAACCTCTTTCTTTTGTACATTGCCCAGTCTTGGATATGTCTTTACCAGCAGCACGAAAACAGACTAATACACTTGGAAACTTGCTTTGTAGGGTTAGGGAAATTCCTAGGGTGAGGGAGCTGCTTCCCCTCATACATTTCAGATTTGGAATTAGAGATAGAAATGTTCCTCACATTGCTTCACAGCAGCCACTTGAGGGGAGGTGAACTCAGTTTATATTTCAATCAGGCAGAGCAGAGCTGCAGTAGAACTCAGTCTGTCCTTTTGATGTCAATAGGACTTCTTCATGCCTCTAAAGAAAGATTGAAAGTTACCTGAGTTGCGAGTCTGGAGGGTGGGGCTGAGGTTCAGCCATATCTGTGAAGAGGTACTGCTAAGCAGAATAGTGAGTGGAGGAGCAGTGAGCCAGGCAGAGCTGTTGTGTCCCACAGGAGCTCAATAGAGGTCAAGAGTCCTGCAGCTTCTTTTTACTGGTCCCTACATAGTGGTCAGCAGAAAGAAGAATAGAAAATGCTGGTTCAGATTGTTTGACAAAAATAAATACATAACATTTTGTCTTACAAATAAGTGATACATGGGAAAATAAACCAAAATCTTATCAAGAACATTTGGGTGTATATAGCTTATGAATAATACAGTCGTTGCCACTTCTGTGGTTGAAAAGCTCGTTGCCATTAATATGTCAGTTGAGCTGCCAACTGTCCCAACAGAACACCAAAATAACCTGTTCATCAAGGAAGGCTGTTTATAACTTGTTACAGTAAGTGGGAGTGCCACCTTCAAAAAAGACTTAGTAATGTCTTAAAGGAGGAAAGCTGTGAATATTTATAGGGTTTGAGGTGTCAGTGGGTGAAGGCGAGTGTTTAGTACCTGAATTTGGGATTGGGTACAGTGTTTTGTTATAATGGTTTAGGGCAGTGGACAAATCAAGTTGCAGATTTTAGCAAAAGTGTTGAGTCACCAGTTTCCAGGTAAGTGATCTCTTACCCATTTGAGCCATCTATTGTCCTGAGATGAAGGTTGTCTACCCACACACATACCATTGTTCTAGAATAAGGCTGGTTAAGTGTACTTCTTTCAGATAAGAAGTATATCTGGATTTTGGGAAGTTCTTAAAGTAAACCATTTTTACTTTAAAAAATGGTTTTAATTTTACAGTAAAAAACCAGGTTATTTACTGGTTTACACACTTCTCTTTCTGGGAGGAATTTTCCAGAATAAATATTAATGTTAGGTTGATGAAGGCAATCTTGGTTGTTTGTCCTGAGAGTGAAGCAGTGAGGGTACTTTTAGTCCTCACTAGACTCACAAAAGTAACATCAAAAGCAGCTCCTAAAGAAAATAGGGTTTTCCTTCTACTCTCCAGTAAGCAACAGACAACATTTGAGTAATTGGTAACTGAGGTTAACATGGCCAGCCCTGATACAACATGTTAAAGGAAATAGAGTTTTAACACTTCTCTCCTTATCTTTATAATTTTACACTCCCCGACCTCTTGGACTTCCACTGGTGCTTCAGTTTTACCATTTTCCTTACTCTCAAATTCTTGGATACCCTCACCCAAGGTATTACTACAAGAAACTGAATAAAATTCAAAAAACCTTATTTGCTTTTACTAAAATGGGACCTCCTTGCAATCAGTGCACTTATTTGGTAGTTGCTGTACTGTTTTAATAACCATTTATCCTATTAAACAGAAAATATAACATGCTACATTCATATCTTTGGGGAGGATGAATTACTCAGAACCATACAGTATGCTTTCTAAAACTGCTTATTAACTGTGTAAATACTCCCTTCTACGTACATATATATATATATATATATATATATATATATATTTTTTTTTAATTAAGACAGATTCTCACTCTGTCACTCAGGCTGGAGTGAAATGGCGCAATCTTGGCTCACTGCAACCTCCACCTCCTGGGTTCAAACAATTCTCCTGCCTCAGCTTCCAGAGTAGCTGGGATTACAGGCGCCCTCCACCATGCCCAGCTAAATTTTGTATTTTTAGTAGAGAGAGGGTTTCACCATGTAACCAGGCTGGTCTCGAACTCCTGACCTCAGGTGTTCCACCTGCCTCGGCCTCCCAAAGTGCTGGGATTGCAGGCGTGAGCCACTGCCCCCGGCCCAATAATTTTTAAGTTTTGACTTGCTTCCTTTAGTTGCGGTAGCTTTAAATAAAATATTGAATTGGTGTTTTCAGACCAAGGTAGCTTGAATTAAATAACTGTAGCTCATCAATCAACTTTCTGTAGTTATTTAGTGTAACATAAGGAGAAAGCACTGAATTGGAAGTGAGGAAACCTTGGTTTTAGTCTTGATTCTGTCACTAAAGGAGTGTGGAACTCCATATATCACTTAATTACCATAACTTTTAAATTTCAGTTTATTCATCAACTGAAGAACTGACCTCTAAGACTAATGCCTGTTTCATCTTCTCTAATGGATGATTCTAAGTTGTACAGCATTTCCCACGTGAGCCGGTTAGATGTGAAAGTTCCACTTTTATTTTATTTTTTTTAAACACATATTTGCCAGTCATTGGTTGGTGCTAAGTCTGAAAGGCCATTTATCACATATTACTGGTTTATTATCGTTAACTCTGTACATCTGTTTAAAGTGCCTACAATAAGCATTTTACAGCAGTTCAAAGTGTGTTGAACATTCTGCAAAAATAAGAAGGTTTGTTTGCCAAAAGCACATTTGAGGAACTTACTGAGATAAAGAAGATTATTTGGTAACCAGGGAGGAACTGTTAATTAACTCTGTAGATTAGCTGAATCTCAGCTCCATCTCATGAAGATAACTTATCACAGAAAGATGCCATCGTCTAAAGTAGTGATAGTTGGGGGTCAAGGGAAAAGAGTTGATTAACTCCAAATGTTTCCTACTCTGACTCACAAGTCTGGCTCAGTAAGAATGTCATTGCATTTGGTTTAAAAGGCTTTTGCAAATTTGAGGTAATCAATATTTACATGGAAAAAGATAACCTCCCTTTTATATCATTAAAAATGATAATAGTAAATACAGTTTTTAAAATGTTCAAAATACTAAGCAAAATTAAGCTTTAGATCTTCTTTATTCTACCACAGCTGTCTGTTAGCCAGATTTCAGACCAGGAACAGAAAAAAAGTGAGAGCTTTATCTCTGGCTACTGATTTGCACTTCCAGGCCGTGTTTGTTTTTTTCTTATTATATTTCACCTGCCTCTGTGCTATCTTCAGAGCAAAATGATCAAGTAGAATTGAACTTCCCATGCCATCTAAGAAATATGAACTCATTCTGCCACATAGACATAAAGCCTACACATATACTGTGTGCCAGACTAATTTTTTAAAAAAATTACTTCCATGCCTTGGTTATCTAATGCTAGCTCTAGCACTTTCTGCTTCTTTACCTTCTCAAAGCTGCTACCCGGACAAGGGGAAGGTGAGAGTTCCTGTGCAAGGGAAGCCATGCTTGGTTGCTCCTGCAGTGAGTGGTACAACAAAGTAGCCCGGTGCTGGACCTTGATTCCTCTCTGCTCCTGGTAACCACGAATACATCCTGGCATTGTTACCAGTGGCAAATATCTGAGTCACACAGCACCAAATATGCTACCGGTGGAAAGTATCCTTCTCAGGCCAGGTCCCAAGGCGCAAGGCCACTCCGGTCAGCACAGTGCTCAGCAAGATAGCAGAAGCAGGAAGAGAGCTGGCTTGAAGACACCTACCCTGGCCGGAGGACCCGTATCCCAGAAGATCGAGAAAGAGGCAGTCCGGGTACTACGTGGCAGTCACGTCAGACTGGGACACTTCCTGTTTACAGAAGCCTATGAAACCTTTGTCCAGTCCTCACTTGGGGCTGACACTTTAGGCCTCAGTTTGCCTGCACCCGGGCGCTCTTTAAAACAGCATGTTGCTCCACACCGCCTGGTGGTGTTTGTTGGTGCGCTCTCTGGGTTCAAACCCATACAAAAACCTTACACTTGGCACCTGTATTCAGTTAATACTCTAATGTAACAGCTGTGGACCATCGGGCATTGTCTCTCCCTGGCCCTGTCTGCCGAATTATCTTATCGTTTTTAGAGAGGCAGTGTGATAATTGTTGAATCATCACTGATGATGGCCTGACATTCCTGGTGGGTGTGGGAAGAGCTCTCTCCTACCCCATTCATGCCTGTCTAACTACCTGAAGCAGCATAGCCCATTCTTGATGCTGATTCTGCCTTTTTTTGCATCAATAATATGCTTCAGGTAATTTTAGTAGTCATTTCCTTTTTCAATTGTTTCAACTATTTTGAACTTTCAAAAATTTCTCAAAACTTATAAGTCAATGACTTTCTTCCGTGTGTGCGTATGTGTGTGTTGTTTCCTTTCTTTTACTTGATTCTAGATTTTTGTGTTTGTGTTTTCTAAGTACAATTTGAGTACTTAAACATGCTTCTTCAAAAGTGTAAAGATGCATCTTAAAAAGAATGATACTCTTTCAGTGCTTCTCCATCGGCTTTCATTAATAACCTCGATCAACCTGTTTTCTTCTGAGTGAGCATAGTAAACTTTTAGTAATTGATTTTTTTTTTCTTTTTTGAAAGTCTCGCTCTTTTGTGCAGGCTGGAGTGCAGTGGCACAGTCTTGGTTCACTGCAGTCTCTATCTACCTCCTGAGCTCAAGTGTTTCTCCCACCTCAGCCTCCCAGGCAGCTGGGACTACAGGCACACACACTACCACGCCCAGCTAATTTTTTGTATTTTTTTTAATGTAAAGACAGGGTTTCACTGTGTTGTCCAGACTGGTCTCGAACTCCTGTACTCAAGTGATCCTCCCTCATCAGCCTCTCAAAGTGCTGGGACTACAGGTGTGAACCACTGTGCCTGGCCAATTGCAATTTATTTATAAATTATACTTATTGTTTATCACTTACATGTTTATTTGCATAATTCAATTAACATATTTTTCTTTTTGTAAATATTGCATAACTTGGATTAGTATAGAATGTCCCATAATTTTCACAATGTAATTAATAGAAATATACTTTTTTACCTAACAATATTTTTAATCCTATGTCATGTTTTTAAAAGCCAATTAAATTCCCTATGTGGCCAGGCATGGTGGCTCATGCCTATAATCCCAGCACTTTGGGGGTCCCAGATGGGAGGATTGCTTGACACCAGGAGTTCCAGACCAGCCTGAGCAATAACAAGATCTTGTCTCTACACTTTTTAAAAAATGTTTTAAGTGAGAGCTAAGTGTACACAATTGATTTCCATTGTCATTCCATATTATGTATGTATTGTTAAAATATAAATCTCTAAATGTCATAAACATGGTCAAAGATTTTACTTAGCTCATAAACTAATACGAGAAACAGTAAGATGTTAAAAATAATTAAAAACAGAATTCAAGAAATGGATATTAAAGGAGGACAGACAACTTTACCCCCAAAATATAGTTTCCTGGTATAACGAATACTTTATATTAAAGGGCCTTAGATCAACAGACACTGGAAAATACTCCCCGCCCCCAAGATACATGAAGACAGGGGGGACCCATCAAGGAGAACAATTGTTTTTCTTCCCCTTCCTGTTATCCCATTATCTATGGCAGAAAAGAAGACCAAGAAGGTAAGCATACCTGAACAGACTCTTTCATAAGATCGTTCTAATTCCAAAAACTATTTACAAGTAAATATCAGTTCCCTGATCCATTTGCTTTTCTTAGTAATCATTTATTGCCCCTCAAAAGAATTCTTCTCTCACCTCCAATTACCTGTTTTGCCAAGATGCAAGTCCTCATTCTTTTCTGTAACCTCCAGATGATATATAAGATTCTGAATCCTATTTGGGAGTGGGTAATCTTTCTGTCGTACTCCTCTGAGTATATGTTAATACATTTGTATGCTTTTTCTCTTCTTAATCTGCCTTTTGTGAGTTGATTTTTTTTCAAGGAACCCTCTGAAAAGATTTATGTAATCTGTCAGTCACAGTAAGGCTGAAAAGAATTTGCAACTAGATACAAAACTGATTAACACCTGAACAGCAGTAAGCTCTAACATTTGCAATTACTTCCTTTCCTGGATAAAAATAATTTTCATTACTATTGAACAAGAATCAGATGTGCTGCTCTCAATCAAGATACCTTTTCAAATATCAGTTTTTTAATCTCTATACTAATCAATAGTAAAAGGTAGTCTAATAAAGGGAACCATCCCTAGAAAATTAGAGAAATCCTCAGTCAGGTTTTTTGCCATAGTCGGTGCTAAGCACTACACTGAAAGAACACCTAGTAATTTATTTACCTATGTCCATGTCTTGGATATTTGTTCCTAAAAGTGTCAGCCGGGCATGGTGGCTCATGCCTGTAATCCTCCACTTTGGGAGGCTAAGGCGGGTGGATCACCTGAGGTCAGGAGTTCAAGACCAACCTGGCTGACATGGCAAAACCCTATCTCTACTAAAAATACAAAAATTAGCCAGGTGTGTTGGTGCGTGCCTGTAATCCCAGCTACTCAGGAGGCTGAGGCAGGAGTATCACTTGAACCAGGGAGACGGAGGTTGCAGCAGTGAGCCAAGATCACACCACTGCACTCCAGCCTGGGTGACAGAGCAAAACTCCGTCTCAGAAAAAAAAAAAAAAAAAAATGTCTACACATGTGTGGGCATAGAGGCAAGACAGTGTTAGAATTATTACACTCAGGAAACAAAGGAAGGGAGAAAGACTTAAGATTCAAGTTTTGACACCCAAAATAGTATGTTTGAGATCGTAGAAAGAAAAGAAAGGTTGAAAACAAGCAAGGTCCTTTAAGAGAGTAAAATAACTTTGTTAAAATTATTTTATCTATCCATTTAATATATCAAGAAAAGTTCTGGAAAACTTGATTGTTGAGTTTCATCCAAGGGGAAAAAAAAAGTGGAGAAAAATCCACATCTTCTACAGGCCTGAGGGTTAGTGGATGACTGGAGCCAATGCTGAGAAGTAAGGAAACCATGAATGTGACCAGATCCCATTTCTTTGGACTGAACTCCTCAAGTGGGGGATGAATTTCTTTCATTTTGGGGAGTGCCAAGACCTCAGGAGCTTCTGCCCAAGTTTTCTTCATGTGTCATGGCCAATGCAGTAAGACAGAACACGCAAACTTCCCTAAGGACAACCATATAGAAAACAAGTAAGAACACAGCGTATTTGGGCAAAGGGAGGAGCTAGACCTTTTAATTCACTGCTGCCTTGTAATTTTTGTGGACAGTGATAGAATATAGAAGTTCTCACATGCATTTGCAAGGCACCGCTATGGCATGGTACAGGCAAGGTTCTCTATAGTTGTACCTAGGCTTGGAGCTGATGGAACTCACGCCCGCATCTCAGCAGGCTCCACAAATAGGGAGAGCCAAGGTATGGCCAGTTTATCAAGGAGGGCTGCCAGTACCCTAGCCATACTGAGAAAGGACAGACTGTTGGCCAGCCACAGATTGCAGCAAAAGCCATCAGCAGATGGCATCTAGGGTGGGAGGCCATAACCACTCACACAGCAGCAGCCAATACTTTAGAGGGAAGGCCAGGTCAGCTGGGCTTCAGAGAAACGTGGGGATAGAGCTGGAGCCTGAGGAGGGGAGGGATAAAGAGAGGGAAGACACTGCTGGTGTCAGAGATATCACTCTCTCCCAAAGCCTCAAGCCTTTCAAGGCCACTAAACCCCTCCTTCATACATCTAGATCTCACCCAGGAGATAAGCAGGAGACCAAAGAAAAACTCCAAATTTTATCCAAATTTGCTGAACATCTACCTTAAAGGACTTTAAATATGAATAGATAAATTTTACTGGATTAGAGGGCCTTCTCCCCCTTCCTCTCT
The DNA here is from genome assembly GCF_009764315.1 of Trachypithecus francoisi. Taxonomy (NCBI): domain Eukaryota; kingdom Metazoa; phylum Chordata; class Mammalia; order Primates; family Cercopithecidae; genus Trachypithecus; species Trachypithecus francoisi. The sequence continues at coordinate 103,766,524 of NW_022681458.1, forward strand.
TCTAACTCAGAAGGGTTGAAGCAGAGGATGAAACCAGGTACCTATGGGAATTAGTCAGCATTTCTTTATGTAAGTAGTTGTACTTGAGTAAATATGCAATACTGTTTACCAGTCTATTCTGTTTTACTCAGTTACTTGAATTACTTTTTCTCTTTAAAAACAACAAAAGGAAGGAAGGAAGGAAGGAAGGAAGGAAGGAGGGAGGGAGGGAGGGAAGGAGGGAAAGAAGGAAGGAGGAAGGAAAAAGAAATGAAGGAAAGAAAAATAAGAAAGAAGGGAGGAGAGGAAGGAAAGAAAAAAGGAAAGAAAGAAACAGAAAGGCAGAGAGGGAAAGAAGAAAAAGTCTGGAGATGTTTATTTAGTTGGAGCTGTGTATGTGTGGTGGGGCATTCTATTTGTTTGCAAATGTTTGCATATATGTCCTGCTCTTTCAAACTAAGTAATATACGTGTCCTCTTCACAATAGAGTGTAGGGTAAGTTTGGAATCATTTTAGAGTTCCCTGTGAAGTCAGAGAAGTAGGAGGGGATGACACTGTGCTTTATGCTTCTTGTCTGGGATTCCTAAAGGAGGCATATACGCAGAAGCACTGAACGACTGTGAGGGAACAGTAGGCAGAACCCAGACTCACTGGCAGAGCTGGAGACTGCCTTCCGAAAGCCCACAGCTTTTGAGGCCTCAAGTGTAACGCTGAGGTTATTGAGGGAAAGAATTACTTAGCTGGTTGTGGTTTCATTAGGCAAATGTATTATTTTAAGAAAACACACACACACACACACACACACACACACACACACGGCAGCAGGCAAGCAAACAAAACAAAACTCTAGTGTGGATGAAGAGTAGGGCCAAGAGCGAGAAAACTATTTCCCTATGGGTGGAGCATGTCCCCAGGGAGCCCCCTCTTGCTATGCATAGGTACCACCTCTGCTGGGCAGAGACAGGGTAAGCATGTCAAGGATGACAGCACTGGAGTGTTGGGGGCACAGACTACCAGAAACAGCAAACAACCTAGAAACAGAGGGAAGGAAGGAGCACAAGGGCAATTTGAAACCTGGGAGAAAATGCTCACCAGAGGAGGACAGAACTGTAGACCTTAATAGAATGAGAAATCAATCACTGTATTATCCAGAAGCTAATCACAGAAATGATTACATTAATAATAGGCAAGCAGGTAGCTCTAAGTCAGAAAGTTTAAAAAATAAAGAATAATGCTTTTTAAAAAAAATATCCAAACGTCACTGTGGTTGTAATCATTAAATGTATGTACATTACTATGACTTATTAAGGTAGAGGAATTAAAACCTAAATTCCAGTTCAGCTGCTTATGTCATTATATCCAACACTGCACATGTGATAACTTTTGCAAACTTGAAAATGTAGTGAGGGAACCCAAACCTATTGTTTCACTATCTGCTGAATATTTTAATTTGAAGTATGTGGAATTTTTTGTATTGTAAAGCATAATGGTGTGTGAGAACCACTGAGCACAAACTAAACAAAAAAAGAGAAACAATATAACTGAGAGAGAACCATATTCGTACTAAACAATACGAAAGTCCAGCATATACCTTAGGACGAAGACAATGCTAACGAAGGAGAAAGAGAAAAAAAGAGAGAAGAGATGATTTAGCCATTAGAACAAAGCATTATATAGCTAAATATTAACATTTGATTTCCTGAAGATAAGGAGCTCATGGTTATTTTGAAAATTAATTCTTCAGCACTTTACTTTCTATGATGCCTCCAAATGCTGTTTCTTTACATTGCAAAACTATATAAACAAAAAATTCCCCTTTCAACTGCTGCCAATGGCTGATAAGAATGGGATTTTTCTTTCCATGAGGTAAACCTTCTTATATTAGGACACTACTTTGTGAAAATTGAGTCATAATTTGTCTTACTTTGGTAAAATACAGATAAGATCAAATTTACCAGTTTAATCTTTTATTTTTATTTTCTTAGACAGGATCTAGCTCTGTTGCCCAGGCTGGAGAGCAGTGATGCTATCAAAGCCTCACTGCAACCTCCACCTCCTTGGCTCAAGTGATCCTCCCACCTCAGCCTCCTAAATAGCTGGGACTACAGGTGTGCACCACCATGTCTGGCTAATTTTGTTTATTTTTTATAGAGGCAAAGTCTCATTATGTTGTTCAGGTTGGTCTCAAACTCCTGGGCTCAAGCAATTCTCCTGCCTAGGTCTTTCAAAGTACTGAGACTACAGACATGAACCATTGTGACTAGCCATTTTAATTATTTTAAAGTGTATATTTCAGTGGCATCAAGTACATTTACAACGTTGTGCAGCCATCTTTACTATCTAGTTCCAGAACCTGTTCATCAATGCAAATAGAAAACCCACATGCATTAAGCAATTACTTCTCCTTCCCCACTCCTTCCAGCCCCTGGCAACTGCTAATCTACTTTCTGTCTTTAAGGATTTGCCTATTCCAGTTACTTCATATAAATGGAATCATATAATATATAGTCTTTTATGTCTGGCTTCTTTTCCTTAGTATAATGTTTTCAAAGTGCATGCATGTTGAAGCATGTGTCAGTTCTCCATTCCTTTTTATGGCTGAGTAGTATTCCAAGGTATGGATATGAATATTTTGTTATTCATTGATAGACATTTGAATCATTTCCACCTTTTGGCTATTGTTAATAGAGATGTTATTAATATGTGTGTACAAGTGTTTTGTACAAGTGAGTATCAGTTTTAAATTTTCTTGGGTACATACCTAGAATTATTATTGCTGGGTCATATAATAATTTTAGGTTTAACTTAATGAGAAACTACCAAGCAGTTTTCCACACATGCTGAATGTTTTACATTCCTACCACCAGTTCATGAGGTTTCCACTTTCTCCATATCCTCTTCAACACTTGTTTTCTGTTTTAAGGGTTTTTTGTTTGTTTTTGTTTTTGTCGAGTATGACCATCTTGCTGAATATAAAGGTATCCCAACTTATGGTTTTGATTTGCATCTTCCTAACAACTAGTGATGTTGAAAATCTTTTCACATGCTTGATAGCCATGTATATATTATTTTTGGAGAAGTACCTATTCAAGTGTTTTGCCTATTTAAAAAATCGAGTTGCTTATATTTTTGTTGTTGAGCCATAACATTTTGAACACGAGAGTCGGTTAGAAATTATCTTGAAAAGCACTTTAGTCTTGCAAAAGAGGCAACTAAGATGATGGGAAGTAAGTGGCATGACCAAATCCACCCTGTTATTACGGAGCCTGGAATTCAGATGTAGATGTCCTGTCCTCCAGGTGCTCCAGCTGTCCGTATACCACAATATTTTATGTACTACATCGTAAAACCAACATAGGTTTTTGAAAATAGTTGACTAGAACAGAAAGATGATCTGTAAGACTGAAAGAATGATGATCACCTGGGCAATTTTAAACACATATTTTCACTTAGAAACAAGATTTAGGACTTAATAAAGGAGTTAAAGGAAGATGTGTATACAACATCAAGACCTATGAAATGTGGAAATATGTAGCTTGAGTATTATTTTGTAATTAAGGCAATTAATAAAGAAAATGCTAATTATAAATGAATTTCAATAATTCCAGCCTAAATCTGGCATTTAAAATATCTATCAAACAAAATTAAAGAGGAAGATTTAAGTATACTATAAAATAATTAATATAAAATATTACTAAACAATTAGTTTGCTCGTTACCTGTAATGTTTTCAAGTCTTTTTGTTTACTTTATTATTACTATTATTTTTAAATTTCAAGTAGTTGTAAAGCATGAAAGGGCATAAGAAGAAATTAAAAGCTTAAAAAATGTTTACAAAATGGTTGATAGCTCTCCAGAGACCAGACTGCTTTTGGCAAGGTATTAACTGGAGTGCAAGGAGGCTGCCAGGCTTGCCCTGCTTAGGGCTCTAAAACCAACCTTTGCTGTTCTGTATCAATCAGAGTATGGAGGGAGCATCAGAAACAATGAGGCCAAAGGTCTAAAGCCACTGAGATGGGAGATAAAAGATGGAGATAATCAGATGCTTAGATGGTCCAGGAACCAAAGTATGGATTTAGAATGAAAGCATTTGGCTATTTCAGATACAGCAAACAGAACAGAGCATAACCTTCAGCTGGGGAGAGAATGCGCAGGGCCCAAATTTTCTCAGAGGTCAGGCATTATAAACGAAGGATCATTGATAAAAACACAGACAGGAGTAAATTGCCTTAGTGCTTTGTGACCGGAGAGGCATATTTGCTCTGCTATTCTTTCCTGTATAAGGAAGAATAGACTTTAGCTCAGCTACCAAAAAGCACTGTAACATTTTTTCCCAGAGTCTCCTTTCATTCTTGTATAGTTTTAACATAATCAAAATTTATTCTTTCCTTTATATGGGAAAGTCTTAATAATTATCAGCAGTTTTTCTTCACTTTCGACTTTTAAAATAATTTGAACAGTTTAAATAGAATTGGGCGACTATTCCAATATTCCTATGCGACGTCTTACCTTTGGTGGACAGGGGTATAGTGGAGCAGCAAGAGAAGCTAGGACTATTACACATGAACTGAAATGCATTTAGAATCATATTTCTTCTGTTTAGATAGTTAATTTGCCTTGAAGACAAATAAGTAAACTGTGTAGGAGCTCAATTTCCCATTGGGATCTTATAAATTTCTCCTTACAGATAATGCAAACCATTAGTTTAAAACAATGGGCTATACCTCCTAAATGCAAAATATGTTTCCACTTGATATCTGGCAATAAGAAAACAAAACCATGCATTTGTTGTAGAAATTAAAATATAGACACATTTATTTGCTATGGAGAATGGTATAATTCATTCTTAAGGTTTTCTATGCTACCTTTGCAGGCATTCTTTTACTTTTGGTTTTAAGTAGTTGTCTTATATCCAATTTATAGTGCCAACTCTAATTCACAGATATTATGTACAAATCTCCCTGCCACTTCTCTATTTGCCAGCTAAAATTTAGTGCAGAAGACAGGTATATGGAATATGAAATTCTAGGAGTAAAGTTTATGTGATGAGTCAGTCTTTGCTCCTCAAAACATAATGTGGCAGATAGAGAGCATGTTGCACACTCAAATCCCATCTGCATGTATTCCTTGCTAATATAAACCAATTTGTTCTGATACTCAGCTTTCAAACAAGATGACCTTTTCTCCAGCTCAGGGATAAATACTGATCTTCCTGAAATTCCAGTACTCCAGTAGGAATTTCTGAGATGAGAGAAATGTTCAATTTCTACACTGTCCAATGTAGTAGCCATTAGCTTTATGGACCTCTTGAGTATTTGAAACGTGGCTAATGAGACTGAGAAACTGAATTTTAAATTACATTTAATTTTCATTCATATGAATTTAAATGTAAACACATGCATGTGACTGCTAGCTATCATACTGGGTAGCACTGTGCAACTAAACATGGTGATTCCATGCCAACAATTACATTGGCATCAAACATTAGACAAAATTTTGGCTGATGGATGGGAAAAGAGTGTTGCTGGAATACAAAATAGTCTCAGTCTTGACTACGCTCTACCTTCCATTGTTGCCTGGAACTCTGGCACCAATCTTGCTGCACCATGGATAGTAACAACATAGCAGAGCAAGGCTGCTCCAGAGTAAGTTGTTTTACTAAATTTCACAGCTAAGAAATGAGAACTAGCATCTACTACTATTAAAATTAACTTTTCAAACCATAGGTCTTAAATGTCTGCTATTAGTTGCAAATGTGAGAATTTAGAAAGTTGCTTAACAATGGGTGCGATTGGTTTTGCTTTAGTGTCTTCTTGCCTTCAGAGATAGTCCTGTTGTTTTCCCTTGTCTTTCATGGAGTGGGAGGGGAGGGGACGACTTTTGAACAGCAGCACAGGCTCTTTGGTTTAGACCTGAAGTTTGTGAAATTCTAGAAAGGTCTGTTGAGGCAGACTATGCATCTTCTTTACTGAAAGCATTTAAACATAGATTTGATCATTACATGTCTGCAAAATGGTGTGTTCACATGATGTTCTGCACAAAGATAAAGCAATAGACTAAAAAATGGTTCGTTATTCCAACTTTTATGATTTTATAATTTAGCTTTGCCATTATTATAAGCTTAAGATAACCAACATATTTAGATGACATTGGAATTTAAATATTTTAACCTAGCTGGTTTACCCCTGAGAAACTTCCCTAACTTTGCTCACCAAAAAATATTCCATAGTAAAAATTTGCGATTGACTCAAGTAAGGGTACTTGGAATGGGAACTGTTACCATATAATGAAACTATTTCTGGATAACCACTGTGAACCACTAAGAACGTGGATAAACATCTATCCCCTTAATAAAGTTATTGTGACATCTTGTAACTATAATTAAGGGGGCCCCTGCTTCAAGCACCTACACTTACTCCTGCATATATTATATATGTGATATATAGTTATCATATATATTATATATTATATGATATCATATATTATATATTATAGGACATCATATATTATATGTTATAGGATATCATATTCTATATTATATATCATATATATGATATTTATCCTATATTATATGTTACATGATAAATATATATCACATATTATATATAATATATAATTTAAAAGAGTAATAATGATAACAGATACATCTATTAAACTTTTATTTTGTGCTAGGCACCAAACTTAATTTTCTCATTAATTTCTTATAGCAGTCTGATGAAGTGGGCACTAATATTATCCCTATTTCACAAATAAAGAAACTGAAGGTTAAAAAGCTAACCAGTTCATTTTAAATCAGGAATAATAGTTTAACATTTGGGGTGATTGGCCTGAGCTTGTTTGTTTCCCTTCTCTTAGCGATGACAGTCCTGTTCTGCTGTCCAAAGGTTGAAAACAGTAGTTTCCTTTTTTCCTGTGGGCTGTGGGGGGGGGGGGAGGGGGAGATCCCAAATTAGAATAGAAGCTTTCAATGTCGGTGGGAAATTTTGCCTCATTTACCATTTATAGCCAAGAGGAGGCTACACTATTCTCAAGAGAAACTGGCTTTGCAATGAAACACGGCCAATACGACTAAAGATAACTTCACAAAGATCTCTGTGCTCTAGAATGGCATGAAAGCTGTAGAATAACTCCTGTGCCCTAAAACATGTCACACAACTCATTAAAAAGTGGTTGAACGTGGATGAATAAAGGGGCATTTTAACCAATCAATAAACTGACCCCCAACTGACTTCTTATCAAATGTACCATAAAGTCTTCATCACTCAGAATTTATACAAGGCCCTAGGGTAAAAATACAAGAGATACAAAATTCATAAATTCATAATTGAAATTGATAAATTAACAAATTCATCTCAATGTGGTTAATAAGTAGGTTTACATGTTACAATTCTCCAGTATTTTATGAAGGTTCCTTCTTTTTTTTTTTTTTTGAGACGACGGAGTCTCGCTCTGCCACCCAGGCTGGAGTGCAGTGGCCGGATCTCAGCTCACTGCAAGCTCCACCTCCCGGGTTTACGCCATTCTCCTGCCTCAGCCTCCCGAGTAGCTGGGACTACAGGCGCCTGCCTCGTCGCCCGGCTAGTTTTTTTTTGTATTTTTAAGTAGAGACAGGGTTTCACCGTATTAGCCAGGATGGTCTCGATCTCCTGACCTCGTGATCCGCCCGTCTCGGCCTCCCAAAGTGCTGGGATTACAGGCTTGAGCCACCGTGCCCGGCCCTGAAGGTTCCTTCTAACTGAAAGGAATGTTTATAGTACCTGGAAGATATAACTTGTGATGAAAATAGTTTGAGATAAGAAGACTTTCAAGGAACCTTACAATCACCAACCACTTTTGTTTTATTGACATCAGTGTCACTGACCAAATACTCTTTTTTTTTTTTTTTTTTGAGACAAGAGTTTCACTCTTGTCGCCCAGGCTGGAGTGCAATGGTGCAATCTCAGCTCACTGCAACCTCCACCTCCTGGGTTCAAGTGATTCTCCAGCCTCAGCCTTCCGAGTAGCTGGGATTACAGGTGCTCGCCACCATGCCTGGCTAATTTTCATATTTTTAGTAGAGACGGGGTTTCACCATGTTGGTCAGACTGATCTCGAACTCGACCTCAGGTGATCCACCCACCTTGGCCTCCCAAAGTGCTGGGATTATAGGCATGAACCACTGTGCCCAGCCACCAAATACTCTTAATGAACAATTTTTCTTACAATCAAACACTTGGCTCAAACTACATATATATATATAATTTTTACTGGGATTTCAACTACTGGACATTTTCTGTTAATCCAAGCTCACAATGAACTATCTCTCCATAACCTCTCAGGTGTGCAGACAGACAGGTATGACTGTCAAAAAATGCCTACCTCCTGTTTATCACAAACCTTTTCAGCCTGCCTTTCACTGAGGAATATATAAGACTGTGTGCAGGACACTTCTTAAGTAGCTTTCATTTTTATCATGGTAGATTCACATTTAGGTGATTAAAATATTTGGCATGGAATTTATATTTTTCCAACTTGAAATGTATGGAAAATATATATTACTTTTTATGTTAACTAGAGGCTTTATAATTATGTGTCAGGCTTTGTTTTAAAAAAATAGTCATTCAATCAAATGAGTATGCACCTGCTGTGTGAATTAAGCTTACATTGGAAGGCATATAGAAGTGGCAGAGCAGAAATAAATGAAAAAATAAAACCTTTGACTTTTCTCACTTTATAACAAAAGATTTCCACTGTATTCTAGAGCCAAAGACAGCTGCTTCAAGTGCTCAATAGAAGGAAACATCAGAAGGGTAGGTGTAGTTTTTTTAATTGAGCTTCACTAAAAACATGGATAAACATCTCTCCCCTTAATAAAGTTATCGTGACATCTTGTAACTATAAATGATGGGGCCCCTGCTTCAAGTACCTACACTTACTTCTGCAAAATGACTCTTTAAGCTGTGTTCACATTTGGCCTCTAACTCCAGTGAGAATGAAACAGAAGGAAATAGAGCTATAATACCATCTGAGTGATTTAGAACAGACATAAGGAAAGGTACTACTCCCTGAAAGTTTATACACTCATAGATAAGGGATTATGTAACCAGGGTGATATACATCTGGTCCTGCCCAGAAGCTGAGTAATGTAGTACTTCATGTTTCTGGTCACTAAATGAATGAATTGGAAACAAAAATTATTGTTGTGTACTGGTGGTTTTAGGGAAAGGGGACAAACATATTATTTCAAATTGATACATAAGTACTACATTTAAGAGTCTTAATTCCCTAAAGCAACTATGAATGAGCTTCAGGAAAACTATGAACACCTTGAAATTAAGTATACACAATTTCATATAGGTACATACATATGCTTTTATAGAAGAAGAAGACTTGTAGCTTTCATTAGATTCTCTGTATAGTCTATAGTCAAACACACAAAATGATTTAATATTACTTGTACTGTTGATGAAAAGAGTCAAGCTCTGTAAAATAATTTAGGAGATTTATTCTGGGCCAAATAAGAGTGACCATGGCCCGTGACACAACCTTCAGGAGGTGCTGAAAGCATGTTCCCAAGGTGGTCGGGGTACAGCTTGGTTTTATACATTTTAGGAAGGTATGAGATATCAATCAAATACATTTTAAAAATACATTGGTTTGGTTCAGAAAGGCAGGACAACTCAAAGCCAGGGTTTCCAGGCTATAGGTAAATTTAAACATTTTCTGATTGACAATTGGTTGAATTGATCTGAACACCTGGGATCAAGAGAAAGGAAACTGGCCTGACATGGTGGCTCATGCCCGTAATCCCAGCACTTTGGGAGGCCGAGGGAGGCGCATCACCTGAGGTCAGGAGTTTGAGACCAGCCTGGCCAATATGGTGAAACTGCGCATCTACTAAAAATACAAAAAATTAGCCGGGCATGGTGGTGGGTGCCTGTAATCCCAGCTACTCAGGAGGCTGAGGTGGGAGAATCCCTTGAACTCAGGAGGCGGAGGTTGCAGTGAGCCGAGATCGTGCCACTGCACTCCAGCCTGGGCAACAGAGTGAGACTCCATCTGAAAAAAGATAATAATAATAATAATAATAGAAAGGAAATGTTCAGGTTAGGATAAAGGATTGTGGAGACCAAGTTTTATTGTGCAGTAGCTCTCAGTTAGCAGACTTCAGAGAGAGAGAAGGTTGTAAAATGTTTCTTATTGGACCTAAAAGGGTGCCTGGCCCCTAGCTGATTATCTTCTGGATCTGGAAAGGAAGGATGGAAAACAAAGGGAGGGGAAAGGGTATTCTCTGTAGAATGTGGATATTTCCCACAAGACTTTGCAGAGCAATTTCAAGGTATGTCAAGGGAATATATTTTGGGTTAAATATTTTGATTATTTCCTTGTCTCATAATGTTATGCCAGAGTCAGACTGGAAAGTAAGTCACAATATATAGGGTTAAATAAAACCCATCTGATGGGAATTTATGGTTTGTAGGGCATGACTCCCTGGACCCCTTAGACAGGAATTTTTGTAAGATAAAAAATCAGAGTTTAGTCCTCAGTAGATACCTTTGAAATTAGGGAAAGGATAATTCACATAGATTCAAATGGTGATGTTTTCAATGTGTTGTAAACTATGAATAAAAAAACAGAATTCTCCTGCAGTTTCTGACTCTTGTGTTCCAATTTACAATTCCTTCCAAGCATATTCCCTATACTATTGAAGGAATTCTGATTTGAAAAATGATTTTATAAATATAATACGATCATACTTCTCACTGCCTATGGCCCTGACCTCCCTCTGGCCACTTCTTGTCTCCCTCATGCTCTCTGTCCCAGGCCTATTGATCACCTGCACTTTCCAGTGTGTTTTGCACTCTTTCTGTCCTCTTACCCATTGTAGACATAGCTTCTTCTCTCTGAAACAGTATATCCACCTTTTGCCTTCAACAGATTAACCCTAATTGTCTTTAAGGATTCCTCTCTGGTGAACTTCAACCAGGACCCTGGGCAAATCTGTATCAATACACATGTCAAGTTGCATTAAAATAATGTTTTATTTTCTTCCGTTTCTGAATTGCAGACTTTCTTGAGATCATACATGTTTAGTACTTTATTTACCTTGATAAGCCTGCAGCCTCATACCACATCTGGCATTTAATGGGTCAACAGAACTAGTGACCCAGCATGGGGCCCTGAGCTAGATCTGTCTGCTTGGGAAGGTTGATTGAAGGTTGATTATTTTGGAAAACAAACGAGTGGTAATGACCAAAAAAGTTGACAGTTCTTCTTTTTCAGGGTGTATGTATTTTAGACAAAAAATGCTACATAGGCTAAAGAAATTAACAACTACTTTTAGAACTAATTTCATGGAGAAAGAAGCAATGTAGAAAATCTCTGGTACTAAGGAAACTTTCCTGAAACCACTGAAGAGACTCACTTCATGTCACATAGTTGATGCCTTAAGAGACCGACTGTTACCCAGTGTAATCACTACATGATAGAGCTGAATTTCTGCCCCATCCTAACTCTGCTTATCCTTAAATATCAGGATGCCTGCTCTAAGAAATTCTTTTTGTAATCAAAGCAGTTGAGACTGGTTAAAACCAAGATAGCTGACCAAATGACTTTTAAAAGACCTCAAGCTTCATTATAATCTCATTTCCTTGCTAAATGGGACTCCCACCAGCACCACGACAGTTAGCAATTGCCATGACAATGCCTGGAAGAAGTCATAAAAGGAACAAAAGGAAGTTGGTACTACTGGTTCTGGGAAGTTCACTGCCCTTGCCCAAAAAAGACAGGGATTACTCCCCTCGCTTTTAATGTTCAACCCCTTTATTAGAAAAAAAATTGTGTATTTTAAACCACTCATCCCTCACTCGTCAAGAAGTTGATTTGTAAGCCGTGTTCCTGCTCCTCAATTCTATGACCATTGAATAAAGCCTTCACTGCTTTACACTCATATTCAGTTTTATGTCATGGCTTCATGACAACAAACAGGGAAAGACTCCATTTTTATGGGTACTGGCTTTGTCAGTAACAAAACTAGTGACCCAGAATGGGGCCCTGGACTAGATGACCAATCTATCTGCTTGGGAATCACCCTTACCCACCCTTGAGAGTCGACAACTGGCACCTGACAGCATCAGTTGGTAATGGACACACATTTGTCCTGACTTTCCATGCAGGGATCAGCTCTGGGGAAGGTAACATATCATTGTTGTAAGATCATAAGCAGGCAGGCAAAGGTTATATAGCTGTATTGGGAAGGGCCCCCTAAGCTAAGCACAGTGGGGATGCTCGCCCAAAATCAGGGTTGTGCACAGGGATGCCCTGCATGAGGCCATGGTCCCATCCTCAGTAGAGGGCCCTGTGGGAGTTCTCTAAAGTGTGAGAGGAACCAGAGCATTTGAGGAGGATGATACAGAGACTGAGAGGTGAAGGAACCACTTTTGAGGGATTAGAAGAAATCTCCGTTCTGAGGCTGAAGTGCCTAGGGGAGAACCTCCGACACAGGGTGCCAGGGACACCCGGCTGGCTTTCAGTAAGACACCAGAGACAGCTGGGCACAATGCTCAATACTGGCTTTGTGCACAATAAGGAAAATCTAGAGTTCAGATGGTTAACCTGCAACTTTAGGGTTAAGTAGAGTCTTCTAAAGCTCTCTGTTTTCCTCTCTTTTCTCCTCTGCTTTGAATCTGGTGTTACTAAGTTGCTGGGGCTGAGATAAGACTCATTATTTACAGTCTAACTGAAATGGAAACATTAGAAACTCATTTGAAACTGAAAAAAAAACAAAAAAGTAAAAGAGAGTTTTTAAAATAAACTGCCATAGAAAATACTTTACCCAAATTTTGATTCACAGCCTTCCTTGGATTATGTACTGGGGAAACAAAGTTTAGCTAGGGGAATAGGTTCCAATTTTGTTTAAAAAATTAGATTCATAGAAAAATAAATAAATAAAAAATTAAAAAAATAAAATAAAATAAAAAATAAAAAATTATAAAATTAAAAAAATAAAAATTAAAAATAATAAAAAATAAAAATAAATAAAAAGTACCCTAGACCTTAAAGTATAATAAAAATAAATAGATTCAGCTATATTTTACAAAATGGGTAATTTATATTACTATCTCATGGCTAAAATTTCAAGGTAAAAGCCATTGGATCTTGTGTGTGTGTGTGTGTGTGTGTATACATACTTAAATGTGTTTATATGTATACATTTGTACTATGCTATGTGGTATGTCTAGCATGCTACCAAATGGCTTCTAAGTAAATGAATACTCATAAATTTTAAAAGTCCAAATATTCTTTAAGTTTACATGAATTTAGTAATTTTTGATTTAAAAAAACGTGTAGTTTTTAAATAAATTGAAATTAAAAAGCCTTGAAAATTATTAGAATACATTCTTATCTGAGTTTACTGATTAAGATGTCAAGGTTTGGCACAAATGCTGTAAGACTACAAACACAGCCAAAAATAATCTTTTGTAATTTTTTGACAGATAAGACTAACTTAATATTGTAGGTTCAATAAAAACAGCAAATTCTTGTTTGTTAGTGGCAAAATGCCTATGTGTTTAACTTTAAGTTTCATTCTTAGGTAAACACCTGATATTCACAGGCTATAAAAATAGTTAATAAAAAATTAAATTTAAATGATAAGTAGCTTTCTCTAATATATGCATTTTCATAAGTAATCTAGATAAACTCTTAAAAATGAAAGAATTGGCCGGGTGCGGTGGCTCAAGCCTGTAATCCCAGCACTTTGGGAGGCCGAGACAGGCGGATCACAAGGTCAGGAGATCGAGACCATCCTGGCTAACCCGGTGAAACCCCGTCTCTACTAAAAAATACAAAAAATTAGCCGGGCGAGGTGGCGGGCACCTGTAGTCCCAGCTACTCGGGAGGCTGAGGCAGGAAAATGGTGTAAACCCAGTAGGCGGAGCTTGCAGTGAGCTAAGATCCGGCCACTGCGCTCCAGCCTGGGCAACAGAGTGAGACTTCGTCTCAAAAAAAAAAAAAAAAAAAAAAAAGAAATAATTAAATACATATAAAAGGCATAAATACTTGTAGGTAAACTTTTTGTGTAATTTAAAATCTTAAAATTATTCAATTCAATACTAAATGCTTGCTAGATATCTGGGTCATTTCCAATGAAAAGGGATTATAATATGAAAAAACATGTTTCTAAGACTTGTGGAAGGGTTTCACCTATAAAATGCTGACATCTAAAAAACCATTCAGGATTTCTTACTTCTCAGGTTTTTACTAAAATGTGAGGCAACTAAGAAAAAGAATTTTAATTAATATACAATTCTGTAAGTTGTTGGGTATTTTTGTTGACCAGAGATAGAGTTTAACTGCTGAGACCAGCTTGGTGGGGGAGATCCTAACCCAGTGGTGTTAGAGGAATTAAAGACACAGACAGAAATATAGAGGTGTGAAGTGGGAAATCAGGGGTCTTCCAGCCTTCAGAGCTGACAGCCCCAAACAGAGATTTACCCACATATTTATTAACAGTAAACCAGTCATTAGTATTGTTTCTATAGATATATGATTAACTAAAAGTATCCCTTATGGGAAACGAGGGGATGGGCCGAATTAAAGGAATAGGTTGGGCTAGTTAACTGCAGCAGGAGCATGTCCCTAAGGCACAGATCGCTCATGCTATTGTTTGTGGCCTAAGAATGCCTTTAAGCAGTTTTCCGCCCTGGGAAGGCCAGGTGTTCCTTATCCTCATTCCCGTAAACCCAAACCTTCCAGCTTGGGCGTTAGGGCCATTATGAGCAAGTTACAGAGCTGCAGAGATTTTGTTTATGGCCAGTTTTGGGGCCAATTTATGGCCAGATGTTGAGGGGCCTGCTCCCAACATTTAACTATAGAAAAGCTGAGGTGGCAGAATTCTGAAATAGCAGCAAAAGGTTTATGTTTATGTCCATATTAAACATATGGGCCATAGATGACCAGCCCATCTATTTACAATATGCAGGATCTGAGGTTTTCCATATGCATCTGTACTGCCATCCCTCAACTTCAGATTTATCCCCATCAGCACACTCATTTCTTTCCTGGATCTGCCTTGGCCATAAAAGACACAACTCTTCTGGGTTCCCATCATATAAATCTAGGCATTATCTCCTAGTGTCTCTGGGTCTCTTCACAGTATTTTTTTTTCTTAAACTTTTTTTTTTTGAAGGTGTCTTGCTCTGTCACCCAGGCTGGAGTGCAGTGGCATGATCTTGGCTCACTATAACCTTCATCTCCAGGGTTCAAGCCATCCTCCTACCTCAGTCTCCCAAGTAGCTGGGAATATAGGCACAAGACACCATGCTAATTTTTGTATTTTTTTGTAGAGACAGAGTTTTGCCTTGTTGTCCAGGTTGGTCTTGAACTTCTGGGCTCAAGCAATCTGCCCACCTCAGACTGGTGCTGTTATTATAGGTGTGAGCCTCTGGGCCCAGCCTCTTCCCAGTCTCTTACTCCAGAGCACACTAGGGGCCTGTCTCTTCAGTGAAGGAGGCTTCCACTGGTGGTGTTGAGAGCATCTTGGGCATTGACTCAGGTGCAGGGGTCACTCTCTTCTCCCTGATAGAGCTGGCAAAGGGGAGACAGTTCACTCTCTGATGGCTGTTTACAGCTGTACCATGGGTACCAGGGTTCACCTGAGACCAGGGTGGGGACTGGCAGAGAAGTACTCATAGCTCCATAAGAGGCACTAAAATCAAGGTCCCGGGGTTCAACTTGGGAGATGTGGTAACTGAGGAGACCATGATCCCTGACTTTCTGGATGACATGGGTCAACATCTTATGCTGCTTCATATGGACTCCTATGTACAGAACATGGAAAATAATACCCGTGTGGGCACTGACAAACTGTTCTGAGAGCTTAACAATCCTAAAATCAACATGTAACTTGTGATCTTGGCAGATGGGGCAGGGATTCCCAGCAACTTTATTCCTGTGTATACATGTCTTTTGAGTCTGCCATGAGGGTATACCACCCTTGTAGTAGTGGCAATAGTCCACCCAGTTGGGATGAGAACATTATGGCTCCTGATATTCTTCTGATTCCAGGTATTTCCAGGGTTCATTCTTATATAGTGAAATGGGAACTGGGGGCAAAGAATCTTCCTTAGAGGGAGCTTTGGTAAAATAGTCTGGAGGGGAACCTGAACTCCATTGGTAGTTTGGAAGAGAGAAAGGATAGGAAGCTGCCTCAGTAGGGTGTTTAATATGGGCATCACCATCTTAAACTCAGATCAGGTAAGTTGTGTTCTTATTGAGAAAAAAAAAATTGTAATTTGGAGATTATTTAAAAGTTACTTATAACACAAGATTAGAAATAGTAAGTCAGAGAGAAAGAGAGAGAGGTAAAAGGATTATATATCGAGAGATATATTTTTGGTAAGGAAGGTTATAAGAAGAAGAAAATAATTTTGTATGAGAGAAGATCTTATATGGTAAAGTTTTGTCCTAAAATAAAATGACTTATTATTTTAAAAGAGGTAGTACAAAAAAATCAGAAGGTCAAAATATGTTGTTCATGGTCTCAGTCCTAATAAATATTGTAGGAAACAAATTTATAAAATAAATTTTATATGTAATTTAATTGCCTACAATTAAAAAGAAATGATCTAAAACAATCTTTCTAAGATTGGTCACCTATCTTAAGATTTTTCTAAGGTATTTATTTACTCTTAAAATTATAAGAGATTTGTTTTTTAATTCTATAATCTTAGACCTATAACTCACTTATCCCCAGTGGCTTCCGCAGGCAACACATCTCACTCTCACCAATCACCCATTGATTCCTTTCAGAGAGTGAACCCAGACGGTACCCAGTGCAGGGCATCTTACCAGCCTTCCTCTATGATTCCCTCTGGCAGGTCACCAATGGGAAAGAGGGATGGTTATTGTACATGTTCTCTTCACAACTTCAGATATTCATAACTAGAAGTCACATTCTAAATGATTAGGGAAAAATCCTGGGGATTCAAAACCTCATTTAGAGTATTTTTGAGACCCATAACCCCAACCAAGCAGATGTCCAGTCCCTTTTGAACATTCTCCTCACTGGATGAAAAATTAAAAAAAAAAAAAAAAAAAAAAGAAAGAAAGAAAGAAAATAAAATCCTCTGTTATTAGAAATGCTAGGGAGGAAATGGACAGAACCCACAGAGACAAGATAAAAAATCCTGTTAAGAGACCAGGGAATGAGGTTGTGACAGACCTTGACCCCCTTTGGGATCGTGAGACAGGAATGAAAAAAGGCAAGATTCAGGCATGATGAAACATTAATGTTAAAGGGAATAAGGCCACAGAAGAAAGATCCACTAACTGGAGTAAGCTAAGAAAAATTAATCAACAACCCCAGAAAGGTCTATATATCTTCCCAGAGAGGTTGAGGGGAAAATATGAAGTTGTATACTGCTCTTACTCCTGATTCAGCAGAGGGAGAGAGGCAGTTCTGAAATCTGTTTATCTCCCAGAGGACATCAGACATTAGCTATAAACTCCAAAAGGTAAAATTAGAGCTCAATGCTCCCATCTTAAGACTAATATACCTAGGCAATAAGATATTCAACAACAAGAAGGGGAGGAGGAGCATAAAGAAGAAAGAGAGGCCAAAAAGCAAGCCCAACTACTGGCTGTTACCTATTTGATTTGCATTCAGTTGATGCAGAGCAAAGATCTGCAGTCCTCGTGTTTTTCAGAAATTAAGCATAGTTTACTTACTAAGGGCTTTGAAGGCTCTTGGAAAATCACAACTCTGGTGAGTTACTGCTGGTCCTCTAACCAATAGAAAAGATTCCAAAGGCCTAAGAGACTAGGACCAAACCAATATGCCTTCTGCAAGGAAAAGGGTCACTGGAAAAGGGACCCATCTGAAAGAAAAGGGAAGGGGGAATGTCCCATCTAGGTGTTTCACAGTAGCAGATGGTCAAAGTAGAAAAAAAAATCTACAGGTCCTAGGGGCTCCTCAGTGGGCCCTCTACTTATACTTCAAGGTGTCCTGACTGTCATTGGATGTAGGAGACAAACCCGTTGGCTCCTTGGTTGACACAGGGGCCACCTACTCTGTTTTGAACGCACCCAGGGGTATACTTACTTAACAAAGAGGCAGGATTTCCCAGATAGGCAAAAAACCCAGCAGCTAACATGGACTGTGTTGTCTCAAGAGTTCAAACCCTATACCCAGTCCCAAAAATATTTGGAGAGGCCTGGAGTTACTGACTCTTGAACAAGGAACCATCTTCCAATATGTGGATAACATCCTTGTTGCCAGCCTTTCTAAAATATTTGGGATCAAAATACCCATTAGCCTTTAACTTCCCAGCAGAAAGGAGTTCTAAGATATTCCCCTAAAAGCACAAATATCTCAGCAACAAGTAATCTATCCATAGTTACTCCTAGAAGAACAACAACAAAGTTAGTCCCAAGGGAGATGGGAAGTAATACACCTACTACAGCAATCAAAGACCTGGAAACAACTTCAAGGGTTTCTGGGCACGGCAGGATTTGGCAGCCTCTGAATAGCTAGCTTTGACCTCATTGCCCATCCTCTATAAAAATAATTAAAAGGACACAGGGCCTTTTAAATGAATGACAAAATGTAACCAAGCATTCTCCAAACTTAAAACACAGCTCACAAGGGCCCAAACTTTAAGCCTACCCAACTTAACTAAATCTTTCTATCTTTATGTTCATGAAAAGGGAAAAGCCTTAGGAGTACTAACTTAAAAGTTGGGCCCACTGACCCACGTAGTATCCCACTTTTTCATGCAGTTGGACCCAGTTGCTAAAGGCTGACCACCCTGCCTTTGGTTGATGGCAGTCATGGCCCTCCTTTGAAAAGAGAGAAGTTTGGACAACCCCTAACCATCTGAACTCTCCACCATACACAGACCCTCACAAAAGAAACGAGTAGAATGATTATCTCCAGGCAAGGCTCTCCAGTTGTAAAGTTATTGCAGGCTGTAAGAAATTTAGCCTAGCTGGCAATAGTTCATGGCCATGGCCACCAGAAGGGGAAACTAAGGTAATTAAAGAAAATAATAAAGTCAATCTAATGCCAAAACAAGCAACTTTAAGAAAGTTACCCTTCAAATGCCACTTTTGCTTTCCCTCTTGAATCCTGCTCCCTGTTTTAAAACAAAACAAAAAAACCTAGTTTACTCTTTAAAAAAATGGAAAAAGGCCTCCAAATTGGAATATACCTGGTGTTATGAATCATCCAGGAGGGCTAATAAGTCCTCATGAACAACTTATTTTCCCAGAAGAAATTACATTACAGGCCATTAGAGAAGCTCATTCTAGCACTCACTTTGGTCATGAGGCCCTTCAAAACCAGCTTTTCAAGAGCATGATGGCCCCAAAGTTCAGGGAGCTAGACAAGGAGATGGTTGAGATTTTCCCCACATGCTATGTTAAAAATTCTAATAACCACCTCTCAGAGTTGGGTGGGGGAGGCAAAAGGGAGCTGCTCAGTTGGTGAAGTACCAACATAAACGTCCAGGGGAAGATTGGAAAATTTATTTCACACATATGCCCAGAGCCTTAAAAACCTTTAAATACCTCCTGGTTCTCATTGACACTTTTCACAGGATGGGCAAAAGACTGCCACCCACACTGAAATTGCACATGAGATGGTAAAGTTGCTACTGAAGAAAAATTGTCCTCAGATTCAGGCTGCCTGAGTCAATTCAAAGAAGTATTGGACCAGCATTTACATGTTCCATTAGTAAGGCTACTTCTGAGGGTCTCAGAATAAAATGGTATCTACATGCCACCTGGAGACTGCAGTCTTCATTTATAGGATATACCCAGCTAAAGGTAGCTGCGTGAACCTAAGGGAAAAAGTCCCTTTTACTGAGTTGAACCACTCTCAGATCTAAAATTACTGATGTGTTTGAGGACAAAAACCCTCAACCAAATAAGTTACCCTGGGCCTGCATATACTTTCTGTCAGGACTTTGTTTACTTGCCCTCTTATATGTATCCTCATCTTTGCTTTGGGAGTAACCTTGTTGCATCCAGAGCCTACCGTGTTTGGAAAACCCATGAGCTCAAGGAGATTGCCCCCTATGGCACCTAATCCCCAGAGAAGTCAAAATATTTGTTTCCTGTCCCCCTTTTGCCCAAGGAATAAAAGGGTGATTAGGTTTATTCTAGCTTCCATCAGGATAACAGGCAGTCTCCTAAAACGCTGGGGAAGTTTTGCCTACCATGAGGTTACCCTCTGCAACCTCACGACAGTTATGGAAATGCGAGTTGATAAGAACGATGATCCCCTTACCTGAATTCTCCCTAGTCTCATTAGCCAATATTGCGCTTGGTAACTATCTGGCTCTTGATCACTTGTCAGAACAAGGTGAGGTGTGTATAGTATAGTCACCAAGTCTTCCTCTTGTACTTGGGTACAAGATTAATTCAAAAAGACATTAAAATCATCTACAACCAGGCCAAGTGGTTCCACCAATTAACCAAAAGGACACAGACCCTCAAGAAATATAAAAACATCATAAGATAGGCCATCCCTAATCTCACTTAGTTCTTGTTCTTCCTGGGCCCTTTAGCTACTGTTGTACTTCTCTTGATTTTGGGGCCCTGTCTCCTAAATTGTCTGGTCTTATTTCTGTCTAAACAAATAGAGGCCATAAAACTACAGAGAGAAGTTACTCAGTGATATAAACAGCTAGGCTCACACCCAGGAGATAACCAGACCTACCTAAGACAAGCTACAGAATAATTTCACTCCTCAGGGGACATATCAGCATCCAAATTCAGCTTGAAGAAGTTATAGAAGATGGACCCTCAAATGTTTGAACCTCTAAAGAAGTGAATATAAGAAAAGGGGGGATTTGTTACCCAGTGTGATTACTACATGACATACCTGAATTTCTACTCAACACTAACTCTGCTTATCTTTAAAAAACTGGATGTTTGCTATAAGAAGTTTTCTCTGTATTCAGACTAGCTGAGACTGATTAGGTCCAAGATAGCTGATACGGTTTGGATCTGTTTCCCTACCAAAGTTCATGTCAGATTGTAATCCCCAATGTTGGAGGTGGGGATGGATGGGAGGTGATTAAATCATGGGGGTGGTTTCTCAGAAATGGTTTAGCATCACCCCCTTGGTGCTGTTCTTGTGACAGTGAATTCTCATGAGATCTGGTTGTTGAAAAGTGAGTGGTACCTTCCCTCTCACTCTCTCTTGCTCCTTCTTCAACCATGTAAAGTGCCTGCTCCCATTTTGCCTTCAAGCATAAATAAAAGTTCCTTGAGGCCTCCCCGCAAGCATATGACACCATGTTTCCTGTATATCCTCCAGAACTGTGAGCTGAATAAAGTTCTTTTCTTATACATTATCCAGTCTCAGGCATTACTTGATAGCAATGTGAAGCCAGACTAATTCTGGAAATTGGTGCCAAAGAGTGGGGCACTGGTATAAAGATCCCTGAAAAAGTGGAAGCAACTTTGAAATTGGGTAACAAGAAAAGGTTGTGAGAGTCTGGAGGCCTCAGAAGACAACAGGAAGAGGAGGGAAATTTTGGAACTTCTTTGAGACTTGTTGCATAGCTGTGACCAAAATGTTGATAGTGATATCGATGGTTAAGGCAAGGCTGAGAAGGTCTCAGATGGAAATGAGGAATTTATTGGTAACTGGAGCAAAGGTCACTTTTGTTATGCCTTAGCAAAGTGTATGAGTGCATTGTTCCCCTGCCTTAGGGATCGGTGGAACTTTGAACTTGAGACTTATGATTTAGGGTATCTGGTAGAAGAGATTTCTAAGCAGCAAAGCTTTCAAGATGTAGTCTGCCTGCTCCAACAGCTTATGCTCATATGTGTGAGCAAATAAATGACTTAAAACTGAAACTTACATTTAAAAGGGAAGTAGAAAGTGTAAATTTGGAAAATTTGTAGTTTGGCCATGTGGTAGAAAAAAAAAACAAACAAGCACCATTTTCGGGGGGGTGGGGGGAGCAGAATTTAAGCAGGCTGAAGAAATTTGCATAAGTGAAAAGGAACCAAGTGTTAATAGCCAAGACAATGGAGAAAAGGCCTTGAAGGCATTTTGGAGACATTTGCAGCACTCCCTCCCATCACAGACCTGGAGGTCTAGGAGAATAGAATAGTTGTCTTGGCCAGACCAAGGGCTCCTTTGCCTTGTGCAGCCTCAAGATACTGCTCCCCACATCCCAGCTGCTCTGGCTTTAGCATCAGCTCAAAGGGCAGCCGATATAACTCAAGGTGCTGCTGCAGAGAATGCAAGCCATAAGCCTTTGGAGCTTCCATGTAGTGTTAAGACTGTGGGTGCACAGATTATAAGAGTTAAGGTTTGGTAGCTTCTGCCTAGATTTCAGAGGATGTATAGAAAAGCCTGGGTGTCCAGGTAGAGTCCTGCTGCAGGGGCAAAGTCCTCATTGAAAACCTCTACTAGGGCAGTGTGCAGGGGAAATGTAGGGGAGGAGACCCTATGCAGAGTCCCCACTGGAGCACTGCATAGCGGAGTTATGAGAAGAGTGCAACAATCCTCCAGACCCCAGAATTGTAAATCTACCAACATCTTCTACCCTATACTTGGAAAAGCCTTAGGAACCCAATAGCAGCCAGTGAGAGCAGTTGCAGAGTCTGAACCTTGCAAAACCAGAGAGGTAGAGCTTCCCAAGATTTCAGGAGCTGACTCCTCATACCAGTTTGACCTGGATGTGTGACATGGATTCAAAGGTGACTACTGTGAAGCTTTAAGATTTGATGACTGTCCTGCTGACTTTCAGACTTGCATGAGATCTGTAGCACCTTTTATTTTGGCCCATTTCTCCTCTTTGGAATCAGAATATTTACCTAATGCTTGTCCTTTCATTGTGTCTTGGAAGCAACTAACTTGTTTTTGATTATACAGGCTCATAGGTGAAAAGGACTTAACTTGTCTCAGATGAGATATGGGACTTTGGACTTTTGAGTTAATGTTGGGGAATGAGTTAAGACTTTGAGGGACTGTTGGGAAGGTGTGATTGTATTTTGCAGTGTGAGAATAATACAACATTTGGAGGGTCAGGGGCAGAATAATATGGTTTGTATCTGTGTCCCTACCAAATCTCATGTAGAATTGTAATCCTCAGTGTTGGAGGTGGGGCCTGGTGGGAGGAGATTGAATCATAGAAGTAGATTCTCATGAATGGTTTAGCACCATCCCCTCTTGGTACTGCCCTGGTAATTATATGTGAGTTCTCATGAGATCTGGTTGTTTACAAGTGTGTGGCACCTCCCCCTCACTCTCTCTTGCTCCTACTTTGGCCATATGAAGTGCCTGCTCCCACTTTGCCTTCTGCCATGAGTAAAAGTTCCCTGAGGCCCCCCAAAAGAAGACACTACCATGCTTCCTGTACAGCCTCTAGAGTTGTGAGCCAATTGAACCTCATTTATTATGAATTACCAAGTCTCAGATATTTATTTATAGCAAGGCCAGAACAGGCTAATATAATAGCTGACCAAATGTCTTCAAAAGACCCTAAGCTTTATTATTATCTTATTTGATGTTAAGCAACACTCCCACCAGTGCCATGTTGACATCACTATGATCATGATCAAAAGAAGTGATAACAGGACAAAAAAGACGGCAGCACTACCTATTCCCAGAAGTTCACTGTGCATTCCTGAAAAAGACATGAATATTCCTCCCTGTTCTTTTAATGTTCAACCACTTCATCAGAAAACCCCTTCATGTTAGCCCCATCACCCCATACTGGATGAGAAATTGATTTGTGAGCCATGTTCCCACTTCTCAATTCTGTGGCCATCAAATAAAACCTGCACTGCTTGATGCTCACATTCAGTTTTACGTATTGATTTTGTGACACCAAACAGGGAAAGACCCCATTTTGGGGAGACTGGCTTGGTTAGTAACACTACTTTCTCTTGAATCATAAATTCCTTGTTCTGTTTGAAAGTACCTTGGAAGATGCATAGATCAATGGAGCACAATAGAGAGCACAGAAATAAGGCAGCTCACCTACAACCATCTTATCATTGACAAACCTGGCAAAAACTAGCAATGGGGAAGGATTCCCTATTTAATAAATGGTGCTGGGAGAATTGGCTAGCCATAAGCAGAACATGGAAATTGGAGCCCTTCCTTACACCATATACAAAAATTAGCTCAAGATAAATTAAAGACTTAAGTGTAAAACACAAACTATAAAAACCCTACAAAAAAACCTAGGCAACACCATTCAGGATTAGGCATGGGCAAAGATGTCATGATGAAGATGCCAAAAGCAATTACAAGAAAAGCAAAAATTGACAAATGGGATCTTATTAAACTTAAAAGCTTCTGTACAGCAAAGAAACTATCAACAGAGTAAAAAGACAACCTACAGAATGGGAGAAAATTTTTGCAATCTATGCATCTGACAAAGGTATAATATCTAGCATCTCTAAGGAACTTAAACAAATTTACAAGAAAATAAACCACCACCCCATTTAATAGTGGGCAAGATACATGCACTCATATGTTCATTACAGCACTATTCACAATAGCAAAGAAATGAAATAAACCTAAATGCCCATCAATGACAGACTGGATAAAGAAAATGGTACATATACACCATGAAATACTATGCAGACATAAAAAGAAATGAGATCATGTCCTTTTCAGGGACATGGATAGAGCTGGAAGCCATTATCCTTAGCAAACTAATGCAGGAACAGAAAACCAAATACTGCATTTCTCACTTGTAAGTTGGAGCTAAATAATGAGAACACGTGGACACATGGTGGGAACAAAAAACACACTGGGGTCTGTCAAAGGTCAAGGGGTGAAAGAGGGAGAGGATCAGCTAGAATAGCTAGTGGACAATCAGATTAATACTTTGGTGATGGGATGATCTGTGAAGCAAACCACCATGGCACACGTTTGCCTATGTAACAAAGCTGCACATTCTGCACATGTACCCCTGATGTTAAAAATAAAAGTTGGAAATAAAAAGGAAAAAAAAGATCTAATCTATTATAGAATGTGGGAAATTAGACCATGTTGGTTCAATGATCCATTCAGAATATGATCCCATTAGAAGTGACAGGTGTGATGGTTAATTATATTTGTTCACTTGACTGGCCCACAGGATGCCTAGATATCTGGTGAAATGTCATTTCTGGGTGTGTCTGTGAGGGTGTTTCTGGAAAAGAGTAACATTTAAATTGGTGGACTGAGTAAAGCAGATTGCCCTGTCCAGCACGTGTGTGTACTTTCGAGGGCCAGAACAGAACACAAGGTTAGGGAAGGTTGCATTTGCTCTCTGCCTGATTGCTTCAGCTGGGACATCAGTCTTCTGTGTTTGGTAGTACCAGTTCTCAGGCCTTTAGACTTGGACTGGAACATACACCATTGATTCTCTATCTCCCAGACCTTTGGAATCTACTACCACCGAATTTTCTGGGTCTCCAGCTTATAGATGGCAGATTGTGGGACTTCTCATCTTCCATAATTGTGAGGACCAATGCCTTATAGTAAATATCTTTATATTATATATATATGTGTGTGTGTGTGTGTGTGTGTGTATAGAGAGAGAGAGAGCGAGAGAGAGAGAGAGAGAATCTTAGAGTTCACACTTTTTGGTAAACATTGTATAAAGCTCACTGGAAGAGACGGAATTTATATTTTGTCAGAGAGACAAATACCCTAGTTATATTCTACCCTCAATTTAAAAGAACTAAGACATAAATGCCACCCACTTAACCCCTAATGATTTCTTTAAGACCAGTGATTTTCAGCTGGTTGTGTAGTGGATACTGTGATGTTCCAACTACACTCTCTATCAGAATTAAAGGACTTATTCTACAGCTTCTGACAGTGTTGCCACCTGCTAGCTTTTAGCTATCAAGCATTCCTATTATTTGCTCTCAGCTGAAGAGAGTCTATTCACCCAAACTCTCACTCTGTCTCTGGGGGCAGACTATATGCATTAAATGGTTGATAGGGAAATAAAAGCCATAAAAGCCTTGTCACTCCTTACAACCTTAGGACTTTTTTTTTTTTCTTTTTTTTTTTTGAGACAGAGTTTTTCTCTTGTTGTCCAGGCTGGAATGCAATGGTGTGATCTTGGCTCACCACAACCTCCACCTCCTGGGTTCAAGCAATTCTCCTGCCTCAGCCTCCCAAGTAGCTGGGATTACAGGAATGTGCCACCATGCCTGGCTAGTTTTGTATTTTTACTAGAGACGGAGTTTCTCCATGTTGGTCAGGTTCGTCTCGAACTCCTGACCTCAGGTGATCCACAACCATGGGACAATTTAAAAGAGCCATTATAGCTTCAAAGATTCCTTCAGGGTTCATTGACCTTTTCTGAAACTCAATTACAGCCCAACTTCACCTTCTGCCCAAAAATGCTTCCTTCCCTCCTCCCAGCCACCATAGGTACTAATTCTGAGAGCATTTCCTAATAAAATCTGGCTCTTGTATTGAGAATGGCCACTAATAAACAAAAATATAAGTACACGGTCAGTTGAGATGACATTGTAGAAAACTTGGAAATAAATTTTGAAGGTAGCAGTGGAAGTGATAGAAATATTTGGATTTTAAACAACAGAATTTCTTGAAGACTGGGTGTGGGATTGTAAGAGAAAATGATGACTCCAGGATGACTCCAGTGATCTTTGCTTGAGTACTGGAAAAATGGTTTGGGTGCGGGGGCTATGGTTGGAGTAGATTTTGGAAGGGGTTATTAAGAATTCATTTTGAAGTATGTTGAAGTATGTCTTATTAGACATCCAGTGGAGATGTCAAGTAGACAACGGGATTTACAGAAATTCAATCTGGTAGAGAGTTACGGGTGACAAATATCATTTTAGAAGTCTTTGACATATACTAATGTTTAAATATATGAGAATGGATAATACCTCCAAGAGAATGAGTATAAATAAAGAAGAGAAGAACACTAAAGACTGATACTTGAATATACCAATTTAGGGACTGGGGAGGAGAATCACAAAGAAGACAACGATGGAATGACCACTGAGGTGGAAGGAATACCAAGGGAGAATAGTTGGAAGACACATGGAAAAGTATATAAAGGAGAAAGGGTATGATCAACTACTTAAAATGCTGCTACAGATCAAATAAATTGGCTTCGATCACTTTGATGGTGAAAATGATGGCAGTATTCATAATGGAGTGATGAGATATAAAACAATCAGAGTAGTTATACAAGCATGTTTGAGTAAAGGAAATAAAATATCTCTTTCTAAGTATTTTGCTATAAAGAGGAGAATAAGTAGTTGATAGGGACAGTGAAGTCTGAACAACTTTGTTTTTTTTTTTGTTTGTTTGTTTGTTTGTTGTAGAGACAAGGATCTCATTATGTTGCCCAGGCTGGTCTCAAACTCCTGGCCTCAAGGAATCCCCCAGCCCCAGCCTACCAAATTGCTGAGATTACAGGTGTAAACCACCATGCCTGGCCTTTTTTTTTTTTTTTTAAGGAGAAAGGGTAGTATATTTGTATGCTAATAGGAATGATCAAGTGGATAATAAAACATTAATGATAAAAGGAGGAATTTCTGGTGAAATGAACATGGGTTAAACAAGAGTAGATAGGCTATACTACGCAAGTAAAGAGAATGCTATGGCCGGTGCGGTGGTTCACACCTTGAACTCCAGCACTTTGGGAGGCCGAGGCAGGCAGATCACGAGGTCAGCAAATTGAGACCATCCTGGCTAACAAGGTGAAACCCCGTCTCTACTTAAAATACGAAAAATTAGCCGGGGGTGGTGACGGAGGCCTGTGGTCCCAGCTACTCAGGGGGCTGAGGCATGAACCCGGAGGCGGAGCTCACTGTGAGCCGAGATTGCGGCACTACACTCCAGCCCGGGTGATACAGCTAGACTCCGTCATAAAAAAAAAAAAAAAAAAAAAGAGAGAGAGAATGCTATTAGATATGAACACGACAACAACATAGTAATACAAATAAATACATGCAAAGTATTTTTATGGAACAGTACTTGCAAATAATTGTTGAAGTTTCTTGCATAAATTTTTTATCTAGAAAAGGGTACAATATAATCAGATTAGTCAGTTGATTACTTTAAAATATAAAGTGAAATGCTTTTAAAGATTGGGTATTGGAAACTTTTTTGGCTATGTATACTTTTAGCATAACTAAATAATAATCTATCTTCTTAATATGCAATAAATCCAAAGCCAAACATTATATGTGCTATTAAAAATGTGTTTATGAATAAATACATGTTTTTTGCTACATATTAATTTAGGGTAAATACTATACATCACATGCTAATGAAGAAAAAGTCAAAAATGTGCCTAGGAAAAATGGATGTTATTAAAGATTCTATTTAGTTAATCATCAAAAATATAACTATAAAATGTATTGCTTAAAGTTAGAACTTTATCATATATCACACAAAATGAGTTGCATGACTGTTAACATTACTCCAAGCATTTGTTAGGCAACATATTACCAAGAATGTATCAAGACAGATCCAGGAAAGTAGTTAGCATCTTCAGTATATCCTGATTTAACTAATCTATTTTATGTAAGACATGTAAACATACGTCAGATTCCAATAGCAAATTCTGTAGCATTGGGCCACACGCATCTGGAGACAACCTGTGAGAAAATCTCTTTTCCATGGTTATTATCCACATAGGTTCAAACTCAATTTCAGCTATTGTTTGTATTTATTCAGGGTCATATTAGAGGGGACTACATGCAAAAACACTGTCCTTCTAACTGCTGCCCATCTGCTTAAAATTTCATTTCAGTTATGATCGTTGCTCCATTTCCTCTTTGGGTTTAATTTTTCTTCTTTCTGGGTTTGCTAAAAACAAACATAATAATCTCAACTATTGTCATTTGAAGCAGAGATGAATTATTGCCATTAAGTGAAGAGATATTTGTTGTTGCAGTATGAATGGCTCATTTGTGAAGCAATGTAATCTGCTCCTCCCAAGATCTACATCTTCTGTCACCATAGAAAAGTCAGGGCTCTACAAAAGAGATCAGATGCTAATGTTTTGCCTGGTTAAATTTGAAGTTGGTCTTGACTGTTACAATACCAATCTTTTTTTTTTTTTTTTTATGTGAATCAACTTGGATTCATTTGTTTGTGTAAATTTCTGTATAAAGAGTGACTAGCCTTTAAATTGCCATTTTGTCATTTACTCATCGTGAAATATCTGGTACAAATATTTCTTCAATAGCCATCAAGCAAATAAGAGTGTTTCACATTATATAACCTGAGATGTCTGAAGTTTAATAATTTTTGTTTTTCAAAGAAATATGTTGAGTTGGAATTACATTTTTCAGTAAAGAAACACAGACCTATAGCTAGCTATCATTGAGCCATCTACCTATCTATCTATCCCTTTTGATATATATGATACATATCATCTCCTGCTGAGGTACTTCCCCGATGTCGGATATTTAAGAATTGGGAGGCTAATTTCCTTGCTATGAAGGTCCCAATTACTAAGCACATAGGGGTTGAATTCTGCTTAAGCATTTTTCCAAAAGAAATTTGTTCTTCATTTGTGTCATAAGTAATCCAAACCTATCTGCCAGTTTAACGGGCTATTTCATTTAGAGCTTAAGACATTACTTTTCCTTTTCTTTTTTTTTTTTTTTTTTTAGTTTTTTGGTCATGTTTCTGCTGACTGTATGGTTCTTTTCAAACAGTTTTCTTGCCATTGATGCATGGTCAAAGACTGTCAGGCTTTTTGCCTCTGGGCATGGAACCAAGAAAACAAACAAAAAAAATGGAAAATATTATTCTATTGGGGAGGTGCTGCATTTATCTCTAGGCTCTGACCAGACAATCTCAACTTCTCTTTTCATTTTACCATTTCTATAGACTTTCCACACAAACTTGAGCCTCTTACTCTTTGGATAATCTAAACACAAGTCATATTAATCATATTTGCTTCTCCAAGAGATAGAAAGCAAGAAAAGGGTGATAAAGTTAGGTATTAGTACCTGATTTGCAGGAATCGGAACAAATCTGGAATTAGTTTTTGTCACCTCTGTCAAAGACAAATATGAGGAGTAGGGCTAAAATTATGTTCTTTACATAGAATAGCCTACATAAAAAAAAGTCTGTATTTTGCTAACATATCTCCTCAATATGTATTTAGGCTGATAATCAGGGCTATTATTTTTTGGTCTTATAGGCTTACGTTAACCTTTAAAGCATGTGTGCATTTGTGTTTCTCTGTGTGTGTGTGTGTGTGTGTATGCATGTGTGTATATATGTATATATATGTAAAAGAATGTATTCTTAGCACTTGAAAACTTCTACCACTATTACTATATAACTTAAATACTATGTATAATAATTAAAAAAAAAAACAGCCATATGGAAGAGTCACACACTGTCAGGTGCAAATATCAAATCAAATGTCTTGAAATATCTGAAACCATATGTAGTAACAAATGTTTGAATCAGCAAACTGGATGTAAACTGAAGTTTTGCTGCAGCATTTCTATCACCTGTATTAATTAACCTGTATTATTTTTGTATTTGACAATATGAAAATTTCTGTGTGCACGTTAATGATCTGTCCATGTATTTTCCTTTAAGTTCCCTATGTTTCAGTAACAACATAAAATCAAGTTCTTTGGCAGATTACATTTGTTCCAACTAAATACAAAAATGTATTCTGGGTTGGAGAAGGCAAGTTGCACCTGAGACAGCGATGTAGTCAGATGCTTTTTGACAGTGGTTCATGGAAGTTTACATTCCCTCTGGTGAAAACTAGCATGACAAATTAAATCCTAGGATATAAAAAAGCACATTATAGCATGCATTTGGATAACAGATGTGGTGATTACAAAAGGTAGCAGATTATTTAAGTAGTAAAATAGAAGCTTTTTATATTATACATTTATGTTAATATTTTAAGTTAAACAATATCTTTATGGAAAAAAAAACAATTGAAAAAACAGGAGGGAAGAGTCTTAAACTGTGGTACAGCTCTAAAGAAAAGCCTTAGGTGGCCCAATAGGATGTTCCTGCATAAATAATTCAAAGAGTATTGCATAGGGTAGTCACCAGGCCCTAAGTCCCTGTCATGTTCAGTGAGCAACTGAGAGCTGACCAGAGAAAATGTATATATGACTCAAATACCATAATGGATACCCAAAGTTTAGCAGCTTAAGACAGTTAAATGACTTAACTATATGCAATAGGTCCATTCCTGAAGGGATATTTGAGTGGTGTATCTCAATAGCCTCCACATTAGTAAACACCAGATTTTCTAAAATCCATCTTCAATATATCATTTATAACAAAAAATAACAAACATTATACTATGCTAGATATAAATGTCATAACAAGGAAATGCTGTAAGATCTTTAGGAAAAAAAAGAAAAATTCATGGAAATCATAATAGAATAACTAAAAATTTTATAGTTATACAATAATCATGGAAGAGTCTATATCAATTATTACTCTACAAATTCAGTGAGACTCCAGTTAGTATCCTAGCAAGATTTAGTAAAAAGTTTATAAAATTACAGAGCTTAAGAATATCCAAGACATTTATGAGGAAGAGTAACAAAGTGAGGAGGTTTGTCTTATCATACATGAAGACTAATTTTAAAGGTAGAGTAAATATGGGCATTTTATTAGAAGAAAGCCATTTATTTCTCACACTTCTAGAGGCTGTAAAGTCCAAGAAAAAGGTGTTGGCAAGTTTTCTGTCTAGCAAGTGTCCAGACTCTGCTTCCAAGATGGCCCTTGATGCTCTGTCCTCACATGTAAGACAGCACATGGACAGAAAAGGAAAGGAAACAAGCTCCCTCTGCCAAGTTATTTTGTAAGGGCACCTAATTCCACTCATGAGGGAGGAGCCCTCATGGTCTAATCACCTCTTAAAGGCCTACCCTTTAATTCTATTACATTGGCAACACCTGAGTTTTTGAGAGGACACAGCATATACCTTAATTCCAATGAATGAGAATATAAAATGATAATGTTCAAAGGATGTCTTTATCAACTAATAATACTAAGAAGTGATCTCATCACACAATTTTTTTTTTTTTTTTTTTTTTTTTTGAGATGTTGTCTTGATCTGTCTTCCAGGCTGGAGTGCTAGAGTGCAATGGCATGATCTCTGCTCACTGCAATCTCCACCTCCTGGGTTTAAGAGATTCTCCTACCTCAGCCTCCCAAGTAGCTGGGATTACAGGTGCCCGCCACCACACTTGGCTAATTTTGTATTTTTAGTACAGACAGGCTTCACCATTTTGGCCAGGCTGGTCTCAAACTCCTGACCTCAGGTGATCCACCTGCCTTAGCCCCCCAAATTGCTGGGATTACAGGCATGAGCCAACAGTGCCCAGCCTCATCCCACATTTTAAAAAAAGGAATTAGAGCTATACTTCATAACATAGTAAAAAATAAAATACGGATGGATGAAAATTTAAATGTGAAAAATACAACTGTATTATTATTATTATTTTAAGAGACGAGGTCTCGCTGTCACCCAAGCTGAAATGTGGTGTGATTGTGGCTCACTGCAGCCTCGACTTCTTGGGCTCAAGGCATCTTCTTGTCTCAGCCTCCCAAGTATCTGGAACTAGGTACATGACACCAGAATTGGCTATTTTTCATATTTTTATTTTAATTTATTTGTTTAGACACAGCAGCTCACTATGTCGCCCAGGCTGGTCTCGAACTCCTGGCAACAAGTGATGCTGCCAACTCAACCTCCCAAAATGCTGAGATTACAGGCATAAGCCACCATGCTCAGCCTCAAAAACATTACTTCAAAAATTTAAAAGAAAATAATGAAAATTTATGGAAGGGAAAGTTTTTTAAAAAATAAGACATGAAAACATAGTAAAAAAAATTGATAAATGAGAATATATTCAAATTCAAACGTTCTCTTGAACTAAATATATGATAAAACTACAGCAAAGTACAGAATTAGGATATGGACTTATTACCTAATAAGTTAAAAATAGTGTTTATAATGTGTTTTTTAGAGACCAACCAACATGTCAAAGTAGAAATACTGAATGATGAATAAACATATGAAGAGTTGCCCAAACTCGTTAGTAATGGAAATAAAAACTTAAAAATCCAGGAGCTATCACTTTCAATTCATCATACTGAGGGGGAAAAAAAACATTTAAATC
Source organism: Trachypithecus francoisi (assembly GCF_009764315.1). Taxonomy (NCBI): domain Eukaryota; kingdom Metazoa; phylum Chordata; class Mammalia; order Primates; family Cercopithecidae; genus Trachypithecus; species Trachypithecus francoisi. The sequence continues at coordinate 103,799,628 of NW_022681458.1, forward strand.
TGCAAATACCAACTACATTTCCTTATATATTGATGTAATTTTAAGTGTACTACTTAGGGAAGCACATGTGTCAATACCTGATAAAGTTGAAGATGCACATACCTTACAATTTAGCAATTTCACTACTGTAAAACTAAAGAAAATTTCACATTACAAAAGAGGTCATGCTCAAACATGTTTATTAAAATATTGTCTATAATGGCAAATATCATAACCTAAATACCCTACCACAGTATAACTAATTAAATTGTGCTTAAAGCAGCCAATTTTGGCAGAGTAATTAAAAGTGATTTTTTTTTTTATTTCTGAGGCAGACTTTGTTTGAAGTTGATTCTGTCAACTTTGAGCACAGTGTGGCTCTCTGATTTTAGATTCCTCATTTGTAAAATGTGAATAAAATTGTACTGTCCTCATGTTTTTGTTGTCAAGATTCAAAGGTTAATATAGGATTCAGATTATAATTTGATACACACTGAACATATACTAATTGTAAGCTATTATTAATATTAGTCAAAAGACCCTAGACCATACATCAGATAAAATAAATACATTAGATCTATATTTGTCAATGTGAATAAATTTAAGTGAATCACATTTAAGACATTTGTAAGGAAAGACATAAAGCATGACACCATTTATATAATTTTAAGACTTGAAGATAATGTTATGTATTGTTAATGGATATATATATAGTAAAAATATAAAAAAAATGCATTAAAAATATAAGAACTTATCTGTACCTGAAATATTATATTTTATTAAAAAATAGATCTGAAGAAAATGATGTATAGAAGTATAGGAGCATTTGCTTGACTGTGTCTTTTTATCTGCATGACATATTTGGTAATTAAATATACTATAATGTTACTATACCTTTTGACCAAGAAGTCTGCACTTACCAAGCTTTCGAGTTTTATTTTCCTATATTATTCAATGTTTAGCAACAACTTATATTTTTAAAAGTATAGTTTCACTTAACTCTTTGAGTGTTCTTTTGTAGTCATTCAATATAATTCATATGTATCATAAATTGATTTTATAGTAGAAGCACACCATCACACTATTATTAAAATGTTTATACATGTTAATTAATGTAAATAGCTTGGTAAGTCCTGGCTACAGGAAGATCACAGTTCCATCCTAAGAAGTAGCATAGAACATTGAAAACAAGAGTTGAAAACTAAGTTATACTGCAGCTTCTGTGAAAACATCAATTCCTTTAAATATTTTCATGGCACCTGCTGTGCATACAGTAGTCCCCCTTATCCACAGGGGATACATTCCAAGACCTACAGTGTTTGCTTGAACTTCTGGATAATACTGAACCCTATATATTCTAAGTTTTTTTCCATCTGATAACAGAGACGGCTACTAAATGACTAACTAGCAGATAGTGCATCTGGCATGGATACAATGGACAAAGGCATGATTCAGGTCCTGGGCAGAATGGACTGGGACAATGAAATATTTCATCATGCCACTCAGAATGGCTTGCATTTTAAAATTTATGAATTGCTTATTTCTGGAATGATACTTTTAATATTTTTGGACCATAGTTGACCAGGTAACTAAAACTGAGGAAAGCAAAACAATGGATACGAAGAAATTACTGTATGTTCCATTTGTTCTGCAAATTCTAATTTTGATAGACCTCCTGCTAAACAAAATGATCCCTTCTCATATTCTGTGATGAGGATCTTGGATGATCAAGGCCAAAGGTTGGCAAACATTTGTTGCAAAGGAAAAGGTAGCAAATATTGAGGTCTACATGTTCTCTGTCATAAGTACACTCAATTGTGCTGTTGCAGTGCAAACGTAAGCACAGACAACATGAACATAAAAGGATATTTCTATGTTTCAATAAAACTGCACTTAAAAAAAAACAGCTTTTAGCATGAAGGGGTGTTGAATTTTATTGAAGGCTTTTCTGCATCTATTGAGATAATCATGTGGTTTTTTGTCATTGTTTCTATTTATGCAATGTATTACATTTATTGATTTGTGTATGTTGAACCAGCCTTGCATCCCGGGGATGAAGCCAACTTGATCGCCGTGGATAAGCTTTTTGATGTGCTGCGGGATTCAGTTTGCCAGTATTTTATTAAGGATTTTCTCATCAATGTTCATCAGGGATATTGGCCTGAAATTTTCTTTTTTGTGTGTGTGTCTCTGCCAGGTTTTGGTATCAGGATGATGCTGGTCTCATAAAATGAGTTAAGGAGGAGTCTCTCTTTTTCTGTTGTTCAGAGTAGTTTCAGAAGGAATGGTACAGGCTCCTCTTTGTACCTCTGCTAGAATTCAGCTGTGAATCCTTCTGATCCTGGGCTTTTTTTGGTTGGTAGGCTATTAAATACTGGCTCAATTTCAGAACTTGTTGTTGGTCTATTCAGGGATTCGACTTCTTCCTGGTTTAGTCTTGGGAGAGTGTATGTGTCCAGGAATTTATCCATTTCTTCTAGATTTTCTAGTTTATTTGCGTAGAGGTGTTTATAGTATTCTCTGATGGTAGTTTGTATTTCTGTGGGATCAGTGGTGATATCCCCTTTATCATTTTTTATTGTGTCTATTTGATTCTTCTCTCTTTTCTTCTTTATTCGTCTGGCTAGTGGTCTATCTATTTTGTTAATGTTTTCAAAAAACCAGCTCCTGGATTCATTGATTTTTTTAAGGGTTTTTCATGTCTCTATTGCCTTAAATTTTAGTTACTCTTGTCTTAGTTATTTCTTGTCTTCTGCTAGCTTTTGATTTTATTTGTTCTTGCTTCTTTAGTTCTTTTAATTGTGACGTGAAGGTGTCAATTTTAGGCCTTTCCCACTTTCTGATGTGGGCATTTAGTGGTATACATTTCCTTCTAAACACTGCTTTAGCTGTGCCCCAGAGATTCTGTTACATTGTTTCTTTGTTCTCATTGGCTTCAAAGAACTTATTTATTTCTGCCTTAATTTCATTATTTACTCAGTAGTCATTCAGGAGCAGGTTTTTCAGTTTTCATGTAGTTATGCGGTTTTGAGTGAGTTTCTTAAACCTGAATTCTAATTTGATTGCACTGTGGTCTGAGAGACTGTTTGTTATGATTTCTGTTCTTTGGCATGTGCTGAGGAGTGTTTTGCTTCTAATTATGTGGTCTATTTTAGAATAAGTGCTGTGTGGTGCTGAGAAGAATGTATATTCTGTTGATTTGGGGTGGAGACTTCGGTAGATGCCTATTAGGTCTGCTTGGTCCAGAGCTGAGTTCAAGTCCTGAATATCTTTGTTATTTTTCTGTCTCATTGATCTGTCTAATATTGATAGTGGGGTGTTAAAAGTCTCCCACTATTATTGTGTGTGAGTCTAAGTCTCTTCGTAGGTCTCTAAGAACTTGCTTTATGAATCTGGGTGCTCCTATATTGGGTGCATATATATTTAGGATAGTTTTCTCTTCTTGTTGCATTGATCCCCTGATTATGTTGCATTGATTATGTAATGACCTTCTTTGTCTTTTTTTTATCTTTATTGGTTTAAAGTCTTTTTCAGAGACTAGGATTGCAACCCCTGCTTTTTTTTGCTTTCCATTTCCCTTTATCTTGGGCCTATGTGTGTCTTTGTACGTGAGTGGTTCTTCTGAATATAGCACAAGGATGGGTCTTGACTCTATCCAATTTGCCAGTCTGTGTTTTTTAATTGGGGCATTTCACCCATTTACGTTTAAGGTTAATATTGTTATGTGTGAATGTAATCCTGTCATCATGATGCTGGTTATTTATTTTGCACATTAATTGACGCAGTTTCTTCATGGTGTCATTGGTTTTTATATTTTGGTATGTTTTTCCAGTGACTGGTATTGGTTTTTTCTTTCCATATTTAGTGCTTCCTTCAGGAGCTCTTGTAAAGCAGACCTGGTGGTGACAAAATCTCTCAGCATTTGGTTGTCTGTAAAAGATTTTATTTTTCCTTCACTTATGAAGCTTAGTTTAGCTGGGTATGAAATTCTGGGTTGAAAATTCTTTTCTTTAAGAAAGTTGAATGTTGGCCCCCACTCTCTTCTGGCTTGTAGGGTTTCTGCAGAGAGATCTGCTGTTAGTCTGCTGAACTTCCCTTTGTATGTAACCTTACCTTTCTCTATGGGTACCCTTAACATTGTTTCCTTCATTTCAATCTTGGAGAATTTATCGATTATGTGTCTTGGGGTTGCTCTTCTCAAGGAGTATCTTTGTGGTGTTCTCTGTATTTCCTATATTTGAATGTTGGCCTGCCTTGCTAGGTTGGGAAAGTTCTCCTGGGAAATATCCTGAAGTGTGTTTTCCAACTTGGTTCCTTTCTCCCTGTCACTTTGAGGTACACCAATCTATTGTAGGTTTGGTCTTTTCACATAGTCCACATTTATTGGAGGTTTTGTTCATTCATTTTAAATTTTTTTCTCTAATCTTGTCTTCATGCTTTATTTCATTAAGTTGGTCTTTAATTTCTGATATCCTTTCTTCCACTTAATTGATTTGGCTATTGATACTTGTGTATGCTTCAGAAAGTTATTGTTCTGTGTTTTTCAGCTCTATCAGGTCATTTATATTCTTTTCCAAACTGGTTATTCTAGTTAGTAGTTCCTGTAACCTTTTATCGAGATTCTTAGCTTCCTTGTATTCAGCTAGAACGTGCTCCTTTAACTCAGAGGAGTTTGTTATTACCCATTTTCTGAAGACTACTTCTGTCAATTCCTCAATGTTACTCTCTGTTCAGTTTTGTGCCCTTGCTGGAGAGAAGTTGTGATCATATAGTGGAGAAGAGGCATCCTTGTTTTAAGAAATTTTAGCATTTTTGTTCTGCTTTTACCTCATCTTCATGGATTTATCTGCCTTTGATCTTTGATGTCGATGATATTTGGATGAGGTTTTTGTGTGGGTGCCCTTTGTGTTGATGTTGATATTATTGCTTTCTGTTTGTTGGTTTTCTTTCTAACAGCCCCCGTATTGATGGAACACATCTCAACATAATAAGAGCTATTTATGACAAACCCACAGCCAGTATCATACTGAATAAGCAAAAGCTGGAAACATTTTCTTTGAAAATAGGCACAAGACAAGGATGCCCTCTCTCACCACTCCTATTCAACATAGTATTGTAAGTTCTGGCCAGGGCAATCAGGCAAGAGAAAAAAATAAAGCATATTCAAATAGGAATAGAGGAAGTAAAATCATCTCTGTTTGTAGATGACATGATTGTTTATTTAGAAAATCCCATCTTCTCAGCCCCCAAACTCCTTAAGCTTATTATTAACTTTAGCAAAGCCTCAAGATAAAAAATCAATGTGCAAAAAATCACAAGCATTCCTGTACACCAGTAGACTAACAGAGAGCCAAATCATGAGAGAACTCCCATTCACAATTGCTACAAAGAGAATAACATACCTTGGAATACAACTTACAAGGAATGTGAAGGACCTCTGCAAGGAGAACTACAAACCACTGCTCAAGGAAATAAGAAAGGACACAAACAAATGAAAAAATATTTCATGCTCATGGATAGGAAGATCAATATTGTGAAAATGGCCATACTGCCCAAAGTAATTTATAGATTCAATGCTATTCCCATCAAGCTACCATTGATTTTCCTCAAAGAATTAGAAAAAACTAGTTTAAAATTCATGTAGAACCAAAAAAGAGTCCATATTGCCAAGACAATCCTAAGTAAAAAGAACAAAGCTGGAGGCATCATGCCACCTTAGTTCAAACTATACTACAAAACTACAGTAACCAAAACAGCATGGTACTGGTACCAAAACAGATATATAGATCAATGGAACAGAACAGAGGCCTCAGGAATGATGTCACACATCTACAACCATCTGATCTTTGACAAATCTGTCAAAAACAAGAAATGGGGAAAGGATTCCCTATTTAATAAATGGTGTGGGGAAATCTGGCTAGCCATATGCTGAAAATTGAAAACTGAAACTGGACCCCTTCCTTACACCTTATACAAAAATTAACTTAAGATGGATTAAAGACTTAAACATAAAATCTAAAATCATAAAAATCCTAGAAAAAACCTGAAATACCATTCAGGATATAGACATGGGCAAAGACTTCATGACTAAAAAACCAAAAGCAATGACACCAAAAGCCAAAACTGACAAATGGGATCTAATTAAACTAAAGAGCTTCTGCACAGCAAAAGAAAGAAACTGTCATCAGAGTGAACAGGCAACCTACAGAATGGGAGAAAATTTTTGCAGTCTATCTATTGACAGATATTCAGACAAGTATTCAGAATCTACATGGAAATTACATTTACAAGAAATAAACAAAAAACACTATCAAAAAGTGGGTGAGGGATATGAATACACACTTCTCAAAAGAAGACATTTATACAGCCAATGAACATGAAAAAAAAGTTTATCTTCACTGGTCATTACATAAATAGAAATCATAACCACAATGAGATACCATCTCATGCCAGTTAGAATGGCGATCATTAAAAAGCCAGGAAATGACAGATGCTGGAGAGGATGTAGAGAAATAGGAATGCTTTTACACTGTTGGTGGGAGTGTAAACTAATTCAACCATTGTAGAAGACCACATGGCGATTCTCAAGGATCTAGAACCAGAAATACCATTTGACCCAGCAATCCCATTACTGGGTATGCACCAAAAGGATTATAAATCATTCTACTATAAAGACACAGGCACATGTATGTTGATTGCAGCACTATTTACAATAGCAAAGACTTTGAACCAACCCAAATGCCAGTCAATGATGGAATGGATAAAGAAAATACGGCACATATATACCATGGAATACTATGCAGCCATAAAGAAGGATGAGTTCCTGTCCTTTGCAGGGCCATGGATGGAGCTGGAAACGATCATTCTCAGAAAACTTACATAGGAACAGAAAACCAAACACTGTATGTTCTCACTCATAAGTGGGAGTTGAACAATGAGAACACATGGATACAGGGAGGGAAACATCACACACTGAGGCCTGTCATGGGGTTGGAGCAAGGGGAGGGAGAGCATTAGGACAAATACATAATGTATGCAGGGCTTAATACTTAGATGATGGGTTGATGGTTCCAGCAAGGCACCATGGCATATATATATATATACACCTATGTAACAAACCTGTACATTCTACACATGTATCCCAGAACTTAAAGTATAATAAAACTAAATACATAAAAACTAATAACTATAATTAAGAAACAACAAACAAACAAAAAGTCGATAGGCTGTAATTTCCAGCTGTAATTCCAGATTTCTGCATACATATAGTTAGTTTCTGTCTTTATCAGACCCCACCTGAGAGTTTAAAGAAATGATTCTTTGTGGAGGTAAGCCATGACTGAAAGACCAACCCTGTAATTGAAGACTAACCCTGTAATTGAAGAGTTGGGGAGTATGTTGACAGATGGCAGATTAGACGCTTTTAACATGCCTCAGCTACATAAAAGGTCAATGCTGTGAGTTTTAATTGAAGAAGGAAAATGAAAATCCACCAGAATTATGAAGGATAACCTAGATACTGAGGAAGAGAATGAGGTCAAATAGGCCACATGATGGTGTCTGGCTGATGAAAGTGAGTGAAGCACCAGTGTGTGAGAGAGGCAGAGAGCCTCCCTCTGTGACTCACCTCCTCACTAGAGATCTGAGCTACCCAGGAAAAAGGAGAACACTTTGTTTCTCCCAAGTACTGCAGTTAACTAGGGAAGAGGTATGGAGATACCGAGAGGAAAAGAAACTGGTAAAAGCTGCAGACATTCTAGACCTGAGATGTAGAGCAGGGTGCAATTTTTAATCTGGGCACATGCAAGGTCTGTCATTCTTGGTGACCTGACAGCATGGCCATGTAAGTATTTCAGTCTCGGGCCAGAGACTGGAGCACTTCCTCTGGAATGGAGTAGATATTTCCATAGCTAGAATTGTGGAAGGCACTTCAACAGTAAGTGCTGGAATTGTGATCTCCCCCATCACAGTCCTGGGACTACAGGAGAGCTGCTACAGCTGCAGTTCCTCCTGAGTAATGAGATGTGCAGCCAGAGTCAGCTTGATGAGCTGAAACTCATCAATGTGTTTCATTGCTGGGTGCCCTAGCCCAATTCCCTGAGAAGTCATGCAGCAGAGTGCACTCTGACAGTGCAGAACTCCAGACATTCACAGCACGTACTTGCCTGAAACAGCAGCCTGAGCCACCTCACCTTTCCACAGATTGTGGTGCAGTGGGGCACTCTACTCCACACACAGTGATCTCCAGACATTTGCAGCACCTCTCACTTGGTTCAGCAGTCTGGGCTGCTCCACCCTTCCTGGGAAGACTGTAGTGCAGTGGTGATCTGTGCTCCATATCTAGGCAGATTTCCAAGCATCCAAAGCACCTGTTCACCCAGATTGGTAGCCTGAGCTGCCCTACACTTCCTATGCAGAGATCTGAGTGAAGGGAGCCGTCTCTGCTCCACACCCCAGCAGACCTCCAGGCATTTGGAGCATCCACTCTCCTGAATAAGCAGCCTGAGCTGCCATGCCCTTTCTGTGAAGAGACTGTGGTGTACCTAGGTAATTTCTGCTCCATTCCCAGACAGATCTCCAGAAGCCTGAAGTATCTGTTTGCCTAGATTGGCAGCCTGAGCTGCCCTACCCTCCCTGAATAGAGATTGGGCACAATGGGAGCCTCACTACTGCATGCTCAGGTATATCTCCAACCACTGGAGAACCCATTAAACTGGACCAGAAGCCTGAGCCTCCCCACCCTTCCTGTGCAGAGATTGTGTTGAAGCAAGGCCTTCTCTGCTTCACACATGGAAGATGTCCAGGCACTCAGAGCACTCACTCACCCAGATTAGAAGCCTGAGCCGCTCCACTCTTCCTGTGCAGAGCCTGTGGTAAAATGGGGCCTTCTCCACTCTATGCCTAGGACCATCTCCAGGCATTATAGGCACCCACCTACCTTAATCAGCAGCCTAAGTAGCCCATCTTTCCTGTGCGGAGACAGTGGTGAAGCAGGGCCCTCTCTACCCCATACCCAGACATATCTCCAGGCATTCAGAGCACCCAATTCATATAGATTAGCAGCCTAAGCTGCCCAACACTTCCTGTGCAGAGATTGTGATGCAGTGGGGCCCTCTACATGCCACATTCAGGTAGATATCCAAGCATCTGGAACACTTACTTTTCTGAATTAGGAGTTCAGGCTGCCCCCTTCATTGTTCAGAGAACTTGGGGGCACCTAGGCACATCTCCAGGCATACGGTGACTGCCCACTGGATTCTCTTTTAGTCCTAGTGCTTTTGAGTGCTATCAGGGGACGTGTAGGCAGCCTGCCCAGTCTGGTCTCACCCATTTTGCCCCATTCTCTGAAGCCTGAGCAAGGAGATCAAACCACTGTGGACTCCATGGACCAGCCCTTTGTTTGAGGCAACAGAGAGCTTCTCCTAGTAAACAATGTACTCAGCCACACTGGCTGCATATTGACAGTACAGAACTCCAGACATTCACAGCACACACTTGCCTGGAAGAGCAGCCCGTTAGTCATAAATACACCTTCTGGCTTGTAGGTCAAACCACAGGGCTCAATATAAAACCTCCCAACCAAAGTGCATAGGGCTACAGAAGCAAAACGATAAGACCTTACCCAACATTCTCTACCTCACACCAACTAGAGAGCAGGGAAAGGGAAAATAAAATTTTTTAAAATAATAATATTATAGGGCAGGAATAAAAAAAATTCTACCTGCACAAAAATAATTACAAATATTAGAACTGCCAACAACTCCAGATGAGAAGGAACCAGCAAAAGAATTCTGGCACCATAAAAAAGTCTGAATGTAGTGACAGCATTAAAGGATCACACTAGCTGTCCAGCTATGGTTCTTAACCAAAAGGCAAGCTCAGAAATGACAGATAAAGAATTCAAAGCATGGATTGCAAAGAAGCTCAACAAGATCCAAGACAAGGTTGAAAATAAAAAAAGAAATTTCTGAAGCAATGCAGGAAATGGAGGAAGAGATAAACATAAAAAGAAATCAAGTGGAGCTTCTGAAATTAAAAATTTTACTTCAGGAATTTAAAAATACAATTGAAAGCTTTATCTATAGACTGAACCAAGCAGAAGAAAAAAAACATCAGAGCTTGAAGACCAGTCTTTCTAACCCAGTCAGAAAAAAATAAAAAATTAAGAAAAATAAACAAAGTCTTTGAGAAATATGGGAAGTCTTTGAGAAATCTATGAATTACTGGCACGATTGAGACAGAAGAAGAAAAATATGAAGAAGAATGAAAATGGTCTATCTTTCACCATCTACAAAAGTTAACTGAATATGGTTTAAAGAATTAAATGTAAGACTTCAAACTATAAGAATCCTAGAGGAAAACCTAGGAAACTCCATTCTGGAAATTGGCCTTGGGAAAGAATTTTACGATTTAGTCCTCAAAAGCAACCGCAACAACAACAACAACAACAACAACAAATTGTCAAATGGGACCTAATTAAGCTAACTAGCTTCTGCACAGCAAAAGAAACTATCAACAGGGTCAACAGTCAACCTAGAGAATGAAAGAAAGTATTTGCAAACTATGTATCTGACGAAGGTCTAATATTCTAAGATCTAATATTCAAAGGTCTAATATTCTGCTCAGTACCTGGGTGATGGAATCAGTTGTACCCCAGACCTTTGCATTCTGCAATATACCCATGTAAGAAACTTGCACATATACCTCCTGAATCTAAAACAAATGTTAAAATTATTTTTTGAAAAAAGGAAAGGAAAGGAAATGTACATTTCCAGAAGTTGCTATAATAAAATAATAAAAGTAAAGAGTCAGGACTTTGGGCCATATCAGCCCAACCTCCAGGAACATGAGCTGCAGATTTCATTCATCCATGTGTTGAAAAACTCAATCAATCATCCCTGCAAAATTAAGACTTAATCAAAAGTCTGGACACCAAAGCTAGCATAAGTGGTCTGAGTTCGCAATAATCTATAGGCTGTTGCTACATTACGATATCAGAAGGGTAACATGTCTCTTTAGAACTCAGTAGGTTTTTATTTAGAAGCTTCTCCTAGTCCCACATCCCACCCTATATGTTTCTTCTTTTGGCTGTTTTTAATTTGTATCCTTGCACTATAACAAAACTAATGGTTAGTATAGTGATATCCTGAGTTATGTTAGTCATTCTAGCAAGTTATCAAATGTGAGGGTTCTAGTCTAAATGTGGGTGGTCCTAGGAATCTCAAAACTTGCAACTGATGTCTAAAGTCATGGACATACTTGGCAGTCTAGAGAACTGTGCTCTTAATCTTGAGTTTGTCCTAACTTTGAGTAGTAGATGATATCAAAATAAGAGTACTATAATAAAAATGCACAAAATATACATAACCTTTTATACAATAATTATAATATTAAAACATTTTTATAAGGTTTTAACTATATACCCATTGTCATAAAATGATTTATGATAACCAATAAAAGAATACAATAGAATACTTCAACTCTTTCTCTCATGAATATCTACTTAGTACACAGTATTTATTAGGAGATGAGCACTAAGTTAGATGTCAAGGATAAATATTTAAAAAGATAAACATATTCCTTGTAATCTGACACTAACATAACTAAAATATAGTTATTTATTTAGATAAATAGGCAATTTTAAAATTTTCTGATATCTTCTTTAATAGTGGATGCCTCTGCTATTGAATCACATAGAAGTGGCACCCAGGGAAGATATGGGTGTCTAGAGTAGCTTTTACAAATAAAGTGAAAAAGTTAGATAGAATTGATTATCAATAATAGACTGCCCGATTAGCAGTGGTTTACAAATAAAAATATTTAGTTTTTATGCAAAACAAAGGTTTTAAATAAATATACTCAATTAACTTACAAAACAGGGCATGTGGTAGGCAGTGCCAAATTTGAAACCAAAGCCTGGTGATGTCATCAGAACCTAGTGATGCCATCAAATATGTCATTCTGTCTCCCCACCCTACTTCACCATGCTACTCCACCAGTTAAGCATGCTGACTTTTCAATTTTTGGTAAGGCTGGTTGCTGCAGGTCCATGGTGTCACATCCAAGGGAAAAAAGAATGGAGTAAGACCATGGATTTGTTCCTCAAGAAGTTGTGCCTTCTTTGTTTTTTGTTTGTTTGTTTTGTTTTGTTTTTGAGACATGGTCTCACTTTGTCTCCCAGGCTTGGAGTGCAGTGGTGTTTTCATAGCCCTCTGAAGCCTCGAACTTCTCGGCTCAAGCAGTTTTCTTGCTTCAGCCTCCCAACTAGCTAGGACTACAGGAATGTGCTAAGATACCTGGCTAAACTTTTATTTTTTATTTTAGAGACAGGGTCTTGTTATGTTTCTCAGAATGGTCTCAAACTCTTGGCCTCAAGTGCTTCTCCTGCCTCAACCTCCCAAAGTGCTAAGATTACAGACATGAGCCCCTATGCCTGGCCAGTTTTCTCTTTTTACCATGAGAATACACTAGTGCCTCTGCCAGAATGAATGATGTCATAGGCCTCATTAGTGAGAGGATGATAAAGCGAAATTTTGACAAAAGGGAATAAGATTCCCATGATTAAGTAAATCTCATAATAATTCATACTCTGGCACTAGTGGAGGGCCCATACTCATTGTAAAATTAACTTACTAGTAAAGTCCAACCTTTATTTAAATAAGAACAAGCAGCATTTGGCTATGGGTTAAGTGACATTATCTGCCATAGGAAGTAACCTACAAGCTAAGACATGGTGGATGAGCAGGATTCTCTGGAAAAAAAATAATGGGAACAAGCAGGAGAACATGAGGAAAAACTTTCCATAGAGAATAACACATGTACATTTTAGAGAGAGAAATCTTGGTAATTTCACTGAAATACCAGCACTTTGAGATCACAGTGTAAAAAGGTGATTATTGATAAATGAGGTTGCAAAAACTAAGAAAAAATTTAATCATGAACCACTGCAATAAATGCACTTAAAATGGTATCTTTTTCGGTCATCAAAAATATAATGAATAAGGTTACATGAAACATGCACATATTTATGGCTACTATTAAGGAAAATTAATATGTGTACTTTTGTGGGACTATATATAGTAAGTGGGATAAATGTTTAATATAATATACAAAACAGATATAGTTGGGAAGATATAGGATGGAAGGATTAGGAATGCTAAACCACTGAATTATTTTTAATATCTTTAATTTTGTTGCACTGATATTTAAATACTTAAATTATTTAAAGTAAAATATGAATTAGTTTCCTAGGAGCACCTTTATTTTCGCCTCTACTATTAAGTTACCAAGTAAAACTGCCAAGTAAAATTTTATTTTCCTCAAAGTCGAGCTATCACACATAGTTAAATAAATTGAACACTGGACAAGGTCACTTAAGAGGCAAGTGGAAGCTCTGCTTACTCCACTATTTGTTCTGATTCAGGACAGCACCTGCCTGAACAGTTTCCATTTTTAATTCCCATAAAGTTATTGCATAGGTTAGCCATAGCACTGCCTACATTTGGGAGAATAACTTATTATTTGAATTGTGATTTGAAGACACTCATTTTCTGTATTCTCTTCTGTCTCAACTAGCATGACCAGTCAAAGTTTACTGTAAAACTCATGAACTCATAAAACAAGTGAGTTTGAAGTTATATAAAGACAGAACAGTAGCAAAGTTCATGGAATAATGAATATGAATATTCTTATTGGGAAACGAAAAATCTTTTAAAGAAAATATATGTCAGGCAACTGTGGTTCCTTAAGTGACCTCTGGCGAGTCCTATAGATGCTCTTTGCAGAGAGTTTTTTTTTATGTTTATTATTAAATTATTTTTTAAACCGATTGGATTCTTTATAGTGCCATTTGACCTACAAAAAAGTACTGAAATAAAAGTTTCTTTTCCCTTTGCCCGAATAAAAAGAGCAAGATTTGTGAAGGTTTTTTTTTTAAGAAGAAATGAACTACTTATCACGAAGAATTATGTGAAGAAAAGGGCCAAAATATTATTTGGTTTCTGGTCTTCTTATTCAATACATTTTCTGAGCAGTCAGAATCCCTCTTTGGTTTGAGCTGGTGAGTGACCAGCTGAGTACAGTCACAACAAAGAAAAAATTCTGTATTCGGGGTTCATGTAGCAAAATAAGAACAAAAAGCTTTTGTAAAGTGGGATGAAAAACGTCTTAGAAGATATGAACATCATTGCTCCTAAGGTAAATGACCTTTTCCCCCTAGGTGGTCCTCATCTTATAAGCTCAGTTTTATTTCCTAGAGGAAAATTTTAACCAAAATGTCCTAATAAGATGAACTTCTTAGCTGACCTCAACTAGACATTTCCAGAATTGTGGTATTTTTCTGAAAGTAACATGTTCATCTCAAAAGTTAGCCATCGGTTTAATCACCACCATCAATTCTGTCACCAGGTAGAACTAATATCAGTAATTCCCACATCTATTAAATGCTTACTATTGGGCTATGACATATTCTAAGCACTTTATATGTATTTTACTCACTTAATATTCACATTATACCATATGAAGTAATATTTTCATTCACAATTTGTATGTGAGAAAAATTCAGACATTGAGAAATTAAATAACTTGTCCACAGTCAACTGAACTTCAACTGAGGAAGTTACTTTAAAACCTGGGAGTCTGGCCCCAGGGTCCTGACCTGTAACTTCTCTTTTATGATGACTCCGGTTGATCACACTGAATATCATATTCAGATCAAAGAATCACAGAAATCAGTGTGAATCTGACAACTAGTCCTTCTATTACTTCCGCATCAACTCCACTAACCATTCAGCACCTCTGTGAAAAAAAAAATCCACTCTTGCAAACCTGACCAATTTATACAGTTAGAAGAAAATAAACCATTACCTGTATTCAGACTGTCCAGTTGGCTTAGGCAGCTGTAAGAAGAGTACTGGACTTGTTGCCCGTGTCTATCCTAATGAAGTGAAAAATATCAGCAATGTCTATTTGTTCAGCCAGCTTCATTTATGCAATATATCTCATCCAGATGATAGATTTTGTTTCATTATTTGCTGAAAACCATGTATTCCCAAATACCACAAAGCTTCCATATGTTTCAACTAGCATTTTTGCAGTTTGCAATGACATCTTCATTAAAAGATTAGTTAAAACTCTCATTTTCCAATGGAAAGTATAAATGATAAGGCTTCAAAGTGAAAAACCTACCTGAAATATGAGGTCACCGATGAATTAGCAGAAACAGGTTACTAGCTGTAGAGCAGCATGTGACATTAATGCTTACTATTTTTTATCATAGTAAAGGGTCATGGTGCTAAGCAGATGACAGCTATATTATTCAAACAAGATGAGAAATGTGCTTAAAACTCTCCTGCAAAAACTAAGTACAGTTACCCTAATATAAGAGATATTAGCATGAGTGGGCAAAGTAAAATCCCAGGTAAACTCCCCTTCCTCCACACTGAGATGGCCTTATGCATTAATTTAACAATATCCTGATTCTTAACTCCTATTTTGAATCCTTCATTCCCTATGGATTATTATAATAGCCTTCTAGTTAAACTTTTCTTGCTTATAATCTCTTAGGTCTTGAATCCAGCCTTCACACATCTAAGTTTCTGAATCATATCATTTATCTGATCATTTCAGTGCTAAAAACATGATTGAAGATGGACTGCCTATTAGGATTCCACATTCCTATTATATAAAGCAAGAACATTTGCTTTTAGCTCCAGTCTTCCCCAGTCTTCACTATCTGAAATTTCTGTAGCTATTTTTCTTAATTTCAAAATTAATACAACAATATGCAAGTGGTAAGATCAAGATAAGTGTACAAACTCTCTCGAAGAATGCCAGTCAAGGCTTTGTGATCACAGTGAGCTAAAAGTGACTAGTCAGGGATTTTTATGAATATGAATCATGGGCAGGATTATCAGAAATTATAAAATTGTTGAAAAAAGTGGACAGGCACAAGAAATTCAAATACAGAAACATACTTGGAGCATTCATAGTAAAAAATACGTTGAAAATTAGAAAGTCTTTACGAATTAACCAACACTACATGAAATAGAGATAATATGCTACTGTCTTTAGGTGATGCCAAAGAGTTCTGCAAAGCTGTAATTTAAAAATCAGGTCACAAAACATCTAAATAATAGGTGTGACAATACTTTCAAAATTTGTATCTACATGACATTGCACTGACTTATGATGAAGTGAGGATAAATTTCCTGTGGGTGCTTTATGCATTAATCCACAGAAAAATTTTTATTCTGCATTAGATTTTCATCAATTGAATTTTAAAGTTAAACCCAAACATGTTTCAAAGTGTCAATGGAAATCTATATTTCTCAATTGACCACTATTTTAAATATTTTCATGTGAGGTTAAATAAAAAATTGACTGACCTTCATAGAATATACATTGATTTATGCAAATATCTGGAAAATTGAAGAGTTCCTGTTCCTATTCACCTTCATGAGTGTAACATACTATCAAACTTTTTAATCTTTGCTAATCTTAAGGATGAAAAATGGTAAGTTATGGTCATTTTAATTTTTAATTTTCCTACTAGGAATGAGGCTCAGAGTATGGGTCATATGTTTAAGATCCATTTATATTTGTGTTCTGTGAGCTATCTTTTCATATATTTTTCCCATTTTTTTTAGAGGAGGGTTTTTCATGAAGTAAAAGTATCAGTCTATTGTCCATGGAAGCAGTCCCTAAACTTTATGGCACCAGAGATTGGTTTCATGAAAGATAATTTTTCCATGGATCAGGGTTGTAGGGGATGGCTTTGGAATGAAACTGTACCACCTCAGATCATCAGGCATCAGATTCTCATAAGGAACACACAATCTGGATCCCTCACATGTGCAGTTTGCCACAAGGTTCATACTCCTATTAGAATCTAATGCTGCTGCTGATCTGACAGGGGATGGAGCTCAGGTGGTAATGCTCACTCGCCCACCACTCACCTCCTGTTGTGCAGCCCGATTCCTAGCAGGTCATGAACCAGTACTAGTCTGTGGCCTGGGGGTTGGGAACCCCTGATCTATGGTATGAATTGCAAACATGTTTGTCTATCAATATTTTTTTTAGGGGAGAATCTCGGTCTGTCACCCAGGCTAGAGTGCAATGCTGTGAATTTAGCTCACTGCAGCCTCAAACTCCTGGGCTCAAGTGATCCCCCTGTCTCAGCCTCCCGAGTAGCCAGGATTACAGGTATGTGCCATCATGCCCAGCCTTTTAGTGTTTATTCATGCTTTTGTTATTTTTAAAATTATACGTAGTCAAGTTTATCATTTGGTTTGAGATTATAATTAATAATATATTTTGTCATCAACATTAGACTACTTTTCCTTTATGTTTTCTTCTAGTACTTTTATTGTTTTATTATTTTACATTTAAATCTTTATATTTCTTGAAATTTTGTGGTCTAAGGCAGGGGTTGTAAAACTAGAGCCAGTGAGCCAAATACGTTTTCCAGCAAGCCAAACTTGGCCATGACAAATAGTTTATTTATGTGTTGTTTATGGCTACCTTCACACTACAATGACAGAGTTGAAAAGTGACAGAGACCTATGAACCCCAAACTATTTGCTATCCGGTCCTTTACAAAAAGAAGTTTGCTGACTCCTAAGATATATAATAATACAAATACTGTATTATTTTGTAAAAAAGTTAGACATTATTTATTTATGTCATCCTTTACCCACTGATTTGAAATCTACCTCTATAATGTACTAAATCTTTAAAGACTCTTAGAAATGGAAGGCAAACAGGCTACAGATAAGCCCCCAAATTTCAGAAAGTTAGGTTAAATAGATTCCTCGAATTTTCAAACATGAATGAGTTCCAGGTATTTCCTTCCAGGGAGGCTCTCTGGCCTGCATTCTGAGAAGACACCATGAAATTCATGTTTTATTGATTCCTTTTTTTATGTTAGGTAGGTTCTACATGTTTGTTTTAGAGTTATATTTTTCTTCTTCCTTTAGTGTATCAGTAGGGGAGCATTGGACATATATGCAGCAAAGACACATAGCTGGAAGTTTGTCTCTCATGTAAGAGCTGTCTGATTTCATACATATCATCATTGGCATTATTCTTAAATTGGGAGGATCATGTTTTATTCTTGAGTTTTAAAAAGGAAGAGGAGCCACTATCCTCTGAGCAAGCACTTATAATTATTTTTTGGTAATCTGATGGGATTGATGAAGAATTCTTAACGAGCCTTGCTCTGGCTCCTTTTGAGGTCCATGACATCTATTGGTGACTGTGACCTGAATTCCTGGATTTGGAGGTAGAGTCGGTCTGTGATGGAATATCAGAAGGGCAAAGATGTTTCTCACAAGATGCTTCAGAAAAACAGGAAAAAGGCACATACATATAAACATAAAATCTTTCAAAATGTAATTAATATAGAAATTTGTGGTCAAAAACCAAGTCACCAGTCCTGGATCCTAGGAGAACAGAATATATCCAGGGCATCTACGATTAATAAATGGTCTTGAAACCACAGTAACTTAGACACATCCTAAATTCAAAGTCTACTCATGACCTTCCTATCATCATGAGCATTAACTGAATTCAAAGTTCCAAGTGCAAATTTGCATGTGAACAGCGAAAAATATCACTTGCCAATATTTGACCCAGTTTCTCTTCCACATGAATCAGAGATGTCCTTTTAATTCCCTAAAATATTTAAATAAAATACATTTTTGTGCTCCTGTAAATTTTATGACAAATTCACAAATAATTCACTTATCTGCACTACAGTCCTCACTACCCCGAAAAATAAGTGACTAAATAATATCCAGGTATCCACTAAATGCCCAACATGAAGAGAAAATGGAAGATTGGTAAGTTAACTGACTGTTCTAAGGAACAGAAAGAAGACTCAATATATCAAGTGAAGTTTAGTTCTTTAAAGAAACAGTTAAATCTCTGTTATTTTCAGATAGCCTAGGAAGTTTTAAGTGGCCGCTCATTGTGAGAAACTCATTTCGAGTACGTTTGAAAGACAGAACATCTAAACGTGCGGTGGCCTTTCCACCTCTCAGGAACTTTGATTGGACCCTGACTGCGAAGGAGAATGCAGAGAACTGAGTCACCAACACAGCTTCTATAGCACCCTGGGGTCCTTTGGAAAAGATTCCTCCAATCTCAGTCTAGGATGGGTTAGAACAGTGACTCCTCAAGGCAGGGGTCTGAGATAAACGACCTCCGGAGTCCTCATTCAGCCTCTCGGGTCTTTGATTTTGAACTGACGAAGTGCAAGCCGATTTTAACTAGGTCATCCAAAGAGCTCATATCCTAGCATGTAGTTGGCATTCACTGAATAATATGGCGCAGAGAAAGAGCGAAAGTGGGAGATCGGGAGAGTAAGCGAGTGAGAGAGAAAAAGCTAATAACAGACTTTAAAAACAAGTCTTTCGAAATATTTTCATTTTTCCAAGATTCTACATAATTTTTTATCCTCTAGGAAGCTGTTTCTGTGAATAATAATATTGATGATTATGAGCTTGAAAATTAAGTTACATGTAATTGCTTGGCACCCATGTTTACAAAGCTACTATGGAAAAAAATGCTTCTGTCTGTCTCTATTTAGTTAGTGAAGGCAGGCAGCATTTGGATTCTTTTTACTTTTTGGGCCAAATACTTTACACTACAACCTGTAATTATATTATGGAATTTTAATCACTTGGGCTTAATTAACTCTGGGACCTTAGTGACTGACAAGTTCTCAATCATTTAACCCCTTGATCATCTTTGCTAACTGCTTTTGTTTGTTTCATCTTCTCCTAACCCTCTTGATCTACCACCATTGTTAACGTAGAAGAAAGTCAGGTGCTACCATAGGTTACTGATACCTTTGTAACCTCTGTGATCTATAAAATGATTCTTCTTTAATAATTCATATACTTTCATGAAATCTTAAAGTAATAGGGATCCTTAGGGATCACCTAATTCAAGTTTTCATTGGTTAAAATGGAGAAATTGAGATTGTTTTGTGCCAATTTTCTCATCTCATGTACCAATGCTATTGTTTTTCATTTACTTATAAAATATACCTTTCATCTTTATTTTTGGTAAATTATTTTATCAATATAATTTCTTATCAAAGCAGGTGGTTAGGACACTATCACTTTCATAAGTGTTTTTCTTCATGAAAGATAAAGATGCTCATCTTAAACCACTATTGACAATTATTTGAAGTGATTCTCCAGATCATTTTATTTTCTCAATCCTCAGCTTCACTTAGGTGACTCTTCCAGGCAATCCAGTAATTTGAATACTATGACTGACACATGGCTTATTCTTCACATGGACTCCTGCACCATTTTCCTCAACTTACAAGCATATGGTGCATTGGATGAGTTGGGACAGTATCCCCTCTACGTGGCTGATACAAAAAATATGCTATGTTGGACCAAATTTAAACAAACCAATAAACATGCAAAAAATTGATTTAACTCCAAAGTAGAGAATTTTGAAAAATCTTGTAAAATGGCTTTGAGAGAAGAAAACATAGTAATTGTTTTTTTTTTTTTTTTCATTTTTTTTTTTTGAGATGGAATCTCACTCAATCACCCAGGCTGGAGTGCAGTGGTGCTGTCTCAGTTCATTGCAACCTCCGCTTCCCAGGTTCAAGCAATTCTTCTGTCTCGGTCTCCCGAGTAGTTGGGACTACAGTTGCCTGCCACCACACCTGGCTAATTTTTGTATTTTTAGTAGAGATGGGGTTTCACCTTGTTGGTCAGGTTGGTCTCAAACTCCTGACCTCCCGCCTTGGCCTCCCAAAGTGCTGGGATTACAGGCGGGAGCCACCACGCCTGGCCAGTAGTTTTGTTCTTTGGTTTTTGTATTCTAGATGTACATGAACTATTCCAAAAAGTTGGAAATTATGCAGTTGGATAGTTTGAATAAGACAATATAAGTAAAACAACTATATTTATGACAGCATAATCATAATTAAATTATGGCTTAATATAACATTTTCGTTAAAAAAAAAAAAAAAGTCCAACAAATAAGTCCTACCCATTGTGAAAACTATGGTTAAGTTTTGTGGGTTTCACTGTTTTTCTTCTTATACCACACACTTAGACGTTGCAAAATAATTTCTGAATCTATGTCTGAAATATGTTATCAACTCAGTCTGGTCATCAAGTCAAATATTCTGAGTTAGAGGGGATTTTGGTAGATCATCTGTCTGCTACTCATATCCCAACATCATTTCTCAGAATTCTAAGTCTTTTGGTTAGTCATGCTGAAAAATAACAAAATTGAATAAGGATTGTTGCTTAAAGATGGGCTTTTAAATCCACTCCAAACATTAGAATAAAGAGCTTAAAGTCTACACAGCATTTGGGATTAGTAAATTTCATTTAAATGACTTTGAATATTTTTAACCAAGGTATTTTGTTCTAACCAAATGTATTGCTGTTGGCAAATTTTAAGTGGAGATTATATAACTCATGTGGAGACTATCGAACAATAAAAGAGGCAATTTTTCTTTTGAATGAAATAACAGAAAATGTGTATGCATCCAACAGATATTTTGTTTTTTAGATTTGGTTCTTCATAGGTGCCCAAACATCCCGTTTCATGTTTTGTATCTCTGTAATAACCAGCAGATACATGTTCATAGAGAAGACCATTTCTCTCAAAATAAGAAGTATAACGGTCCCTGGCCGGGCGCGGTGGCTCAAGCCTGTAATCCCAGCACTTTGGGAGGCCGAGATGGGCGGATCACGAGGTCAGGAGATCAAGACCATCCTGGCTAACACGGTGAAACCCCGTCTCTACTAAAAATACAAAAAAACTAGCCGGGCGAGGTGGCGGGCGCCTGTAGTCCCAGCTACTCGGGAGGCTGAGGCAGGAGAATGGCGTAAACCCGGGAGGCGGAGCTTGCAGTGAGCTGAGATCTGGCCACTGCACTCCAGTCCGGGCGACAGAGCGAGACTCCGCCTCAAAAAAAAAAATAAAAAAAAAAATAATGGTCCCTAAAGAACCATTTCATGAGGATAGTAAAACTGCCAATGGAAACCGAAATTATTTTGTTACTATATGAATTTTAAAATGCAATAGAAAGATCAAGCATTTGAATATTCAAAGTGAATCATTACCATATGTCTAGGCAGTACATTTGGCAAATGCTGAAAAACTGAACACTGAGGATGTGTGATAAACCACTGTTACAACAAAGCTGTTGGAATTAATGTTTTAATTCCTGCTAAGGAGTATAAAGTCATTGCTTATCATGCTGGTCAGGCAGACTTGTTGAGTGTTTCTGTTTCTGAACTCTTTCCTTGGTATTTTGAAAGCTATTCCATTATGACAACGTAGAGTTTCTCCTTCTACTAATGATTACATGTGTAAGCAGTGAGAAGAACTTCTAGGGTGGATGATTAATACTCATCAATTCACATCATCAAACAATTTGAGCAGGAAGAAACCAAAGAAAAATAGTTTAGGCAATGAAATAGAAGAAACTTTCACAAATCAATAGAAATAAGTTTTTAGAATGCTTATATTGTTAATGAAAACCACATTAAAATCCTGAAAGGGAAGGCATAGCCACCTGTATTTTGTGAATGCTTTTATTTCTCCTCCTCATGAATGATAACACCTGCAGAAAGAATCATGTCTTATTCCACAAAAGACATTTGTTCAACTCATGTACTCATACTTACTATATGACAGGCCCTCCGCTAGGCATTCAGATTAAATGGTGAGTAAACACAGTTCTCAAGGATCTTACACTTTAATTCAATTTACATATGATGAAGCTGAACTCATTAGAAAATAGTGCAATACAAACATCAGTAAAACTACCAATCAGTGGTCTTGCCTGATGAATAAAATATTAGGAGCTACCAACATGCATAGTGTTAAAACTAAATAAGCTCTTTGAAGACATTGGTCTGGCCTCATTTGTCTTTGAATCCTGCCTGCCTAGCAGAAGTACTAGAGGATATTTGTCGAACTGCAGTAAACTGAAACCATACTGGTGAAAAATAAGTGCCATTTTTTTCCATAATAAATATGAAACTTTTAAAGAAAATATGTGTACGTATTTTACTAGTCAGCCTTCACAGGGTATCCTAGAACCCAATTTTTTAAATATAAAGTCAAAGTCAGAGGTAGGAATATTGAACTAGATTTAAGTGCAGCTGGCGGGGCACCTGAAACAGGTTCAAAGTGAATCACAGCTCAATCTAAGGCCATTAAAAATAAATGGATGTCTTTTGCACTGTTGGTCTCACTCATTCCATAAATCAGGGAAAACTAGTTTTCATGTTTTTTTGTTGCTCAGGTCCCTGACATGGTAGCATATCTTGTTTTTCAGAACCAGCAGCAATGTAAAAAAGCATTTCACATAGATTGTAAATGTTGTTAGAATTTACTATTCTTGAATAAACTCTGAATACATTTAATTAATACTTGTTAATTAAATCATGGAAGAGTACTGTATTGGAAACACAAATTCTCAATAGGAGAAACAATGGAAATCAATTTACACCAGAATGAAGCCCTCTGGGCTCCAAAATCAAAACGCCTTGGTTCATTTTGCTGTTAGTCTAGGAAAACAATACTTGAAGATGTATGTTTAGTTGAGATTACTGGCAAGAAAGAACCTTTGTCATTTCCTCTCACTTTTTCATTTTTAGAGGAGCAGAAAAGTAAATCACTAATTATAATTACAACTTTCTTTTTAGCAACTCCTCAAATGCCTTCTTATATGTCATCATTACCTCAAAAGATAACAACCTTTGCAAATCCATGAGGCATTTTCCTTCATCTGACAAAATATTTATCATGGGTTCTGATACTCAAATGCTATACAAATTAGTATAATGGTGACAGTAGTTATAAATAAGGTTTTAATAGTCATTGAAAAAAATTTTTATGCCAGGCAAGGATACCTTTCTAAATGCAGTAACTAAAAGTGAAAAAATTAGAAATGAAAATAAAATTTCCTCTCTTGTTGCCTTATGAAAAATGAGATGTTGAATTTTCATTGCTAACAATTAACTAAGCATTTCATTTTATTCTTCCCCAACTCCCTTGAATACTTGTTGAGAACAGGTAAGATGGATAACATAAAACATAACTCCTGACATCACATAAGTGGGCACTAAACATTTACTCATTTCTGTTTATTTCTCTTCAATTTCTTCTACCTAATGAGAACGCTTAGTTATTCATCCATTTAGTTAATATTTATTGACATCTGTATCAAATTCAACAGTGAAGAAAGGGGAATTTTTCATAGTATTGTCTAGGCAAATTGATATCCACACTGTGAAAAAAAGACCACAGGACATTGAAACTTAACAGACTCTGATACAGTTTTGTATTTGCAATATTTTCCGACACTGACACAACATACCAAACCTATTGTTGGGGTGTATATTAATAGAAGCCATTGTTTCACATTTTTTAAAGAAAATGTTTCATTACTTGTTTCAGCTTTTTACTTTATTCTTGACCATTTGGGAAGCGTGATCATTTGGAAACAATATATTGCAAAGTATATTGTTGTTACTGTATAGCTCTGTAGATTAATTATTCCAGGTACAGATACCCTTTATGAGAAAAAAAAAAAAAAAAAAAAAACTTAGTAGAATGATATAAAAGGGAGGAACCCAAGAAAATAGTTGTCAAGATGTAGATAGAGGCTTCAAATATTTGAAGTGAGAATCCCTTGTGATCAAGCCGGTTGTTATCATAGACAAACAAAACAACTGGCTGCATTGCTTATTCTTCTTTATTTTAATTAGGTATTAGTTCTAAAAAAGTTTATGGTTGTTTGTAATTTACTCCATCTTTATAGGTTTTCCATAGATAAATTCATTTTGCACTCTTGTCAAATTAAATGTGTACCAAAATATCTATATGATACAAGTCAATTAGAATTTTGCTGCCTTCTGAATGAGAGCTGTTTTCTTTTTAAAAAATGATGAAAAATATTTTTTTAAAGCACAGCTTTTAGATGACTTTTTAAATGTTTTGTTTTTGAAAATGTCAGATTTTAAGCCAACATGTTCTCAGGGATGAAGTGCTAGGAATCCCTGTTAAAGTGTAATATTTTTACTGGGCTCTTCACAGATCTGCCACTGTTCCCATAGTAACTCATTCATCGATGAGCAAGGAGGCAGGAAGACTGGCCAGTGTATTGACGAATTTGACTTAATGGTATTTGATAACTATTCATTTATATCTAGGAGGACATAGGTGGAGAGTAAGCTTTTATCAGAGACTATAAATGTATTAATCAGTCATCCAGAACAGGGAAAATAAATGATTGAGTGAAGCATGCTTTTGCCCTGTGTCTGAATTTCAACTACATTATTTTTCTGGTGTCAGAAAAAGTTTTAGTTTTTATATAAATGAGGAGAAAAATTTATAGAGTATCTGTTGCAGAAATCTTCAGGATGTTGGTAAAGCCCAGGGAAACTTCAGTGTACAGGTACAATTTTACAAGTACTGATCTTAGGCCTGAAATGATAGTTAATGATTTTATATATCTTTATCAACATCTGACTCTTTGAATAAGACTGGAATCCTCAGAAAAGTACATCTATTAAATAGTCAGATACTCATTAATTTGTTGCAAAACCAGATGAGTAATTGTCATTCATAGTTTAAAAAGCTGTATAGCAAAAAATAAATGATTAAAATAAAATCTGTCACTTCCGAAGTTTGCCTTGCAGAAACTTTAAAGACACTTTGATTTCTGTAAATGTCTAGAGGTCTTTGCATTCATCTCCTGTGATTTTGTTGTTTTACTCATAGCACAAGTTCATATCATTCTATATGAAGATAGAGAGATACACTACATCAGTAAGTTCAAGTTTTGGATTTCATGAAGTAAATTATAAATTAATCTGGAGAACTGGATGCTAGCATAAAGTTGTTGTGTAGGGGGATTATTTATTTATATATATTTATATTTGCACACTCCTTAACTTTGACACAATGAAGAACTCGGCACATTTTATATTTTGGAGACTGATGAAAATTTTACAAAGAAATGCAAACTAAAATGTGAGCACCACTCCTTCTAGCCTTCCATTAAGAAAAATGTATTTCTAAATATAAAGTGGAGTCTAAACAATTTTGTATCATGCATGCTAGTCTTGGAAAAAGTCAATGGTCATATTTTAGGATAAATTTTATACTTTTTAAGATAGAAATCAGTTAACGTCACATGAATTGTCCCTTTATTTAATTATTGTTATTTTTACACCACTATACAAGTTGGTAATATGTAAGGATAATAATTTAGCTACAATGTTTTGCTTCCATTATTCTTCACTATATGACAACCTCTTTAGTTGTCACTACCATGGAGGAGTCTTAAATTCATGATCCGGTTAATGGGCACACAAAAGTTTGAGAGTGTCTTCTTCAGTCAGGCTCATGGGCAATTAAAATATGAGTGGTCTAGTTCAAAAGTTAAACATACAGACTCTAGGGTATGCTAATTGGATTTTTAAACTCACTCACTTTGTATTATTATCATTTAAATGGAATAATATTACTCAAAAGTAGTATCTAATAAGAATTAAATGACCTGCAGTATGAGAAATTCTTAGAATAGTTATTGTCATATCATAAATCTTTAATAACTGTTTGATAATGGGCAAGGTGCTTTTACTTCTTCACACTTGTCTTTTTTACATAAAATAAAGATACTATTATTATCTATTCACAAGTTTGTTATGATCATGAAGTGAAGCAATGCATATATAGCATGTTTAGCACATTGCTTGGCATATATTACTTAAGAAATATTAGCTTTATTATTATTACAACCAGTCTATACATTCTCCACCACTCTGACACACTTTCTGAAATTATGAGTTTTTTTTTGAGGCTCTTGCTTTTTTGTTTTTCTTTTATGGGAAAAAGTTGTGTAATTCAATCCAAGTTCAACTTTATAAAAATGATAGGGGAGGCATTCTGTGTGTGACAGATTTGCCCTGATGTCCAGATCCCTCTGGAGAAGGCCCTGTACATGGGCAATAGCATTTTCTCACAACAAACATTTGTTCCTGATTCCCCAGCCTTCTTTCCATGCACAATCTTCTGCCAATTGTTGCTACTATTTGGCTCATATTCAAGATAAACAAACATTCTTATCGATTCAGAAGCCTGTTTCTGATATTTGCAAAGACAGTGAGAAGTGTCTGGATCTCGACGTGTCAGTTTATTACTTTTAAAACAAAATTGCTTGGTGCCATGCACCTCCTTCTCTATTTACTTTTGAATTTTCAACTTCTTACTTTCTAAGCCATTAATTATTTGCCTCCCATATATGTAATCACTCACTGACCAGGATACTGATTTATTCCCCATAATACTTAGAGTTCTGCTGCTCTATTTTTTTCATTGTTTATGTTGTCTTCCAGAGAATATCAATTATTTTACTTTTTTAAAAAACTTTATTTATTTATTTATTTATTTATTTTTGAGACAGAGTTTTGCTCTTGTTGCCCAGGCTGGAGTACAATGGCACGATCTTGGCTCACTGCAACCTCCGCCTCCTGGGTTTAGGCAATTTTCCTGCTTCAGCCTGCGAAGTAGCTGGGATTACAGGCGCTCGTCACCATGCGCAACTAATTTTTTGCGTTTTTAGTAGAGACGGGGGTTTCATCATGTTGGCGAGACTGGTCTCGAACTCCTGACCTCAGGTGATCCACCCGCCTCAGCCTCCCAAAGTGCTGGGATTACAGGCATGAGCCACTGCGCCCAGCCATTTTACTTTTTTTGAACTAACAATGTTCTACATATAGTTCCTCCTATGGCAAGAAATTTTGTTCTCTATGTCCTTTTACTCCCAAGGGATTTTCTACTCTAAGGGCTATTTTAACCTTTTAGCAATTTACACCATAATCTTGCTTTGATCCCTTGATTTTGCAACCTAGGCAAATATCATGTCCTACATATACTCTCGATGAATTCTTTAACTTAATTTCTTATTAGTCTCTTTGTTTTTGGTCCTAAACCCAAGAGGAATGTCTTAGTTCATCTCAGACCGACCTTCTCACCTTCATGCCAACCTAAAACAGAACCTAGTTTATTTTTGGCTTCCAGAAGAAGCCCAATGAAGCTTTAGTATGGTTTACTAAAGATAAGGCATGCACTGAGCAAAAGCATCCTATTGCAATGAAAATGCCTGGTCAGTAATCCCACATACTCACATTACATGTTATAGTCCTGAGCTACTACTCTGCCACTTGACAAAAGCTCCACTCACCAAATGAATCTCATCAACTGCATACGGTCTCTTTGAAAATTTAATCTATTCTATTCTTTCCCTCATCAGACTCTAATCTAGGAAAGTCAATAATCTTCTATCTAGATAAAGGGAAAACTGTATCTTTTTCCAGTTAAAGCTATTGTTAACAAGTAAGCAAGCTAACCAACAAACTGTAAATTGCATATATATTCAAATAATTATGGGTTCTTTGCCATTCAGATATAAGCATAGATCCCATGTCCCTCTATAATTACACATTCACAGAAGCACAAGCAACAAATGAAACTTATTAATCATGATTAATATATTTGCAGGCCTTTCTTTAAAAATGTCACAGAGAGCCAATATAAACCAGGCAGTATTTCTTAAATCCTCTTTACCATCTGTTTCTTACCAGCTTTCACTTTTCACAGTTCTTACTAGAAGCCTGTCCTTCCTTGCCCCACTCTACCTGCTAACCAAATACTTTATATCCAAATACCCAGCTGGCTGTTCTTTGATCTCTACATTTTTTCTAATAACAGAAGCAATTTAAAAAGATTTCGTTTCTGATTTGGTGAACATATATTTATCATCACAATCTGTCTCAGTGTGGCTGGGCCAGCTTACTCCAAGCACTGTGAATTTCCCAAACCGCCGTTCCTAAGAATGAAGGTAAACTTTCCCTAGACACTGTATGGAAGAAAATATTTTTGTATCCCAATCTTAATCATGCCTACTTTCCTGCCCAAGAACGATGAAAAGAGCCCTCACTCAAATGAAATAATATTATTTTCAACAAAAGAGTGTGGCATTGGCCCAGGATGGGGAACAACAGTGCATTTCTGAAGTCTGGGTTATTCACTTTTAAATGGCAGTAGGGCAGAGACACCTGTACTACAGCCCAGACCACAACACAACCAGGCTAATTTAGATAATTTTCACATCCTTTTTTCAGCACAAAATAGAAAGACCAGGTCTGCATCTCTCTAGAACCATGATTTTAGATACTGAATGCCTTGCAAGAAATGTTTAAATAAGAAAAAGATAAATATCTGGTGAAAAAAATAATGTTCAGGCAGAAACAAGAATACATCCAGAATTAGGAAAAAATACTTAATTCACATGCACATGATTCAACTAAAATTAATACACCTTACATTCCTTTATAGAATACTATATCTTAATCAAAACATTTATGTTGGATTTTTAAATTTCCCTTGGGCCTTAGCCAAGTAAACAGTCTATACTTACCTTTATCTTCATTTCTAATGGTCTCATTAAAGTGATATGCCAAAAACAACGACCAAAGTCAAGACTTGTCACAGCAATTGGTCAGGATCACCTGTGCCTGGAATGTCCAGATGACTCTGAATTTCATCACACATCAGTGCCTTACTGACTCCTCCTCCAAAACAATCCCATAACAGGAAAGTTGTAATTTCCTTCCATTCTGTAGATGTTAAAGTTATATTTATTAACAATATTTATCTACATATTTACCTATATAGTTCGGTTACGTATACTTATACATTTCAACAGCTGTATTTATGTGGTTATTATGTATGTGTGTATATATGTAAAGAAATGTATAGACATGCTTATGTCTATATGTGTTCACGTACATACACATTTATGTATTTATTACTACATAGTTATATTAAATTATCATCTTTTTTAGGATAGATTTATAAAGCCCTTGAGATGTCATTCAAATCTCAATGCGCTGAATTCCTTTCTCTTCTATTAAGATTTCCACAGAGAAAAAATAGATCTATTTCATCTCTGCTATTAATAGTTTTCATTTCAATGATCACTCCTTGATGCTATCCCAAATTCTGTGGCTGTACCCTAGAATTCTTTATTATCTGCATTGATGTCATTAAAAGATGGCATTTCTGCCTCCTATTCTCTTCACCCAGTAATCAGCCACAAAGCCAAATATTTTCCCCACCCCCTTAATCTCAGATCCCTGGTGAAAGCACACATCCAAACCACCTGCTTCTTTTAACTAGAATTCTGGGTGTCAGTCCAGAGTTTTCTTTGGCCTACGGCTGTCTTTTGTTTTTCCCCACCTGCAGGATTCTTGGCTTATGACTAGTCAGCCACCTAGAGTGACACCACAGATCCACGCTGAGTTCTAGTCATTTTCAAGGGCTGCAATAGAACACTCAGTGTGTGCCCCCCTTAAAGGGGGTCTTCAAAGAAATACCCACAGGCTCAGAACACAAGAGGGAGGCACGCCACCAGATTCTGATATATCTCAACCTCCAATTTTCCTTAACTTTCTCTTTTTCTTGAACAAGAATTCAATTTGTACAGTCGTATAAAAAGAAATAAAAGGAGGATGTGATTGCCAAGAGGTGATCTTAATTGAGCCAGATATACTGCAGATACTCCTCACATTATGATGATGTTACAGGACCAATAAACCCATCCTAAGGTGAAAATATTTTAAGTTGAAAATGTATTTAATACACATAGCCTGCCACATATCATAGCTTACTCCAACTTACCTTCAACATGCTCAGAATACATACCTTAGTCTACTGTTGAGAAAAATCATCCAACACTAACCTACTATATAATAAAGTATTGAATATCTTATTTAAACTATTGAATACTATACTGAAAATACAGGTTTACATCATTCGTGTACACAGTCAAAAGCACATTGGTCCTGAAGAGTGTTTGAAGAATTGAACCAAAATTAATAGCTGGATGATGGGGATGCTATAACAACAGGGTGGTCAATTTCTCTCTCTTCTGATGAGACTTGATAGTAGGCAGAGTGTTCTTCAGGAAGATATTAAGTTTTGACTGTACAGTTTTTCTTTTTCATAATTACCTATAAAGTGCTGGCCACACCATACACTGCAGAATATTGGTTGTTTACCATCATCATCACGTGGCAGACTGGGAGCTGTCACTCATTGTTACTGTCCAGCATCACCCCAGAATCACCAGAGAATATTATGCTGCATATTGCTAGCCCAGAAAAAAGATCAAAATTCAAAGTACAGTTGTTCCTGAATGCATATCATTTTTGCACCATTGTAAAGCTGGAAAATTATAAGCTGAACCATTGTAAGTTGGGGACCCTGTGTACTTAGATACAACTTTTGCTTAACATGATATTGATTGTTTGCATTTACTGGTGTTTTCAAAACCTTGGGTTACTTTTGTAAATAAGCCTCTAGTTTAGTTGTTCATCCACTGACACTTGGTGTACTTTAGGAGTTATTGCTGGAAAATAAAAATTTATGAGTAGATGGAGGAAAAGATGGTTGACAGGAGACAGGAATAATGTGCAGCTCCTGCTTGCATGGACAGAATAGTGTCTGGAGACACACATTGAGAACTTTCACTCCAAGAACCACTGCAGGAACATACCAGGAAAACTGTAAGAATTTGCAGACCCTTTGAAAGCAGTAGCTTGCTGCTGCAAATACTGCAAGACAGTTGAAAAACTTCACTACAGCAAGCCTCACCCAAGGAGATTCTGAGCACAGACCCACCTAACCCTGCTGAGAAAAACCTGATGGTTTTTCTCTACCCATCCCAGTAGCCAAAGACAAAAGATATAAACTCTTGGGAGCTCTATGGCCCCACCCATGGCCTGAGAAACCTGAGCACTTGTCCTGAACAATGTAGGGCAAGCCTATATCCCCCTTCTACTTCTGCAGCTGGTGCTCTCTTGAAAGCACCACCTCCTGGCTGGAGGTCAAACAACTCAAGCCATTACAGCAACTCATAACAGAGCAACCTTGCTCCAAAGAACACAACAACAGCTAATTTCACCACCTGCAACACCCTGGCTAAATACAAGTCCTGAGTCTTTCCATGTGACAACTTCACTGCTAGCATAACCCACATTTGAGAAAACCATTGCACTAAACAAAACTACAACCAAGGACTCTAACAGAGTCCACTTTACTCCTCTGTCACTTACAACCAGAGCAGGTGCTGGTATCCACAATTGGGAGAACTGAGGACAGATCATATCACAGGATTCTTTGCAGACATTCCTCAGCACCAGCCTGGAGCCCAGTAGCCCCACTGGGTGGCTAGACTCAGAAGGGCAATGGCAATCACTGCAGTGTGGCTCTGAAGAAGCCCCATCCCTAGATGAAGAGGGAGAGCACCACATCAAGGGATCACCCCATGGGACAAAAATAATCTGAACAGCAGATCTTGACTTCCAGGTCTTTCCAGTGAAACAGTCTACAAAATAAGAAGGAATCAGAAAAACAATTCTGGTAATATGACAAAACAAGTTTCTATAAAACCTCCAATACATCATACTAGCTCTCCAGCATTGGATCCAAATCAATAAGAAATCTAAGAATTGTCAGATCAAGAATTCAGAAGGATGACTGTTAAGCTACTCTAAAAAGCCATAAAAACAGGGTGAAAAACAACTTAAAGAATAAAAAAAATACAGGATATGGAAGGAAAACTATTCAGAGAAATAGATAGTATAAAGAAAAGATAATCATAACTTCTGGAAATGAAAGACTCACTTAGAGAAAAGTAAAATACACTGGAAAGTTTCAACAACAGAGTCAAACAAGTAGAAAAAAGAACTTCAGAGCCTGAAGACAAGGCTTTTGAATTGACCTAATCCAGCAAAGACAAATAATTTTTTAAAATGAAGAAAGCCTCCAAGAAGCTTGGGATTATGTTAAAGGATCAAACATAAGAATAGTTGGTGTTCCTGAAGAAAAAGAGAAATCTAAAGGTCTGGAAAATTTACTTGAGGGAATAATTGAGAAAAATTTCTCTAGTCTTGCTAGAGATGTAGACTTCCAACTACAAGAAGCATGGAGAACAGTTGGAAAATTCGTCACAAAAAGATCACCACCTAGGCGCATAGTCATCAGATTATCTAAAGTCAAGACAAAGGAAATCTGAATTGCTGTAAGGGAAAAGCATCAGGTAAACCCTCAAGGAAATCTTATCAGATGAACAGCAGTTTTCTCAGTGGAAACCTTGCAAACCAGAAGGGACTGGGATCTTCAGCCTCCTTAACCAAAACAATTATCAGCCAAGAATTTTGTATCCAGTGAAACTAAGTTTTATAAATGAAGAAGAGATAGTTTAAGCATTATAAATGAAAAAGAGATAAAAAAGATTTGTTTGCCTTTTTCAGACAAATACTGACGGAATCCACCACTACCAAGTCAACACTACAAGAAATGCCAAAAGGAGTTCTAAATCTT
This sequence comes from Trachypithecus francoisi, assembly GCF_009764315.1. Classification (NCBI taxonomy): domain Eukaryota; kingdom Metazoa; phylum Chordata; class Mammalia; order Primates; family Cercopithecidae; genus Trachypithecus; species Trachypithecus francoisi. The sequence continues at coordinate 103,833,057 of NW_022681458.1, forward strand.
GGAAAAACAATCTTGAAATACACCAAAATAGAACCTTCTTAAAGCATATATCTCAAAGGATGTATAAAAACCATAACACAGCCGGGCGCGGTGGCTCAAGCCTGTAATCCCAGCACTTTGGGAGGCCGAGACGGGCGGATCACGAGGTCAGGAGATCGAGACCATCCTGGCTAACACGGTGAAACCCCGTCTCTACTAAAAATACAAAAACTAGCCGGGCAAGGTGGTGGGCGCCTGTAGTCCCAGCTACTCGGAAGGCTGAGGCAGGAGAATGGCGTAAACCCAGGAGGCGGACCTTGCAGTGAGCTGAGATCTGGCCACTGCACTCCAGTCTGGGCGACAGAGCGAGACTCCGCCTCAAAAAAAAAAAAAAAAAAAAAAACCATAACACAATGAAAAAAAAAAAAAACCCTCAAAGTATTCAGGCAACAACTAGCATAATGAGTAGAACAGTACTTCACACCTCAATACTAACATTGAATGTAAATGGCCTAAATGCTCCACTTAAAAGATACAGAATTGAAGAGTAGATAAAAATCTACCAATCAAGTACCTGCTGTCTTCAAGAAATTCATCTAAAATATAAGGGCTCAGGTAAACATAAGGTAAAGGGGTGGAAAAAGATATTCCATGCAAATGAAAATCAAAAGTGAGCAGGAGTAACTAGTCTCATATCAGACAAAAGAGACTTTAAGCAACAACAGTTAAAAACAGACAGACATTATATAATGGTAAAAGGAAAGTCAAACAGGAAAATATTACAGTCCTCAATAGATCTGCACCTAATACTGGAGTTTCCAAATCTATAAAACAATTACTACTACACCTAATAAATAACATAGATGGCAGCACATTAATAGTGGGGAACTTCAATACTCCACTGACAGCACTAGACAGGTCATCAAGATAGAAGACAACAAAGAAACAGTGGACTTAAACTATACCCTAGAACAAATGGACTTAAAGGATATTGACAGAATATTCTACCCAATGACTGCAGAATATACATTCTTTTCATCAGCATATGGAACATTCTCCAAGATAGACCATATGATAGGCCACAGAACAAGTCTCAATAAAATTTTAAAAATCGAAATTATGTCAGATCACAGTGGAATAAAACTGGAAATCAACTCCAGAAGAAACCCTCAGAACAGCGCAAATAGATGGAAATTAAATAACCTGCTCCTGAACGATCTTTGGGTAAACAATGAAGTTAAGATGGAAATTTAAGATTTATCTGAACTGAACAACAATAGTTACATGACCTATGAAGAACTCTGGGATATAGCAAAATAAGTGCTAAGAGGAAAGTTCATAGCATTGAACAGCTACATCAAAAAGTCTGAAAATCTAACCTCACACCTCAAGGAACTAGAGAAACAAGAACAAATCAAACCGACGCTGTTCTCATGATAGTGAATTAATTCTCAAGACATATAATTGTTTTACAGTGTTTGATGGTTCTACCCTCTCTCTCTCCTGCTTCCACGTAAGATGTGCCTTGCTTTTCCTTCACCTTCTGCCACAATTGTAAGTTTTCTGAGGCCTTCCCAGCCATACAGAACTATGAGATAATTAAACCTCCTTTTCATAAATCACACAGTCTCAAGTAGTTCTTTATAGAAGTGCGAAAATGGACTAATACAAAAGATTAGTACCGAGATAATTGGGGCATTGCTATAAGATACCTGAAAATGTAGAAGCAACTTTGGAACCAGGTAATGGGCAGAGATCGGAATAGTTTAGAAGGCTCAGAAGAGGACAGGAAGATGTGGGAAAGTTTGAAATTTTCTAAAGACCTGTTGAATGGTTTTGACCAAAATGCTGATGGTGATATGGACAGTGAAATCCAGGCTGAGGTGGTCTCAGATGAAGATGAGGATCTTATTGGGAACTGGAACAAAAGTCACATTTACTATGATTTAGTAAAGAGACTGGAAGCATTTTACCCTTGCCATAGAGACCTGTAGATCTTTGAACTTGAGAGAGATAATTTAGGGTATCTGGTGGAAGAAATTTCCAAACAGTAAAGCATTCAAGAGGTGACCTGGCACTTCCTGAAAGTGTACAGCCATATGCATTCAAAAAGACATGATCTGAAATTCAAACTTATGTTTAAAAGGGAACCAAAACATAAAAGTTCAGAAAATTTGCAGCTTGACCATGTGGTAAAAGGAAAACCCCATCTTCTAGGGAGAAATGCAAGCTGGTTACAGAAATTTGCATAAGTAATGAGGAACCAAATATTAATAGCCAAGACAATGGGGAAAATGTCCTCAGAGCATTTCAGAGATGTTCATGGCAGCTCCTCCATCACAGGATGGAGGCCTAGAGGAAAAAAAATGTGTTTTTTTTAATATAAATTACCCAGTCTTACGTAGTTTTTTATAGCAGTATAATAATGGACAAATACAACATTGGCTTTGGCAAAGAGTTCATGACCAAGAACCCAAAGGCAAATACAAAAAATACAAAGATAAATAAATGGGACTTAATTAAACTAAAAAGCTTCTGTACAGCAAAAGAAATACTCAGCAGAGTAAACAGACAATCCACATAATAGGAAAAAATATTCACATAGTATGCATCCAACAGAAGACTAATATCCAGAATCTACAAGGAATTCAAAGAAACAGCAAAAAAATAAAAATAAAAAAATAATTCCATCAAAAAGTAGGCTAAGGACATGAATAGACATTATCAGAGAATATTACAAATGGCCAACAGGTATTTTAAAAAATGCTCAACATCACTAATGATCAGAGAAATGCAAATCAAAACCATAATGCAATACCATCTTACTCCTGCAAGAATGGCCATAATCAACAAATAAAAAAATAATAAATGTTTGTGTGGATGCGGTGAACAAAGAACACATCTACATTGCTGATAGAAATGTAAACTAGTATAAACACTATGGAAAACAGTATGGAGATTCCTTAAATAATTAAAAGTAGAATTACTATTTTATCCAACAATCCCAGTACTGGGTAGCTACCCAGAGGAAAATAAGTCATTATATGAAAAAAGACATTTGTACATAGTAGCACAATTTGCAATTGCAAAAATATGGAACCAACCTAAATACTCACCAACCAATGAGTGGATAAAGAAAATGTGGTGTGTGTGTATATACACACACACACACACACACATATATATATATATATATATATATATATATACACACACACACACACACACACACCATGGAATACTACTCAGCCATAAAAAGGAATGAAATAATGGTATTTTCAGCAACCTGGATGGAGTTGGAGACCATTATTCTAAGTGAAGTAGCTCAGGAATGAAAAACCAAACACTGTATATTATCACTTACAAGTGGGAGCTAAGCTATGCAGCAGCAAAGGCGTGAGAATGATATAATGGATTCTGGGGACTTGGGTGAAAGGGTGGGAGTGGTGTGAGGGATAAAAGACTACATCGCAGAGTACACCGCTTAGGTGACGGGCACAACAAAATCTCAGAAATCAAACCTAAATTACTTATTTATGTAACCAAACACCATCTATTCCCCTAAAACTATTGAAGTAATAATAATTACAAAAAAAGGAATTATGTATAGGTGGAATTAATTTCTGTCTTCCCAAGAGCATCCTCTTAACTATCTGCAAAGATTATCCAACTATGAACACATTCCTGGTCCCTTTTGCATAAAAAAAGAAGCTCACACCAGCAAAATATAAAAGTTCTCACGATTTACCTTCTCTCTCATACATTCCCATGTTCCCATAACTGAGTCACACTTCTAGACCTGGGCAAACTTTTTTACAAAGGGCTCTAGTGGGTTGAACGGTGGTCCACCCAAAGTTATAATTATCTGAAACTTCTAAATGTCAACTTATTGGAGGAAAAGTTCTTTGCAGATGTAATTAAGAGTCTCAAGATGAGATCATCCTGGTAAGCCCTAAATCTAATGACAAGTGCTTGAGAAGGAGAATACACAGAGGAGAGCTGATGTGAAGAACAAGGCAGAGGTTGGAGTGATACAGTAATAAGCCAAAGAATGCCTGGAGCCACCTGAAACTGGAAGAGGCAAAGCAAGGAATTCCTCCTAGAATCTCTGGAGTGAGTCTACAGCTCTGCTGACTTTGAACTTGTAGCCTCCGGAGTGGTGAAAGAATCAATTTCTCTTGTTTTATCAAACTGTTTTCAGCCAATCATTACAGTATCCTAGGAAACTCATATAAGGGCTAAATAGTAAATATTTTAGGCTTTGTAAGCCATATAGTCTCTGTAGCAGCTACTCAAATCTGTGCTGCAACGGGTAAAACAACACCATAGACAATATGCAAACAAATGAGCCTGACTGTGATCCAATAACACTTTATTTATGGAAATTTGAATTTTCCTGTGTCACAAAATATTACTCTTCTTTCAATATTTTTTAAAACACTTAAAGATGTTAAGTACCATTCTTGGCTCATGGGTCAAGCAAAAACAGGTAATGGGACAGATTGGTCCTTCAGGCAGTAGTTAGTGGGCTGCTGTTATGAAGATGGGGCAGTGCTGGACATGCCAATTAGACCTACCCTGGAAACCCGTTTGAATGTCCAATTCCTTTTTTCTTTGGAGATTCCCGGTAGCTCCAAATTCAAATTCTGACGCATTTCAGAATCCACATGTGTAGTCCTGTTAAGAGTTCTGATAGCCAGATATGGTGGTTCACGCCTATAATCCCAGCACTTTGGGAGGCTGTGGTGAGAGGATAGCTTGAGCCCAGGATCTCAAGGCTGTAATGAGCCATGATTGTGCCACTGAACTCCAGCTTGGGCGACAAAGTGAAACCCTATCTCTACAAAAATTTAAAAATAAAAATAAATAAAGAGTTCTGACAGTACCAGTTAGTATATGGATCTTCACCAATATTTGATGGTTTTTGACCCAGCTCCTAGTCTCCATCAGCTTATTTTCCCTTGTTAACATCTTAGAAAAATTGCCCTAAACCTTGTCTACATATTAAAATAAAGTATGATTTTGTGTGTGTGTGTGGGTGTGTGTGTGTGGGTGTGGGTGTGTGTGTGTGAATGCCCAGGTCTCTGAGAGATTCTGATTTTACGAATCTAAGGTGACTTCCAGGCACTAAATTTTTAAGTGCTTTCTAGGTAAGACTGGCTTAGACTTACCTGAGACTGAGAAGCATTTGTTTCCAGAGATCCTAAACCTGTGAGTCATGCCCTTAACCACCAGCCACATATGTGCAGCTGCAAAGAAATTTGCTCTCATTCCTCTCAGAATTCTAATATGGCTCGCTAATTTACCAACACAATATTCCAACACACTGTCTTTCCAGTGTTCCAGAGGAGAAATGTTACAGCTGTCAGAAGCTTGACAGACTGTTGAAAACATGTAAAATCAACTATGTAAATTGGGAGTTACAAACGCTATGGCGACTTTTCCTCTGACAGTGTAGAAATTACAAACATTTTATCCGGGCTGAAAATTCAAATAAAGAAATACTCTATACCCTAAATAAATGGTGTAGCCATCTATAACATCTTATTCAAGAAATGTTTCTCGCCCCTCACAATTTACTCATGCTTTGCTCATGTATCCTCCCACACCCCTCCCACTCATCTCCTTCCTATTTCAAACAAGGAAACCTAATAAGAATCAGATGGGAGATACGACTCTACTCCCCAAAGAAAGAGCTGCAGCTTTTAAAGTTGTTTTCTTGTTTGTTTGTTTGTTTATCATTTCTTTCTTCCCATTTATTCTCTTTCTTTTCTTTCCGGATCTCTTTACCTTGCTCCTGGCATGTACTGCAAATTCTGTTAACCTCTTGGGCATGCTCTTGACAAGTATGGTGATGAAGAATGACTTTGAATAAAGTATTCTGTGTATGATATTATCTTACACTAGGGTCTGGGGCTATCAAGCCTACCATTTCTCATATACCTATACAAAGGAAATTAATAAGATTAAATATAATATAAAGAACTTAGGTAAGCCATCTCTAATTTATGCAAAGATTCATAGAAGGTCTGTATATGTATGCAATTAATCATAATCATTTTATTTTCAGAAAGCTTTTTTTGAATCCATATTCTTTGTGTTAAACATAGTTTCTGTGCCCTTAGTCAGCCTATTTAAATTTATTTAAGAAGCTTTTGTTCAAAGGGCATTTCAAAATCACCTGGAAAAAAATTGCTTCTAGAAGTCATTTAAGGGGATATATCTAATAGTTTCTAATATTGAAACTGTCAATAACAAATAGTGACAATAAAAATGCATCAGTAAAGACAGTGACCTTAAGGCACCTGTCTCCCTCCCTGTGACTGATTTATAACCACTGGCTTCACTAATGATATAACATCACATATAAGTAGTGCAGAATTCTGGACGTATAATCAATACGGTTTATCAATAACATTTGTTCATTGATTTATTCATACCATATGCCACTTTTATAAAAACAATTTATACTTTCAAATAAGCTTTGAAAATAATTTCACAACTTACTATTTTTTTTTCTTTCACCAGAACTCTAACGTTAGGAATAGGCAACAACATTAAAATAACTTCATGTGCTAAGAAGTAGCTAAGTTCCAGTATCTACAAAAGTGTTATTTATTTTATCTTGTGCTAAAAAACATGAACTATACTAGTTAGACATTTTTTCTTGGAACTCAGAACTCAGGTCAATGGAAGTTGAATTATCACAAGCAACAAAGAAGAATTGACAGAGGATAGGTTTTGAAGTCTGAAAGACATAGATTCCAAATCTAGCCTCACACTTTTTCGTATTTTTTGTAGCTTACGTAGACTAATTTAATTTATTTCCCTGAAAAATACAGTGAAGTTCCACCTTGGGGAGTTTTAGAAATTTATGAAAAAGCAAATTACTTTCCATTTATTGCTTTGGGTATACAGGAGGCCATCAAAAGGCTGGCAGTTACTATTCTCCTGATTTCTACATGGTGCACGCCTGGGTTTGATAACAGTGAAGTAAGCGAGCTTCCTTTTTATATATTATTCACATTGTTTGCCAACAAAAGCAGAAGAACTAACAGTCTGTCACAATATTCATGTCTATACCTCTCTCTCTCTCGGGAATAGAAAGTATGTGTGTGTGCACATGTGTGTGTATGTACGTAAGAAAACAAAAATGTCAGAAGGGAAAATGAGCATTTAACCACAAAAAAAAAAATAAGTGACACAAATTACCATTCTCAGAAATGAAAATGAAGCCATCACTACTGATCCTGTGGGCAAAAGGAAAATAAATTAATATTATGAAAGACTCTAGGCCCACAAATCTGACAACTTAGATGAAATGAACCAATTTCATGAGGAACACAATCTATCAAAACTTACAAGAAGAGAAATAGATAATCCAAATAGGACTATATCTATTAGAGTAACTGAATAGATAATAATCCTCCAAAACAGAAACACCATGTCCAGATGGGTTCACTATGAATTCTACAAAGCATTTAAGCAAAATAGTATATTAACTCTCCACAATCTCTTGCAAAAATATAGACAGAAGGAACACTTTCTAATTCATTCTATGAGGCCAGCACTGCCTTAATATCAAAAGAAAAGAAAGACATACCATAAAGGTCAATATCTCTCATAAATGTGAATGCACTAATTGAGACAGGAGAGTTCCATGACCCCTTTGTGGGACTTGTGACAGGGGGATGGCTTGTTTGCCCAGCTGGCTACCCCGAGCTCAAATCCCTTATGTGAGGGGTGTGTTACAATTAATGCTCTTTCAGCAGTTGTTGTCCAAAGATGGCTAAGTGTTAAGCTCAGTGGAGAATCAGGTTAACAGCCTTTTACATCCTGCCCTCTTTGTACTTGGGTCTTCGCTGGTGTCCAGGAATAACTGGATCATACAAACTTGAAGAATGGTATATGCAGGGATTTTATTAAGTGATAGAGGTGGATCTAAGCAGGATGGGTGGGGTGCTGGAAAGGGGATGGAGTGGGAAGATGATGTTTCCCTGGAGTTGGGCCATCCAGTGGCTGATCTCCTCTCTGACGTCCCAAGCCAAACTCCTCTCAACTTTCAGACGCTCCTTCTCTTCTCTCCTTCTCTGCTGCACTGCTCTGCTGCTCTGCCACTCTGCCACTCTTCTGCTCTGGAGCCTGGGGTTTGGAGTTTTTAAGGGTACAGGATGAGGGCATGGTGGGCCAGAGTGGTCTTGGACAAGGCAACATTTGGGCAAAAAAACAGGAATGACTGTTCCCCTTTAGGACCATGGGTTTCTAGGCTTGAAGGTGGGGCTTTTGCTGGGGAACCACCCTCTTCTACCCAGTATTTCCCTACCTCCTGTCCATATTAAAATCCTCAACAAAGTATTAGAATACTGAATCCAAATCCAACAATATATGAAAATAATTTTATACCATAATTGAATGGGATTTACTTCTGGTATAAAACACTGGTTCAATGTTTAAAAATCAATTAATGTTAAGCTATCATATCAACAGGTTATAAAAGAAAATATATAATCATATCATTAGATGTAGAAAAAAAATCCACAGAATTCATCATCAATTTATAGTAAAAACTCTTATTATACTAGGCATAGAGGGGAACGTCTTCAATTTGATAAAGGACACATACCAAAAAAATACAGCTAGCACATCCTTAGGGATGAGAAACTAGTTTTTTTCTATATTCTCACCACTCCTGTTTAACATCATATTGGAAATTGTAGCTAACGCAATGAGCTAAGTAAATAAAAAATGTATACAGATTTTGAAGACAGAAATAAAACTGTCTTTGTTCATAAATGACAAGATGACAGAAAATCTGAGAGGAGTGACATACCAAAAAACTCTTGGAACCGTCAAGCAATTATAAAAAGGTTGCAGGATACCAGGTCAATATACAAAAGTCTATTTATTTTCTATATACCAGTAATCGATGAAATCTGAAGTTACAACCAAATTTTTATTTACATTAGCATCCCCAACAAAATGAAAAACATTGATATAAACTAACAAATGTGTACAAGATCCATATGAGGAACATTATAAAATGCTGAGGAAAGCTATAAAAGAAAAACTAAATAAATGGAGACATATTCTGTGTTCACAGAAGGAAGACTCAATTTTGTCTCTGTTCTTCCAAACTTGATTTGTATACGCATGCAATCTCACTCAAACTTCCAAGTTATTGTACAGATACTGAAAAACTGATTCTAAAATTCATGCAACAAAGCAAAACACCAGAAAAGCCAAAATGATATTGAAGAAAAAAGTCAGAGTACTAACACTATGGGTCTTTGAGGGTTACTAAAAAACTACAGTAATTAAGATGATAGTCTGGCACTGACAAAAACAGAAAAATACAAATAATGAAACAAAATAGAGAAGCCAGAAATGAACCCATACAAACAGAGTAGATTGATCTTTGTTACATAAGTGAAGGCAATTCAATGGCAAAAATATGGTCATTTCAACAAATAGTGTTGCGACACCTGGATATTTACTTGCAACAAAATTGCATCTGGTAACAGATCTTATATTGTTCAATAAAATTTAACTCAGATCATAAACCTAAATGTAAATTAAAAATATCTAAAATTTTAGTCAATAGCATAGAAGAAAATCTATGTAACTTTGAGTTTGGTGATGTGTGGTGATATACATACACACACACACATAATCAAAATAGCTAAAATTCAAAATACTGATGAAATCAAATTCGGGCAATGATGGAGAGTAACAAGAACTCTCATTCATTGTTTTTGGGAATAAAAACTGGAATGGCTACTTTGTGTGGCTGTTTCAGAGTTCCTTATAACACTATACATAATCTTACCACATCATCCAGCAATTGTGCTGCTAAATATTTACAAAAAATTTGTTGAAAACATTTGTTTACACAAAACCCTGCACATGAATGTCTTAGGAGCTTTATTTATAGTTGCCAAAAACTGGAAGCAACCAAAATGTTCTTCCAAAGGTGAATTAATAAACAAACTGTGATATAACCATACAATGGAATACTATTCAGTGATAAAAGAAAATGAATGATTTAGCCAAAAAAGACATGAAGAAAACTTAAATGCATATTCCTTAGTGAAAAAAGCTTTTGAAAATGCAACACACCATGTGATTTCAACTATCTAACATCCTGGAAAAGGCAAAACTATAGAGATTTAAAAGATCAGCGGAAAGGATACCAGAATAGAAGGTCCCACTGATTGTCTCTGCAGCAAGAACACCAATTTAACAACTATCTGCACATACACAAAAAGGACTTTCGTAGGAACCAGTAATGAAGTGAGTACTCACAATATCTGGTTTTAACTTATTATCCCTGAAAGAGGCACTGAGGAGGTGACAAAAAAACCTCTTGAATGGTTGACACCGCCCCTCCCCCTTCCCCCAGCAGCAGCAGCAGGGTGACGCTGAGAGAGTTTCTGTATACTGTTGGGAGCAGAGCACAGTAATTGTGAGGCATTGAACTCAGAGTTGCCGGGTTATAGCAGAAAGAAAAGCTGGACCAAATTCAGCTGACACCCACCCATGGAGGGAGCATTTAAACCAGTCCTAGTCAGAGGGGAATTGCCAATCCCAGCACTCATAATTTGAGTTCCCACAAGTCTTGTCACCATGGACTGAAGTTCTCTAGAACTCTAAATAAAATTGAAAGGCAGTCTAGGCCACAAGGATGCAACTACTGGGAGAGTCCTAGTGCTGAACTGGGCCCCAAGTCACTGGACTAGAGGGCAGATGACTTACTGAGACATCAGTTGCTGTGGGTAAGGAAGTGCTAGAATCACCCCTACCTAAAACCCAGATTGCACAGCTTGTGGATCCAAAAGAGACCTCCTTTTCTCTGCTTCAGGAGAGGAGAGAGAAAGTGGGGAGGTATTTGTCTTGCATCATTGATACTAACTCAGACAAAGCAGGATAGGGCATGGGTCAGAGTCAAGAGGCCCCCTTTCTAGGTCCTAGCTACCAGACATTTTTGGACTCTGGGCCAGAAGAGACATTTCTAGACACTCGGGTCAGAAGGAAAACTACTACCTTGAAGGGAAGGATTCAGTCCTGGCAGCATTCATCACTTGCTTACTGAAGAGCACTTGGGCCCTGAGTGACCAGCAACAATACCCAGGTACTATGCTGAGGGCCTTGAGTGACACTCGGAGACTTGCTGGCTTCAGGTGAGACTCAGCACATTATCAGCTTTGGTGGCTTTGGGGAGAGACCCCTCTTGAGAAAAGTGAATGGCAAAGTAAAGAGAACTTTGTCTTGCATCTTAGGTACCGGCTCAGCCACAGGGGCGTAGAGCACCAAGTGGACTACTGGGGTCCCAAATCCCAGGACTTGATTCTTGGATTGCATCTCTGGAGCTTCCCTAGGCCAAAGGGTGCTCACATTCCCTGAAGGGTGAGTCCTAGGTCAGGCAGGATTCAACAAGCTGATGGAAGTGTCCTTGGGTCTTAAGAGAACATCGGTGGTAGTCTGGAAGTACTCCTCATGGAACCGTGGTGGCAGTGGCCATGGGGTGAGTCTCCTCCACCTTTGGAAAGGGAGGGGAAGAGTGGGAAGTATTGTGTCTGGGGATTTTAGTGCCAGCTGAGCTGCAGTCAATAGAACACCAGGTAGACTTCTAAGATTTTTGACTCTAGTACCTGGCTCCTAGACAACACCATTACACTTGCCTAGAGCATGGGGGTACTTGCGATCCTGAAGGGAAGGACACAGGCCTGGCTGGCTTTGCCGCTGTCTGACTGCAGAGCACCACAGGCCTTGAGCGAACATAGGCAATATCCAGGGAGTGGTTACAGCAGGCCTTGGGTGAGATCCAGTGCTGTGCTGCCTTCAGGTTTGATTCAGCACATTCATAGTGGTGTCACCACAGGGGTGCTCATGTCACTAAACTCCCAGCTTCAGGTGGCTTAGAACAGAGAGAGAGCGAGAGAGAGAGCGAGAGAGAGAGCGAGAGAGAGAGAGAGAGAGAGAGAGAGAGAGACTCTGTTTTGGAGAAAGTAAGGGAAGAGAACCAGAGTCTCTGTCTGGTAATCCAGAGAATTCTCCTGATTCTTGTCAAAGACCATCAAGGTCCTATCTCTCCAAGTCTTCAAAAACCACAGCAGTACTGGGCTTGGGATGCCTGCTAAAGCAGATACAATGTAGATCACAACACCCAAGTCCTTTCAAATATCTGGAAAGTCTCTTCAAGGAGGACACATACAAACAAGCCCAGACTTAGAAGACTACAATAAGTACTTAACTCTTCAATGCCCAGACATCTAAGAACATCTACAAGTATCAAGACAATCAGGAAAACATAACATCACCAAATGAACAAAATATGGCCCAGGGACTATTCCTGGATAAACAGTTATATGACCTTTCAGATAGAAAATTCAAAATAGCTGTATTAAGGAAACTCAAAGAAATTCAAGAAAACACAAAGAAGGAATTCAGAATTCTACCCGATAAACTTAACAAAGAGATTGAAATAATTAAAAAGAATCAAGCAGAAATTCTGGAGCTGAAAAATGCAATTGGTATACTGAAGAATGCATCAGAGTCTTTTAATAACAGAATTAATACAGCAGAAGAGTTAGTGAGCTTGAAGACAGGCTATTGAAATACACAGAGGAGAAAAAAAGCATTTAAAAAATGAAGCATGTCTACAAGATCTAAAATTAGCAACAAAGGGCAAATATAGGGGTGACTGGCCTTGAAGAGGAAATAGAGGAAGAGATAGGGGTTGAAAGTTTATTCAAAGGGATAAAAACAGAGAAATTACTAAACCTAGAGAAAAATACCGATATCCAGATACAAGACTTGTAGAACAGCAAATTGGTTTAACCCAAGGAAGACTACCTCAAGATATTTAAAATCAAACTTCCAAAGGTCAGGGATGAAGAAGGGAATCGAAAAGCAGCAAGGGAAAAGAAACAAATAACATGCAATGCAGCTCCAATACGGCTGGCAGCAGACATTTCAATGGAAACCTTACAGGCCAAGAGAGAATGGCATAACATATTTAAAGTGCTGAAGGCGAAAAAAATAACATTTACCCTAGGATAGTGTATCCTATGAAACTATTCTTTAAGCATGAAGGAGAAATACAAACTTTCTCGGACAAACAAAAGCTAAGGGATTACATCAACACTAGACCTGTCTTGCAAGAAATTCTGAATGGAGTACTTCAGTCAGGTCAGAAACAACAGGACATTAATGCGCAATAAGTAATTACCTGAAGGTACAAAATTCACCAGTAATAGAAAGTACACAGAAAAACACAAAATCTTATAACAATGTAACTGGGGTATGCAAACTACTGTTATCTTAAGCAGGATGATTAAATAAAATTAATAAATAAAACTTCTCAAGACAGTATAATAAGATATAAATAAAAACAATGAAATGTTTAAAGTGGAAGGATAAAGTTAAGGCATAGTTTTCATTAGTTTTCTTTTGTTTCTGCAAACAGTGTTAATTTGTCATCAGCTTAAAATAATGAGTTATAAGATAGTATTTGCAAGCGTCATGATGATCTCAAACCAAGAAAAACACAATGGATACAGAAAAAATGAAAAGCAAGAAACTAAATTATATCACCAGAGAAAATCATCTTTTCTAAAGTAAGTCAGGAAGGAAAAAAGGAAGACCACAAAACAACCAAAATCAAATAACAAAATGGGAGGAGTAGGTCCTTACTTATCAATAGTAACATTGAAGGTAAATGTACTAAACTCTCCTATCAAAAGATATAGAGTAGTTGAAATGATTTTTTTTTAAAAAAGACCATTGATCTATTACGTACAAGAAACACATTCACCTATAAAGATACACACAGACAGAAAATAAAGGGATGAAAAAAGATATTGCATGTCTGTGGAAAGCAAAAAAAAAGAAGAGTAGTAGCTATTTCTTGTAACAGAGAAAATAGATTTCAAGACGAAAATTCTAAGGAGACAAAGAATGTCACTATATAATAATAAATGGCAATCCAGCAGGAGGATATAAAGGTTGTAAATATATATGCACCCAAAACTGGAACACCCAGATATATACAGCAAATATTCTTAGAGCTAAAGAGAGAGACAGGCCCCTATACAATAGTAACTAGAGACTTTAACACCCCACTTTAAGCCTTGGGCATATCTTCTAGAAAGAAAATCAACAAAGAAACATTGGACTTAATCTGTACTATAGACCAAATGGAGCTAAAAGGTATATACAGAATATTATATCCAATGACTGCAGAATCACATTCTTTTCCTCAGGACTTGCATTATTCTCAATGATAGACTATTTGTTACATCACAAAACAAGTCTGAAACCTTCAAAAAAAATGAAAGAATATCCAACCTCTTCTCTGTGATGGAATAAAACTAGAAATCAATTACAAGAGGAATTTTGAAAACTACACAAATAAATAGAAATTAAACAATATGCTCCTGAATGATCACTGAGTCAATGAAGAAATTAAGAAGGATATGAAAAAATGTCTTGAAACAAGTGATAATAGAAATATGACATACCAAATTCTATGGAATCAGCAAAAACAATAGTAAGAGGGAAGTTTTTAGCTATATGTTCCTATGTCAAAAAAGAGAAAAAAATTCAAATAAACAATCTAACAATGCATCTTAAAAAACTAGAAGTGCAAGAGCAAACCAATCCCAAAATAGTAAGAAAAAAACAAAAACAAAAAACACCAGAACACAAATAAATGAAACTGAAATGAAGGAAACAATACAAAAAAATCAATAAAACAAAGTTGTTTTTTTGAAAAGTTAAGAGAAATTGACAAACCTTTAGGAAGACTATGAAAAAAAGAGAGAAAATCCAAATAAATAAATTCAGAGATAAAAACAACAACACATTAAAATTGATACCACAGAGATTCAAAGGATCATTAGTGGCACCTATGAGCAACTATGTGCCAATAAATGGAAAAATCTAGAAGAAGTTTATAAATTCCTAGACACATACAACCTCTGAAGATTGAATCACAAAGAAATCTAAAACCAGAATAGAACAATAACAAGTAATGAAATTAAAGCCATAATGAAAAGTCTCCCAGTAAAGAAAAGCCCAGGATACGATGATGTCAATGCTGAATTGTACCAAATCTCTAAAGAAGAACTATTATCAATTCTACTGAAACTATTCCAAAACATAGAGTAGGAGGGAATAATACTTCCAATCTCATTCTATAAAGCCAGGATCACCCTGCTGCCAAAACCAGACAAAGAGACATCAAAAGAAGAATACTACACGCCAGTATCTCTGATGAATATGATGCTAAAATACCCCCCAAAACTAGCAAATCAAATTTTACAAAATATTAAAAAGATCATTCATCACATTCATCAGGACCAAGCAGGATTTATCTCTAGGATGCAAGGATGGTTTAACATATGCAAATCAATTAATGTGACATATCATATCAAAAGAATGAAGGACAAAAACCATATGATGATTTCAATTGATGCTGAAAAAGCATTTGATAAAATTCAATATCCCTTCATGAGACAAACCTTCAAAACACTGAGGATGGAAAGAATGTACCTTAACATAGTAAAAGTCATATAAGATAGACCCACAGCTAGTATCATACAGAATGGGGAAACCTAAAAGCCTTCCTCTAAGATCTGGAACATGACAAGGATATTCACTTTCACCACCATTATTCAACATAATACTGGAAGTTCTAGTTAGAACAATTAGGCAAAAGAAAGATATAAATGGCATCCAAATTCAAAAAGTAAAAGAAAAAGTCAAATTATCATTGTTTGCAGATGATATGACTTTGTATTTGAAAATATCTAAAAACTCCATCAAAGAATGATTAGAACTGATAAATTCAGTAAAGTTGCAGCATACAAAATCAACATACAAAAATTAGTAGCATTTCCACATGCCAACAGTGAAGAATATGAAAAAAAAAATAATCCCACGTACAATACCCACACATAGAATTAAATACTTAGAAATTAACAAGAGAAATGAAAGAGCTCTATAACAAAAACTATGGAACGCTAATGAGAAAAATTGAAGGGAACACCAAAAAATTGAAAGATATTCCATATTAATGGAGTGGAAGAATCAATATTGTTAAAATGTCCATACTCCCCAAAGCAATCAACAGATTCAATGTAATTCCCTATTAAAACGTTAATAAAATTCTTCACAGAAATAGAAAAACAATCCTAAAATTTAAATGAAACCACAAAAGACCCAGAATAGCGAAAGCTATCCTAAGTCAAAAAAAAAAAAAAAGTCTGAAGGAATCACGTTACCTGACTTCAAATTGTACTACAGAGCTGTAGTGACAAAAACAGTATGGTACTGGCATCAAAACAGACACACAGACCAATAGAATACAATGGAAAACCTAGAAACAACTCCGCACACCTACAGCAAACTCCCTTCTGACAAAGGTGTCAAGAACATACACTTGGGAAAAGACAATTTCTTTAATAACTGGTGCTGGGTAAACTCGGTATCCTATGCAAAGAATGAAGCTAGACTCTTTATCTCTCACTATGTGAAAAATCAAATCAAAATGAATAAACACTTGAATCTAAGACCTCACTAAGAAACTACTACAGAAAAACATGGGAGTGTAAATCTGCAGGACATTGGTGTGGACAAAAGTTTCTTAAGCAATACTTCACAAGCACAGGCATCTGAAGGAAACATGGACAAATGGAATCACATCAAGTTAAAAACCTTCTTCACAGTTAAGGAAACAATCCCCAAAGTGTAGAGACAATCCACAGACTGGAAGGAAATATTGGCAAACTACCCATCTGATTGGGATTAATAACCAAAATACATAAGTATTTCAAATAATTATATAGGAAAAAAAATCTAATAATTTGATTTTTTAAATGGGAAAAATATTTGAATAGACATGTGTCAAAAGAAGACATAAAAATGGCAAACAGGTATATGTAAAGGTGCTCAACTTCATTGATAATCAGAGAAATGCAAATCAAAACTACAATGAGATATCGTCTCATCCCAATTAAAATAGTTTATATCTGGGCCGGGCGCGGTGGCTCAAGCCTGTAATCCCAGCACTTTGGGAGGCCGAGACGGGTGGATCATGAGGTCAGGAGATCGAGACCATCCTGGTCTACACGGTGAAACCCCGTCTCTACTAAAAAATACAAAAAAAAACTAGCCGGGCGAGATGGCGGACGCCTGTAGTCCAGCTACTCGGGAGGCTGAGGCAGGAGAATGGCGTAAACCCAGGAGGCGGAGCTTGCAGTGAGCGGAGATCGCGCCACTGCACTCCAGCCTGGGCGACAGAGCTAGACTCCGTCTCAAAAAAAAAAAAAAAAAAAAAAAATAGTTTATATCTAAAAGACAGGCAATAACAAATGCTGGTGAGGATGTGGAGAAAAGGGAACCCTTGCACACTCTTGGTGGGAATGTAAATTAGTACAAACATTATAGAGAACAGTGTGTATGTTCCTCCAAAAACTAAAAACAGAACTACCATATGATCTGGCAATTCTACTGCTGGGTATATAACCAAAAGAAAGGAAACCAGTTTATTGGTGTGCTATCTGCACTCTTATATTTGCTGTAGCATTGTTCCCAATTGCCAAAATTTGGAAACAGAAAAAGTGTCCATCAATAGATGAATGGATAAAATAATGTGGCATCTATACACAATGGAGTATTATTGAGCCATAAAAATATGAGATCCTGTCATTTGAAATAACATGGATGGAACCAGAGATCATAGAAGGACAAACATGGCATGTTCTCATGTATTTGTGGGATCTAAAAATGAAAACAATTGAATTCATGTAGCTATAGCGTAGAAGGATACCAGAGGCTAGGAAATGTAGTGGTGGAGTGGGGCTGAGTTGGTTATAATTAATGGGTATACAAAACAGAAAGATTAAATAAGACCTAGTATTTGATACCACAACAAAGTGACAATAGTCAATAATAACTTAACTGTATACTTCAAAATAATAGAGTAGAATTGGGTTGGTTGTACCACAAAGGATAAATGCTTGAGGGGATGAATATCTCATTCTTCGTGATTTGATTATTGTGTTGCATGCCTGTATCAAAATATCTCATGTACTCAAGAAATAATACACCTACTATGCACCCACCAAAATTAAAAATTAAAAAAACTTTAAAAATTAGAGAAGTTACTTAGAAATAAACAAAGATCAGTGGTTGCCAGGGGTTCAGGAGAGATAAGAAGGCATATAAATAAGTGGGTTGCAGGATATTTATAGAGTGGTGAAACTATTCTGCATGATTCTGTACAGGTGCTTTCTTGACATTACACATTTTTCAAAACCCATATAACTGTACAACACAAAGTGTGAGCCCTAAGGTAACTCATGGGCTTTAGTTAATAACAATGTATCAATACTTATTGATTAGTTGTAACAAATGTGCCTCACTAACACAAAATAATACTAGGAGAAACTTTAAGTCAGAAAGAGAGGGACTATAAGGGAACTCTGTATGCTACTTGCTCAATTATCTATAAAACTACTCTAAAAATAAAGCCTATTAATTTAAATATAAACAAAAAAGCACTGGGCTTCACCCATGGGCCCAAATTGTTAACATATTCTAGTCTCATTTGAACATGACTTCCTTATCATGACATTCGGTTGCCACAGTTAACAAGTAGGTTGATGCTACCCTCATCAGAAGAGCATCACTTGTTGGGAGACTGATAATTTGAAGTCAGCAGAGCGTGCAAGGACTCTGAAAAAGAAATATAAGATTTTCACTTTTGTGAGGTTCTGTCTATGAGTAATTTTCATTTTTAAAAGATTAAAAATCTAATAAGGAAATGAAATAATTTCAAGCTCACTGTAGCTTGAAGTTAATGCAAAATCACTGTTGGCAGGACTGGTTCAAAAATAAACTTGTTTTATACAAACAAAATGAATCACAACATTGTGCACATCTGTGCTAGGAGTCATAGAGATGCTAGATGAGGATAATGCAGTGTGAGCTATTTTCCTGTCTTCATAAGAACATCCCTATCACCCTGATATAAAGTTTAAATGAGCAATGTCATAAAATAGCAGCGACACACACACACACACACACACACACACACACACTCCTAGAGAGACTACTTGTTTGTAAAGTGGCCCATCCTAGGAAGCATCTCTCCAGAAAACAGCAACAATTTGGTACCAGCCTAGGGTATTGCCTTTATTGTTCCTTATGTCATGAGATCAAGTGTCTGGTTGGAGATCTTGCCACAATGCTTTATGTGACATTAGTGTCTGACTTTTATTTATCAATGATAGCAAATGAGATTCTGTTCATTTCATTCAGAAAGAGGTAGGCTATATTATTTAGCAGAAAGTTGCATATCTTGAGAGAAGAGCCTTCTTAGATACAGCTTTAGCATTTGGTAATCATATCACACAAATATTGCTGTTATCTGTGTAAAAGGGGCAAGAGCTAGAATGAAGCTGATTAACTATTTGACCTTTCCCCTAACTCCTAATTTATAAATTGTGACTGTCGTTATGTCCTAGCTTTTAGAGAGATAGCATTAGTTAAAAGCACCATATAAACTTAGTTTTAAAGTAATAGTCCGCTATAGAGTTGACATCTGACCCCTTTAGTCCTTAATTTTCTGTGGTCAGAAAGAGCAATTAAAATTTCCCCAAGGGAATATAATACCAATTTTGAGAATTTGAGAACAGGCAAAGCATACAAGAATAGATATCAGATACCTGGGATGTTTGTGTTATGTCCGTTAAAAAGGGAAAAGTACTTTCAAAAGTATTTTCTTCTATTTTTTAAAAGTAATAGAAAAAAAGTAAATATTAAATATAACATTTTTATGTGTTTCTACCAGGCACCCTCACATAATTTGCCTCATTTAGAGCCTCACAGCATTCCCGTGGATAATATTATCACCATTTCACCATTTTGTTGAGGAACTGAAGCCCAAAGAGGCTAAATAACACAAGAAAAGTTAAAACACACACACACACACACAGAGAGAGAGAGAGAAAGAAAGAGAGAGAGAGAGAGAGCGTGCACTAGGTCCTAAGTATGAAATCAAGTCTTATATATTTTGAATAGATCATTCTGCCTCTGATTGCTAATGAATTCATGGTCTTCTTTGTTTTATATCTCTTCAAGACCTATTCTTCGCTCCCTGTTAGCAATTTCCTTTGGATTCTTTTTTTCTATTTTTTCATTCTTACAGTTTGTATTCACCAGGGAATGAATTAAACCAGTTAGCCTTTGATCCCTTCATGCCTGAGAGGGAGGTGGTTTGCAAGGACATGACCCCAGGGGACAAAAAAGAAGGCAGGTGACCAAGTCTAATCACCTTGTCAACTGGACCTTCAGGTAAATTGATTAATGACATTTGCTAGGATGAAGGGACTGATGTTGGAAATGCCTTTAGCAGAATCTCTCTTTTTACCTTTAGTAAATAGGACACAGCAACCGTGAGGCATGACTTCCCAGAGAATGTAGTATAAACTGCAGAGCTCTCTTTAAATGCTCTGCTCCGTCTGAGAAACTCCATGAACACTTAGAGACTTCATCTTTTCTCATCCAGAAGCACGTTTCTGACATAGAAGGAAGGACCTGCCTTTAAAATTCAACATTTCTTTTGGTTTTGCATGAGCCTTTGGTAGACAGTATCCTATAATATTTTTGGTAAAACAAACAGATTCCTGATTTGTGTCTGATTTGCCAATTTGAACGAACCAGTGTGCTAGCTAACTCACTAAATTTACTGCTGATGTATACCTATAGCTGATAAAGTACGATTGGGAAGGATTATTAGGAACTCTAGAGTAGCAGCACAGATTCTATAATTAAGGATGACTGGTGCGTTGTGCCCCTGTTTCTGCGTATCTCCTGAGACTAGGCTAGATCTCTGAAAATGTTTTCATGCAGTTCTGGAAGGCAGTAACCCCTGGATTGCAGGCCAGTAGCCCCAAAGAGTGGTGGCATATTGTTATCAACAGATGGTGAAAGAAAATGAACAGTGTGGAGTTAAGCTCCAAGGGAATTCCAGTCAGGAAGGCTAGAGCTATTCAATTATATGGTACTGGGAATTGGATTCTGCCAAATATGATGTGAGTACACTGCTCACTGCATTGCTCACCTTCAACAACTCATTTCCAAAGGACTGGCCCACATCTACTGCAGAAAGCTTACAGATTTTTAAGATGAAGAGCACAGCAGTGGCTTGAAGAATCAGAAATAGCTAGTATGTTATGTAATGGGACTTAGACCAGCTTAAATGTCTTTTTTTTTTTTTTTTTAAATAGAAGATTTGCTCATTGTTTGACATTTTCTTAGGTTAGCATGAAAATTAGGTTGACATTTGTGGCCTTTTTATACTGGGCTCCCAATAAGCATAGCAATAGATTCTTTAATCCACTATTTATGTCTTTTGAATCCTCTGAGAAACAAATGCCTAGATGGAATTAGGTGTGCAAGATATTTATTAAGGGAGACAATTCTGAAGAATGGAGTAAACAGGGAGAGACTTAACACTGCAATGACTTCAGACTCCTGTTAAGGGAGAGAGGAAAGAAAGTATCAGGTAAGAAGTGCCTCAGACTGCAGCACAATTCTGAGAAAGCTTCAGTCATGGTGGTGGAAATCAGTAAGCAATATTTGCCTATTAGAAGAATCCCTCACTAGGCATCAATGGGCCAGCATCATAATCCTGGTGGATTTCCCCAGTCTTTCGCTGGGAAAAACCTAGGAGAATTGTGGTCCTTGATTATTTCTGTTGTTTGCTTTTCCTCTTGACAATGGATCATAATTCCCTGCCCTGACATGCTTCCTGATTTTTCTTTCTATGTCAGATATGTGAGCAAGAGAACTGAGGATCCTACAGTAATGTTACATTTCAACAGAAGTAATATTCTTTGTCAGACAAGCATCATGGACTGAGAGTTTGTTCCTCTCAGCAATATGATGGTAATTACCTTGCAAGGTAATTAGGTCATGAGGGTGCAGCCTTCATAAACAATATTAGTGCCCTTATAAGAGAGGCCAGAGAGCTAATTTGCTGTCTTTCCACCACATAGGGATACAAGAAGTCTGCAGTCTGCAGCCTGGAAGAGGGCCCTCACCAGAATCATATTGACACCCTACTCTGGGACTTTCAGCCTCCAGAACTGTAAGAAATAAATATCAATTGTTTATAAGCTACCCACTCAATGGTACTCTGTTACAGCAGTCTGAGATGACTAACACAACAAATAAGATGAGATACTGGTAACCTCAACCAATCAGGAATTAGGCTTGTTTTGGCTGAGTTGCAGTTTTAGAAAGATTCTGTTCACTTCAATTTGTCCTTTCCCTTGGGCATTACCCTACTCTTTGCTTTTGTTGAATTTTATTATTTTTGTCTCCTCAGCAATAAACATATCCAGAAGAATCATTTCTGTCCTGTGAAGGTCTTGAGTTTAGCTCCTTAGCATCTGCCAACAAAGCTTCAGAATCTAGCATATGTCTTAAGAGAGAAGGGAACTTTGTGTATTTGACACAGGTTGGTCTTCTAGTGGGACTTTGATTCCTAAGAACCACAAGACCACAGGTTTTACTCTGCCCTTTTTAGATGTTGCAGACCTAGCCCTCCAGCTTTCTATTCTATGACAGATGCCAACAAATTTCTCCTGGGGAAAGGCAGATGTATTTGAGGCTCCCCTAAATAATGATCTGTCATGTTAAGGTTCACAACCATAACCAACTCCACTTTCTCTTTTATCCCCAGCTGAGCCCTTCTGCTTAGGTTATGCCTCATGTTCAGGTCATGCTCAGAATTGACAAATTCTCCCAGTGCAGAAAGTTATTGGCCTTTGTCATCTCTCCTAACAAGCTGAACTTTAATTTATCTAGTTCTTGTTATTTGTACATTTTTCTGATGTGTAAATACAATTTTGGATGTAAACATTATTAGAGGTATTGTTGAGAATCATGGCCCTGATATTTAGAACAGTTTATTAATTCATTCTGTTATGCTTTCTAGATTCTGAGACATAATTAGAAAGGCCTATCTTCTCCTCTCTAGGTTCATAAATAATTTTTTCCATGACTTACAGTATTTAAAAATATTTACTATTTTGCCAATTAAATCTTTGACCTGTTTAGAAGATATCCTTACAATGTGAGGCAAAAATCTAAATTAGTTTTCAAAGGGCTAATTCAGTTGTCTTAAGACTACTGGATAATTATAACTTTTTCCTACCTGATTTGAGATGCCAATTTTATATTATAGTAAGACCTATACATATTTTGATTGATCTTTGGAATTTCTAGTATTTTACATCAGTTTGTTTGTTTACTAATAAAACTGTATACTGTGTTTTAATTTTCAGATTTTAAAACATATACCAATATCTGAGAGGTGTAGTCCTACTATTAGCCTATTTTTTTCATATGAACCATGGAGTGAAAAGAGCAAAGATAGCATTTTTTGAGGATCTCATTAACATAATATCACTTACAGAAAAATGAGTCCTTTATGATGCAGAATCTTCCTGCCCAAGTATATTGTATTTATTTTCATTTGTTCAAATCTTTTGTGTCTTTCAGTAGAACTTTAAAATATTCTGCGAATATAACTTTTACTTTTCTTTTTACTGTATTCTTAGGAGTTTGATTTTTATTGTTGTTATTATGGTAAATGGTGATGTTTATTTTATCTTCTTTTTTTTTTTTTTTTTTTTTTTTTTTTTTTTTTTTGAGGTGGAGTGCAGTGGCCAGATCTCAGCTCACTGCAAGCTCCGCCTCCCGGGTTTACGCCATTCTCCTGCCTCAGCCTCCCGAGTAGCTGGGACTACAGGCGCCCGCCACCTCGCCCGGCTAGTTTTTTTTTGTGTGTGTATTTTTAGTAGAGACGGGGTTTCACCGTGTAGACCAGGATGGTCTCGATCTCTTGACCTCGTGATCCACCCGTCTCGGCCTCCCAAAGTGCTGGGATTACAGGCTTGAGCCACCGCGCCCGGCCTATTTTATCTTCTAAAAGGTTGCTGCTGATATATAGAAAAGCTGTTGATATCTCTGCCAATTTAATACTTCAGTAACTAGCTGGTGAAATGTTTAGGGTTTTCTCTTGGATGTCACATGTATGAAATTATAGAATCTATGAACACTGAAAAGTTTTAGCTTTTCCTTTTAACGTGTTTAAAAATCTCAAATATCATTCTCTTGCCCAAATGTAACTGCATAGCACCTCTAGTGAAAAGTTATTTTCAACACAAAATAGTGTAATGAGCCTACTTTTCCTGTTTCTGACTTAACAAGAAATGCTCTACGGTTTCCTCATTAATCACGCTGGTTTGGCAAGAGAGGTAAATACATTTTATAGTTTTAAAAGAATTCATCTATTCCTATTTCTTGAAAACTTCATTTTTACTTTTTTTTTTTTTTTTTTTTTGAGACAGAGCCTCACTCTGTTGCCCAGGATGGAGTGCAGTGGCACAATCTCGGCTCACTGCAACCTCCACCTCCCGGGTTCAAGCAATTCCCCTGCCTCAGCTTCTGTACTCTGGGACTACAGGTGCTCACCACCACACCAGCTGATTTTTGTATTTTTGGTAGAGATGGGGTTTTGCCATGTTGGCCAGGCTGGTCTCAAACTCCTGATCTTAGGTAATCTGCCTGCCTTGGCCTCCCAAAGTGCTGCGATTACAGGTATGAGCCACCACACCCGGTCTATTTTTGCTTTTTTATCATTGAGTATTTTAAATGTACAAGAAGGTACACAAAACATAAATTTACATAATAACAAATAGATTACCATAAAACAAAAAACTATGTAACTGTTAGCAAAATCAAAGAAAGGCTAATTGGCAGTTTTCCTAAGCACTGCTCATATACCCTATCAAGCAATATCTACTCTTTATCCCTAAAGTTGAATATTATTCTCACTTCCACGTGGTTTAGTATTGCTTGCAAGTACTTTTTAGGTTTTACTTTTTTACTCAACATTTAAGTTTGTAGGTTTAATTCACGTGTCTGAATTCATTTTTATTGCTATATTACATCGATTGTATAAGTCTACTACTACAATGTGTGTACATCATGCACTGTTGATGGATATTTGGAATGTTTCCAGTTTGAGGATATTATAAAATATGCCACCATGAATATTTTTACATACATTGGCTTAGTAGACATGAGCATGCTAAGTATACATCTGGGAGTAGAATTGTCGGATCATAAGGAATGTGTATATTCGATTTTAGTTGTTACATTCAAATATAATTTCCTAAAGTGGTTATAAAATTTATACTCCCACCAGCAATATATGATAATTCAAACCATTTCACCTCTACGACAAAACTCAGCCTTGTTTATTTAACCATGAATTTTAATGCTAGAAATTGCAGGAAAAATAACAAGAATTATTCAATGATGATAGAAAGAACAAATTGTCAAAAATATGTATTTATCCATGTATTCAATACTCAATAGTATAGCCTCAATCATATCAAGTAAAAAAGTCAGAATATAATTAATAAATCAGTTACTATATGGTAATATTTTCACATACTTTTCATAAACTAATAGATCATGAAGCATAAAAGATGAATAGAAATATAGAAAATCTGGATAACATAATTATCAAGCTTGGCCCAATAAACATATTTAAAACTCTGATACTGAAATACTGATATACATATTTTTCTCAAGCTCATATGGAATACTAATGAGTGACTTTGAAGTATCATATACACGTTTCCAATCTAAACACTAATGCAAATAATGAAGTAAAACAATTAAGTGTAAACTTTTTTTATGATCAAGTTATAAAATGTACTGCAGAAGAGTAAAACATTAACAGCAAATATTTCCCAGTCCCTAACTCTGATTCTTCATTGTCACTCTTTGGTAGTAACAAATTGTATTAGTTCATGCTTGTACTGCTACAAGGAAATATCTAAGACCGGGTAATTTATAAAGAAAATAGGTTTAATTTTCTCCTGGTTCCTCAAGGTGTACAAACAACATAATGTTGGTATCTGCTTGGCTCCTGGGTAGACCTCAGGAAACTTTCAATCATGGCAGAAGGCAAAGGAGAAGCAGGCTCATTGTAGATGACCAGAGGAAGAGGAAGAGGGTCGAGGGAGGTGCTACACACTTTTAAACAACCAGGTCTCATGATAACTCACTCTATTGCAACCAACAGGACAGAGCTAAACCATTTATGAGAAACCACCTCTATGATCCAATCACCTCTCACCAGGACCCACCTCCAACACTGGGGATTAAAATTGAACATGACATTTTGGTGAGGACACAGATCCAAACCATATCATTCTATCCCTGATCCCTCTTAAATCTCATGTCCTTCTCATATTGCAAAATAAAATCATGCCTTCCCAATAACCCCCAAAGTTTTAACTCTTTCAGCATTAACTCAAAAATTAAAAGTCAAAAGTCTCATCAAGACAAGGCTAGTTTCTTCCCCTTATGAGCCTGTAAAATTGAACACAAGTTAGTTACTTTCAAGATATAATGGGAGTATAGGCTTGAGTAAGTACCCCAATTCTAAAAGGGAGGAATCTAAAGAAAGGGGTTACAGGCCCCATGCAGGTCTGAAGCCCAGCAGACAGTTATTAAATCTTAAAGCTCTAAAATAATCTTTGTCTCCATGTCTCACATCCAGGGAATACTCACAAAAAGGATAAGATTCCAAGGACTTGAGTAGCTCTGTCCCTGTGACTTTGAAGGGTTCAGCCTCCGCAGCTGCTCTCACAGGCTGATGTTGAGAGCTTGTTGCTTTTTTAGGGTGCAAGTTGCTGCTGGATTTACCATTCTGGGTCTGGAGGATGGAAGCTCTCTTCTTACAGCTCTAATAGGCAGCACCCCAGTGGTGACTTTGTGTGAGGGCTCCAGACCCACATTCCTCTCTGCATTGCCCTAGTAGAGGTTCTCCATGAGTGTTCCACCATTGCAGCAGGCTTCTGCCTGGACAAATCTAGGCAGAGGCTCCCAAGCCTCAGTTCTTGCACTGTGCATGCTTGCAGGCTTAACACTGCATGGAAACCACTAAGGTTTATTTTTTGCACCTTCTGAAGCAGCAACTCAAGTCCTGCCTGTGCCTCCTTGGGCCACAGCTGAAGCTGGAGTTCCTGAGGCTGCACAGCAAGGTGGGGCCCTGGGCCTTTCCCATGAAACCATTTTGCCCTCCTAGGCCTCTGGGTCTGTGATGAGGGGGGCTGCCATGAAGTTTTCTGAAATGTCTTTAGGGCTTTTTCTTCATTGTCTTGAATATTAGTATTTGCATTCTTTTTAGTTATGCAAATTTCTGCAGCCTGCTTGAATTCCTCCCCTGAAAATAGGCTTTTTTTTCTACCATATGCACAGGCTGCAAATTTTCCAAACTTTTACACTCCCTTTTATGTTTTTATTTTTTTAATTTTAATTTTATTTATTCTTTTATTATTATACTTTATGTTCTAGTGTACGTGTGCACAACATGCAGGTTACATATGTATACATGTGCCATGTTCATGTGCTGCACCCATTAACTCATTATTTACATTAGGTATATCTCCTAATGCTATTCCTCCCCTCTCCCCCCACCCCACGACAGGCCCCAGTGTGTGATATTCCCCTTCCTGTGTCCAAGTGTTCTCATTGTTCAGTTCCCACCTATGAGTGAGAACATGCAGTGTTTGGTTTTCTGTTCTTGTGATAGTTTGCTGAGAATGATGGTTTCCAGCTTCATCCATGTCTCTATAAAGGACATGAACTCATACTTTTTTATAGCTGCATAGTATTCCATGGTGCATATGTGCCACATTTTCTTAATCCAGTCTGTCATTGATGGACATTTGGGTTGGTTCCAAGTCTTTGCTGTTGTGAATAGTGCTGCAATAAACATACATGTGCATGTGTCTTTATAGCAGCATCATTTATAATCTTTTGGGCATATACCCAGTAATGAATGGGATGGCTGGGTCAAATGGTATTTCTAGTTCTAGATCCTTGAGGAATCGCCACACTGTCTTCCATAATGGTTGAACTAGTTACGGTCCACCAAGCCCCACCTCCAATATTGGGGATTACATTGAGCATGAGATTTTGGTGAGGACACAGATCCAAACATATCCCTAATATTAATGTTTTCTAGCATATTATGTCAGTAATTTCTGCATAGAAATACATAATTGTGTATGTATCAAAAAAGTATACATTCTGTTTTTATTGTCTTTCCTATTTTTTATGTAAATTTATTGTATTTTTACAAGGTTTAATCAACTGTAATTTTTCACCTAATACTGGTATATCTTTACATATATATACACACACACACCTATATGTATATAAAATTGCTGTGTGTGCCTGTCTGTGCCTGTCTGTGTGTATCTTGACATGTCAATATATACTAGATCATAGGTGAAAAAAGTTGCAGAATATATTTATAATGTTTATATATTATACACATATATGTACACATTTATACATGATGTATATAAATACATATGCACATATATGCATTATTCTTTTTATATCTGTAGAGATTTTTATTACGTAGATATGCTGTGGCTTAGCTAGACGCTATTGTGGACTATTTTTACATTGTTTTTCTAGTACAAATTAGCTCTAGCAAACAACCATTAACACTTTCTGCATCTTTAGAATACATTTCATGGACTTTCTACAGTCTCATAATTCAAACACTTACTATGGAATAAAGGGTGGGGAGCATTTAAGTCAAGCTATTTAGAGAGCAGTAACCCCAGTTTGTCACTTA
Source organism: Trachypithecus francoisi (assembly GCF_009764315.1). Taxonomy (NCBI): domain Eukaryota; kingdom Metazoa; phylum Chordata; class Mammalia; order Primates; family Cercopithecidae; genus Trachypithecus; species Trachypithecus francoisi. The sequence goes on from NW_022681458.1 coordinate 103,861,783, forward strand.
AAATTTATCTCTCAAAGTTAAAAATTCAGGCAGAAAATCAAGGGGATTCTCTTCACAAGCTAATTTTGGAGTAGCTTATATAATCTACTTATCTATGAATATATGTAAAGTAGTATCTGTGTGAGTCAAGAAAGAGGACAAAACCACAATGTGCCTCATTTTACTTGACAACTTTCTTATTAATTGTGCTATTTATTTAAAGAACCAACATACAAACTTAATTCAAATTTTGGGTGTTAGATTTCACAAAGATGTAATTTACAGTAGTACCTCCTTATCTGCGGGGGGGACACATTCCAAGACCCCCAGTGGATGCTTAAAACTACAGATACTTCAAAAACCTTATATATATTGTTTCTTTGGTCTTACAACTTAGACGAGGTACTGACTAACAGGCTGGCAGTGTACACAGTGTGGACACACTAGACAAAGGGATAACTCAAATCCCAGATGGGTCAGAGCAGAGATGGTGTGACATTTCATCCTGCTATTCAGCATGTTGCACAATTGAAATTTATGAATGGTTTATTTCTGGAAATATTTATTTAATATTTTCACACCCTAGTTGATCATGGGCAACTGAAACTACAGCAAGTGAAACCGTGACCAATGGGATACTACTGTATTGTAGATGCAAATTGACTGCCAGAGTCTCAGGTTGCTGGGATACTAATAATCTTTTAAAAGTCTAATTTGGATAAGAATAACCATTACAAGGAAACCACAAGGTGCTGGGGGCATTTTTTACTAACAATCTTACCTCCTAAGTATTTCTTCAATTTATTGCTCTATCTCTTGTCCAAAATTTCCTATTTCAACTTCTTAAGATTCTCTTTTACAAAAATTGGAGTAATAGTCTAGCACTATGTTTCTTAACTTTTTTTCATTATCCTTTCCCAAGAGGAAAACTAATATATTTTAATTTAAAATCACTATTTGTTCATTAGAACATTTAATTAAATATATTCTCCCTACCAAAATTAGATTTATTTTCCCTAACGAGAGAAATTAAATGCCAGGCAATAAAATTGTTTGGGGTAGGATTGAGCTTTTGTGGTTCACAAATCATTTTAATAGTTAAGATTCCTCTTCCCCAGCCAATTTTTACCCCTTTGAGGGTTCTATTGCCCTCACTGAAAATGCATACTCTATCCCTTTTGTGGTCTACCTTTTTCCAATTCTTGCCTCTTCTATCCAATTCCCTACGTTGCTGCTAGGATTATCTTTCTAATATGCACATCTGATGACATGAATTACCAGCTTAAAATTTTCACTGAGTTTTTGACACAACTTGATAAAACACAAACTTCTTACAAGATCTTTAAAATTGAATCTGGCATCACTTTCCACCTGAGTGGAATGTCAGTCTGGGACTATAGCCCTACTGAACTAACAGTGCTTCCCTTAATCCACCATGCCTGTACTGGTATCCGGAATTTTGTGTGTACTTTTCCCTATGCTTGGAATGACTTCTCGAAAACTCCTGCATATTGTTTAACTGTCACCTCAGCATCAAATCTTCTCTGATATTTCCTTACAAACGTGTTCACTTCCTTTGTTTTGCTCTAAGACCCACATTATTATATTGTGTTATTTCTCTACTATTTTACTGCATTATACTTCAGTAGTATAATATAAACTCGCTAATAATTACTTATCCCCTCCCCTTTACTTTATGAGTCCTCACAACATGCAGATTTTCTGTTGTTAACCTTTGTACCTGTATTGTCTAGGACAATGCCTCGCTAAAAAATTCACAAGACATATAAGAAATTAGAAAGAATAACTGAAAACATTTATAGTTCTGTTGGCAATATCTTGTTTCCCAATACTGTGCTCTTTCCTCAACCAGTATTGCTTAACTAGTACTAATAAAATAAATCAGATTTCTAAAATAATGCTTCTAGAACTCCATTCTGCAATCATATTAGAAACCCTAAAAACTTCAGCAATATCCTCTTCTATTTTTTCTTTCAAACACTAATTGTTTCCCATATCCTATAAATCGGAATTGTTTTTTCTCACTTTATTATGAGTTACTCACTATTCTGTTCCAGAAGGGAATATGTTATCTTATAAAACCATGCTATGAGCATTTGCTCACTTTGTTCTGTTGGCACACTTTCTGCTTCACTTAACCCATTCTCTATCGTCAAAACCTCCTGATGTACAAATCTTACATATTCCATTCAGTAACAATCTTAGATTTCTCCTCTTACTGAGATCCTTCTTTTTCACAAAGTTTCTTTATAAATTAAACCACTCAGTTTCTCAATGCATATAAACAATTCTATGAGTAATGTGTATATTTTATTAATTTAAATAACTAAAATATTATTTTGATTGTTTCACGGAATGCCATTGTGACTTGGCAAAATTTATCAACAGCCCAACATGCAACCTTAAAATCACATTTCAGATCAAGAAACAAATGGGATAGGTTAATAGAGATTTATATACTTTGGTATTCAGTACAGTGTTTACTATAATAGTAAAGGTTTTAGATGTAGCTCAAATATCCAAAATAGGGGCTATTAAGTATCATGGCATGTATGTACACAAGCTTGTGCATATCATCTAGTCATTAACAACCAGACTTAGGGCCGGGCGCGGTGGCTCAAGCCTGTAATCCCAGCACTTTGGGAGGCCGAGACGGGCGGATCACAAGGTCAGGAGATCGAGACCATCCTGGCGAACACAGTGAAACCCCGTCTCTACTGAAAATACAAAAAACTAGCCGGGCGAGGTGGTGGGCGCCTGTAGTCCCAGCTACTTGGGAGGCTGAGGCAGGAGAATGGCGGGAACCCGGGAGGCGGAGCTTGCAGTGAGCTGAGATCCGGCCACTGCACTCCAGCCTGGGCGACAGAGCAAGACTCCGCCTCAAAAAAAAAAAAAAAAAAAAAAAAAACAACCAGACTTAGAAAACAGTCCCTTATTTATGACGATCCAACTTACAATTTTTTGACTTTACAATGGGTTTGTTGGGGTATTAATGCATTTTTGACTTACAATTTGTTTATCAGGTCATAATTACATTGTTAAGTAGAGGAGAATATACATTATATATCAGACAAATATAGGATGGCCTGAATTTTCACATAATTGATATGTTCCTAGGAATAAGAACAGAAATAAACAAATCAAAACATTTGTTTTTTTTTCTTGAAATATTTACTTATAGGTTTTATTTTTTCCTGTTTTTCTTTATTTTCCAAGTATTTTGCAATAAGCATGTACTACTATTATCACCAGAATTAAATCTAGTCACAACATATATGAGAAAAAACACATAATTAATAAAAAACACACAAACCACTCATAATCTTTTGGACCTTCACAGATTCACCACACTTGCCTATTATTCATATTACATACAGTATATTTACATAGACCTGTATTCAACAGGGCTATTTTTCTATAAACACAGTTGGTTAGTAACCATGTTGTAAAATTTAATGAACATTTACTAAAAACCTGAAAAGTTTAGTTATTCGTCTTAACTCCCTGTGTCCATGCGTGAGCAAAGACTTGGATGAAATATAAAAATCGCAGTGAAGCATAAGCTCACATATGGATACAGACTTTGCTGTGTTTGTTTGCTTTCTGGAATCATCCAGAAATTGCTTCATCTGTCACTTTCATTGTAACTTCTTGGGGAGTATAATGCCAATGATGAAAGCATTTCTATAGTGAATTAATTTTACATTAAAAATCCAGATTTTAGTTGGCTTTCATCAAAGAGACCAAACATTTCTTAATTTTCTTATTATTTTCTTTCTTACTCTCCCAATGTTGCTCAGTTATTTTATGATAGCTTTTGTCAAATTGGTTTTATTTTAGAGGATTCCAACCTTTTAGAGACAATCAATCAATTTGAGAACTCTCTACATTTAAAAAACAAACAAACAAACAAATAAAAAACATAAGCAGCAAAAGAAAGCCCAGTTTGGTGTCTAAAACATCTTTTTCAAAGTTGAAGCCCCAGACTTCGATTGAAATTTAATAAATCTGTTCCTGTGATTTAAGAATTATTTTACTTTAAACAAAGATAAGTGCTTATACAGGGCTTGCAGGCAAGACTTATCTTGAGTAACTAAAACTATCATCCCTAGGTGTACTGTTACTCAGTTCTAGCTGAGAGTTAATAGAGATTAATGAATTATTGAATGCTAGTATTTACTAAAAGAAAACAAATTCCATGATGTACAATTATAAAAACCATTAATGCATTTTTGCATATTATGAAGGAGGATAAAATATTTCTTGTCATTAAACATGCATTCATTTATATTTGTGTGCTCTTGTTAATTTAAAATAGGTTAACTTCTGCCAGCATTCTGTGTTCCAGCTATAAATTTCATTGTTAGGATTTTATTGTTGTTTGCTGTAAAATTCGGTAAGATACAGAACTACTAAGCTGGGATTTGTTCTCCTTGAATCAGTAGAATCCAGATGGCATACAGAGGAATTTGATGTTCAGTTCTTAAGGAGAAATAGATACTTCCTCTTTACCAGTGATTTGGTACTCACTGAATTTTCTTGCAATTAGATTGGAGCCAAATTATTACTCCTGGCCAATGAACTGTTTGAGCACAATTAATGACTTTCTTGACAGTTGTACATTTCCCTTTCTTCCCTGCTGCCATAACCTTGGAAGCCACACGCTTCCAAGATGGCAAAGTTAAAAGACAGAGGAAGACTGGCTAACCTATAGCAGATGTTAGGAATTTGTTTGACACCACAGCACACCAAAACAATACACCCATGTTTACAATTAATCATGATCCCAGCTCTTACGTTAACTGATATATATTAAGTAAAGACACAACCATTAAATTTAATGGCAATTTAATGGCAAGTATCTGCCAAAATATACTTCACTAGAAAAATCACATTTTAAGGCAAGATAGATTCACTTCAAAATCTGATGCAAGCACAAAGCCCAGCAAACATTACATATCATTTTCTCCATTTTTAATATTCTAAGTCATTAAGAGTCCTGAATATTGGAAATATAAGAAAGAAATCAAGTACATGGCTTTGGGTACAAATGTAAATACTAGATAAAACCATTAGTGTGTCACTAATCTCAAGGGTAACTAAAATAGAAGTAAAGAGGATAGTTATAACCCATCCTTGCAAGGATGACTGTTTCCTTTTCACATATGAAGCCCTTAAGGATCAGAGTTAAGGAATCGGGCAAAGATCACACAGTCCTAAGTACATAGTACGTACTAAACGTTAAGTTAATTATACTCACTGCCAATAAGAATCCAGTTGAATCAGAGCACATCAAGTTCCCTCGAACTATCAAGTAAAACCTCTGGCAAAGTGATGATATAAAACTCAGAGACAGAACAGATGTGCTGCAGGAGAACATGCTGTTTTTATAGGCACTAAAGTTTCTCTTAAAATAAATACAGTCATTTAAAGTCGTTGAGTCATGGCTGGAGAAGCACCACATGGAGGTGATAGAGCAATTAAGAGTCCTGTGGGAAAGGAAAGAGCTGAAAGAGATTCTCTATGGAGCAAACCTTAAATACACAAATTAAATTGAGTGTAAATGGTAGCAGAAACATGTCTAAAATTGGTTCCATATTAACGTAGGATTTTACATAGTACACTAAGCCAGCTTTTTGATCAAGCCTGATCTAAAGAAAATAAGGAAAATAACAGTCACATTTCAACCCTGGTTCAATCCCATCATTCTTTCTCAATTTATACAAGAGGTTGGTTGATTTCTCACTCTGGCTAATTTCATCACTCTGTTGGCAAGGAAATTTTTTAGTGAAAAAAATACAGTGTCCTTTGGATTTGAATTCTAGCTCTTTTTGTTATTTGGGCATCTTTGGTTAAGCCCCTTAATTAGTTAAAGGCTGTCTTCTTATTTTTCAAACAGAAATAACTCCTACTCACAGGGTTAATGTGAGAATTAAGGATAATCAGGTGTTTAGACTCACAGCCACACATTAGGAGCCCAATATTGTTTTCCTTTCTTATCTCATAAAAGAAGGAAAATTACATGGCCAAGTTAAAAGGGGCCTGGAGTTAAACCTTGAAATAACTTTAAAAATTTAATATACTGGTTCTAAAAAATTATGTATTAGGTTGGTAGAATTCCTAGTGAGGAATGCTTTGGGGAGTACAGTCCTTTTAAGACACATCATATTTTACTGAAAATTTAAAACTAACTTAACATTAACCACGCTGTTTTTAAAAACTATTGCAATATTTACTTTTTAAAAGGACATTTAATCTTTTCAGGATAAATTCAATGCACTGTTCTGCTCGTATCTTCACTTGGATGTGTAACACATATCTTAAATTTGAAATATCCAAATCAAATTCATTTATTTTCTGCTCCAATATGAATCTGTTTTCCTCTCAATCTTTGGAAATGTCAATTCCATCCTACTATTTCCAAGAGCAAAACTTACTTTTCTCATTATTTTAAAATCCAAAACCAAACCAAAGCTTATCCTTTCAATTATATTCAAAATACACCAACTCTTTCAGTCCTATTAAAGTACAAGCCTTTGCTAAATTTCATGTGGTTTATAGCAATTGTCCCTTACGTGTTTTTTTTTTTTTTTCTACTTAGCCTCCCTGTATAGTTTATTCTCAAAACAGAAATTTGAGTGGTGTTTCAAAAACATGAATTAGAGTACATCAGACTACTGCTCAAAAGCTTTGTAGCATCCCATCTCATTTAGAATGAAAGCTGGTGTCATTATAACGGCTTAGGAGACCCTTAATGATCTGGTCCTCATTAACTCTAGATTTTTACCAACCATTTCTTTCCTGACTCATTCCAGATAGTCTCAATTATTTGATGGACCTCCAAAAGAATATGCTCTTTATCTGTCCATCAGTTAAGTACAGAATGCTCTTCCTTACATTTTCACTCTCACTTCCTCTACTCAAATACTATCCCCTCAGTGAAATCTTCCTGATTGCCTTTTGTAAAATATCAATAAAGCAATCTCATCCCAGGTTTTCCTGTCTTCCAGACCCTGTTTTGTGTTTCTCCATAGCACTCAGAAGCATGCGGACCACTTAATACTTATTTTTACTGTCTGATTCCCTTACTGACATATTCATTCCCATCTATTTTGTTTATTACTATTTCCTCAGTGTCTAGAATCATGATGGGTCTATATATTCTCAAAAAATATTGATTGAAAGAAAGAAGGAAGAAAGGAAAAGAGAAAATATTTTATTTCCTTTTCTATGCCTTTAGATTTCTAAAGACAAATAGGCTTTGGAGATCATGATCCACATCTAGCTCTAGCATACTTCCTCCAAGATATCTGTTGGATATCTTATAGAGAAAGAAAGTATATTGGTTCACTTTTCGAATAAAGCCTCAATACTTTTATTTCCCTATAACATTTAGAGCAACTTGAGCCTTGATAGAATAATGTAGCCTTAGTAGTTTGCCAAGTTGTTTTGCTGATTCTGCAAGGCACAGCCCACGATATGAAGAGGGCATTGAAGGTTGTAAGTCTGGATTACCTCATTGTGCAATAAATTACTGCCAAGTACATTGTGAATTTAGTGTCCTTAGAAACATAAAGACCAGTAGTTACTTTCTATCCTTTGGTAATTTTTTAGAGCCTTAGGGACTCATTTATCTTGTTAATAGTAATCCATGTTAATAATAAATTAGTGGATACACAGATATAAATGTGATGTGAGAACAATAATATTGGAAAAATCGGTATTGGTTGGTAAATAGCCCAGTATTCCTCCACGTGCTGAAAGAACTATTATTTGTTGAGTGTCTACTACATAAAAGGCAATTTAAAAATCTTACCTTAGTTCTCCAAACCCCTGTAAGATAACTATTGATATTCCTAGTGAATAAACAGATTGAATAAAGTTAAGGGTTTTATTCATGATTGTATGTAATGTACACATCCAGGCTGGGAATTAATCCAGCATCCACCTGATTTCACAGCCTGTGAATTCTTTTGAACATGTTATGTTACATCAGAAGTCTTGACTGTAGCATCCCTTTAAATCCAGTGGAATAACTGGCCTGCCTCTGCAGAGGACACTCTGAAAGTATATTTAGAAAATATATTGTTGTATTTCTACAAATGAAAAATTGTTACACTAGTATAAAGCAAAATAACCCAACTTTAGGTTGTCGCTAGATAGTAAATTAAGTTCAAAGGAAATTAATCTGGTATCAAAGTGGTATCCCAGCCATCACTTTCATCACTTGCAAAATGTCAGATTATGTAAATAAGTCAGGAATTACCTCTTATTTTTTTATAGAATGAGGTTCTGTAAAGTTCATGCTGAATCAGAAAATGAACTCTATGTAACACTCATTAATTTTAAGAATTATTGCCGTCATTAGTTTCTGTCAATTCACAATTGCTTTAAGTGAGTCTAAGATATTTGAGTTTTTCAGGTTGTGCTACATCTACATTTATTTTTAAAATGTTATACTTTGTCATTTTACTTGGCAGTTATTTGACTTTCCCCATGCACAGCATTTGGGAGTACACGGCAAGGGGTGGAGTTGCGGGTGGTGAGGGGGGTAGTAAGTCATTTTTTTTTTTTTTTTTTTCAGAAAAGCCAGTTATTTCCTGATCATTTCAGTGTGATATATTTTTCCTTGTGGGTATTTAATACACCTTTTTAATTAACATGGTTAGTAGCTCTTAATTTTAAATTAGTTCATCATGATAGAGTTTATCTAAGACGTATCTTTTGTGTAGAGGCTGTATCTTGGATAATATAGCTTATGTCTTGGATATTGTAAAAACTATATGAAGCATTTTATGCATATATTTGTCCTTACTACACGCTATCTGTCAGGTAAATATGTGTATCCTTATTTTACAAAGAAAATGCATGAAGCTCTAATAGATTGTGACTTGCTCAAAGAAAATTGGCAGAGCTCGCATCCAAATCCAGGTCTGACTGCTCTATAGGTTGCATTCATTGTCCTTTACTCAATCTCTCTGTGACTTTGTTTTATATTTATCCATAAAAATAAAATAACACTTGTTTCATTTAATACACAAGACTGTAGTGAGGCTAAAGTTTAATAAACAGTACCTCTTTTTTCTTAACAAATGAAGGATGCTTTCAGTAATGAGGAAACTACCATCAGATTACAAATGAAATCGCCAGATTTACTAGGCTGCTCAAATAAACCTCCATGATCTAGAGAGAAAAGGGTCTACTTCTGTGCAACAACTTGCATCTCCCTGAAAGCTGTACAATTGTACTGAACCGTAGCGTTAACCGAGTATTCCAGTGGGAGACCACATTTGGCAAATGAAACTGCTAGTTAAAAGCCTTGCTTTGTAAGAACAAACTCTCATTACATAATAATGCCCTGAGAGCAGGTCTCTGTTCCCATAACTTACTAAATCCTGCCTTTTCTCAAATTACCATTTTTATGGATTTTACATACATGGCAGAAGGCTTCAGGTGATGGCATTCAGTCTGATCCATGTGGTCCGGAATGGTAATTGCATGTAGTTAATGCATATCCATTACCAGCATATTGCTACTTCATTTCCCCAGTAAAGCTGGAGAGCCAAACTCAGGCAGTGTCACATATTGGAAACTACAGAAAGAATTTCTTAGAATAGTAGAGCTTTTGAGAGAAAATGACTTGACTGAGGCAGATTCAGACTTCTAACCTGTGCTAATATATAATTCGGAGCCAAACATGAGAAAGTTCTTTACTGTGCTTTACTGTGCTTGGCACTGTGCTTTTCTAGTGCCAAGACTAGGTAAAGGCATGGGAAGAAAAGTAAAAGTGCAGAAGATAAGAAGTGTCTGCAAGAGAGAACCAAGCAACACTACATTTTGAATCAATGTCCATGAAGTATGATTTATGTCGATACACCTCATTCACTTAAAGGGTACAATTTAATGAATTCTGAAAGGTGTCTACTCATGGAGTGATCAGGATACATAATCATTTATATTATTCTCAAAGTTTCCTCATACCCCTTTACAGTTCATCCCTCCTTCTGCTCCCAGACACAGGAAACCACCCATTTTCCTTTTGTCACTATAGATTACTTCTAGTTGTTACAATTTTATATAGATATAGTCATACAGTACATACTAGCCTGTGTCTGGCCTCTTTCACTTAGCATATTAATTTTGAAATTTATTCACATTTTGTGGTATCAGCAGCAGTTCATACCTTTTTATTGTTGAGTAGAATTTAATCATACACAATTACATTTATTATTTTTTCATTCAGCTCTTAATGGATATTCTTCATTTGATGAGTTGTTTCCAGTTCTTAGCTATCATGAACAAAGCTGCAAGGAACATTTGTATACATGTCTTTGTGTGAATATATGTTTTAATTTATGGGGCAAGATGTCTAGGTATAGAATGGTTAGGAGAGGTTAAACTTTTAGATAAAACTATCAAATCATGTTTAAGTTTCTGTATACTTTTTCATTCCTATCAGCAGTGAATGAGAATTTCAGCTGTTTAACATCTTCCTCAATCCTTAGTCATGACAGTACTTGTAATTTTAGCCATTCTAATGACTGTGTGGTGGTGTCACAATGTGGTTTTATTTTTTAAATGTTTTTATTAAAATGGCTATGTTTATCAACATAGCCATTCAACATCTCAGCAACCACTTACAAAACAGAATGGAACAGAGAGGAAAACAGCTCCCTTACCAAAGTTTTTGTGCTTCCTTAGGAATTCTTCATTATTCCCAGCTCACTGATGTCTTCAAGAGGGTGTTTTTAATTAATTTATTCTTATTTTATCTTTTTTTTTGTAGAGATGGGGTCTCCATATGTGGCCCAGGCTATTCTCAAGCTCTGGGGCTCAAGCAATCCCCTCACCTTGTCCTCCCAAAATGCTGGGATTAGAGGTGTGAGACGCTGTACCCAGCTCAGTTGTTTTTTTAAATTTTTAGTTGTCAGCTTTTCTAGATGTTCTCAGTAGAAGATCTAGCCCAAATTACTTGGTCTACCATTATTGTAAATGAAAGCCTTTATTTTTATTTATTGTACTGATGGGGGATCCCCTATATTGCCCAGGCTGGTCTTGAACTCCTGGCCTCAGGCGATCCTCCTGCCTTGGCCTCCCAAACTGCTAGGATTAGAGGTATGAGCCACTGAAAAACTATCAATAAACACACATATAAAAATGCAAAAATGATAATTGTACAGTTCTATAAATTTTCACAAGTGAACACATAGTGTAACCACTAACTGGGTCAAAAAATTAAAGGGAGGGTGCTAGGTTACACACAATATAATTTGTTGATGTGGTAAGTGATATGAAGAGAAACAGAGTGAGGGTTTGTAGAGGGTGTAATCTTAATTCAGGCACTTGGGGAAAGTCTCTCAAAGGAAAAGATGTTGGAACAGAGGATACATGCGTGGAGGAATGGAGTAAGTCATTCATAAGTCTGCAATAGGAGAGCCCCAGACAGGGGAAATGGCAAGCGCAAAGGCCTAGAGGCTGGAATGTGTTCTGCCTGTTCTGTGAAAAGCAAAGATACTCTGTCTTGCTGCCTGAAGGACTTCCATTAACATTGTCATTGTGTGGTTCTGCTGATGAGAATTTATTTTAGTTTCTCTATATTTGAAAATATCTTTATTTTTTCTTAATATATGAAAGATATTTTAGACTTACGTGTTAACAATTTTCTTCTGTTGTATTTTAAAGATGTTGCTCCATTGTGTTTTCATTTGCATTGTTTCCTGTGAGCAATCTGATGTCTTATGTGCCTATGATCCCAATGGTGTTTCCGAGACTTTTTTCTGGAGTTTTCATAGTTTTGGGCTATACATTTAAGTCTCTAATTCACCTTGAGTTAAATTTTGTATAGTGTGTTAAGAGGAGATCCAGTTTGAGTTTTCTGCATATGGCTAGCCGGCTCTCCCAGCACCATTTATTAAATAGGTAATTATTTCCCCATTGCTTGTTTTTGTCAAGTTTGTCAAAAATCAGTTGGTTGTAGGTGGGTGGTCTTATTTGTGAGTTATCTGTTCTCTTCCATTGGTCTATGTGTCTCTTTTTGTACCAGCACTTTGTGTCTCTTTTTGTACCATGACCATGCTGGCCACTGTAGCCTTGTAGCATGGTTTGAAGTTGGGTAGTGTGATGCCTCCAGCTTTCTTCTTTTTTGTCAGGATTGTCTTTGCTATTTGGACTCCTTTTCTGTTCCATATGAATTTGATACCTGTGACTCTATCTTGATCAGAAGTGAAAGCCCCTCTCATAGAGGTATTCATTTGAAATTCCTTGATTACTAGTGATGTTGACCATCTCTTTACGTAGTTTGGGGCCAGTTGTGTATTTTCTATGGCGAAGTATCTCTTAAAATATTCTATTTTTGATAGGTGTCTTTCTCTTATTGTTATTGAGTTATAAGAATTACTCTTCTAAAGATAAATAGGTTTTAATTTTATGAAGTCAAATATATCAGGTTTTTTTTTTCCTAATGATGCTTTTTCGTGTGTGTTCTAAGAAATATTAGTCTAATTTCAAGGTTGCAAGAATGTTATCCTATATTTATTCTAGCTTTGTTTTTTTTTAGCATTTATATTTATGAGATATGGTTAACTTCGATTTATTTTGGTGTATGTGTAATGTCAGAAAATGATTAATGCTCATTTTTGTTATCTCACAAATATCAGATGTACCAGCACAATTTGTTGAAAAGACTTATCTTTTCCCCTTTGAATTGCCTTTTCATCTTTGTCAAAAATCAATTGACCATAAATGTGTGGATCTATTCCTGAATTCTGTGTTCAGTTCCATTTATTTATGTTTATCTGCCCATTATTACTGCAGTATCTTTATTAATGTAGCTTTAAATTAAGTCTGTTGTTAAAATCAATCAAATTTAATTGAGCAAGAATTATTTCAGCAATTGTTATGTGCCTAACCAGAGTGATATGTTGTGTGAAATAAGATCATAAGATCATTTCACTCTTTTTTCCATGCCCCTCTCAACCCACAGCATATCAGCATATAAAACACAAATATACATATGTTATATTAAATAAAATTTATAGAGTGAAATTTATTTGCTAATATATTCTGTTTATTAATTAAACATTTAATATGCAGTTTTTTTTTAAACATTTGATTTGCAAAGTTTAAGTTTGAGGCCAAAATAGAATTTTTAAAATTCTAAATATTTTTAAGAACTTGGGAGCATTTAGGTCATACCTTTATGGAAAAAAAAAGGACTTATTTTGTGACACAAGACATTAAGCTATTAACCCTGTCCTCAGTACCAAAAAGACACACTCAGAAAAAAGAATGTGATTCAGTCATTTGCAACAATGCGGATGGAACTGGAGGACATCTTATTAAATGAAATAAGCCAGGAACAGAAAGACAAACTTTACATGATCTCTGTGGGATCTAAAAATCAAAACAATTGAACTCATGGAGATGGACAGTACAAGGATGGTTACCAGAGGCTGGGAAGGATAGTATGAGGGTGAGTGGATAAACGGGTACAAAAAAATAGTTAGAATGAATGAATAAGGCCTTGTTTTAGACAACAGAGTGACTATAGTCAATAATAATTTAATAGTACAATTTTCACCCATTTTTCCATTTAGAAAAAAAAAAAAAAGTATAGCTCCCTGCCAGCACTCATTTCTCAGGGCAAACAGGAAATGGCTTAAAATGACTAAAAGAATGCAATCAGATTGTTTGTAAAACAAATGATAAATGCTTGAGGGAATGGATGCCGCATTTTTCATAACGTAATTATTACACATCACATACCTGTATCAAACCATGTCACATATTCCATAAATACATATACCTACTGTGTACTCACAAAAATTAAAAATTATAAAGTATAATAAATTAAGACATAATATAAGATGCCAGCAAATTATCTGATAGAGAGTACAATACGGCTAGAAGCTTAGAATTTCAGAGTGGTAAGGTCATTGTAGGCTAGAGTGATTTCAAATAAAGAAAAAAATGAGTGAAGTCTTGACAGAAAAGTATAATTGGAAAGGTGAAAAAGACAGTTGAAAAGAGAAGGGTTTTGTATAAATTGTTTTAGGGTAAAATTGGGGATATGGTGATTAGGTAGTTTGGTCATAATAATGTCAAAACACTGGTCTTATCTAAATGAATAAAATGAATGGCATGCTTATCCTATTTTAATATATTTATAGTATATTATATAATATAGAAATAATGCTACAGGGCCGGGCACAGTGGCTCATGCCTGTAATCCCAGCACTTTGGGAGGCTGAGGCGGGCAGATCAGTTGAAGTCAGGACTTCAAGACCAGCCTGGCTAACATGGTGAAACCCCTTATCTCCTAAAAATCCAAAAACGTTAGCCAGGCATGGTGGCGCAAGCCTTAATCCCAGCTACTTGGAAGGCTGAGGCAGGAGAAACACTTGAACCGGCAGAGGTTGCAGTGAGCTGAGATCACTCCACTGCACTCCAGCCTGGGTGACAGAGGAAAGAAAGAAAAAGGAATGAAGGAAGGAAGGAAGGAAGGAAGGGAGGGAGGGAGGGAGGGAAGAAGGACGGACTTGGTAGTTGTGGTTCATAGTAAATTTACAAGCCTGAGAGAGTGAGTTATTACAGGGGGACTAGGGACAAAGATGCAAAAAAAAACAATGTAAAATCTCAGGGAGTCATCTTGTCCAACTTCACATCCAATGCAAAAAAAAAAAAAAAATCTCCCTTACAATGGCTTGGAAAATTGATGCTCCTTATTGCTTGCTCAACTACAAAGAGGTGGATACCCCACAAGGTAGAATATTCACTTCCTTGTAATGTCCTCTTATCTACATAGTGCTATTACGTAGTGCCCTGTTCTTGTAACTGCTACTTATTTGTTCTATAATTTACTACTTTTTACTACTTAGACTCTATGGGATATCTCCTTTCCCTTATAGACCCTCTGGTTTTCAAAAACAACTATCCTAACTGTATATGTCTTCTATTGGCCAGACAACTAGTCATATAACTGGTTTCCCAAACCAAGTTATTATCTCAACACTCTGCATTTTATATGTCTCTCTAAACATGTAATACAGACCTGCACTCATAACTCCGGGTATAGTCAGACCACTGCAGAGCATGGTTAAATAACTGCCTCCATTAATCAGGTGATTAAATGACTATTAATATAACAGGAGTCAGCAATAATTTTTATGATAATCACATTCTGCAGTTGATCTTTATTTTGAGATAGCATAATACAGTGGAAAGGCCATAAAGTCTTGAATTACACAAACTTATTTCCTTGTTCAACTATGTGCTGGTTATGAGACAAGTATCTCAACTCTCTGAGTTCCAATTTGCTTCCTAGTAAAATAGGGCTAATACCCTCTACCTTATAGGGCTGTTATAAAGATAAATTTAGATAATATATGCACTATGACAAACACATAGTGGCTGCTGAATAAATGCTAGTGAATTTCTCTTCTGCTTTGGATATGCTTACACACAGCTACCACAAGAGCTCAAGCAGATATTGATGAATAGGTTGAATAAAACAAGGCCAAGAAAAGAGCATTGGGACATGGTGCTAGACAGTTTCCACCTGCCTGACACTGATTCATAAATTACCACGCTGGGTATGCACACAGAAGTAGGCTCACGTCCATCCCATGCACTATCAGCTAGCCCACATTGCTCTGGCTTGTCCACAAGGACAGCTGAGAACTTGTCAAATGTTTTTCTAAATTCCAGATGTATTGTGTCCGGGGCATTTCTTTCATCTAGCTGTCTGGGAGCTATATCAAAAAAAGGAAATAAATTTAGTTTGTCATCTTTCATTTACAGAGATCATGCTGAGACCAAATGTTATGTGCTTCCTTTTCTGAGTGTTCACAGACCATCTGTTTTGTATCCGGACTAGGTATTTTGGGGAATCTACATTAGGTGCTATAATTTGTGGCATCTTTAAATTTTACCTTTACGGAAGCTGAAGAATTTATTCTTCTGCAGCTTTCTGGTTTCTTCTGTTTTCTTTCTAGAATTCAAATATTCTTTACCACTTCTTCAGTGAGTGGGATACTAAAGATTAAAGATTATTATTCTTTAAAAAATCTTTTTCTTGTTTCCAGTGGATAGTATTCTTCTTCTTACAAAACAAAATAGAAAATTGAAACTCTGTTTCTCTACTTGATGTCTATTGGCTATTAACATTACAACCCAAGCTCTGGTTCTATTCCATCTTTTTCATATTATTCTGGGCTTTAAAAGCCTTAGATTGCTCTTAGTATGCTTTATTTCAGTCTATTCTGGGATTTAATCCTCTTTGTTTAGTTTTACAGTTCTAGGACACTATTTTGTATTTTTTTCTTGCTGTTTGATATATTTTCCTTTTGAAGTCATTGCTCACTGGAAAGTTTTTCTGTGGCCAAAATAATTTATTAGCTATAGTGCCACCTTTTTAACTATGATCACTTGTGATTTCATCACTTGCCTTTTATTTTTCCCTTAGAATGCCATACATCTTCCTTTATCCTTATTCTCTTATAAAGTCTCTGCTCAAAGGAAAATACCTTCATTTCTCTTAGAATCTTGATACGTATTTTTCTAAACTCACAGATATTGTTCGTGAATATAAGTAGTATTCCCTACCTTGACGTGTTAGTCCGTTTTCATTGCTATAAAGGAATACTTGAGATAGGGTAATTTATTTTAAAAAAGAGGTTTATTTTGGCTCATGATTCTGCAGGCCGTACAGGAAGCATGGCCTGGTAAGGGCCTTAGGAAGCTTACAATCATGGCAGAAGGCAAAGGGGGAGAAGGAAGTCACATAGCACTGGAGGGAGCCAGAGAAACAAGAATTATCAGGCTCTTTTTAACAAAAAGATCTCTCATTAACTCACAGAGTGAGAAATCTCTCATTACTGTGAGGATAGCATCAGACCATTCATAAGGGATCCAGTCCCATGATTCTAGCATATCCCACCAGGCTCCACCTCCAACATCAAGAATCATATATTGACATGAGATTTGAGGAGAACAAACATCCAAACTATATCATTTTGTCCCTGCCTCCCAAATCTCTTGTCCTTCTCAAATTGCAAAACATAATCATACTTTCCCAATAGTCCCCCAAAGTCTTAAATCACTCCAGCATCACCAAAAGTCTAAAGTCCAAAGTCTCACCTGAGACTCAAAGTAAGTTTCTTTAATGTATGAACCTCAAAAATAAATCAAGTTATTTAGTCTCAAGATACATTGGTGATACAGTCATTGGATAGATATTCCCATTCCCAAAGGAAGAAACTGGTCAAAATAAAGGGGCAACAGAAGTCACACAAATTCAAAACCCAGTCAGGCAGGCATTAAATCTTAAAGTTCCAAAATAATCCTTAATCCCATGTCTTGCATCCTGGGCACACTGGAGTGAAGGGTGGGCTTCCAATGCCTTGAGCAGCTACACTCCTGTGGCTTTGCAGGGTGCATTCTACATGGCTGCTCTCACAAGTTGGAGTTTTATGCCTGAGGCTTTTCCAGGCTCAGGGTACAAGCTGCTGTTAGTGGTATCATTTTTCACTCTGGAAGGTGGTAGCCTCATTTCCACAGCTCCACTAGGCAGTGCCCAAATGAGGACTCTGTATGAGGGTTCCAACTCCATATTTTCCATTGTCACTGTTCTAGTAGAGTCTCTCTGTGGACACTCTGACTCTGTGGCAGGCTTCTACATGGGCATCCAGGCTTTCCAACACATTCTCTGAAATCTAAGTAGAAGTTGCCAAGCCTCCTTCACTTTTGCATTCTGTGCACCTGCAGAATTGACACCACATTGAAGCCACGAAGACTTATGGTACCAAGGCTTATGGCACCAAGCTTATGGCTTGCACACTCTACAGTGGTGGCCAGAGCTGTACTTGGGCCAGAGCTGTACTGTACTTTGAGCCATGGCTAGACTTAGAGCAGTGGGAATGCAAAGAGAAGCCTCCCAGGGTGAGACAGGGTAGTGGTACCCTGGGCCTGGGCCATGTAACCATTATCTTCTCCTGGGAATCTGGGCCTGTGATGGGAGAAGCTGTCCCAAAAACTTTTGAAATGCCTTCGATGCATTTTTGTCGTTGTCTTGGATATTAGTATCTGGCTGTCTTTTAGTCAAGTGAATCTCTCTAGCACATAGTTGCTCTGCAGCTCACTACTATTCCTCTCCTAAAAATGCCTTTTCCTTCTTTGCTACATGGCTAGGCTGCAAATTATCCAAATTTGTATTATCTGCTTTCGTTTGAAATACTAATATAATTTCCAAATTTAAGTCATTGCTTTGCTTTATATCTGATCATAGATTGTTACAATGAGCCATGCCACATCTTGAACACTTTGCTGCTTAGAAACTTCAGCCTTCCACAAAGCCCCAGGACATAAAAACAATGCAGCCATGTTCTTTGCTAGGGTGTAACAAGAATGATCTTTGTTCCAGTTCACAGTAAATTTCTCATTTCCATCTGAGACCTCCTCAGCCTGGCTGGCCTTCACTGTCCATATTTCTATCAGCACTTTGGTCTCAGCCACTTAACAAGTTTCTAAGAAGCTCCAAACTTCCCTTCATCTTCCTGTCTTCAGAGACCACCAAACTCTTCCAACTTCTGCCTGTTGCCCAGTTCCACAGCTGCTTCTACATTTTCAGGTATCTTTATAGCAACACTCCACTCCTCAGTACCAATTTTCTGTATTAGTTCATTTGCATTGCTATAAAGGTATATCTGAGACTGAGTAACTGATAAAAAAAAGAGATTTACTTTGGTTCATTATCCTACAGGCTGTACAGGAGGTGTAGTGCTAGCATCTGTTTCTGGTGAGGGCCTCAGAAAGCATACAATCATAGTGGAAGGCAAAGGGGGAGTTAAGCATGTCACATGATGAGAATAGAAGCAAATAAATAAATAAATAAATAAATAAATAAAAGAAGAGGAAGTTCTAGGCTCTTTTAAACAACCAGTTCTCATGTGAACTCATAGAGCCAGAACTTACTCATTACCACGAAGATGGCACCAAACCACTCATGAGGGATCTTCCTCCATGACCCTACTGTTTTCCACCAGACCTCACCTTCAACATTAGAAATCACATTTCAACATGAGATTTGGAGAGGACAAACATCCAAACTATACTACATGGATATTAGGAATTCTCAAATGACTACATCGTCTTAAATGTTCTAGACCCAGGTTCTCCTGGCTTTATCAGCTTTTTCTTTTGTTCAAAGCATTTATATATAAATTGATTTACTCATCAACATATTGTAAGATGAGGCTAATAATAATACTTAAAATTCACAAATTATTCCCTTTGTGTCATAGGTGTTTTAAACATTTAATATATATTTCCACATTCTTTTCTCACTCCCCACAAAACTCTATGAAATAGGTATACTAGTTATTTATGTTATAGTCAACTGTGGCTTTGCAACTTTAAATAATATGCCTTAAGATACAATTAAGTTAATGGTGTTGCTAGTACTCAAGAAGAGGTAGGCTGACTTTAGATTCTACACATTATGTCTCTGTTAAAGAAAGTCTGTCATTTTTTAGATGCTTTACTTAGAATATAATACAATTATGATTATTTGAAGACCGTCATCACTACTTTTTTGTCTCTTCTCCAGCTTGTAGGTTTGAAAAATATTATCTATATTATTTTCCCACCGTACTATTTTGTGTGTATGTGTTTTATAACACATCATTTTCTAATTTTTAATCTGCTTGAATGCTGTACATATTAATATTCATTTATTAATTTAATTCTAGTGGTCTGATATAAACTGTCTTATGTATGAATAATCATATAACTGATTTCCAAACCTAGTTCTAGATATCTCTTATCTGATTTATTTCCCATTGAGTTTTTTGATGTATAATATAGCGGTAAAAACTATTCTTAAACTTTGCCATCTGTTTGTAAAAATTGTTCTCATATTTTAAAAAAATTCTCTTATGTATATACATGGCACTATGAGTAAATTCCAAACTGTTCTGGTAAATTAAATTAAATCACGTAGTGACCCACTTTTTTTTCTAGTATTGCCTATGCTTTAATGCCTATATTGTCGGATATTAATAAACCTAAAGCAAATTTATTTTGGTAACTTTTTAATTTATATTTTCAATCTTTTTATTATTTCTGCTAAAGAGTATATAAATTAATTTTGCTTAACCATAGGTTGACACTTTATAGTTGATTTTTTAATCCATTTATATTTATTGTGATTATTTACACAATTGGATATCTCCCCTTACTGTTTTTTGCTAAGATGTAATTTACATACAATAAAATTTATTCATTTTATGTGTATAATTCAATGAGTTTCAGTCAATTTCTAAACCCATGGAAATTCATGGAAACCCATCATCTTCATTAAGATATAAATTATTAAAAGCTCTTTCTTCTTTCTAATGAATTCTATTTCCAGATTTAATCATTGTTCTATTTGTATTGCCAAATATTATTTTTGCCTGTTTAGAATCACACTATATTTGCCTCTTAGTGTCTGCTATGTGTTTAAATACATGCTTTTAATATTTGATCATGTTATTGTATGCTTTCCCTTTTATTACTAATTAGCATTCAATTGAAATAATCTTTTACGAATGCAATAATTTTTTGATACATAATATTTTACATATTTAAACGTGATATTTTATTAAATACACAGAATGTGTAATGATCAAGTCACAGTATTTGGGGTATCCCTTACATTGAGTATTTATTATTTCTCTGTTTTAGGAACATTTGATCTTTTCTCTTCTATATAGTTTGAAA
The DNA here is from genome assembly GCF_009764315.1 of Trachypithecus francoisi. NCBI lineage: Eukaryota > Metazoa > Chordata > Mammalia > Primates > Cercopithecidae > Trachypithecus > Trachypithecus francoisi. The sequence continues at coordinate 103,882,540 of NW_022681458.1, forward strand.
GATACATTCTTGCTAATATAGCAACCTATTCTGCTATCAAATATTAAAACTTATACCTTCCATCTAACTGTGCATTTGTTTGCATTGATAAACCTGTCTTTATCCTGCCCTGCCACCCATACATCCTCCACAGCCACTGGTATCCATCTATCATTCTACTCTCTACTTCTATGAGATCAATGTTTCTTAACTCCCACATATAAGTGATAACATGTGATATTAATCTCTCTGTGCATGGGTTTACTTAGCATAATCACTTCCAGTTCTATGCATGTTGTTTCAAATGATATGATTTATTTTTGTATCCGAATAGCATTCCATTTTGTGTATCTACCATATTTATTTATCCATTCATCCACTGATGGGCACATAGGTTTATTCATATTTTTATTATTGTGAATAATGCTGCAATAAACAAGCAAGTGCAGGTATTCCTATGATATACTCACGTGTTTTTTTGTTTTTGTTTTTGTTTTTTTTTTTTTTTGGTACTCAGTAGGATACATTCCCAGTAATAGGATTGCCTGATTGTATGACAGTTCTATTTTTAATCTTGTGAGAAATCACTATACCGTTTTCTATAGTGCCTATGCTAATTTACATTCCCACCAACAGTGTATAACAGTTTTCTTTTCTTTCTTTTCTCTTCACCATATGTTATTTTTCTTCTTTTTAATAAAATCCATTCAAACTGAGGTAAGATTATATCTTCTTGTGATTTTGATTTGCATTTTCCTGATGATTAATGATGTTGAGTATTTTTTTCATATAACTGTTGGCCATTTGTATGCCTTTTTTTTTTTTTTTTTTTTTTGAGACAGAGTCTCGCTCTGTCACCCAAGCCGGAGTGCACTGGCCAGATCTCAGCGTATGCCTTCTTTTGAGAAATATCTGTTGATGTCTTTTGCCCACTTTTATGGGAATATTTGTTTTTATTGCTATTGAGTTGGTTGAGTTCATTGTTTATTCTGAATATTAGTTCCTTGTTGGATGAATAGTTCGCAAATATTTTCCACCATTCTATGGGTTGTCTCTTCACTCCACTGATTGTCTTCTTTGCAATGCAGAAGCTTTTTAGTTTAATATAGTCGCATTTCTTTATTTTCATTTGTGATTTTTACATCTTAATCATAAAATTTCCCATGAACAACATGCTGAAATGTTTTCCATATGCTTTCTTATGGTAGTTGTACAGTTTTTGGTCTTTTGTTTAAATTCTTAATCCATCATGACACGATTTTTGCATATGGTTCGAGAGAGAGGTCCAGTTTCATTCTCATGCATATGGATATCCAATTCTCTCAGTACCTTTTATTGAAGAGTCTGTCCTTGCCCCACTGTATGTTCTTGTTCTTGGGACCTTTGTTGAAAATCAGTGTAAGTATGTGAATTTATTCCTGGATTCTCTATTCTGTTCCATTGGTATATGTGGTTTTTCTGTTGTTTTTGTTGTTTGTTTGTGGTTTTTGTTTTCTTACAACCACCATGCTGTTTTGATTACTACAATTACTACTTTGTAACATATTTTGAATTCAGGTAGTGTAATGCTTCCTGGTTTTTCTTTATACCCAGGATTGCTTTGACTATTGGGGCTCTTTTTTCATTTAATACAAATTTTAGGATTTGTTTCTAATTATGTGAAAGAATGAGGTTGGCATTTTGACAGAAATTACACTGAACCTATAGATTGCTTTGGGAAGTATGACCATTTTAACAATATTAATTTTTCTAATCCATGAGCATAAGATATATTCTCATTCAGTTATAATCCCTTAAATTTCCTTTATCAGTCTTTTGTAGCTTTTCTTGTAAATGTGTTCTAGCTCTGTAGTTAAATTAATTATTAAGGTTGTTTTTTTTTTTCTGTAGCTAATGTAAATGGCTTTTCCTTCTTGATTTCATTCTCAGCTAAATCATTATCAGTGTGTAAAAATGCTATAGATTTTTGTGCATTGATTCAGTATCCTACAATTTTCCTAAATTCATTTATAAGATCTATGAGACTTTTGGGGGGAGCCTTTATGTTTTTCTAAATATAATGCCATCTAATCTGGAAAGAGAGATAATTCAACTTCTTCTTTTCCAATTTAGATACTTTTTATTTATTTCTCTTATCTGATGTCTCCGACTAGGACTTCCAGCAGTTGATTGAACAGGAGTGGGGAAAGTGGACATCCTTGTTTTATTCCAGTTCTTAGAGAAAAGAATTTCGGCTTTTCCCCATGTAGCATAATGTTAGTTGTGGGTTTGTTATTTTGCATAGAAATGTCTAGTTGGTTGAGGCACTTTATATGCCTTTATTTTTCTCCTGAAAGCCAAACATGTGCAGAACAGTATATAACGAAGTAAATTATTTTTATGCCTGAGAATGAGCATGTCCTTCTTTCTTCTAGGCCTTAAATGCAGGCCATTGAGTTAGAAGTTGTCCTGTGTTTGAGACTTATTTGTTTACTTTTTTACTTTTTATTTTTTGTGGGTATATAGTAATCATCATATCAAGATAAATGGTGTATTCATCACCTCAAGCATTTATCCTTTGTATTGCAAACAATCCAATTATACTCTTCTAGTTATTTTTAAGTGTACAATCAAATTATTGACTGTCACCCTGTTGTGCTTTCAAATACTAGATATTATTTATTCTTTCTAACTAGTATTTTGTACCCATTAACCATCCCCACTTCCCCCAAAACTCCCACTACCATTCTCAGCCTCTGATATTATCATTTGACTCTCTATTTCCATGAGTTCCATTGTTTTAATTTTTAGCTCCCACAAATAGGTAAAAGCATGCGAAGTTTATCTTTCTGTTGCGGGCTTATTTTATTTAACATAATGACTTCCAGGCCGGGCGCGGTGGCTCAAGCCTGTAATCCCAGCACTTTGGGAGGCCGAGACGGGTGGATCACGAGGTCAGGAGATCGAGACCATCCTGGTCTACACGGTGAAACCCCGTCTCTACTAAAAAATACAAAAAAATAGCCCGAGATGGCGGGCGCTTGTAGTCCCAGCTACTCAGGAGGCTGAGGCAGGAGAATGGCGTAAACCCGGGAGGCGGAGCTTGCAGTGAGCCGAGATCGCGCCACTGCACTCCAGCCTGGGTGACAGAGCGAGACTCTGTCTCAAAAAAAAAAAAAAAAAAAAAAAAAAAACATAATGACCTCCAGTTCCATCCATGTTGCTGCAAGTGACAATATCAAATTCTTTTTTATGACTGAATAGTACGCCATTGTGTATATGTAACACATTTTCTTTAGCCATTCATCTACTGAGGGACACTTAGGTGTCTTCCAGATCTTGGCTATAGTGAATAGTACTGCAAAAAACATGCGAGTGCAGGTATTTCTTTGATATACTGATAGCCTTTATTTCAGGTATATACCTAGCAGTGGGAGAGCTGAATAATATGGTAGCTTTATTTTTTGTTTTCTGAGGAACCTCCAAATTGTTCTTCATAGTGGTTGTACTAATATACATTCCCAGCAACAGTGTATGACGGTTCCCTTTTCTTCAAATCCTAGCTAGCATTTGTTATTGCCTGTCTTTTGGATATAAGCAATTTTAACTGGGATAAGATGATATCTCATTGATGATCAATGATGTTGAGTATGTTTTAATTTATCTATTTGCCATTTGTGTGTCTTCTTTTGAGAAATGCCAATTCAGATCTCCTGCCCATTTTTTGGACCAGATTATTAGATATTTTTCCTATAGTGTTGTTTGATCTCCTTACATATTCTAGTTATTAATCTTTTGCCAGATGAATACTTTGCAGAGATTTTTTTCCCATTCTGTGAATTCTCTCTTCATTTTATTGATTGTTTTATTTGATCTGTAGAAGGTTTTTAACTTCATTTGATCCCATTTGTCCATTTTTGCTTTGGTTGCCTTGCTTGTGGGGTATTACTCAAGAATTTTTTGCCAAGACCAATGTCCTACAAAGTTTCCTCAATCTTTTCTTTTAGTAGTTTCATAGTTTGATGTCTTATATAAGTCTTTAATCCATTTTGATTTGATTTTTTTAATATATTGAGAGACAAGGGTCTAGTTTCATTCTTCTTTATATGGTTACCCAAATTTCCCAGCAGCATTTATTGAAGAGATCGTTCTTTCCCCAGTGTATGTTTTTGGCACCTTTGTCAAAAATAAGTTCACTGTAGATGTATGGATTTGTATTTTGATTCCCTATTCTGTTCCATTGATACATGTTTCTGTTTTGATGCCAATATCATGCTGTTTTGGTAATTGTAGCTCTGTGATATTATTAAAATCTGATAATGTGGTTTTCCCAGTTTTATTCTTTTTGCATAGGATAGCTTTGGCTATTCTGAGTATTTTTTGGTTCCATATAAATTTTAGAATTGTTTTCTCTATTTCTTTTAAGAATGTCGTTGGTGTTCTGATAAGATTGCATCGCATTTGTAGATTGCTTGGGTAGTATGGATGTTTTAGCAATATTAATCTTTCCAATTTAGGAACATGAAATATATTTCCATTTTCTGATGTCCTCTTCAATTTATTTCATCAGTGTTTAAAGTTTTCATTGTAGAGATCTCTCACTTCTTCAATTAAGATAATTTCTTGGTATTTTATTTGTGGCCATTGTAAATGGGATTACTTTTTTCTCTTTCAGACCGTTCACTGCTGGCAAATAGAAATGCTACCAATTTTTGTATGTTGATTTTGTATTCTGCAACTGTGTCTCAGATTTTTAATGATACAAGTAATGGCTAGTTTACCAGATAGTGTTTTTTTTTTTTTTTTTTTTTTTTTTTTTTTTTTTTTTTTTCTAACATCTTCTTTACCCTCAGCTCTAGGGGCTGCCCATCAGAGAGCGTTTATTTCCATGTTCTTTCTCTTTATTTTTTTTTTCTTCAGCAGTATTTGTTAGCTATTTGTTAGTTAACACTTGTTAGTCGGAAGGTGGGTGGCTGATTACGTAGACACTCTGTTCATAGGGACATGAGGACTGCTAAGTCTGCCTACATTTCTCCAAGTCATTTTTCTGAGCCATCACATATTCCTTCATTGCTCACACAAAATCTTCCCCCAATTTTCGCTCTTCTTAGCTGCGATGGGTTTTCATGACTGACTTGGAATGATTTTATTTGTTGTCTGTCCCCACAGAAGAAAGCTTTTGCTCCATAAGAGGGGTGGGGAGGAAAAATGTGAAGGCAGTTTGTGCCTCTCCTGCAATGGCTGCTCTTCTCCTCTCCCAGGTATATTCCACAAGTGATACTTTATTGCAGTCTTATCCAATCTTTTCAGTGAGTACACAGGGGCATTTTTAGAGAAAGACCACGAAAAGCACTCAGCCTCCCCAGGTTCCGTGATTCCCAAAGACTCACACTCTTTCCACTGCAAGATCGTAAACATTTACCAATTCTTTAACCTCTCTAGATGAACTCTTGTTACCAGCATCTCGTTGTGTCTACCCCCAAATAACTCAGTATGCATGTCTTATTTTCCTAGATTTTGTCATCTGCCTCTCTTTAGATTTCAGACCAATTTGTTCCCTGGTAATCTCACCTCAGATTAAAGGAAATTCATGACTTTGCATTTGTTCAGTTTTTTTGTTTTGTTTTCTTTTATGACTGGGAGTAATGTTTTTTCTAGCTTTCTAAATCTCTGAGAGGAAATCAGATGTCTTCCCAAATCCTATGTTTTTTTTTTTTTTTTTTTATTCCAACAAGCTGTTTTAAAGAGTCCTTAAATGATCTTCTTCATAAAATCATTATTTTTGCCTAAGACTATTTTATGTTTCTCAATTGGATATAGGTAAAGTTGGGGACAGATGAATAATATATATTTAAAGAGTGCATATTTTGTTGAGTTCATATGTAAAAATGGAAAGGAGGACAGAGATAGTGATTACCTTTATTAACTAACAATTAATTTTCATTCACATACCTGTGTTAAATAATGCAATGAAAAAGCATTTCAGTAAAAGACAAGGTACCTGGTCCCTTTTTCTGATTTTGCTGATGCTTATGTTTGTTAATGTATCCATGTTTCTTTAGTTTTTGGGTTTCTGCTTTATCTCCTGTCAAAAGCTTTCTGATTTTTATTAGGTACTTTTTTTTTTTTTTTTTTTTTTTTGTAATTGGAAGCCTGGCTTTAGTAATTACATGATTGTAAGTCATGTATTTTAAAACATTTTGGTGATAACTTTGTAATAAACATTTGCTTATCTTTCCAATCATTTAGTACATTCATTTAATAAATAAATATATACTAGTTATTTATTAAGCTTCTTTTTTTGGTAGGTATCATTACAGGCACAGGGTGACTAATGCAGGGGTGACTAAGACAGACAAGGTACTGGTCTGGTAGAGTTTCTGTTTTAATTATACGGAATAAAGAAATAATCAAACATAAGATTTTTCTCAATATGGATTTAATGCAATTAATAAAATTAGCTAATAACATCTAGAATTATTATTTCAGTTGCTATTATTTAGTCAAAGAGAAACTCTCAGATAGGTTGATATTTAAGATCTAAAACATTTCAGAGGATCTAACTGTATGAATATCGAAGGAATAAAGAACAGTAAATACAGATAGATGATAGATAGGCAGATAGATATGTGTAGGGGGTGTTTATACATAAGTTACATAAATGTGTATGTAGATAGATAGACAATGTTATATACCATGACTAATCAGCAAACAGTTTGAGATAGGTGAATGCTTTCTCTATTTTCACTCTAAGTCATTTAAATCTATTCCAGATGATCATTCATTCTGATTATGGAATATATTAAAAGGTAGTATGATATACAGGATGAACTTTAAAATCATTTTGATGTAATTCTCATAAAATAAGGCAAATTTGATTCAGCTTCTTTGTGCAATTAGGAAACACCTAAGATGTTCCAATCAATCAAGGCACTTGATCACTCTTTATTGCAAGTGGGGAAAGAGATGTAACGTCATGGTCCATTGCTAATGGATTCTCTCACTGTTCTGGTTAATAGCATGTTTCTTCCACATCTAATTTAAGGTTTCTGAATTAAATAGATTAAAAGGTTACTAAGAACTCAATGATGTATTAGAGTGTGTGTGTGCGTGTGTGTGTGTGTGTGTGTGTGTGTAACCAACTATGTCCCTTTTAAACTTAGTTTTATCATAGTATGATTTTTTATTTAAAAACTTTTTGGCTTGGCTGGGGGAGGCCAATTCTTCAATCATATTGCACTTGGAGCAACAAGATCATTTTATTAAATATCAAAAATCCATGGGTGCTTTTGATTTTCTTAGTTGGCTGTTGAGAGCAGTGTAGTGTACGTAAGACAAACCTACAAACAGACAAATAAGCATTATTTGTGAAGACTGAAGGTTTGAATTCTAGTCTCATATATATTTGTAATGAACTACATGCCTCTGGTCAAGTTATTTAATATTTCCTATTTAATTTCTTTTTTTTTTTTTTTTTTTGAGACGGAGTCTCGCTCTGTTGCCCAGGCTGGAGTGCAGTGGCCGGATCTCAGTTCACTGCAAGCTCCACCTCCCGGGTTTATGCCATTCTCCTGCTTCAGCCTCCCAAGTAGCTGGGACTACAGGCACCCACCACCTCGCCTGGCTAGTTTTTTGTATTTTTTTAGTAGAGACGGGGTTTCACCGTGTTAGCCGGGATGCTCTCGATTTCCTGACCTCGTTATCTGCCCGTCTCGTCCTCCCAAAGTCTAATTTATTTTAATATTAAAAGGACCAAAATTCATTACCTCCATTAGTCAGTACCACTAGGAACCTGATATAATTTAAAAGACTATAAAGCTCTCAGATTTATGCCATAATTAATATTTTTTATAACAAGTTATCCATTAGGTAAGCCTATATGTCACTTTTCTTAAAATTGTTTTGTCTTCTCAAATAATCCCTTTTGTTATTTTCCTAAATTCCCAAGTTAAAAAACCCCTTGAAATACTTTAAGTCATATCAACCTATCTGAGAGTTTCTCTTTGACTAAATAATAGCAACTGAAATAATAATTCTAGATGTTATTAGCTAATTTTATTAATTGCATTAAATCCATATTGAGAAAAATCTTATGTTTGATTATTTCTTTATTCCGTATAATTAAAACAGAAACTCTACCAGACCAGTACCTTGTCTGTCTTAGTCACCCCTGCATTAGTCACCCTGTGCCTGTAATGATACCTACCAAAAAAAGAAGCTTAATAAATAACTAGTATATATTTATTTATTAAATGAATGTACTAAATGATTGGAAAGATAAGCAAATGTTTATTACAAAGTTATCACCAAAATGTTTTAAAATACATGACTTACAATCATGTAATTACTAAAGCCAGGCTTCCAATTACAAAAAAAAAAAAAAAGTACCTAATAAAAATCAGAAAGCTTTTGACAGGAGATAAAGCAGAAACTCAAAAACTAAAGAAACACGGATACATGTAAATGTAAATATTGTGGTAAGGGCAGGATTGTACTAGCACAGAATCTCTGACCTTGAGATGCTGAGCTATAATAGTAAAAATCAGAGTCCTGACATTAATTATAAGCAAAACTGTCAGATAAAGCAATTTGCACCTCCTTCTCCATGACCTTTAAGGAAAGATGACTCTTAATGGATACATCTGCATAATGGCTTTCCTCTGTTACTTTCACTTAGAGCTAATTGACCACAGATTGAGAAAGATAAAAAATGGATGTTTATGGCCTGGGGTGCCAAGGACCATGCCTCTGTGGAATATCAAACCTCCCAGGAAAAGTATGAAGTTTGTAGAAGCAAATTGCCTACTAATCTTTTACCATCCACTTATGTGGGACATTCTAATTACTGTGGTAGGATGAAAAAGTAATGGGATTTTATTGAAAGTTGAAATTTCATAAAAATATTTGTGGAGGCCTCTCACTTTGAGTCAGGTATAGATAAGAGCATCACCTATCTCCCAAGCTAGATAGCATTTCATGTGGCAAAAAAATGTCCTTAGCTTTTGACTGATGAAAGCCCTCTTTGCTCCATCTTCAATCCACAGATCTGTAATTTAATTGATCTTATTTGTTTACAAATAAATGTGTCTTTTACTCTTAAACACTTGGCTCCCTTCAAGCAGGGACAATACCTTATTAGTTTATATAATCATGACACTTGGCACAGAGTCTAGGAAATGTATATAGTTTGATAGTATGTGTTGAATAAATTATTGATCTCATTGGTGAATATTTGTTGAGCACTTTCTATATGCTGGCCTCTGTATTACATGATGGGGATATACTGGTGAATAAAAAGATTCTGCCCTCATAGAATCTCCCACTATAATGTTCAAAGTATATAAAGCAAGGTTGGAAAGTTGCACAGCAGAAGCTTTGTTATGGCTATTATTTCACTGCCTTGTGACCTGTCCTATGGATATCCATAGAAACATTCGCTTTTATTACTACAATCTGGGCTTGTTTTTTTTTCTTTGTTCTTTACATTCTGCTCCATTTGTGATCTGCCTTTGGGTGTTTTCTTAATAATGAAATCTCTTAGACCTTACTTACTTAAGTAAGGTCATTGATTACTGCTTTGTACATTGTGCACTTTTTCACATTCACAAATACTACATGACATGATTGGCATCCCCTGAAGTTGTGCAAGTCAACATGCCAGCTCACAAACTTAGCTGACTACAGAATCACTGCATGAGCTTAAAATACATATTTTGAGGTTCCATCTCTCAAGAATATGGTTTTGTAAATCTGGAATAAAGCTAGATATGTGATTTGTTTTAAAGCCATCCCCTTTCCCCCGCATTCCCCCTGTTCCCAGTTCCCTTAACACTCCTTTTTTATCTTATGATTCTGATGATCTACCATGTCTGAAAACCACTTCTCTGAGTCATGGATGATTGGTTCTATGGAGATTCCCTTGAAAATCACTGCAGCAATTCCGGTTATAGTGTGCAATTCACATTCTGAGACTTCCTGCCTAAGCTACCTCTAATATGAATTTAAATTAGCTTTAAACTCCAAACATTCACCCAGAATAAGAATACAGAATTGTCTTCAAACAATTTTGCATCCCAATGTCCATATTTAGTCACCAGACAATTGGATCTGGCCACCACCATGAATTTAATAGCTTTCTGTTCATCTCATTTTTCATTATTCCTGTCCTAGTTAATTCTGAATCATGTATCTCTAGAACTATTCCAATTATTTCTTAACAATTATCTCTGCTGTAGTCACTTGGCCCTCTAATCCATTTTTTCCCTTTTTTTTTCCACTCCCCGAGATGGAGTCTTGCTCTGTCACCCAGGCTGGAGTGCAGCGGCACCATCTGGGCTCACTGCAAGCTCCGCCCCTTGGGTTTAAGCAATTTTCCTGCCTCAGCCTCCAGCGTAGCTGGGATTACAAGCATGCATGGCCACACCCAGCTAATTTTTGTATTTTTAGTAGAGACAGGGTTTCTCCATATTAGCCAGGCTGCTCTTGAGTTCCTGACCTTGTGATCTGCCCAGCTCGGCCTCCCAAAGTGCTGGGATAATAGGCATGAGCCACCGTGCCTGACCTCATTTTTTCGCTTCTTCATGAGCGATTTATCTGGAAAACAAGCCTGATCACATTCTCAAACTTAAAAATGTTAACTGGCTCCCCATTAAGTCTAAACTTCCTGACATGAAGTTTAAAGTTATCCTCTATTTAGTTAAATCTATTTTTCTATCATGTTTCCTAATATTATGTTTACCTTTTACTTTGTCCACTGAAAGCTACTAGCCATTCCCTAAACACATTACAAATTCTCCTCATTCTTTATGTTATTTCCTCTGCCTGAATGCCACCTTCTGTCTTTTTTGTTTGTTTGTTTTTCCTATCCATCAACGGATAATTAAAATGTTACCTTTACTTCTCTGCTCAAATGTGCTTTCTTTCTCAAGGTTTTTGTTAGTTTTGTCTTGTGTGTATATTTTGGGGGTATAATTTTATGACATGGGTGAATATATCAACAAGATGACAGAATAGGAGGTCACCCACTTTTATTCCCTAACAACAACGAGAATTTTGTATTCATCCATAGACAAAAAGTCTCATTGTGGAAGCCCTGGGATTCAGGCAGGAGGTTTCAAAACCCTAATGGAGCCCAAGGCCTAGGAGGAATATTTGCAGAATGCAAACCCATACCCAGGTGGCAGGAGTACCAGTGGTGATCCCAAGTTCAAACCCAGAAACTGCTCTGTTCCTCAATGGCTTGGCTACAACCCCTTTTGGCCATAAGCCTGCAACCAAAACCATCTACCAAGGAGAATTACACACTAGTGCCTTGACAGAAAGGCTCATTTGCCCACTGATATTAGTCTCAGCAGTGAAAGTAAACGCCTATAATTTGGCTCTACCCCACTTCAGTTGTTGTTCCAACATAGTACTATTTACACAGTGACACAGAGGGAGACTCACTCATGTGAGCTACAGGGACCAGCTTGCCAGCCTCTGTCCCATAGCATATTCTGAAGAGGTCCTGTGTTTGTTACAGATTCTCTCTGCTTCAGCCTGGGAGCGTTCAAACCAAACATGAAACTGCTGGGAGACTTGCTTATCTGTGCCACCATGAAAGCTTGCCAGCCTTCATCCCCTAGAACATTATGAGGGAATTTATTATTATGAGAGTATGAGACAACAAGCAGGCACTAGTTCTGTCATATCAAGGAATTCAGTCAGCACTCCTTACAGATTCAAAGCCCATCACCAGACCACATTCATGGAGGTTAGTGGATCTCAACACTACATTTCTACTGAGCATAACAGTCAGTCCACCTATCCTGATCTACTTAACTTTGAGGCTTCTCTTACAACTCTTTCCAACTGCTGAACTCAAATAAGGGTGCTTTCTGGTCAGAGAATATATCTTGTGTCCCAGCTGCATCAAAAGTGATTGCAATGCCCATCCAGAAGTACAGCCTGATTGGAGAGCTTAGCCAGCGGTCTCCCTATATGGCAGAACCTAACTAGCTATCTCACATAAATTCAGACCAAAGACAGCAGCCTAGACATCTAAAGAATCTAAAAGCAAGCTTTATCTCCCTAGGGTCAATACCAGTCAGCCCAATCAGAATCATAAGATATAATAAATAGTAAAGGTCTATCCCTCTCAAAGAACTTCTGTAAAAATTGAACATGGTCTCTGTCTCCACAAATGTGCAAACATCAACACAAAGACATAACAAATACAAAGACTCAAAAAATTATGTCACCTCCAAAAGAAACAAGTAAATCTCCAATAATGGCCATTAAAGAAAGGAAAACTATAAAATTCAGAAAAAAAGAATTCAGAATAATCCTCTGTAAATAGGTCAATGAACTCCAAGAATATATGTATGAAATATTAAATGAAACCTGAAAAACAATACATAAAAAAGTCAAGTAGTTTTACAAAAGATAGAAATCTTAATAATGAAAAATATCATGACTTAACTGAAACATGCAAATAAAAAGTCTGAACACCTAGCATGATCAAGCTGAGGAAAGAATCAGTGAACTTGCAAAAAAAAATGAATGCAAAAGAATATAGAAAGCCTATGTGCCTGTGCTACAGGATATGTGGCACATCATGAAGAGATCTAAGCTCTATATATAATAAGAATTTAAAAGTAGAAGAAAGAGAAAATGGGCCAGAAAACATATTTAAAGTAATAATGGATTAAAGAAATAAAGAAAAATGAAAAACTTTCCTAATCTGAAGAAAGAAGCCATCATCCAGATACAGGGAGCTCATTAATCTTCAGTAAAATTTAATCCAAAGGCTGGGCACAGTGGCTCAACCCTGTAATTCCAGCACTTTGGGAGGCCAAGGCAGGAGGATCACCTGAGGTCAGGAGTTCGAGACCAGCCTGGCCAAACCTTGTCTCTACTAAAAAAACAAAAATTAGCCAGGTGAGGTGGCAGGCACCTGTAATCCCAGCTACTCAGGAGGAAAGAGGCTAAGCCAGGAGAATCTCTTGAACCCAGGAGGCGGAGGTTGCGGTGAGCCAAGATCATGCCATTGCACTCCAGTCTGGGGGACCCGAGTGAGACTATGTCTCAAAAAAATTAATCCAAAAAGGAGCTTATCACAACACATAATAATCAAATTATTAAAAATCAAAGACAAAGAAAAATCTCAAGATCAGCAAGATATAAAAGTACATCACAAATAGAGGACTTCCAGTATGACTATCAGTGGACTCATCAGCAGAAACTCTGCTCTGCAGGAGAGAGTGAGTGGTATATATTCAAAGTAATGAAGGCAAAAACCTGATAACCAAAAATATTTGACTCAAAAAAGCTTTGTTTCAGGAATAAAGGAGAAATAAAATTTAAAAAATAAACTTTCACAGATAAACAAAAGTCGAGGAAGTTCATCACCACTAGGCCTGTCTTAAGATAAATTGCTTAATAGAGTTAAGATAAAATAAAAGGCTGCCAATTAATAAAATTAAATGTATATAAGCACAAAACTTAATGATGTAAGTAATAATGAGCAATATTCAGAACACTAGGACTGTAATGGTGATACAAAAAGCAACTTTATCCCTACTATAAAGGATAAAAGACAAAATTGTTAATAATAAGAGCTAAAATAAACTGTGTAGGGATACATACAATATTACAAAATGATGTACATTTAAACATCAAAAACATAAAATGTGGGTGAGGACAAAAAGTGTAGAATTTCTGTACGCAGTCAATGTTGTTTTCAGTTTGAAATAGATGCCTATAAGTGTAACATGTTCTTGTAAACCTCATGGCAACCAAAAAAAAAAAACCTTAGGAGATGCGCAAAACAAATATTAAAAAGATTTAAAACATAATGCTACAGAAAACCAGCAAACCACAAAGACAGTAAAATAACAAAAAAGAAATAATGAAACTGTATATATGTGTGTGTCTATATATATATATATATAGACACACACACACACACACACAATGAACAAAATGGCAGTAGCAAGTACTTGCCTATTAATAATTGCCTTAAATGCAAATTGGTTAAATTATCTTATAAAAAGACATACAGTGTGAATGTATTTAAAACAAGACCTAACTAACTACATGCTGCCTACAAGAGACGAAACTCAGTTTTAAGAACACAAGTAGACTGAGAAGGGATGGAAAAAAAAAATATATTCCATTCAAGTAAAAACCAAAAATTAGCAGGTGCAGTAATACTTATATCAGAGGAAATAGCCTTTAAATAAAAAACTGTAAAAGGGATAAAGAAGAACATTATATAAAAATAAAGGAGTGGCCAGGTTCAGTGACTCATGCTTGTAATCCCAGCACTTTGAGAGGCTGAGGCAGGCAACTCACAAGGTCAGGAGATCAAGACCATCTGGGCTAATACGGTGAAACTCCATCTCTACTAAAAATATAAAAAAAAAATTTAGCCGGGTGTGGTGGTGGGCACCTGTAGTCCCAGCTACTCAGGAGGCTAAGGCAGGAGAATGGCCTGAACCCAAGAGGTAGAGCTAGCAGTGATCCAAGATCGCGATACTGCACTCCAGCTTGGGCGACAGAGCGAGACTCCGTCTCAAAACAATAATAAGTAAATAAAAATAAATAAATAAAGGAGTTAATTCATCAAGAGGATAAAACAATATGCAGTCAAGGGCAAAACACCTAAATAAATAAAATTAAATATTGAAGGATCTGAAAAGAGAGCTAGATTGTGATTAGATAATAGTAGGGGACTTCAATATTCTACTTACAGTAATGGACAGATCATCCACACATTATATTAATAAGGAAACACTGGATTTGAACAATATTTTAGACCAAATGGACCTAACAGACATATACAATGTATTTTATTGAACAGCAATAGAATGTGCATTTTTTTTCTCAAGAATACACAGAACATTTTCCAGGATACATTATATAGTAAACTACAAGACAACAATTAGCAAATTTTAAAAAGGCTGGAATAATATCAATTACCTTTTCTGGACACAATGGTATGAAACAATAAAGCAGTAACAGGAGACAATTTGGGGATATTTATGAATACATGAAAATTAAATAGCATGTTCCTGAGCAACCAATGAGTCAATGAAGAAACTAAAAGAAAAATTAACACATATTGAGACAAACAAAAAAAAAATATATTATAACAAAACTTGTGGAATGCCTCTATCAGAAAAAGAAAGAAACATTACAAATACACAGCATAATGTTATCCCTCAAAGAATTAGAAAAAGAAGAACAAGCTAATCTCAATTGTAGAAGAAGGAAAGAAATAATAAAGGGCAGAGCAGAGATAAATAAAATAGAGTCTAGAAAAATAATACAAAAGATCAGTGAAACTAAGAGTCAATTCATTAAAAAGATAAAATTGACAAAACTACAGCTAACAAAAGTAGCAAATAAATCAGAAACAAAAGAGAAACGATTACAACTGACACCACGGAAATGAAAAGGATTATAAGAAACTGATATGAACAATTCTAGGCAAAAAAACAAAAACAAAACTCAGGTGTAATGAATAAATTCCTTGACACATGCAACCTACAAAAACTGAATCCCAAAGGAACAGAAAATCTTACCACAGAAATAATGAGAGAGGAGATTGAATCAGTAATAAAATATTTTCAAACAAAGAAAAGACCAGGACCTGATGACTTTACTGCTGCTAAATTCTACCAAACTTTTAAAATGAGTTAATATCAATTCTTCACCAACTAGTCCAGAAAATGGAAGAAGAAGGAATACTTCCCTCTTCCTCTCTTACTCTGATATGAATGCAAGACCAGGACATCACAAGAAAAGAAAATTGCAGGCCAATATTTTTGATAAGCATAGATGCAAAAACCTCAAAAAAAAGAAAAAAAGCAAGTCAAATTTAACAACAAATTAAAAGGATCACTCATCAAAATCAGGTGATATTTTATCCTTGGGATGCAAAAAGTATTCAACATACTCAAATCAACAAGTGTGAAAAACCACATTTACAGAATGATGAACAAAAATCATATGATCATCTCAATAGTTGCAGAAAAATATTTGACAACATTCAACAGTATTTCATAATAATGAAAAACCCTTGCAATAAATTTAGGTATAGAAGAAATGTACCTGAACACAATAAAGGTACATACGACAAACCCACAGCTTATATCATGCTTAACATGAAAATTTTAATATGTCTTATCTTAAGATCTGAAAGAAGAAAAGGATGTCCCATCTTGCCGTATCTATTTAAGATAGCACTGCACATTCTAGCGAGAACTTAAAATCCTCAGTTCTAATTGGAATCAGAAATAACATTCTAATTTTTTTTTTTTTTTTTTTTTTTTTGAGATGGAGCCTTGGTTGTTGCCCAGGCTGGAATGTAGTGGCATTATCTCAGCTCACTACAACCCCTTCCTCTTGGGTTCAAGCAATTCTCATGCCTCAGCCTCCTAAGTAGCTGGGACTACAGGGACTCGCCACCACACCCAGCTAATTTTTGTATTTTTAGTAAAGACAGGGTTTCACCATGTTGGCCAGGCTGATCTTGAACCCCTGAACTCAAATGATTCACCCACCTCAGACTCTCAAAGTGCTGGGATTACAGGCATGAGCCACTGCGCCCGGCTAACATAATCTTATATATAGAAAGCCCTAAACATTTCACCAAAACTATTAGAAATTAAAATTTTATTAAAAATTTTAAACTTATTAAAAATTTCAGTAAAGTTTCAGGATACAAAATCAACATGCCAAAATTAGTAGTGCTTCTCTACACTAACAAAAAACTTATCAAAATAAATAAACATAATCCCATTTAAAATGGCTACAAAAAATGAAATAAAATGCTGAAAACTATAAACCATTAGCAAAAAAAAAAAAATTGAAGAAGAAACAAATAAATGGAAATATATTTTTTATTTATACATTGGAAGAATTAATATTGTAAAAATGTTCATGTTACACAAAGCTATCTACATATTTATTGAGATCTCTATCAAGATTCCAATGTCATTTTTCAAATGTACAGAAAATAACTATCTTAAAATGTATGTGAACCATAGCAAAAAGCAGCCAAGGCAATATAAGAAAAGAAAACAAAGCTGGATGTATCTCACTCCATGATTTCAAGCTATATTTTAAAGCAATAATATTTAAAATAGCACGGTACTAGCATAACAATAGACACATCAACCAATGGAGCAGAATAGAGAGCCCAGAAAAGAACCCATGCCTCTGTAGTCAATAGATTTTCAACAAAATTGCCAATAATATACAATGGAAAAAGTACAATCGCCTCAATAAATGGTGCTAGGAAAACTGGATATCCATATGTAAAAGAATAAAGTTGTACCTTCATCTTATACCATACACAAAAGTCTACTCAAAATAGATGAAAAAAAATTAAACAATCTGAAAATATAAAACTACTAGAGGAAAATAAAAGTAAAAACTACATGACATTGGTCTGGGCAATAATTTTTAAAATTTGACTCCAAAAGTACAAGGTAACAAAAAGATAGGTAGA
Organism: Trachypithecus francoisi; assembly: GCF_009764315.1. Lineage (NCBI taxonomy): Eukaryota > Metazoa > Chordata > Mammalia > Primates > Cercopithecidae > Trachypithecus > Trachypithecus francoisi. The sequence continues at coordinate 103,899,995 of NW_022681458.1, forward strand.
CAAATGAAATCACATCAAAATTAAAACCTTCTGCACATCAAAGAAAACAACTAACAAAGCAAAGAGACAACCTACAGATTGAGACAAAATATTTGCAAGTCATACATCTGATAAAAATATGTTAGAAACTCCAACAACTCTATAGAAAGAAAACACATAATCCAATTAAGAAATGGTCAAAGTAATTGAATGGATACTTCTAATAAGAAAACAACAAAATGGCTAACAGATACATGAAAAAATTATCTACATCACCAATCATCAGGGTGATGCGAACTAAAACTGCAATGAGATGTTACGTCGTGCCTGTTAGAATGGTAATTATAAAAAATGATAGCAAATAACAAGTCCTGTCGAGGCTGTGGAGAAAAGGAAATTCTTATATACTATTGGTAGGAATGTAACTTCATACAACCACTATAGAAAATACTATGGTGGTACCTCAGAAAACTAGCATTAGAATACCATATAATCTAGAAACCCCATTTCTAAGTATTTACTTGAGATTGAGAATCAATATGTCAAATAGATGGCTGCAGTTCTGTTTCATTGCAGCACTATTCACAGGTTGATTCAGGCTATGAAATCAACCTAAGTGTCCATCAAAGGATGAACGGATAAAGAAAATGTGGCATATATACATTATGTAATACTGTACAGCTTTGAAAAAGAACAGATTTGGTCATTTGAAACAACATAAATAGAATTGGAGAACTTAATGCTAAGTGAAATAAGACAAAACACAGAAAGACAAATACGACGGATTCACTTATATAAGAAATCTAAAGAAATTAAATTCATAAAAGCAGAGAGTTAGGATGGTGGTGACTAGAAGCTAGGAAATGAGGAAAACGGAACAGTAATAGTCAAAAGAGTACAAGGAAAAAGAAGTTTGATTTTCTTTAGATTACTTATACAGCATAGTGAATACGCTAATAAGGAAGTTCTGTACATTTTAATATTAAAAAGTAAATTTTTAATGTTCTTATCAGAAAATATATTAGACATCTGAGGTCATGGAAATGTTAATTATCTTAATTTAATGTTTCCACATTGTGTTGAAAAATTATAATACCATTTTGCATTCCATAAATACATGCAATGACAATTATCAATATAAAATAAAAATTTGAATAAATAATTTGTACAAAGATATAATTTTTGTACTTATCTATTTTTAACAGTTTTTACAAACACAAACACATATACAGATACATAAGGTGGTGGATAGGGTTATGTCAACTTGATTAACCTGGAAACTATGTGGTTCCAGTTTAGCATTTGACAAAATAATCATTGGTGGTCCTCTGGTGGAAGTATCATGCAAAATTGGAGAGTAGGAGTGAAGTAGCCATCATCTCTGTCCGAATTTTTTTTTAAGGTTTATGATTGATGGGTGGGCACAGGTTACTTGGTCATTTCCAGCTTGGCCCCAGTTTCTTCTGCTTTCTGTTTAGCTCCTATTCCTACTTGCTACGTACAATTCACTCCTGCTAAGAGTGATTGTAACTCTTACACCAGACACTTGTTTGTGAGCTCACTGAGGCTGGCAGTCCCACATCAATAGCTCATCGCACTTCACTTCTTAGTTTACTACTCTGCTTATCTCTTCTCTAAACATACAGTGTTTCATTATGTACTTTTAATGTCAAAACTCCTCCTTTCCTGTTCCAGCACATGCATAGTGAACCTCTTTTTTTCATAAATGACCTTGAATAATACATTTAAGGAAAGACAAAAAGAGAGAGAAAGAGAGAAAGGGGAGGAAGAAAAGAAGAAGGAGGAGGAGGTCAAGGAAGGAGGAGGAAGAAGAAAGAGGAAGAGGAGATCAAAATATTAAAGGTACATTTCTCAAGAAAAGTTGGTAGAAACACCAGTTCAAGGTGGTTATGTGACCTAAGTTTAGGTAATATTGTGATACATGAGACTTCTCTTTCTGTTATGCTGCCTCAGAGTCTTACTGTTTATTTTTTATTTCATCCATCAGAGGACCACAAATGGACTCCACCAAATTGAAAGCTTAGTGTGCATTATAGCTATTTTCAGTTCCTCCAGTAACAGCATGAATAGGCAGAAAAGATTACTTTGAGTTGAAGTGATTGATTGTGATCATCAAAGAAACAAGGTTGTTTCTGTACAATGAGAGCTGAGAGGAGAAGTATGAGTTGAAGGTGATCATCAGAGTCCCCTCTTGTGCCCCTCTAATATTATGTGGTCAAGGTCTTTTAGTGTGTGCAACTAGGTTTTATTTACTCACTACGAAAAGGACCTCAACCAAATGAAGTGTTAGCTGAAGGGAGGGAAAGAGGTATATTAGCCCGAATAACAGGCAGAGAGAGGCCCTTTAAAAGGAATTATATATATTCAGGAATATAGCATTGCAATGAAAATCAATGTGCCATAGTAAACAATATGTGTATTCTGGAAGATAAAGAAAAGCAGGTTCAAAAAAATGAGGAAGATTATATAATTGTTTAGAGATAATTATCTTTGGCTGTAAGAATCAATAACAAGGGTGGTGCCAGTCTGAGGTCCGACAAGATATTGTTGGGCCAATGTCCTTGAAGAGTACTTTTTTGTATAAGTTTGCAAAGGGCTTTATGCAAGGCTGTGGTTTTTTTTTTTATTCTTTTGTGATCGTTTTTGTTATCAGGCACTTTTGCACGAGAAGTCGCCCTTCATGGCTTTCCTTGGTTCTATTATTCAAGGTTTTTTCTTTTTAAAAAATGACTCCATTTTGATTCTGACAACTTGCACATTTTTCCTTTTTATTACAATCTTTCTCTGAAAGCATTGCTGACCAATCCTCCTGTAGTTAGGTTTTGATTATCTCTTGGTGCTATTATGGACCTTTCCTGGCTTGTTGGTCTTGTCTCAAGTTGGAGAGTGAATGGAGACTAGGCCAAAATGTCAACAGAATTTTAACAATGTTTGAGCAACAAGGGAAAGTTGGAGGGAGTGGCTTTCAAGCCAAGTTTAATTGGAGATCATTATTAAGTTTAATTTTGTCTCTTCCATAGGCATTGGCTATCATCTCAAAGTGCTCGGCCAGCACTATTCTGTTAAGAGTTGTATTTTTGCAGAAATTCAACAAGTAACAGGTAAAAAGTTTAAAATGTAAAGTAATATAAAAGTAATATAAGAGCTTATAATACGTCAGTATTGTGTAATCATTTTGAGTCATGAATCTAGCCTTAAAGGCAACCAACTGAATAAATTAAATGCAAATTAGGTGACACCTGTTGTAACCATGTGACTTGTTTTCTTATTTTATATATATATTTATAAATATATATATATATATATATATATATATATGAGTCACAATTTCCCCAAATGAATTTGTCCAGGTACAGCATGTAGTATTAGCAATAACAAAGTAGTTTTCTTATCCAGCCAATAGATACTATAAAGCAATTTTATCATCTAGTATCCCATGGCTGGGTTGAATTAAAGCAGAGAATGAACACCAGCCATATTTTGGTTGTTGCCAAAGTCACCTACTAAATAGATTAAAGAATCTCTTAGGTCAGGTTCTGTCAAGCTACCAACAGAAGCTACTGATTGTAAAATTTCAGTTACACTCTTATTCTGTCAAGTAAAATGGTAGGCATTGAGAGGGGTAAGAATCTCATTATGATATGGAGTCTTGTTCTGACATCTTGAGAAAAGCTATCTATAGCATGAAGTAATCAGCTTCTTGTCTTAGTTTGCAGTTTAAATGTCTCTGGTGATGTTATTGGCAACTTCATAAACTTTCTGTGTGGCTCATTTGTCAGGCATGAGACTTGTCTCTTGAAATTTATTTAGTTTAAGCTTATAGTGCTTCAGGAAGAGTAGTTCCTGGTTTTAATAGTTTTATATAAAATAATTAGATTAGAGGAACCATGAAGAATTTAAGAGCCAGTCCAGCCTACAGGAGTATAAGAAGAACACAAAACCATGCATAGAGCTTCAGTTTAATAACGATTGTATTATAGTTTTTATTTAGAAAAATAACTTTTTAATTCATAGTCATCAATTCTACTAAAGATAATAAAGATGATTTTTGTGAAAATAAGTTTATTTTTATCAATTTTGGTCTGATTATTTATATATGTGATTGACTATATAGGAATCTCAAACTTAAAAACCTTTTGAGGTCAGGAAGCCAAACCAAGGCAGACTGTAGATTTCACCTATAGTCTTAAGGTTCTTGGGCCTCTCAGGATGTAATAATATTTACTCACTCACTGTAAAGCTGGGAATATTGGAAGCCAGGTATTATACCCAATTCTCAATATGGCATTCCAGCCGAAGCCTTGGTGATATAAGCAATATTTCTAATTGTATCCAGCTATAAAGAGAGTACATTCTTACTGAACTTATACAAATAAGCATATTGCCACAAGAAACAAGAACAGTCATAATTAGTTTTTATATTTTGGAGGGGATAGATAGAAATAAAAAGTACATATTTCCACTTTTATTCACAAAAGTATATTTTATTAAATTGCTCTAAAATGTAGATAGCTTGTGGTAGAAAATATTCTTAAATATAGGAAAAAAGTAAATGAAGAGCAAAAACACCATTTTAGATAAAAGGCATAAATGCGCTACTTTCAGCAGTCATTCAATCTCATGTAATTAATTTTTGTTCTGCTTGATCTTGATTAGCAGTTTCATGAAACCATCAGTTTCTTCATTAGAGTTCTGGAAATTTTTATTTCATTCATTAATCTTAAAGTTTTAAAAACCTGTGTTTAAGAATACTAGTTATTTTCCATGAATCTAGTTGCAAATGCTTTTAGAGAAGTATCAAAATTGTGGATAAAAGAGACTTAGAATAGCCGTGGCTAAAAATGTGATTGAAGTTTAGTTATAATGATCAACTGACAAGGAAATTTGGTTATTTTTGTGTCACATAACATTTTAACATAACAAATGAGATTATGACTAAAACCATATTAGATTTCTATAAATTTATATAGTTTTTGAGACTCATATTTAAAACACACAAAAGAAGATTCAGCATCATTTATCATTTGACAATATTATCCATACAACTTACCAAATAAACCTAATCATTTGATATTACTACCACATGAGTGATAATGCCCCTTAATGCTCTGCAAAGGACCAACTATTACATCACTTAGTTAATTCCAGGTGAAAAAGACTTAATTTAGAATTTTGATACTGGGGAAGCCCATCAAAAATACCAAAAAGTTTAAAACTTTGATCAAAACATCATGACATATCATTGTAAGATAATAGTCCTTCATTTAGCCAGAATGATAATCCAAGTTCTACTTCAAAAGTGATACAGAAAATTACATGAAGTTAAAAACAAAGCAAAAAACAATGCTTTGGAAGTTCAGTTTTCTAAGTAATCAAAAAATCCTAATAAAGACACCAAGACAACATGGAACACATAATATTATCTGATGAGTTGTTTGTTTATTTTGAATGAAGAGGATCATTGCGGACAGGGGGCAGACTAGACTGTAGCTCCCACTTGGACAGACACAGCAGCATGTGAAGTCTTGCATCAGGAACTTTTGCTCCAGACCTACTGCTGGAATAAATCAGGAAAGGCAAGAGAACCCACAGACCCATTGAAGGAAGCAGATTGCTCCTTCAGGACCCGACACCCCAAATACTGTGCTGGTATCCATGACTGAGAGACCTACAGGCAGTTCACATCACAGGACTCTGTGCAGAAACCCCCCAGTACCAGCCTGGAGCCTGGTAGACCTGTTAGGTGGCTAGGTCCAGAAGAGAGATAACAATAACTACAGCTTAGCTCTCAGGAAGCCACATCCCTGAACAAACAGGAAGTGTATTACCTCAAGGAAATACTCCATGGGACAAAGGAATCTGAACAACAGCCTTGAGCCCTAGACCTTCTCTCTGTCAGAGCCTACCCAAATGAGAAGAAACCAGAAAACCTCTGGTAATATGACAAAACAATGTTCAATAACACCTTCAAAAAAAATCACACTTGCTCACCAGCAATGGATCCATCCAAAAAGAAATCCTTGATTTACCTGTAAAAAAATTCAGAAGGGCAATCTTTAAGCTAATCAAGGAGGCACCAGAGAAAGACAAAGTCCAATTTAAGGAAGTAAAAAAAAAACAAAAACAAGTGATACTAGAAATGAGTGAAGAAACCTTCCATGAAATAGAGAACATAAATAAAAAACCAAACTTCAGGAATCAATAGACACACTTATAGAAATGCAAAATGCTCTGGAAAGTCTCAGTAATATAATCAAACAAGCAGAAGAAAGAACTTCAGACCATGAAGCCATGAAGACAAAGTGTTTATATTAACCCAATCCAACAAAGACAAAGAAAAAAAAATAAGCAAGTATGTACAAAGCCTCCAAGAAGTCTGGGATTACATTAAATGACCAAACCTAAGAATAATCGGCATTCCTGAGGAAGAAAAGACATCTAAAAGTTTGAAAAACATATTTGGGACAATAATTGAGGAAAACTTCCTGAGCCTTGTTAGAGACCTAGACATCCAGATACAAGAAGCTCCAAGAACACCCAGGAAATTAATCACAAAAAGATCATCACCTAGGCACATTGTCATCAGTTTATCTAAAGTTAAGACAAAGGAAAGAATCTTAAGAGTTGTGAGGCAAAAGCACCAGGTAGCCTATAAAGGAAAACCTATCAGATTAACAGCAGATATGTCAGCAGAAATCCCACAAGCAAGAAGAGATTAGAGCCCTATTTTAGCCTCCTTAAACACAACACAACAATTATTAGCCAAAAATTTTGTAGCCAGTGAAAGTAAGCTTTATAAATCAAGGAAAGATACAATCTTTTTCAGACAAACAAATGCTGAGAGAATTCACTACTATCAAGCAAGCACTAAAAGAACTGCTGAAAGAAGCTCTAAATCTTGAAAGAAATACTGGAAACATATCAAAACAGAATCACTTTAATATAAATCTCACAAGACCTATGAAACAAAAGTACCATTAAAAAATAAAAGGTATACAGGCAACAAATAGTACGATGAATGGAAAAGTACCTCACGTCTCAACAGTAACACTGAATGTAAATGACTTAAATACTCCACTTGAAAGATACGGAATTGCAGAATGGATAAGAATTCACCAACCAACTACCTTCTGCTTTCAAGAGACTCACCTAACACATAAGGACTCACCTAAACTTAAAGTAAAGGAGTGGAAAAGAACATTCTATGCAAACAGACACCAAAAGTGAGCAGGAGTAGCTATTCTTATAACAGACAAAACAAACTATAAAGCAACAGCAGATAAAAAAGACAAAGAGGGACATTATATAATGATAAAAGGCAATGCCCAACAGAAAAATATCACAATCATAAATATACATGTAACGAACACTGCAGCGCCCAAATGTATAAAACAATTACTAATAGACTTAAGAAATGAAATAGACGGCAAGATAACAATAGTGGAGGACTTAAATACCCCACTGACAGCACTAGATAGGTCATCAAGAATGAAAGCTAACAAAGAAACAATGGATTTAAACTACAACCTTGAACAAATGGACTTAACAGATATTTACAGAACACTCTTCCCAAAAAGCACAGAATATACATTCTATTCATCAGAGCATGTAACTTTCTTAGACCATATGATAGGCCACCAAACAAGCCTCAATAAATTTAAGAAAATTGTAATTATATCAAGCACTCTCTCAGACCACAGTGGAATAAAACTGGAAATCAACTCCAAAAGGAACCTTCAAAACCATGCAAATATATGGAAATTAACCTGCTCCTGAATGATCACTATTAAACAAATAGTGCTGGGATAATTGGCAAGCCACATGTAGAAGAATGAAACTGGATCCTCATCTCTCACCTTATATAAAAATCAACTGAAGACAGATCAAGGACATAAATCTAAGACCTGAAACTTAAAAAATTTTAGAAGATAATATTGAAAAAACCTTTCAGACATTGGCTTAGGCAAGGATTTCATGACCAAGAACCCAAAGCAAATGCAATAAAAACAAAGATAAATAGGTGGAACTTAATTAAACTAAAGAGCTTTTTGCATGGCAAAAGGAACAGTCAGCAGAGTAAGCAGACACCCACAGAGTGGGAGATTATCTTCACCATCTATACATCTGATAAAGGACTAATATCCAGAATCTACAAAAAGCTCAAACAAATTAGCAAGAACAACAACAACAACAACAACAAAAATCTATGAAAAAGTGGTCAAAGGACATGAATAAGCAATTCGCAAAAGAAGATATGCAAATAGCCAACGAGCATATGAAAAAATGTTTAACATCACTAATGATCAGGGAAATGCAAATTACAACCACAATGTGATACAACCTTACTCCTGCAAGAATGGCCATAATAAAAAAATCAAAAAAAAAAAAAATAGATGTTGGCATGGATGCAGTGAACAGGAAACACTTTTACACAGCTGGTAGGAATGTAAACCAGTACAACTACTATAGAAAACAGTGTGGAGATTCCTTCAAGAACTAAAAGTAGAACTACCATTTGATCCAGCAATCCCGCTACTGGGTATCTACCCAGAGGAAATGAATTCATTGTATGAAAAAGTTACTTGCACATGCATGTTTATAGGAGCACAATTCACAATTGCAAAAATGTGGAACCAACCCAAATGCCTATCAATCACCAAGTGGATAAAAAAATGGTTTTATATATATATATATATATGTGTGTGTGTGTATATATGTGTGTGTGTATATGTGTGTGTGTGTGTAATATATATATAATGGAATACTACTCAGCCATAAAAAAGAACAAATTAATGGCATTCACACCAACCTGAATGAGATTGGAGACTATCATTCTAAGTGAAGTAACTCAGGAATAGAAAATCAAACATTGTATGTTCTCACTCATAAGTGGGAATTATGCTGAGGATGCAAATGCATAAGAATGACAGTGGACTTCAGGGACTCAGGGAAAGAGTGGGAAGGGAGTGAGGAATAAAAGACTACAAATTGGTTATGGTGTATAGTACTTGGGTGACAGGGGTACCAAAATCTCACAAATCACCACTAAAGAACTTACTCATGTAACCAAACACCATCTGTTCCCCAATAACCTATGGAAATAAAAAGTTTTAAAACAATGAAAGAAAAATAGATGGTCGGGCACAGTGGATCACGCCTGTAATCCTAGCATTTTGGGAGGCTAAGGCAGGTGGATTGCCTGAGCTCAGGAGTTCGAGACCAGCCTGGGCAACATGGTGAAACCCCATCTGTAGTAAAATACAAAATACAGGTGATGTGTGCCTGTAATGCCAGTTACTTGGGAGGCTGAGGCAGGAGAATTGCTAGAACCCAGGAGGCGAAGGTTGCAGTTGAGATCATGCCACTGCACTGTAGCCTGGGCAACAGAGTGAGATTCCAAAAAAAAACGAAAGAAAGAAGAAAGAATGGATGGATGGAAGGAAGGAAGGAAGGAAGGAAGGAAGGAAGGAAGGAAGGAAGGAAGAAAGGGAGGGAGGGAGGGACGGAGGGAGGGAGGGAGGGAGGGAGGGAAGACTAGAGTGGGGAGAAAGGGAGGGGAGCAAAATTTGAAAAACTAACCATTGGATACCATGCTTACTACCTGAGTGACAGGATCAATTATACTCCAGATCTCAGTTTCACTAAATATACCCCTGTAAGGAACCTGAATCTAAAATAAAAGTTGAAAAAAAATGTATATTATCTGAAAAAACACAAAATCTTTGTGTCCTACACCAGTTACAAGAAAGGTAAAGAGCCGGGCGCGGTGGCTCAAGCCTGTAATCCCAGCACTTTGGGAGGCCGAGACGGGTGGATCACGAGGTCAGGAGATCGAGACCATCCTGGTCTACACGGTGAAACCCCGTCTCTACTAAAAAATACAAAAAACTAGCCGGGCGAGTTGGCGGGCGCCTGTAGTCCCAGCTACTCGGGAGGTTGAGGCAGGAGAATGGCGTGAACTCGGGAGGCGGAGCTTGCAGTGAGCCGAGATCGCGCCACTGCACTCCAGCCTGGGCCACAGAGCGAGACTCCGTCTCAAAAAAAAAAAAAAAAAAAAAAAAAAAAAAGAAAGGTAAAGAAAAACCTATTGAAGGTGATTTCTTCTCCCTATGGGAAGCCTATTTAGATAACCTGGAATTCAAACCTGATGAAAAGGTACTTAAATTTTATCAGATACAGGAAGAGTATGAGTCCAAGATTACGAATGTACACCATATTATAGAAGAACATAAACAAGAAAGCTAGTACATTAAGCAGGAGAATATGTGGCTGTTAGCAAAAATTATTGGAAACTGCCAAATTACATGGAACAACAGTTCAGACACATCAAGAAAAGCCAAGATCTCTTGCAAAATTTGCAAAATCTCTTGCAAATTTTATTAAGAGCAGACAAGTACTCCATGAAAACCTTGTACTAACACAGGAGACCAAACTTCTGGTTTTGTATCTGCGTGTGTTTTGTGTGTTGTGGTGCATGTGTGTATCAGTATGTATATGTTTGTATATTTTATAAATATGTTTATTTATCAAAACTAAATCTTCAGAAAGGCTTTTAATAATTTTCTTCTAATTACAGCTAACAATCACACGAAAAATCTTTTTCATAAATTTATCTTTCATAAACCTACTAAGAGTTAGATGTTCCACAACATGCTTAGATCTTTAATTTTGTACTATATTTCCTCTTTCTTAAATAACCAGTCTTTTTACTTTAGGAGAAAACTTTACAGCATAAGATTCTTCCTCAGATAAAATTATTATTTTTTACTTTATTAAGTTCCTTACCAAACATACGTCTTCATCATTATATCTATAACTTTCTTTACATCTGTCTCTCCTACTTTCTATTTTCTTTCTATTTTGTTTCCATTTCTTTCCTAAATCCATATTTGAAAACAACTTTTAAATGACCTCTGAGTTTAAACAAATTTTCTTCTCAAAAAGAGCATGTATGTCATATAATTTTTCTCATAAAAAACACATTTTTTGCATACTTTGTGCACAAAGTTATATATATATATTAATTAGAATTTCAACTCTTAGTAAACTTATTTCTGGTTAAATCTAGGAAGCAAGACATTTTGAACTATCTGTCACATGTCAGTATTTTACAGATGTAAAACATTTTATAATTTGTAGAAATATTTCTCCATAATATAATTTTATGTATATTAATAGACATAAATACATGCAGTCTTTCCATAAAATTTAAGAAGCCAGTAACAAACATTTATACTCAACAATTTATGTTTCAGTACTTTATGTTACTTGTTATCTATTACTTAATTTAACATAACTTTAAGATTTTAAAATACATAAAAAGTTTCTTTATAAATATTTATTCCATTTACATTTATTTATTTTGATCAATTATTCCTGGATTATTTATAAATACTGATACTGTAAACAGAACTAGTCATTATTTTAAGATATACCCTTGTTAACCATTTTTATAGACTGTAAATATCGCATGTTCACCTAAGTAAAAAACTTAAATTTGTAGGCATTTTACTGATAAGTCAAAAGATGCAATTGTTTTAATTAAACCAACAATATTAAATTAACCTTACTTATCAAAGAGTTACAAAAACAAAGAACATTCACTCTGTGTTTTCTAGGTTTATAATTTTATAAATTTTGTGTCAAATCCTGACACCTTAAGACATCTTGCAGAGACAAATACAAAACTGTCTGACTGGTAACCCTAGATAAAAATGTATGCTGACAATTCTGAAAATGATTCTCTTTTTATTTTATCTACAAATTTAATACTAGCTTATTTGTTAAAAATTTACTTAAGTCTCATGAACTAAAAAGCATTTGGATTAATTACATTTTAACAGTATTTATATGATTGTTCATTTATCTAAGAAAATCTGAATAGAATTTCTTAAGAAATACCTAGCTGACTAGGAAAGATTTTACTATATAGACATGAAATACATCCTGATGCATTTATATATGTATAAAAACACCCAATATATATTCACATGCATGCAAAGTTCTTATAGCTTTCATTTTAGAATTTTAATTATGAGACAGTAAAAGATAGTAATACAAACTACAAACCCACAAATTTATAAAACATATGTAGACACAAATTATATTTCTAATAAAATGGGAACTATTGACACATCTAAACCTATTTGCTGTGGTAGGTAATCTCATAAAGGCTACAGGCCAAAATTTTGGGTAAAGCAGTTTGGCTTAAAAAAAAATCCTTATTTACTTTTTTGGTCCCTGTTACAGCTTCAAATTGTGTTTAGAGTTAAATTTTCAGATGTCTACATTTAAGCTATGACTGGCTGAAGTGTAAAAGAAAAACAAAATCTTCAGGTTACCTTGAATTTCAGTAACATATTTTTCTTTTGTTTGCTGGTCTGACTAGTTAATGCATGGAAGAAAGCATTTTTTAAGAAAACATAATTTGCACTTTTTATGGCTCTTAGCAGGCCCACATGTGGCAGACAAAGCAATTTTATGCCAAACAGAGATCATTTATTACTGATCTGAGCTCAAGACTTTGACCTATTTGATCTGAGAGCCTAATTTTTATAAACATTTATCTAGTTCTTTCTTCTCAGACTATCAATTCTTCAATTAACTATTCCCTCACCCTAAGTTATTGTTAGCCAGGCAAACCTAAATTTACATTAAAAAGGATGACTCCTTGGTCTAGGTTAGTGGTTGCCATGGAGCTGCTGTAATTTGTAAAGCCATTACTTTGAAACCCCTTGAAATTTTGTTTTCTATCTTGGCTGGAATGGTATAAGGAGTGAGTTTATCTTAATACCATCAGAAAATCAGTGGATTCAAAGTAGGCAGAAAAAAAAAGAGAGATAAAGAACTTAGAAGATTCTATATGTTGACTTTACAGTTGGTTGCAATTTCCAATTCAGATCTATGGAAAACAGGCTTGGGGAGTTTAAATGAGACCCATGATAGTCATTGACTTAAAAATATGGACAAGAAAAAGCCATGTAGCTGGCTGGAGTCCCAGGATGCTTGGCATGCCTTAATATTTCAGGATCTTATTCAATTTCATACTAATTTCTCAAAAGCAAAGAAAAACCTACAAATCCTGTCAGAGACTGTCAGGAGCTTGGACTGGTGTTTTAGATGGTGGTGACTGCCCTAGGCATTTGACATTTGCTATCTTATGACCACTCTTTAGAATGGTTATTTTGCTCTCAGAAGAGCGAGCAAGGGGGGGAATAAAACGTGAAAGAACCAAATCACTTACAGATGCATGTAACCAAACCAACATAAGAGTGTTCACAGAAATTTTAAGTCAGGCATTCAGACAAAACAACATTTTAAATTACGGAAACAGAACCAAAGTGAATTCACCAGATAAGATGTGTCTCACAGACAAAACATCTATTATGTAGAAACCAGAGTATTCAAATAAGAAGGACACTTGTCTTTATACCAGAAAAGGCCTGCCAAAAGCAAACAAAACTTTTATAGTCTCAAGGGCGATGCAAGGTCCTGTATTCAAGGTGGGTTTATCACCAAATCAGATCCCAAATAATGTAAAAATGAATTTTCCAATAGTGAGTAGTCAGATAATCCCAGAGGAGATTCATTAGGGCAAAAAAGGCAACTCATGGAAATGTAGAGTATGAAGGACTCGGCTGGTATCACACTGGATTCCAGAGGCAGCCAGTTCATCCAAGGTGACCTCAGTTTGGTCCCACTTCTGAAGCACTATGTATGTAACATTGAGAGGCTCTCTAAAATAAAATATTGATTCAGGAATAGGCATTGCAATGGGAATATGCCAAAGTAAACTATGTGCACATTCTGGAAGGTATTATAAATGAAGGCAAGGTTTTGAAAGGAAAAACAAAGAGAATTTCAAAATAATTTTGAGATAATTATCCTTGACTAAAGGATTAATAAGAAGGGTTGCTTCAGTTTAAGGTCAGACAGGCGGTAGGGACAGATGTCCTTGAAGAAGTACTATTTTATGTAAGATTGTGGTGGTCTCTGTGCAAGGCTGTGTTTTTTGGGGAGTCTGATAGTCACTGATATCAGGCATTGGTCAGTGAGAACCCTCTCTTCATGGCTTTCCCTAGTCCTATTTATCAAAGTTTTTAACACAAGTGACTTCATTTAATCATTGATATCCCACAATTTAGCCAATCAGTAATTTTCAAAAGTTTGAAATTGCATTGTAAAAACAACAACAAAAAAATGACAACATTGTAACAAGGTTCCCAGGTGTTTTTTAGGCACATAAAAGTTTGAGGAGTGCTGATCTACCAACTTCAACATGACCAAGCTCCTATCCTCTCTTCACCCTCATGTTCTACCATCTTCACTTAACTCTCGCCTCTGGGCTCCTCACTGTTCCTCAAACGTGGCAAGCATTGTGTCATTCAGGATGTCTGCTTCAACTCCTCTGTTGCCTGGAATGTTCAGTCCTTAGGACATCTTCATGGTTCATCCCCTCCCCACTTTCAGATCCCTGCCCACCATCATCTCAGGAAGCCCTGACCACCCCCGCTCTCCCCTGCCAACTCATGTTCTCCAGATTCCTGGACCGTGCTTTGATTTGATCATGATATTTATCACTACTTTATAAAGTTCATTACATTATATGTTTATATGAAATATTGCTCTCTCCTACAAATAAAATCTCCATAACTGCAAATACTTAGTCATTTACTTATTTCACTGCTCTATCCCCAAAGTCCAGCATATAGAAGATATTCAACAAATACTGGATGCTCAAGTGAATATATGAAACTTCTAATGAACAGTGGCTTAGCCAAGTATCCAAACTTGTTTTAAAGACCTTAAAAATATAACTTAGGCAAGTTTGATCCCTAAAAGAAAATTAGCTGTAGGTTACAAATGCAAAAGGACATATAGTCTAGAACATCTGGGCACTGAATGGATGAATAATCTGATCAGATTTTTGAGGCTTTATGTCTTTGAAAACGGGATAAATGTGTTTTCAATTTTATATAAAGAAAGGTTAGCTTTATTATAATATAGTGGAGATGTTTTCCCCTTAAATTCTGAGCATGGGAATAAGGCTACATATGTGTGCTAAGAAAGTAGAAGGCACTCCAGCCTGGGTGACAGAGCAAGACTCTGTCTCAAAAAAAAAAAAAAAAAAAAAAAAAATTAGAAGCAATGGATTGCAGAAGATTCTGTCAGCGCCTTTTAATCTCAACTTCCATTTTAATTTGAGGGAGTTCTTCATCATACGCATCTGTGGAAGCCAATGAAGGTAGAGCTTCCCTTGCCATAAACCTTGGGAGCTTGAAGATAGGCATCTGAATAATTTTACCAAGCAGACTCTTCTCCCAGTGATTTTTGGAACTTTCCTGAGTTATAAATACACTTAAGGAGTTTAACTTGATTTACACTAGCCTGGGAATAATGGGCACACCCTGAGTCCATTTGTGGTGAGGTCCTCACAATTGTGGTGATGGCACTGGCAGCAGGGTCCTATCCAAATCCTTCTGACTGTTGAACACTACCTGTGGTTTCTGTTTCCCTCTTGCTTGTTTCATGCCTACATTTCAAGGACTCAATATTCAGTCTTCCCAAATATTTTGTGAGATATACTCTAGTTTTCCAAAAAGTTCCTTTTCTGTTTACGTTAGCTAAAGTCAGGTGCTATTCCTTGCAACAAAGAAATATTCACTACTTCTTATGTATTTTCAATTTTTCTCCTGTGTGTATAAATTTCTTATTTCTGAGACACTTTCTTTGAAAGTTCTGCAAGTGGTTGCCTATGAGTAGTAAAATCTTTCGAAGTTTGCATGTTTGAAAGTATCATTATGGCCAGGCATGGTGGCTCACGCCTGTAATCCCAGCACTTTGGAAGGCTGAGGCGGGCAGATCACCTGAGGTGTGGAGTTCAACAGCCTGATCAACATGGAGAAACCCTGTCTCTACTAAAAATATAAAATATTAGTCAGGCATGGTGGCACATGACTGTAATCCCAGCTACTCGAGAGACTGAGGTAAGAGAATTGCTTGAACCTGGAAGGCAGAGGTTGTGGTGAGCCAAGATCGCACCATTGCACTCCAGCCTGGGCAACAAGAGCAAAACTCCATCTCAAAAAAAAAAGAAAGAAAGTTTCATTCTTAGCAAAAATATGCATTAACTTATTCAACAGAATTCATTGTGTACCTACTACACAACTGGCACTAAGTAATGTTTCTATTATGCTAAAAGAAAATATTGCTAAGATTTATAACTAGCATAAAAATAAAAGATTGACATTTCTGAGAAAGTCATACACAATTTGGTTTAACATTTCAGCTCTTTGTGTGCTTTTAGAGTAACAGCCATATAGTTTTGGGATATGTTTTTAAAATAAAAATAAGATTTTAACTTTTAAATCTTATGTGTTAAAAGACATATGTATTTAAGTCCTATATACTTAGGCCTATATGTATACAAGTACATATGTTCGGATACACACACACTGCACACAGTATGTATACTCACATATATATGTGTATGTGTATATTTATATAAAAGTCTGTGATGTGTGTGAATGTGTAGAACTGGACCAACTTTATAGCCTCTAGATTCAAGAAACTTTTTTTTTTTCAGAAAAATGAAGAGCTAAGAGATTACCTAGGATAGGATATAGCACATAAGTACCATGCAAGAGATTACAGACAACAAAATAGGTGATACACAGATGTCTGTGTGTAGATAAAGGCTCATCTGAGTTTCTCAAGAACAAGGTAAGGCTTGGAGAGGGTGGGTACTTGAAGTTTGGATGAGATTTTGATAAACAGAATATTGGAGAGGTAATGGTAAAATAGGAAAGTACAAACAAAAGTACCTCAGATAAATACTCATTATGATGACACCATGAAATTCAATAGGATTCTTCTTTCTTTCTTTCTTTTCCCGTATTTCATGATTGTAAAATGATTAGAAGGTAGTGGGAGTTTCAATAATTATTTTCAAGGAATAATAATAGTGAGTGACTTTTATTGCAGTACAACTTATAGAAAATTCTTTACACTTTCAAAAAACTATTATATCTCAACAAAAAGCAATTTAGTATAATTTCTTGCATTTTACAGATAAGAAAACTAAGGAGTGAAATATAAATAACTTGCCAGGAGTGGCACAGCAGTAGGTGCAAAAGCTGAACTGTGTCCTTCTGAGCCCTGACTCCTGGGTCATTATCACCATCCAGGCTGCCTCCTTTTAGCCTCCCTTTGGATCTATGTAATTTTAAGTCAATACTCTCTTTTTTTTTTTTTTTTTTTAAGGTAGAATCCTTATCTTAGCCACCAAATAAGTTTTATAATCATGCCAGGTCCCATATGCTTCCATCATTGTTTAAAGTAGAAATCTTGCTAAATATCAAGATGCTCCAATCTAAGTATGATTGTTTCCCTAAACTAAAAGTTTATACATTCATTTATTTATTTATTTATTTATTTATTTTTGAGACAGAGTCTTGCTCTCTTGCCCAGGCTAGAGTATAGTGATGCGATCTTGGCTCACTGCAGCCTCCACCTCGTGGGTTCAAGCAATTTCCCTGCCTCGGCCTCCCAGTAGCTGGGATTGCAAGTGTATGCCACCACGCATGGCTAGTTTTACTATCTTTAGTAGAGACGGGTTTTCACCATGATGGCCAGGCTGGTCTCAAACCCCTGACCTCAGCTGATCTGCCTGCCTCGGCCTCCCAAGTGCTGGGATTATAGGCATGAGCCACCATGCCCAGCCCTAAAACTTTATACTTTTAATAGAAAAAAAAAAATAGAAACAAAAGCACTCCATAGGAAAGATTTTTTCTTTATAAAATCTCAGTGTCCAAATATAATTTTATTTATATTTCTCTTAATGTAATCATTAAACAATATTCTCATATCCATCAGGCACGTGTGACTGTGGATGAAAATGTCATTCATTATTCTCTCTCTCACCACATAAGAATTGTTTTAAAATCTTTAATTATTTTTTAGTCTATTGAAAGTTAAGACCTTCTATCTCTCCTCATTGGCAGCAGATAATACTGGGCTAAAACTTTTTAGGTAGAAAGCTGCTTTTATTTATTGCACCCACCAGTGCTAGACTCTGACTTCTCCTGGTCCTGTGGCAGAAACAGCTGGGAGGTATGTGAGTGATTTCAGTCCTGGGTGGATGATAATTCTTCCGGCAGAGAGGACAGGCTCTGCATCTAGTGAAGGAAGGGACTAGAGGACATACAAACTAAGTTGAAGCCTTTTAAATACTGTTGGAGCTGAGAAAAAACCTGTTTCAAAAGAGATGGCAGTCGAAAACTTTTTAAGACAGGAGCCCACCTGACTTAAAAGAAAAAACAAGAAGACATGTCCCATAAAAAAATGGAAGATCACAATCTCAAAAATAGATCTGATAATGTCTTTAAGTCTCTCAATTTAAACATCATCAATGTCCACCAAATCAGCAAAGTGTGTTGTGTTCCAAAACAAGGCTGCATTACGCTTAACATCGATACTTTAAAGCTTCAACAGAAAGCACTGGACTGACTTTGAAGTCTAGAACTTGGGAAATGTTTAGTCATTTGACATCACCACCTCCTTTTCTGAAAGCTCAAAGCAGTTTCTTTCTAAAAGTAAGTGTGTCATATACTTGGAGACAGAATTCCTAAAAAGTGGAGCTAGAAAAAGAGACCAACGGAGGTGTCTGCTTTTGAGTCTTGTTTCAAATGCTCATTTCTATTTTTTGACTCTTGTCCTTTGCTTTTTACTAACTCTAGTAAGAACAGGAGCATAAAAGCTAAAATTGAAATTGCACTAGTAAAATCACTGAGACTTTAAAGCTTGACAGAGATGTTGGTGTTTGGTGATATAGCTTTAGGTTTATCTGTCTGCATTCTCTTTCACACATTTGTGGAAATGCCCAATCTTTTTTTTAGATTTTTCCCTTGAAAATTTATCTCCTGATCTTCCTAACCTCTTACTCTATTCCCAAGCATAAGCACAGCATACCTCGCCACCCTACTGGGTCTCCCCTTGGCCATGAAATATGACACTTTCAAAATTTTTTTAAATCCTAAGTATTGGTAGAAGGTTTACATTAGCATTGGAAGCAGCATTAATTTTGGCTCCTCTCAAACCAGGGTTTGATTATTTTCTGCCTTTAAAATTTTTTTTTTCTTCTAGCAAGGGCAGAATCTCTTTCAAATCCTAGCTGCTGTGCAAGCACAACAAAAGACTGAAGGGATGGGAATGCAGGGAGGCAGCCTAAATTCATTCTTTGACCTCTGAGCTGAAGTGGCTGTCATGCACAAATTCGATTGTTGCTAGAAAGATCTATTCTTCCATCCTTCAAAGGACAAAATTAATGAAACTAAATGAGCTGAGGAATTATTTCTTAAGCAATTTTTCACAAATGATGTATAGCAAATCTGAGAGTTTTCAATATATATTTTTGTTTGACAATTTGAGGAGGACAAACCAGAGCAACTTTTTGCTTTAAAACATAGAAAACATGTTATAGAACCCAGTGATAGGGACCACATGGTACAGTGGAAAGCATCTTGAACTCAGAGTTTGAAGATGTAAACTGAATTTAAAATGCTGCTTACACTTCTTATCAATCACCGTGTGTCATCTTTTTCCCTGTCTGTTACCTCTCTTTACCCCAACTCAGTATAATCACTTATAAACAGTGTTGAGTCATTCTGTCCAATCTCTCTCCTTCCACACAGAAATCTTCCTGAAAAAGAAAGTGATTTGCTCATCCAGAAAAGATTGATCACAAATGAGTGAGACACTTGCTGTATTCTAATGAATTTTAAGTTCATTTAAGCAGGGATAACATGCACGTAAGAAATGTGTAAACGTAGTCATGTAACGTTTGCTCAAATTCTATTATGAGGACATTTGCAAGGTGGCATTTTAGGAAAGAGAGAGATAAGTTGGGATAAACAAAAGGAGGGGAGGAAGACTTCATGAGGGAATAGGACTTTGTGCCTGGAGTTCTTGGTGGAAGTTTCTGAGAGTGAGCAAAGAAATCATTATTATATAATTGAGATTACACTGGTGTTGAGGCAAAAACTGCTAGCTTTTTTCAAAAAGTAATTTAAAACTCGTAAACATTCAGATTCCTGCACAATTAAATGAGGTCACAATAATGATCTAATTATCCTATTTTCACAAGTTAATTGAGAGTATTTTAATAGATCGTATATATGAAAGAGACCAGTGTAGTATCTGGCATATATCAAGTGCTAATTTGATACTTGGTACGGTTCAAGAGGAGGCAAGGTGTAGAAGCAAAGACAAGGCCATGATAGCAAATATGCCATGTCCAGAGAACAGTACAGAAGCCAGACGGGCTAAAGACGAATTAGTCACTCTAGATTTTGAACCGTAGGAAGAAAAGAGCCTTTTCCCTTTGTGGCTAAGAAGGCTACTCTGACCTGTCTAAGCTAATTCTCACATCTTAATGGAATTGTCAGTGAAATTCGGGTTTCTAGATTTTCTACCTAAGTTTAAATCTTTAGTCCCCTATTTGTTGAATTCACTTAAATTGGTCTTAGTGATGCCTGCACAATGCCAGACCAACAGGTCAATACAGCCTAAAAGTTGATAAAGGCAGAGGGGAAAAATACAAATGATAGTTGACTGTGGGTTACTGAATGAATAGATGAGTGAGTTCAATTTTTAAAACCCTGATGTACTAATGGTATATATTTTTGTAGTATAAATTTATTTATATTCTGAGATCATATATTAATTAGCTTTTTAAGTCATGCTATGGTAACAAATGGCTCCAAAATCTCTGGGCTTACAGCAGTATTTATTTCTCACTCACATGTATCTGCTGCAGCTTGATTTCAGTTTACTTCACTTAGATTCTAATTTCAGGACCCAGATTGACAGAGTGAAGAAGCAGTCTTGTGGCAGAGAGGGTAGAGTGGCCACATTTAAAATTCTGCAAATTGGGGGCATCTGGCACTTCTGCTTACTTTATATTAAAGAAAGTTGTGTGGGCCAGAGATATATACTTCTACCACAGGGAGCATTTTAGGTTGCATATCATTGGAAAGTGAGGTACAATTCTTCTACAAATGAGGAAGGACATGAACAATTGGGAACAAAAACATAACCATAAATATCTTAATTAACATTTTCTAAAAATTAACATACAACTATTTTGCCCCCATTTTTTAACGGTAAATGTAGCCTAAAGCTAGCATGTCATTTCTACTTCACTAAAACAACCTCTCCTTCACAGATGTGTAAAACTCCACTGTTTTACCTGCTTGAGCTTCTATGGGACACTTCAGAGGCTACTGTCCATTCTTAATACATCTCAGTCAGACAGAGTGGCAGATTGTGGTCTTTCTCTGAGATCTTACTCTTGGATATGCCTATTATTGCTCAGAGAGTTTAATGGGTTTCCCCAAATCAAGATTCATTGATAAGATTCTAGGTGCTCATAATATATGTTAAAAGGCACGCATTATAGTGACCTTGCTTTTAAAGAATTGCCTCAAGTAAAATGCAGACTGTGTAGTGGATATCAGTCACTGTCCAGGGTCTTTGGAAAGTATGACTATCAATACAGCTGGAGCAATGAATGAACTGGGTTTGCTTTACATCCACAGGGCCTCTCCAACAGTCTCCGTTTGTAGATAATACTATAAAGCCAGTGTCTGAGACATCTTTGTTTTTATTGTGGCAATATATCTAAGCCTTCTCTTTATCTTAACTAATCCAGTACCCCTGAAATATGATGCTGCGTCTCTGAAAGAAAGAAAAAAAACCTGATAAGATAACCACCTAGAGTGACATTTATGTAATTGTCCAGTCAGAACTCATTTCCAGCTGCCTACGTGGAGCTTGCTTCACTGCTGTAGCTAGGAAACAGGGAAGGCAAATAGCTGCTTGTGTTTGGTGCCAACCTTCTGAACTAGCCATGCTTAAAGGAAAGCATTCCTGTACTTGCAGTTACACAGATTTGCCTCCTAAGGTCTCATTTTTTTTTAATGATAATTAGAGGGACCTGCCATTTGAAATCAAACTCCTGATGTAGATTCAACAAGAAAGTGTCTTTATAATTAATAAAATTCCACTTGTTTTCCTCCAATTTGTATAGATGCCCCCAAACCCTCTATTTTAACTGAACTTTTAATCTCAAAATTCAGTTGGGTTTACACCAGGGTGGCAGCTGATGTGTCTGTAGTCAGCAGGGATTTTCTGCATTTAGTAGGACTTGCCTAGAAGCTGTTGCCATAAATTCCCATCTGGAGATTTCAGGCAGTCTTCCTAGCCTCTCTCTCCAATTAATGGTTTCTTTGTTTATTGACTCCAGGCACCTCAAGACTTTACAGGTATCAAGAGTCTGCCTTAATGCTCTACTTTTAAGCTAAGGTAACCAGTAAGGAGGAAAATTTACATGACATCATTCTACCCAGTTCTCTCTGATTTTATACGGTATAAAGCTTGGCCTTATTTATAAGCTGTGTTGTTCTTGTCTCCTTAATATCCTTTGTTTCCATGGCTCTTACAGGAATCTAGGTCTACTTACCTTTCAGCATTTCCATTCCTCGAAGCTTTGGAGAAGAGCTTGCACATCTGTTATAGACTTTGAGATATAAACCCTAGCCCCAAGTTATATGGAAATTTGCCTGGGGCCTGGTGCAGTCAACTCAGAGCAAGGTTGACAGTACCTCCACTTCAAAAGTTGGAGTCTTGAAGAAAAGCCAGTCTCATTTGCTGCCACATAAATAATCTTTACTCTGTCAAACTAAAGGTCATTTAAATGGTGAATTATTCAGAGCACAGTTTCAAACTCTTGTGAGTTACCTAGACTAACTTAGCCTTAAAGATCTGCACTTTGGGATAATACAAAAGTTTTGAGGGTTAGTTCAGATTTAATTATTCCTTGATACTCATTCCTCAAATTCTGTTTTTTGTCTGACAAAGCGCAAATTCCTGAGACATACTACGCAGGAAATTCATAGTCAACACTTAGGAATAAGCACTGTTTGGGTATAAACTTCCATTAAATTTTATATATATCTGTGAACATACATCATAAAATTGAGGTTATAATGTAGAAATAATTATTTAATTTTTGAGAACATGATTTTAATGACTATACAGTATTTGATAACATAAACACATCAATTTATCTAGTCCTCAGCTGATATTCATTTAGATTATTTTCACAAGTTTGCTATCAGAAATAAGACTGAAACGAACACCTTTATGAATAAATACGGGCTCGTGTGTCTGATTATTTCCTTCTATTTAACATACATTCCTAGAAGTAACTCTTTGAACTCTTTATGTAACACCTCTGGAATTTAAAACTATATCTAAATAAAAACTTCAAAAAAAATTTCAAATTATATGTATATATGCACACAATTGCTTAGGTGTTTTTTTTTTGTTTGTTTGTTTTTTACATTTTTCTAATCTTTCTTTGAATGAATACACTTCATGTTCTACAAGGGTGCTTCTAGAAGAATCAAATGAGTAATACTACAGTTTGGCTGACAGGAAACATTCAGAAATATTTGAAGAATTATGAATGAATAAATGCATTAATAAATGACTTATCTTCACGCTAACATGGCTAGAAATTCATACTATTTTGTGTTTCTTTTTTTTCTGGCTACCACTCCCTATAACCACTGCATACCTCTTCTTTTACACATGAATAAGATATAAGGCCAATAACTGGAGGGCTGTTTTCTGTCTGCTCTCAACCAAATCTCCTACATGGTACTACTAATGGAATGTTAGCAATACAAAATTACTGCTCTCCAGGTACTACACAGCAGCTATTTTTGACCCCTCTGTTGGGACAAAATCTGGTGTCATGTTAGACATTCTCTGTCTATTCTATGTAGCGTTTCTATCTGAGAATGCTTCATGTTCATTTTATATTGAAAGGAATTTTAAATAGAACCTCTGACCTATTCTATATAAAAATATGTTTTATCACAACCTTTATGATACTTTCAAAAGCTCTTTGGAAATCTAACACGTGAGTAGCCTGTAAAATACTTACCATTCCTTCTGACAGTGTCAGATGAGAAACGTAAGCTGTAGCTTTGGAAGCCAATGGAAAGCCTCATGACTTCAGAATCTGTCTTACCGGCCCTTGTATGAAGCCCTTGAACTCTGACAGATATTTTATTTTTCCTCCTTATTTCTCTCTGAATCAAAGCTCTCAAGCCTATAGTCATTGTTAGCTGTCTTTGCTTTTTTCTTTTGCTTTTCATTTACATGTTCATTGGAGGGTGGTACAGGAAAAGTGATTCCTTATCCTGGAAAATGATAGGCCATAGACATGTTTCCCTTCCTCTTCTTGTCTTTTTAGGTGAGATCAGGATTTTAGATGCTCTGCTAAGACAGATATAAGTCATTGACTTTTATTTAATTCTTTCTGTGGAAGAAAATATTCTTGCAGGATCAATTAACTTTATTTCTGATGAGTACCAGGCAGCAGGGAAAATCCATATAAGAATCTAATAATTAAATAAATTAGAAGCAGACCTGCCAAGAAATAGAGAAAGGACGTTCACAGAGATATGCTCTGACATATTTGAGGTGATTTTCTCCTTAAATTATAATTTTGTGTTAAATATGAGCATCTATTTTATTTCTCCTAAAATGAAGAAAGAGACAAAATTTCACCCTTCTCCCAGTAGGTTAATGACCCCCAAAATGATACCATGTAAAAAACTTGACTGAGACACTTAACTTTTTTTCTTATTGATATACCTCCTGATATGGTTACGCTTTGTCTCCCCACATAAATTTCATCTTGAATTGTAATCTCCCAGGTGTTGAGGGGAGAACCTGGTGGGATGTGATTGAATCCTGTGGGTGGTTTCCTCCAAGCTGTTCTCATAATAGTGAGTTCTCACAAGATCCAATGGTTTTATAAGTGTTTGGCAAGTTCCTCCTTCATTCACTCTTCTCTCTCTCCTGCTGCCAAGTGAGATGTCCCTGCTTCACCTTCTGCCATACTTGTAAGTTTCTTGAGCCCTCACCAGCCATGAACAACTGTGAGTCAATTAAACCTCTTTCCTTTATAAATTACCCAGTCTTGGGTATTTCTTTATAGCAGTGTGAAAACAGAATAATATGCCTCCTTTCCATTTTTATGAACAGATTGCAACTAAGGAGATGTTCTGGATTCTACTCTCAATTAATTTGCAATTCACTGGATATGACCGTGGAAAAATTACTTAAATTCTTTCAGTCTTCATCTTTAATGCTGAAGCTATTGATAACCTTTATTAAATATTTAACTTTTGATTTTAATGAAGCTTGATTTGATATGATAGTATCTTTAGTAGATATCTATTTTTGTACCTGCCCAGATTTTATCCATTCATCTGATAATCACATCAAATTTTCCTCTGAAGTACCACCCCTCACTTTACTTTTACTATGTTCAGTTAGGGGTAGTTTACTACACCCCTTTCTTCAGAGGTAGACATTTGACTGAGTAGCATATTTTTGGATTCACACTGATTATTCAATGAGACGTTTGAGATGCAATCAGAGTAAACGAGAAACAATAAGGTGTTGGCTGGGATTTATGGGAAAAAAATTCCTTATCTTTTCCTTGGGATTTGAAGCTGAAATAATAGCAATTTTTGGACTGTGGCAGGGTGAGGATAGAGTTTCTAGGAACTACTGCATGAAACCACAAAATGAACGCAATTAAATGGAAGAAAGACTCAGGAGAGACAAAACAAATCCTGATAATCAGTTGAGTTCCTATAATGCAGCCATGCCTAAAGATAGAATATTTGCTAATATCAGAATTTGGTGTATTTGTGTGTGTGTGTGCACATGTGTGCATGCTAATGCCAGGGTATCAGTTGAAAGTGTTTTTAGTACAAGTGAAAAAAACAAATTACTACAAATGACTTAAATAATAGAGATAATTTATGGATTTATATAGACAAAAAGTACAAATATTAAAAGAGCATTAGATTTGTTTCACTTATGCAGCCTATACTGTCATTAATATCCACATTCTTTTGATTTTTCTAATCTGATTTCCATAACAAAAAGTTTCACATGGCCGGGCGCGGTGGCTCAAGCCTGTAATCCCAGCACTTTGGGAGGCCGAGACGGGTGGATCACGAGGTCAGGAGATCGAGACCATCCTGGCTAACACGGTGAAACCCCGTCTCTACTAAAAAAATACAAAAAATTAGCCGGGCGAGATGGCGGGCGCCTGTAGTCCCAGCTACTCGGGAGGCTGAGGCGAGAGAATGGCGTAAACCCGGAGGCGGAGCTTGCAGTGAGCTGAGATCCGGCCACTGCACTCCAGCCTGGGCGACAGAGCAAGACTCCGTCTCAAAAAAAAAAAAAAAAAAAAAAAAAAAAAAGTTTCACATAAAATCTTGCTCCCTTATAGTACTAAGATGGCCAGTTGCAATCTGATTTACGTATTTCCTTGTCCAAGGCAAGGACAGATCTTCTTTTCTTGTAAACCTGTTAGAAAAGTATTTTCATTACAAAATGCTACATATTTACTAAATTCAGTGAAATGCTCATTTTTGCATAATTCCTGTGGCCAGAGGATTGCCATAGTTGAAGAGCTTAGAACCAGATTTCCTGAAGCAATAACTATGGTCTTGTGGCTTTAACAAGTCTGACCTCACCTACTCAGATGCTGCAGTGAGTCAATCTCATCCACATTCCATGAGGATAACATAACAGGAAACTGGTAAACGTGATGTTGGGAGACAGCCACGATGTCTGCCACAGTCAGGTCCGTATAAAATGTTTGTCACTTACACGTGACACTATTTTTCTAGTAGAGTATCTCATTTAATTTGCACTTCAGTTTACGCAACACCTATTTGAAAGCTGTAGATCAAACCTGGGGGAGAAACCGGAAAGCGCAGTTGCTATATGTTCTTATTCCATCCTTCCTCTGACCTGAAAATCTAAATAAGACAAGAGGGGAGGACTATTTACAGAAAAATGGTTTCTGGAAAGTGGATTGGAAACCAAATAAGACAAGAAAAGTCTGTCAAATCCAAAACCTGCGGTCAATCATTAGACCTGCTCTCTACCCTGTATCTAATACAGCCAAAGCCTCCGATAGATCTCGGAAATTTCATCTGGGCTTCAAGTAGCCTCAAACCCTAGCAAGATTTAAAAGTAAACCCTTTAATAGAGTTGCTATCCTTTGGCTTCAGATCCAAATTGTCTCTATGACACTGCTATCCGAGTGTGGAGCGTCAATCCACCAGGGGCCATATTCCACCAGCTGTAATGCTAACTTCTGTGGTCAGAGCAGGCCGGAACCAAGATTACAGCCTAGCTAATGATAATGTGAACTAGGAGACAAAGACACTCGGGGTCTTCTGCTGTTAAACACTAGAGATATAAAGTTACAACAGAGATGCAGAGGAGCTGAAATCATGGTAGAACAGACATCACAAACTGTATGAAAGAAACTTACCTACAGAGAGCAGAATGGAGAATGAGCACACAGAAAAATAAGAAAGGATCTTGTGATTCTGGAGGCAGAAAGATGGAGAAGGGCCTGTTCACTGACTTTCTTCCTACGAAATAAAGTTGCACTAAGGACTCTAAATTCTGATGGTACTGCCACCCTTACCCTATACATGTACGCTAAAGCTCTTAAATGAAATTGAATGTTTTTCTTCTTTTAATAGTGAATAATATTAATTTAGTTAAGCCTCAGAAGATACATACAAAAAATAAATATATAGGAGATTGATGTCTCTTGATACTTATTATTAGGTATCCCTAAAGAAAAAAAGTAATACAGAATCATAAGGGCCCTAACTGAGAGAAAGTCTTAAAGTCATAGAAATGATGGTCTGAAATAAACAAAAAACTACTATTTACTTTTCCCATAACATTTCATATGACCTTATTTAATCCTCATAACAACCACATGACACGTTATTATGATCTTCATTTTTTCAGATGAGAAACTAAGACTCAAAAGGCTTCATAACTTGCACAGAGGAAAGTGGCAAAGTAAAAATTTCTTCTATAACCTCAGAGGAAAAAGACTCTTTACACCATTTTTTCTTTCTCTTTCCTCCTTTCATAATAAAGATTAGTAATCTTCATATATCAAAGTATCTCTTTCAAGCCAGATACAATTTACAATTTTATTATTTGTACAGGAAGTACGTAGCCAGAGGAAATTGCAAAGGCAAAGGTACATAGGTGTGTGAAGGCCCAGGGTTTGAGAGAACTACATACAATTCCAGTTCTACGATAGAAGGTTTAACATGAGGAGTGGTTGGTTGCTGATGATGCTGCAGAAGTGTAAAGGGGATCAATTAATAGAGTCCCTTCTGAGGGATTCTAGTTTTTTTAGGTTTGCCTATTATAATACAAACTCGCTTAAGAATTTAAAGAAGGGGAGTAGAGAAAATGCCATCAAAGGCATGAGGATGTTGTTGCTGAGCTACAAAAACTACATAAAACATAAAGATGCACACACACAGAGAATGACAGACGAAGTCTTGCACTGGAACTTTAAGACAAGAAGAAAAGGGATGTAGAATGATGTGACATTATCTCTACATGCTGAATTTTATTTTTAAACATATGGTATAGTTCTGCATAAGCATAATAATGCTAAAATCTCCACAACTAAATTCAGAGCTCTTTTGTTAAATATTTTGTATAATATCAAAACATTTCTTAACAAGTTCACAAAATGAAATTGCTGATGGAATAGGCATTGGCCTGATGAGCACATAAAAACAAATGTTGCTCCTAAGACCCAGGTAAGCTGGACATTCAATTCCCACTCAGTCTGCAAGCTGCTTCTTTGGGTGCCACCTCTCTAGACACTTGCTGGTGTGTAGATGGATGGTGTTAATTTCAGATTGGGAAATCTCATAATGCTGTCCTGAACCCTGCAAACAAGGTCGGACATTTGTAGAAGCTGTTGCCCTTCAGCGAAACATATGCTTGTTTATTTTGTCTGCGTATTTTGTCTACAAATTACCTCAGAATAATTTTACGTGTGTCAGGGAACATAATAAATGTTTCCATGTTTATATTTTCTACGGTTTTCAACAGAAAAAGCAGAGGACTTCCTTGGTTTAATCAGAAAGCACCTTGTCATCAGGCTAGAAAGCATCAGTTGTCTGATGTATAGCTGAAAAGGATGTATGTTTATGATAATTGGTAAAGGTGGCATTTAAACTCGTTAAGACCTTATCTAATAAAAATTGGGAGATGGATGATAGTCTTTCAACATCTCCTAGCGCCTTTTCACTCGTGATTACCCTGTGATGCTTCTCTCCTCCTCGTGTTTTTGTTCTTTTATGTAACTGAAGGATGACTGACCTTGGCATTATCATCATCTAATCAAATTCAACCATTATTTCCTCAGCAGTAGTTATGCACAAAACTGTGTAGGTACTGCAAAATAGGGTCACTGCCCTTAGAGAGCATTTAATTTAGATGAGGAGATAAGGCATTTACAAAAGAAATAGTTTAATAACAACAAAAATGTGAAAAGCTACTATTACAGAGCTGTTTGGTAGTTTGGTTCCTGCCCAGAGTTTACATGACATCCAAGAAGAAACGGCAACATGGAGCAATCAAAATTTGTAATTAATATTATATCTCCTCATCCCATTGTCACTAACATAGAATCTGACAGACTGAAGATTCAGAAATGACTCTAAGGTATTGGGCTTGGGTGACAGTCAATGATTACATTCTTCACAAAGATAGAAGGAAAACAAAGGGAGCTATTTTTAAAGAGAAAATGCATCTAAAAAACTGCTCTGATTATGTTATTATCCTATTCAAAAATGCCCATGATTTCCTGCAGGCTGCTTGTAGAGTTTGGTAGAGCAAAATGATTACCTTAAGCAGTCTTCATGCTAGGGAGTGGTGACACAAGATGTAATAAACTGTACTCTCTGTCACTGAACTCACTGTAAATAAGAGAGTCATGAAAGTGGGTGAACACCTTGAGAAAAAGAGGGTTGTGTATCAATCTAAGAAGAATTATCAGAAAGCACACATACCAGTCTTCTGGAATACCATTAGTGGGGAAAAGTCACAGAAATGAAAGCAGTAACAGTAGGTATGCATGACTCTGGTTCTTTGCAGTCTGTGGCAGCACACAAAGATATATTAGACTTCTAGAGAGGGATCTGGACCTTGGCCTGGGGGTTTCTAAGCTCCTTGACTGGGGAGGTTCCCATCTTTCATGGCATGATTAGGAACTGAGATTCAACACTGGTATAATATCACAGAACCTAGACTCAAATGTAATCTAACATCTAAACACTCATTGGTTGAGAAAGCACCAGAGTCTCCCTCTCCAGGAGCAATCAGGAAACTAGGTCCAAGCCTTGAGACTACAGCTATAAGGCTAGTGGAGTGCTGATCTATCACTCCAGTATTTATGGTTGTGGGAGTCTTATCCCCACGACCAACATGATCAAGGTGTGGGGCACAAGTCCTCTAGTTACAGCTATTCAGTCTGGCAGAACCTTGCCCTGAACTCACATTGCAGCACTGCCAAGATTGATTGCCTTACGCATTCAGTGTACCAGTTTCTATGAAGCTTTGCTGCAGCCAGTTTAGAAAGAATCAGTCTTGTAATAGCCCTAATCTTCAAATGTTAAGAAGCAAAATTGGATTTGGGCAATTCTAAATTTAGGGGTCAGGAGAAAGCAGAGCCACTAAAAAGGCAGAAAGAGTATCCAAAGAAGTATAAAGTGAATGAGAACGAGAGTATTCAGGGTCACAAAGGCAAAAAGAGAAATGAATTTCAAGTAAACAAGGACATTTAACTTGCTCAATGCTAGTGAGGCTATAGAGAGAATGAAGCACAAAAAAAAGATGCAAGATTTAAAAAGAAAGGGGTATATTAATGAGCATGCTTCAGTAGTGTTATACAGTTAAAAACTAGATTAAAAGTTGTTAAGAAATGAAGAGTGATAAGAAGAAAAGATGGAAATGGGCAGGGAGAAGGCAATAGTTTGAGATAGGAAGAGGAAGCAACAACAATCTTTTGTCTACCACAGAGATAACCTGAGCTCTTGTGAGAAGGGCTATTGAGGATGGAGAAGGTTAAGCTGGCTAGAAAGAAACTGTGTTCTCTGACAAATGGTTTCCAGTTCTTATGAGTTAACATACATCAAAATTAAAAGACATCAATGAGGTCTTAAATAAGGTGATTGCTTTCATTTGATTAAGACTAATTTTATGATTCGTTACTCCAGCTTATGAGAATAGTTCTAGCAGTGGTTTTTCAGTCACCAAGCCTAGCTAAGAGAATTGTATTCTGGCTAGGACACTTTTTCATGATCCTTCACATGTCATCCTCAATCTACTCCTTTATTACATATCAAACATCTCTACCTATACAAAATAGCATAAGCACATGTTTTTCCCCTCCCCTAGAAATTCCCATCAAAACAAATGTGGCCAAAATCAGGAGTGGATAAACCGCATGGGAATTTTCCTCTTTTCCTGAAAAATTATATTTTTAACTTCTATTTGTTAGAAAGGCAAGAACTAGGAACAAGTGGATTGAAACATTTACTTTTTCTCACTGGAGACTCAGCACCCTATAAATGTAATGTTACATTTTTAGTATTTTTTGAAATGTAATATTCAGTCAATAAATGAAGAAACTGAGGCACAAGAAACTTAAAAACATTTTTAGGATCACAAGAAAGGTGAATAAACATACCATCTATAAACAGCCAGGTGTTGCTGATTATTTTCATTTAGTTTTCTACACTTTTCTGTTGATATTGTACAGATGAAAGTAGAGTAGTTTGTTTTGAAGATACAAAGCCATCTTGTATTAGTCCGTTCGTATGCTGCGATAAAGAACTGCCTAAGACTGAGTAATTTATAAAGAAAAGAGGCTTAATTTACTCACAGTTCCGCATGGCTGGGGAGGCCTCAGGAAGCAATCATGGCAGAAGGGGAAGCAAACACAGATTTCTTCACATGGTGGCAGGAAGGAGAAGTTCTAAGCAAAAGGAGGAAAAGCCCCTTATAAAACCATCAGATCTCATGAGAACTATCAGGAGAACAGCATGGAGGTAACTGCTCCCGTGATTCAATTACCTCCCATTGGGTCCCTCCCATGACTCGTGGGGATTATGGGAACTACAATTCAAGATGAGATTTGGGTGGGGACACGGCCAAACCATACCACATCTTATCCCAAAGTTGAGCTTCAGCTTTCCATGTTGTTGGATTTTTTCCATTCTAGGTATTTTTACTATGTTGAGACTTGATGGCTTTCTTTAAGATATGTCTAAGCAATACCATAACATACGATATTGTCAGCCAAGGTCATTTGAATGACAATGTCAGTCAAAATTATAGCCTGGTATATTGTAGAGTCATTTAACCAGTTGAATAACTGTTTTTTGTTCCCTTTACTTTTCAACCCATCAACCAGAAACATATCCCAACAATATATACTTTTACAAATCATACCATACATAAGATATTTACAAAATTACATCATATTAAGCAAAAGAGTTAAAGCTTTTTCTTGGTTCCCAATGCAGATGCCTTGTTACATCATCAAAAGGTTGTCAGCATATATCAAAGCCATAGATCTCTTTAGTCTGTATTTGAGATTCAGGGGATGTTAGCTAGAGCCAGTAATAATTACATTCAGAGAACAGGCATATGGTCTAATTCACACTATCATTTTTTCACACAATTGAAAGATGCCAGTTTTTAAAAATACATGATTATTCCGCCTATAGTGGTCTGCCTTGCCAATTTGTAGGTCACAGACTCCTGTACGCTAAAGCTGGAACTCATAAATGCTTTATGGAATATCCTTTCAGTAGTAGAGATGGAGATTGCAGGGGCCAGATGGGACAGTATTCATGGCAAAGCATGAGACTAGAAAGATCATCTGCTCTTTTTTTTGTCTTGTTGCTCTAAAGATCTTTTTCCTACAACCATTAAAAGCACTAAAAATAAAGAAGTGTTGTTCCAAAGAGTCCACTTGCAGTAATTTTAAAAAAGAAAAATGTTTATATTACAAGGAGAATCGTGATATGAAAAATTCAGACATCTGTTCTCTTCAGCTGACTACTGTATCCCGCTGATTCTACCTCAAAAATACTTCTTCAGTTGTCCTGCAAATATAGGCCCTCAACACTTCCTACTTGTATTATTGCAATGGTTTATTCCTTGTGCACCCTAGGCTTGCCTCTGCACATATATGACAGGATATATCACTGAATTTATCCACCTGTATATAACATATAATATATTTTAGTTCCATGTCATTTTTATTTTTTTTTCTTCTGCCTGCACATAAATTCCTCGAAGGCAGATACGGTTTTGTTCACTGGTGTTTCTGCATCTTCCAGAATGATGCCTTCTAATTACTATATCCTAGAGGACAAATAACAAAATGTGTCACGTATTCATACCCAATTCCTCTCAGTAAATATTTTCTGAATAAATAAATTTGTAGAGAGTATATATCTTAGAATTATATAGAATATATATCTTAGATTGCAGGGAAGTTCCTTAAGAATTCAGTAATGTACATTATCACTTTTCTGCCATTCCCTTCCTTCACTCTGCTCATTGCAGTAGAGACGGATGGCCTGAGATGAAGCAGTTACTGAGGACCATGAGACAAACTCATTTGTAAGAATGGTGAAGCAACTAAATCTACAAAGTCAAGATACTATGTCTCATTATGAGATAAAATTAAACCTCTATCTTATTAAAACCTATATTATTTTTGGGTTTCTCTTAGAACTGAATTTATCTTTATGGATAAATAAAAATATGATGTAATACATAAATTATTTGGGATGACATGTCCTATCCAAATTCCTGGCATTTTTTTAACCCTCTGTCTACTGTCATATTTAATTTTATAGCTGTGGTTGTAAACAAGAGGCTCAGAGAGATTTAAATGGCACAAGGACATAGTTTTTTGGCCAGTAAGAGTTCAAACACTTATTTTTCCAACATTAAAAGTCATGAGTTACACATAAAATCTGGCATTTGGGAGCACAAATGCATCACAGTAACAGTCAGAGCTGAGTTTACATGAGGCAGATGTCATCATACCTAATCTGTTTCATATACTTATATTACTTATTGGGTATATTATGGAAAACACCACATATAAGAAGTTCTCCTTTGTTCTCTCTTCTATTCAGCCAATGCTTTTGAACTACAGTACTCCCATTCTAAATAATGGGAATATGGTGGCTACAGGGACTACCAAAGTCCTTAATTTTAGAAACAGAAGATAGACAAGGTTAACCAAGTAAACAGAAATCCAAATAGATATTTTCTGATAGTTCTAAGTATAATGGAGATAATGAAAAAACATGTGGAGAGAGAGACAATGACTGATGTTAAGGAATGGGATCCTGTGGATTAGATTATCATGAGAATCTCTCTGAGGAGAGGCCATCTGAACTGAGACCTGAGTGACAACCAGGAGTCAGCTATTCAAGACCTAGGGAAAGATGATTTTAGGTGGACAGAATGGCATCTAAAAATAACCTACAATAAAAATGAGAAAAAAATAATCTTTCTCAGACAGAAAGATAATTTCTGGTACATCATATTTTACAAGGTGTTGTGAGCCATAGCTACCTAGGAATTCTCCCAATTTTCCTGGGACTATAAAAATGACAAAAAGACATCTTCTTCTTGGTCATACATGGTGGCTGAGGCCTGTAATCCCAGCACTGTGGGAGACTGAGGCTGCCGGATCAATTAAGGCTGGCCAACATGGCAAAACCCCATCTCTACTCAAAATACAAAAAATAGCTGGAAATGGTGGGGCACACCTGTAATCCCAGCTACTCGGGAGGCTGAGGCATGAAAATCACTTGAACCCAGGAGGCAGAGGTTGCTGTGAGCAGAGCTTACACCACTGCACTCCAGCCTGGGTGACAGAGCGAGATTCTGTCTCAAAAAAAAAAAAGAAAGAAAAGAAAAGAAAGAAAGAAATCCTCTTTTCTCTGTTTAAAACTTTCAATTTTAAAAAAAGAAAAATTAAAAGGCTGACTGTTGCTCAGTAATCCCACAGACTGATTAAATATGTTAAGCTTAACTAATGGAGGGTAATGGTGTGCACAAAATGTTAATTGTATAAATACAACAGGCTGCTAGGTATACATATGCTTCTGTTCACAGCCTTTTACTTTTCCATTTTGTTTTATCCAAAATATGCTGAAAGCTATTAGTTCATGAATCTCAAGAAGCAGACTGATGCTCATCTCTTAATCAAGCAAATGTTTAAAACATAAATTCCATTTAAATGTCAGTGTAAAAACGGAAAGCCTTAGTTGACTAATTTAATGATATACCAACAGCTTTGTGAGGAAAACTGAGCAGTCTATGATTATTATATAATCACAAACACACACACACACTCAGAAACACACATAAGTACATTTTCTTTTAAAACTCAAGTTCACTTAGATTGGTGGAAAAGCTTCTTTCTTAAACAGAAATTTAAAAGTATTAAGTATTAGCATTTTTTCATCAACTCAATAAATTTATCTTGACTTTTGCAACTGAACGAAATGTTGAGTTAAAAAAATTAAACCTTGGCACGTACCTGGGGTGGGGAGTGCATATGTATACAAACAGCCATTCTTAATTAAGGAAACACCGTATCACAAACAATCAGAGCTGAGCTCTTTGAAACATTCCCTCCTATGCCAGCATAATATTCAACCACTATCAAATTTTCTGCATTCTGCATAATGTGCCGGTAATTAACCTTATAAACTTATTTTCTGAGTAACTCTCATAGTTGATAAATGTAGGTAAGAGCAAAACTCAGCAAGGTTATTGAATAACAATCAGTGCATCCAGAATGAAAAATAACCCTCCTTCTTCTGAAATAAGATATGAATAGACTTTATCCTAGTAATTAATGTTGCTGCATTTTGCATGAAGATGGGGTATTTTTCATTTAAAGCCCATGTGTTAATTTTCCTTCACAGATAAGCCAAAAACCTTGACTCTGTCATCAGACCTTTGGCATCTCCTTCTGTTTCAGTCCTGGGGCTGTGCCAATACACAGCTATTCTGTATTTGAACTTCCATACTGGGGTTGGGGCATAGATAGTCACCAGAATTCACTTTGTTTTCAATCAGATTCAGATGAAAAGAAGTCACATAAAAACCAAATACTACTCCTATTAACCAAGCATATGCCAAACATTCGTCTGAAAGACAAGGAATCCTAAAAATCAGCATTCGAAAGCTAAAGATAAAAGCTATTATAGGAAAATGATAATTGGGACCACGCAGTGCCAAGTGATGACATTTTGCAACAATCTCCCAAAGTCACAGTGATTTGGAATCTTCAAATAACTCTGAAAAATTAATTAAGAGACTTGTGTTCCAGTCCAGCTCTGTACCTGGCTGGTGGTAAGGCCTTCAAATTCTCATTATGTTTCTAAGAATCTTAATTTCTATATCTGCACAAAGTGGAGATTGGTCTTGAATATTCCTTAGGCCTCATCCAAAAATAAAATTTGTATGACTTTGGAATGATTCAATTTTTTTTTATTAGGAAAATATAAATTACATATTTCCTAAAGTGAGAAGCAATCATTCTTGTGAGTAGCAGCTTTTATCATAGTTTCTGGTTTTAACAATCTTTCAGTAGCTTGCCACTGTCCATATAACAAAGGTATTATCATGGGTCTCATGACTCTACAGAATCATATCTCTATATTTTATACTTATTTCCCACCTCTTGCTATAAATCTTCATTTTAAATTACAGAATAACAAACTATGTGCAGTATTTTGAATATGCAATTCTATTTCACTCTATTGCCAATACTCTTTTTCACCACCCCCATTAATCCGGTTAATTTCTGTCTGTAATCAAAAGCCCCATTCAAGCAAGACTGCTTCCCTAAAGATTATGTTGTGCCAAACAGTTAATCCCTTCCTCGTCTGTACTATCCTTTTGCCACATGCTTCTTTTACGTCATTTACATTTATGAGCTATCATATTCAATTCAACATAAAACAAAGCTTATATTATGTTCTTCCTTGCATTACCTAGCAATATGCCTTATAGGTAGGAAATTCTCAGTATGTATGGATAAAATTAAAATCCTTGATCTTTGTGATTTTGAATGATCCTTTGTTATATGTGCTAATTTAGTTCCATTTACCTTAATAAGTTAGTTTGAGAATATACTTAGGACTTGTATTGATCAGTTTAGTAAAACATTTTAAAATAGTCAATTACTGTTTGATTGCACAGTGTCAATCATTAGAGTAAAAATTGTAACACTGGTAGGGATATTTCTGCACTATAATAGGAAGACATCAAATATTTCTTCTGTAGTTTTAAAGTGTAAATAAATATCAAAAATTCTTAACACATGGCCAGTATTTACAAAGACAATCAAATATTTTAATGAGACAGTTGAAAAAATTGTAAGCTATGTATGTCTACAAAATATATATGTGTTTTAAATATTAATACTCAATTACTAAACATAATAGAGGTGCCATTTGTTGGTAAATGTGCTATAATATACTAAGTGAAATGAGCCAGGCCCCAAAAGAAAATACTGCATGATTTAACTTATATATGGAATCTTTACAAGTTGCATACATAGAAACAGAATTGAATAGTGTCTATCAGGGAAGGGGAGAAAGCAGAAACAGGAAGTCAGTCAAAGAGTACAAACTTGCAGCCATGTACGATGAATACATCTAGAGATCTGATGTGCAGCATGAGGAATATAGCATTATGTTGCATTATATGTTGAAATTTCCTACAATTGTAGATTTCAGGTGCTCTCATCACAGAATAAAAGGTAATGAAAGGTGACGGATATGTTAATTTGCTTGACTATAGTAATCATTTTAAAATATATATATCAATACATCTTGTAAACCTTAAATTTATATAATAAAAATAAATTTAAAATGAGAAATTTTTAGATTTGTAATAGTGGTTATTGCAAGTCATTTAAAATTTAACATAAAAATTCAGTGTGTAATAAATAATGACCTAGAACATGCTGTAGAAAAAAGAAAGTGCCAAGTTCAAAAACACTGATACATAATTCTTGAAAGTACAGAAATTAAAAGTATGCCTTGGACATGGTTGATGTTCAACATGTATTTTTGAAATTAAAAAAAGACTATCAGAAATGATTGCTATTGTGATGTGACTTTTGATTTTGTTTACTTTTATCCATTTAATTTCTACTTTTACTCTATTTTCCCATTTAAGAAATATGCCCAAGATCAAATCTTACTCTCTCACAGCCATAGATATAATTTCAGAGAAAGTGAAAGAAGTGATGATATTAAAAGAGTAACAAATATTTAGTTTTTAGATAAAACAAAAATACCTGATTACACTCTCTTTTGTGACCAAACATTTTTTTCATTGTTGTGCTTAATAAATGTTGGTTCAGTGTCAGAATGCATGGATGGAGGAAGGGACTGATGGCTGCATGATTCAACAAATAATAGTGGAAATGAATAACTGCTTATATAACTAAGGCACAGGGGTCATCTAGGGAGTGGCTGACAAGTTGGTGATGTATATAGCATCCAGAGTATGTTCGTTCACAGTATTTCAGGATTAATTCTTATTTTTTCAGTCTTTTTCACATTGTCTCATACTAACCAAGCTCATAAAACTGATGCAATATTGAATGCAAATTTAATAACTTACAAAAAGAAATACAGCTGCTAGGTAGACAATATTTATAGTTTTACTGGCCAAATTATTTACTTTGCAAGAAATTACTTGGAAAATCAAAATATAAAGACAAGATTGCTAATGAAATATAAATTAGTACAAGGGGTGTTAAGGTAAATGATTACAATGTTAAACCATGTCATGGCCAGTGAATACTTCAAAATTAATATTACCAAATTTGACTTCTGTTGAAAATGTATTGTGTAGGATAACCAATATTATTCTGAGCAATTAATATTATTAGTATCAAATGTCTTTTAAACATTCATTTTAACATGTTGCCGAGACAGACATTCCTTATTTATTTTATGTAAGAAATTGCATGTCATCACAAGAAACATTTAAAAAATATGGTAACTTTTTTTTTCTTTTGTCTGGTTTATCACCAGCATTTATAAGACCAGACCTAGAGAATGGCTACATGTGGGTACATAAGCATGTTCTTAATGTAGCAAATGTTTAGCCTATCCTGACTATCACATAATCAGAACATTGAGAATATTCACAGAAAATATGATAACTCTTTGAATGTTAGAAAAATAACCAAACATTCATTGATACAAGATAGGATACTAATGTCAGAAGAAGTGCTTAATTCAATTGATGGAAAAGAATATCAATAAAAATAATTATTTGGTATCATCTAAATTAAGATACATCAATTTCACTAATGCTTTGTGAAGAAGAGTTTATAACCAGGATAAGTTCTAGACAATTTTTGTTGTTTGGACTCATGCTAAAAATAATAACATTATATTGAAGTGAATAATTGTAAATGATATCTTTAAAACTGTTACTTAGAATTGTTCTGGCAGTATGACAGCCTTGATGTTCT
Source organism: Trachypithecus francoisi (assembly GCF_009764315.1). NCBI lineage: Eukaryota > Metazoa > Chordata > Mammalia > Primates > Cercopithecidae > Trachypithecus > Trachypithecus francoisi. Next base: position 103,939,542 of record NW_022681458.1, read on the forward strand.
GAAAAACTATGCAGTATTAAACACCTAGGAATGCTGAATAAATTTTGACAACTATATCTTTATATGCATAAGAGAGCTCACAAGAGGCTAAAGGAAAATCCAAAGAGGTCCAAAACAAAAAGAAAGCTGACACTAAAGTGATAAGCAAGAACTGAAGCCACATCTATCTGTTCTATAGATATATGGTGAAACCAGAAATCCAAAACTGTGAGTATTAATCATCACCTGGAGAAAGGAGAAAAAGGTCGTGGTGGAGCAACAGTATCCTCACATACATCCAACATCTTTAAGCTACTACATCTCCAGTACAAACATAGGCTAGAAATACATACATACATACATACACACACGCACACACACACACACACGTGACAGTAAAACAAATAAGACAGCAAAGTTAAATAGCTCTTGTTTTGGGTTTTTTTTTTTTTTTTTTTCCTGCTTTGGTTAAGACTTTGGGGGAAAATACATGCTATCATTGGCTTGAATTAAAAAGAGTTAAGATTTTAATTAAGAATACTTACACAGGCCGGGCGCGGTGGCTCAAGCCTGTAATCCCAGCACTTTGGGAGGCCGAGGCGGGCGGATCACGAGGTCAGGAGATCGAGACCATCCTGTCTAACACGGTGAAACCCCGTCTCTACTAAAAATACAAAAAATTAGCCGGGCGAGGTGGCGGGCGCCTGTAGTCCCAGCTACTCGGGAGGCTGAGGCAGGAGAATGGCGTGAACCTGGGAGGCGGAGGTTGCAGTGAGCTGATACCCGGCCACTGCACTCCAGCCTGGGTGACAGAGCAAGACTCCGTCTCAAAAAAAAAAAAAAAAAAAAATACAAAAACTAGCCGGGCGAGGTGGCGGGCGCCTGTAATCCCAGCTACTCGGAGGCTGAGGCAGGAGAATGGCGGTAAACCCGGGAGGCGGAGCTTGCAGTGAGCTGAGATCCGGCCACTGCACTCCAGCCCGGGCGACAGAGTGAGACTCCGTCTGAAAAAAAAAAAAAAAAGAATACTTACACAGTTCAAGCCGGGCGCGGTGGCTCACGCCTGTAATCCCAGCACTTTGGGAAGCTGAGGCGGGCGGATCACGAGGTCAGGAGATCGAGACCATCCTGGCTAACACGGTGAAATCCTGTCTCTACTGAATATATAAAAAATCAACCGGGCGTGGTGGCGGGCGCCTGTAGTCCCAGCTACTCAGGAGGCTGACGCAGGAAAATGACGTGAACCCGGGAGGCGGAGTTTGCCGTGAGCGGAGATCTCGCGACTCAAAAAAAAAAAAAGTACTTACGTAGTTCAGAAAGCCATAGCCAAAAAATAATCCCTCAAATTAGTAAAGACAGATGAAAAAAGATATATAGAGATATAATAGATGAAAAAAGAGAGAGGAAAGAAAGAAAAGAAAAAAAGCAAAAAAAAAAAAAAAAACGAAGAGAGAGAAAAACAGAAAGAAAAAAAAAGCAAGCCAGCCTTAAAAGCGACTAGACAAAAAAGACACAGAAAATACAGAAGACAATGAAAATAATGACAGCAGATTTCTTTTGGGAGAAAAGACTATCCAGAAAACAGTAGAACAATAGCTTTAAAGTATAAAAAGGGCAGACAAAAGAAAACAAAACATGAAAAAATAAAAGAAACCTGTGGATCCAAAATTCTATACCTAATAAAATCACCCTTGAAAACCAAGATGAAATAGACTTTCAAAATATATGTAAAATCTTGAATAATTCATCATCATCAGATGTCTAAAACAAGCAAATATTAAGAAAGTCCTTTAGAGAGAAGGAAAATGACACCGGATGGAAATCTGGATCCACAAAAGGATTAAAGAACACTGGAAACGGTAGGTATGTGGATAAATACAAGAAAGATTTTATTATTATTATTTTAGTGACTTTGAAAGATAACTGACAGTGTAAATTTTTTTTACATATTGTGGTATTTATAACATGTGAAATAAATTGTATGACAATAACAAAAAGGCTGAGAGAGGAAAAATAGAAATATTTAGTTGTTAGGTTCTTATACTATATATGACATACTATAATATCAACTGAAAATAGATTTTGTTGAATTAAATATGTATACTATAGACACTAAAGCAATCACTAACATACAAAAATATTACTAAGAGAAATTAAGGAATACTAAAATTATTGGTGAGTTATGCCAGGTTCCTGGATCAAAAACTGTAATATTGTTAAGATGTCAATAGTCAAAATATACTGGAAAAAGAAGAAACAAATTAGAGAACTTATCCTATCTTATTTCAAGACCTGCTGTTATGAAACTGTGGTAATATAGTGCTACATTAAGAGATACAAAAATAGGTCAATAGAATAAAATTATATGACAAGAAACAGAATCATACATAAATAGTCAATTAATTGTTTAGCATTCAAGAAAAATGCTAAATAAATTCAGTAAAGAAAGGATAAACTTTTAAACAAATACTAAAACAATTAGATATTCACATACAGCAATAATAAAACATGTTTCATAAATTTCATAACTTGCACAATACAAAAATTAACTCAAAATAAAACAAAGATCTAAATTTTAAAACTAAAGTAAAACTTCTGAAAAGTATCATATGAGAACATTTTTGTAACTATGGATTAGGCAAGCATCTTCTTTTTGCAGTATATTATTTCATTTATATAAACTTCAACAACAACATAAACTAATTAAAGTTTATAGAAATCAGAATAGAGATTATCTCTAGGCAAGCAAAGATGAGGGTAGCAGTGGTGGCATGTATCGAAAAGGAGTGCAAAAATATGTATCATGTGATGAGATGTTCTATGTCTTTTTTAAAAAGTTTTTTGTCGTTGTGTAGAGTAGTTTTAGGTTCACAGCAAAACTGAGAGGAAAGAACAGAGATTTCTTATATACTTCTGCCGGTACACATTCATAGCCTCTCCCATTGTGACCATCCCCCACCAAAGTGATACATTAGTTACAATTGATAAACCTACATTGACACATCATTATCACACAACGTCCATAGTTTATATGAAGGTTCACTCTTGCTGTTGTATGTTCCATGGGTTTTGACAAATGTATAACGATACAAATCCATAACTATGGTATTATTGTGGTAGTTTCACAGTCCTAATAATCCTCTGTACTCTGCCTATTCATCCCTCCCTCCTCTGTATGCCTTGGCAACCACTGATTATTTTACTGTCTCTATACATTTGCCTTTTCAACAATGTCATATAGTTGGAATACTACAGTATGTAGTCTTTTTAGGTCACCTTATTTCACCTAGTAGAAGGCATTTAAGTAATTGCCATGTCTTTTCATGGTCTGATAACCCATTTCCTTTATTGTAGAATAATGTTCCATTTTCTGGATGTATCACAGATTATTTATCCATTGAACTAAACAGGGACATTGTGGTTCCTTCCAAGTTTTGGCAGTTATGATTAATGATGATGTAAACACCTGAGCACATAAGATTTTTATTCCTTTGGGTAAATTCCAACTCCTTTGGAAGCATGACTGCTGAATCATATTATAAAAGTATTCTTAGTTATATTTAAAAAGGAAACAAAACGTCAAACCACCTTTCAAAGCGACTGTACCATTTTCCATGTCTACCAGTAATGAATTAGAGTTCCTGTCACTTCACATCCTCTTCAGCATTTGGTGTTGTCAGTGTTTTGAATTTGGCCATTCTAATATGTATGTAGTGGTATCTCATTTTTTACTTTGCATTTCCCTTATGATATTTGATGTGGAGCATGTTTTCATATGCTTATTTTCCATCTACATATCTTGTTCGGTAAGGTCTGTTAAGTCTTTGGATTATTTTTAAGTTTTTTTGTTGTTGTTATTTTCTTATTGTTGAAGTTTAAGTGCTCTTTGTATATTTTGGATAATAGTCCTTGATCAACTATGACTTTTTCAAATACTTTCCCCCAATATGGGGCTTGTCTGTTCATTCACTTGAGAGTGTTTCATGCATGGGAGATAAAATTAACTATTAGTTAAGTCCAACTTATCAATTATTTCTTTTGTTCTTAATTTTTTTCTGCTACTTTTAGGATCCAGAGGAACACATGCAGGTTTGTTACAAGGGTAAATTTTATGATGCTGGGGGTTGGTGTACAAGTGATCTCATTACACAGCTAGTGAGCATAGTACCCTGTAGGTAGCCTTCCAACCCACAGCCCCCTCCCATTCTGGCTTCTCAAGCAGTCCCCAGTGTATATTGCTTCCATCTTTGTGTCCATGTGTACTCAATGTTTAGCTCCCACTTGTGAGTGAGTACGTGGTATTTGGTTTTCCATACCTGCATTAGTTTGCTTAGGATAATAGCTCCAGCTGCATTCATATTTCTGCAAAGAAAATAATTTTGCGTTTTTTATGGCTGCTATGTGTGTGTGTGTGTGTGTGTGTGTGTGTATTTCACATTTTCTTTATTCAGTCCATCGTTGATGGGTACTTTAGTTGAATCTGTTTTTGCTATTGTGAATAGTGCTGCAATGAACATATTAGTGCATGTGTCTTTTTGGTAGAACAACTTATTTTTCTTTGGGTATATATGCAGCAGTAACATTGCAGTATAAAATGGTAATTTTTTAAGTTCTTCGAGAACCCTTTAAACTGCTTTCCACAGTGGCTATGCTAATTTAAATTTCCACCAGCAGTGTACGCGTTCCTTTTCCTCTATAACCTTGCCACCATCTGTTCTTGGTCTTTTATTTAAGTCTTTAATCCATATTGAGTTATTTTTTTTATTTGGTGAATGGAAGGGGTCCAGTTTCATTCTTCTGTATATGGCTAGCCAGTTATCCCAGCACCAGGTTTTGAAAAGGGAGTCCTTACCCTATTGTTTATTATTGTTGACTTTGTCAAAGATCAGGTGGTTGTAGATGTACAGATTTACTTCTGGCTTCTCTATCCTGTTTCATTGATCTCTGTGTCTGTTTTTGTACCAGATTTATACTGTTTTGGTTGCTGTATCCCAGTAGTATAGTTTGAAGTCAGGTAGTGTGATACCTCTGGCTTTGTTCATTTTGCTCAAGATTGCTTTGGTTATTCTGGTTCTTTTTTGGTTCTATATGAATTTTAGAATAGCTTTTCCCAATTCTGTGAAAAAATGTTGCTAATTTGATTGAAATAGCATTGAATCTGTAAATTGCTTTGGGCAGTATGACCATTTTTTTTTTATTATTATTATACTTTAAGTTCGAGGGTACGTGTGCATAACGTGCAGGTTTGTTACATATGTATACCTGTGGCATGTTGGTGTGCTGCACCCATCAACTCGTCAGCACCCATCAACTCATCATTTACATCAGCTATAACTCCCAATGCAATCCTTCACCCCCCCCCCTCCCCGTGATAGGCCCCAGTGTGTGATGTTCCCCTTCCCGAGTCCACGTGATCTCATTGTTCAGTTCCCACCTATGAGTGAGAACATGCGGTGTTTGGTTTTCGGTTCTTGCGATAGTTTGCTGAGAATGATGGTTTCCAGCTGCATCCATGTCCCTACAAAGGACACAAACTCATCCTTTTTTATGGCTGCATAGTATTCCATGGTGTATATGTGCCACATTTTCTTAATCCAGTCTGTCACTGATGGATATTTGGGTTGATTCCAAGTCTTTGCTATTGTGAAGAGTGCCACAATAAACATACGTGTGCATCTGTCTTTATAGCAGCATGATTTATAATCCTTTGGGTATATACCCAGTAATGGGATGGCTGGGTCATATGGGACTTCTAGTTCTAGATCCTTGAGGAATCGCCATATTGTTTTCCATAATGGTTGAACTACTTTACAATCCCACTAACAGTGTAAAAGTGTTCCTGTTTCTCCACATCCTCTCCAACACCTGTTGTTTCCTGTCTTTTTAATGGTTGCCATTCTAACTGGTGTGAGATGGTATCTCATTGTGGTTTTGATTTGCATTTCTCTGATGGCCAGCGATGATGAGCATTTTTTCATGTGTCTTTTGGCTGTATGAATGTCTTCTTTTCAGAAATGTCTATTCATATCCTTAGCCCACTTTTTGATGGGGTTGTTTGTTTTTTTCTTGTAAATTTGTTAGAGTTCTTTGTAGGTTCTGGATATTAGCCCTTTGCTGATGAGTAGATTGCAAAAATTTTCTCCCATTCTGTAGGTTGCCTGTTCACTCTGATGGTAGTTTCTTCTGCTGTGCAGAAGCTCTTTAGTTTAATGAGATCCCATTTGTCAATTTTCGCTTTTGTTGTCATTGCTTTTGGTGTTTTAGACATGAAGTCCTTGCCCATGCCTATGTCCTGAATGGTATTACCTAGGATTTCCTCTAGGGTTTTTATGGTATTAGGTCTAACATTTAAGTCTCTAATCCATCTTGAATTAATTTCCATATAAGGAGTAAGGAAAGGATCCAGTTTCAGCTTTCTACTTATGGCTAGCCAATTTTCCCAGAACCATTTATTAAACAGGGAATCCCTTCCCCATTTATTGTTTTTCTCACGTTTATCAAAGATCAGAGTCTGAGGACTCTGTTCTGTTCCATTGGTCTGTATCTCTGTTTTGGTACCAGTACCATGCTGTTTTGGTTACTGTAGCCTTGTAGTATAGTTTGAAGTCAGGTATCGTGATGCCTCCAGCTTTATTCTTTTGACTTAGGATTGTCTTGGAAATGTGGGCTCTTTTTTCGTTCCATATGAACTTTAAAGCAGTTTTTTCCAATTCTGTGAAGAAACTCATTGGTAGCTTGATGGGGATGGCATTGAATCTATAAATTACCTTGGGCAGTATGGCCATTTTCACGATATTGATTCTTCCTATCCATGAGCACGGTATGTTCTTCCATTTGTTTGTGTCCTCTTTTATTTCACTGAGCAGTGGTTTGCAGTTCTCCTTGAAGAGGTCCTTGACATCCCTTGTGAGTTGGATTCCTAGGTATTTGATTCTCTTTGAAGCAGTTGTGAATGGAAGTTCATTCATGATTTGGCTCTCTGTTTGTCTGTTACTGGTGTATAAGAATGCTTGTGATTTTTGCACATTAATTTTGTATCCTGAGACTTTGATGAAGTTGCTTATCAGCTTAAGGAGATTTTGGACTGAGACAATGGGGTTTTCTAAATATACAATCATGTCATCTGCAAACAGGGACAATTTGACTTCTTCTTTTCCTAACTGGATACCCTTGATTTCTTTCTCTTGCCTGATTGCCCTAGCCAGAACTTCCAACACTATGTTGAATAGGAGTGGTGAGAGAGGGCATCCCTGTCTTGTGGCAGTTTTCAAAGGGAATTTTTCCAGTTTTTGCCCATTCAGTATGATATTGGCTGTGGGTTTGTCATAAATAGCTCTTATTATTTTGAGGTATGTTCCATCAATACCGAATTTATTGAGCGTTTTTAGCATGAACGGCTGTTGAATTTTGTCAAAAGCCTTTTCTGCATCTATTGAGATAATCATGTGGTTCTTGTCTTTGGTTCTGTTTATATGCTGGATTATGTTTATTGATTTGCGAATGTTGAACCAGCCTTGCATGCCAGGGATGAAGCCCACTTGATCATGGTGGATAAACTTTTTGATGTGCTGCTGAATCCGGTTTGCCAGTATTTTATTGAGGATTTTTGCATCAATGTTCATCAGGGATATTGGTCTAAAATCCTCTTTTTTTGTTGTGTCTCTGCCAGGCTTTGGTATCAGGATGATGTTGGCCTCATAAAATGAGTTAGGGAGGATTCCTTCTTTTTCTATTGGTTGGAATAGTTTCAGAAGGAATGGTACCAGCTCCTCCTTATACCTCTGGTAGAATTCAACTGTGAATCCATGTGGTCCTGGACTTTTTTTGTTGGTAGGCTATTAATTATTGCCTCAATTTCAGAGCCTGCTATTGGTCTATTCAGAGATTCAGCTTCTTCCTGGTTTAGTCTTGGGAGAGTGTAAGTGTCCAGGAAATTATCCATTTCTTCTAGATTTTCTAGCTTATTTGCATAAAGGTGTTTATAGTATTCTCCGATGGTAGTTTGTATTTCTATGGGGTTGTTGGTTTATTGCTTCTATTTGATTCTTCTCTCTTTTCTTCTTTATTCATCTTGCTAGCGGTCTGTGGATTTTGTTGATCTTTTCAAAAAACCAACTCCTGGATTCCTTGATTTTTTGGAGGGTTTTTTGTGTCTCTATCTCCTTCAGTTCTGCTCTGATCTTAGTTATTTCTTGCCTTCTGCTAGCTTTTGAATGTGTTTGCTCTTGCCTCTCTAGTTCTTTTAATTGTGATGTTAGGGTGTCAATTTTAGATCTTTCCAGCTTTCTCTTGTGGGCATTTAGTGCTATAAATTTCCCTCTACACACTGCTTTAAATGTGTCCCAGAGATTCTGGTATGTTGTATCTTTGCTCTCATTGGTTTCAAAGAACATCTTTATTTCTGCCTTCATTTTGTTATGTACCCAGTAGTCATTCAGGAGCAGGTTGTTCAGTTTCCATGTAGTTGAGCGGTTTTGATTGAGTTTCTTAGTCCTGAGTTCTAGTTTGATTGCACTGTGGTCTGAGAGACAGTTTGTTATAATTTTCTGTTCTTGTACATTTGCTGAGGAGTGCTTTACTTCCAATTATGTGGTCAATTTTGGAATAAGTGCGATGTGGTGCTGAGAAGAATGTATATTCTGTTGATTTGGGGTGGAGAGTTCTACAGATGTCTATTAGGTCCGCTTTGTGCAGAGATGAGTTCAATTCCTGGATATCCTTGTTAACTTTCTGTCTCGTTGATCTGTCTAATGTTGACAGTGGGGTGTTGAAGTCTCCCATTATTATTGTATGGGAGTCTAAGTCTCTTTGTAAGTCTCTAAGGACTTGCTTTATGAATCTGGGTGCTCCTGTATTGGGTGCATATATATTTAGGATAGTTAACTCTTCCTGTTGAAATGATCCCTTTACCATTATGTAATGGCCTTCTTTGTCTCTTTTTATCTTTGATGGTTTAAAGTCTGTTTTATCAGAGACTAGGATTGTAAACCCCTGCTTTTTTTTGTTCTCCATTTGTTTGGTAGATCTTCCTCCATCCCTTTATTTTGAGCCTATGTATGTCTCTGCATGTGAGATGGGTCTCCTGAATACAGCAGACTGATGGGTCTTGACTCTTTATCCAGTTTGCCAGTCTGTGTCTTTTAATTGGAGCATTTAGTCCATTTACATTTAAGGTTAATATTGTTATGTGTGAACTTGATCCTGTCATTATGATATTAACTGGTTATTTTGCTCAGTAGTTGATGCAGTTTCTTCCTAGCCTCGATGGTCTTTACATTTTGGCATGTTTTTGCAATGGCTGGTACCGGTTGTTCCTTTCCATGTTTAGTGCTTCCTTCGGGGTTTCTTGTAAGGCAGGCCTGGTGGTGACAAAATCTCTAAGCATTTGCTTATCTGTAAAGGATTTTATTTCTCCTTCACTGATGAAACTTAGTTTGGCTGGATATGAAATTCTGGGTTTAAAATTCTTTTCTTGAAGAATGTTGAATATTGGCCCCCACTCTCTTCTGGCTTGTAGAGTTTCTGCTGAGAGATCTGCTGTTAGTCTGATGGGCTTCCCTTTGTGGGTAACCCGACCTTTTTCTCTGGCTGCCCTTAAGATTTTTTCCTTCATTTCAACTTTGGTGAATCTGGCAATTATGTGTCTTGGAGTTGCTCTCCTTGAGGAGTATATTTGTGGTGTTCTCTGTATTTCCTGAATTTGAATGTTGGCCTGCCCTACTAGGTTGGGGAAGTTCTCCTGGATGGTATCCTGAAGCTTGTTTTCCAACTTGGTTCCATTTTCTCCCTCACTTTCAGGCACCCCAATCAGATTTAGATTTTGTCTTTTTACATAATCCCATACTTCTTGCAGGCTTTGTTCATTTCTTTTTCTTCTTTTTTCTTTTGGTTTCTCTTCTCGCTTCATTTCATTCATTTGATCCTCAGTCGCTGATACTCTTTCTTCCAGTTGATCGAGTCGGTTACTGAAGCTTGTGCATTTGTCACGTATTTCTTGTGTCATGGTTTTCATCTGTGTCAGTTCGTTTATGGCCTTCTCTGCATTAATTATTCTGGTTATCAATTCTTCCACTCTTTTTTCAAGATTTTTAGTTTCTTTGCGCTGGGTACGTAATTCCTCCTTTAGCTCTGAGAAGTTTGATGGTCTGAAGCCTTCTTCTCTCATCTTGTCAAAGTCATTCTCTGTCCAGCTTTGATCCGTTGCTGGCAATTAGCTGTGTTCCTTTGGAGGGGGAGATGTGCTCTTATTTTTTGAATTTCCCACTTTTCTGCCTTGCTTTTTCCCCATCTTTGTGGTTTTATCTGCCTCTGGTCATTGATGATGGTGATGTACTGATGGGGTTTTGGTGTGGGTGTCCTTCCTGTTTGTTAGTTTTCCTTCTAACAGTCAGGACCCTCAGCTGTAGGTCTGTTGGAGATTGCTTGAGGTCCACTCCAGACCCTGTTTGCCTGGGTGTCAGCAGCAGAGGCTGCAGAAGATAGAATACTGCTGAACAGCGAGTGTACCTGTCTGATTCTTGCTTTGGGAGCTTCCTGTCAGGGGTGTACTCCACCGTGTGAGGTGTGGGGTGTCGGTCTGCCCCAGTGGAGGATGTCTCCCAGTTAGGCTACTCAGGGGTCAGGGACCCACTTGAGTAGGCAGTCTGTCCATTCTCAGATCTCAACCTCCGTGTTGCGAGATCCACTGCTCTCTTCAAAGCTGTCAGACAGAGTCGTTTGCGTCTGCAGAGTTTTCTGCTGCTTTTTTTTTTTATTATTGTTTTTGTTGTTGTTTAGCTGTGCACTGTCCCCAGAGGTGGAGTCTACAGAGACTGGCAGGCCTCCTTGAGCTGCTGTGAGCTCCACCCAGTTTGATCTCCCCAGGGCTTTGTTTATCTACTTAAGCCTCAGCAATGGCTGGTGCCCCTCCCCCAGCCTCGCTGCTGCCTTGCAATTAGATCGCAGACTGCTGTGCTAGCAATGAGGAAGGCTCCGTGTGCGTGGGACCCTCCTGGCCAGGTGTGGGATATAATCTCCTGGTGTGCCCGTTTGCTTAAAGCGCAGTATTGGGGTGGGAGTTACCCGATTTTCCAGGTGTTGTGTGTCTCAGTTCCCCTGGCTAGGAAAAGGGATTCCCTTCCCCCTTGCGCTTCCCAGGTGAGGCGATGCCTCGCCCTGCTTCAGCTCTTGCTGGTCAGGCTGCAACAGCTGACCAGCGCTGATTGTCCGGCACTCCCTAATGAGATAAACCCAGTACCTAGTTGAAAATGCAGACATCACCTATCTTCTGTGTGGCTTGCGCTGGGAGCTGGAGACTGGAGCTGTTCCTATTCGGCCATCTTGCTCCGCCCCCCCAATGAGTATGACCATTTTAACAGTATTGATTCTTTTATCCATGAGCATGAAATGTTCTTCCATTTGTTTCTGTCATCTCTTATTTCTTTCAGCAGTGTTTTGTAATTCTTATTGTAGAGGTCTTACTGCCTTGGTGAGCTGTATTTAAAGGTATTTTATTCTTTTTTTAGCTGTTGTAAATGGGATTGCATTCTTGATTTGGCTATCAGCTTGGATGTTTCTGATATATAGAAATGCTACTGATTTTTGTACATTGACTTTGTTTCCTGAAACTTTACTGAAGTTGTTTTGCAGTTCTAGCAGTCTTTTGGTAGAGTCTATGGGGTTTTCTAGATATAGAGTGTGCAAAGAGAGACAGTTTGACTTTCTTCAGGGTTTGTGCCTTTAATTTCATAACTGAAATCTCATTGCCAAACCCAAGGTCATCAAGAGCTTCTCTTCTGTTGTTTTGTAGGAGTTTTATAGTGTTGCATTTTACATTTAGGTTTATGATCCATTTTCACTTAACTTTTGTGAAGAGCCTAAGTTCTGTATCTAAATTCATTTTTTTCAAGTGAATGTCCAGTTATTCTCATACCACTTATTAAAGAGACAATTTGTTATTCATTGTATTTTCTTTGCTCCTTTTTAAAAGATCAGTTGATTATATTTATGTGGGTCTATTTCTGAGCTCTCTATTCTATTTGTAGATTTTTTTTCTGCCAATATCACACTGTTCTTTTATTATAGTTTTATAGTAAATCTTAAACTTGAGTAGTGTCAGTTCTTCAGATTTGTTGTTCTTCTTCAATATTGTTTTGGCTATTCTTGATCTTGTGCCTCTTTATATGAACTCTAGAATTAATTTGCTAATAGCTAAAAAAATAATAACTGTCTGGCAGTTTGATTGAGACTGCATTGAATCTGAAGATCCAACTGGAAAGAAATGGCATCTTTACCATACTGGAATCTTTGCCTTGTCCTCAGTCTCAATAAGAAAAACAACTATTTTCTCACACTTTAGAATGATGTTAGCTATAGTTGTTTAAATAAATATTTTAGATCAAGTTGGTGAAGTTTCCTGGTATTCTATTTTGGAGGGAGTCTCTTTTAAATCATAAATGGGTATTGGATTTTGTGAAATGCTTTTTCTTTATCTATTGATTATAATCATGTGACTTTCTTCTTCGGCCTGATTATGTGATGAATTATATTGATTGATTTTTAAAAGTTGAATTAGCTGTGCATTCCTGAGAAAATTCCCTCTTGGTTTTGGTATACAATTGTTTTCATACAATGTTGGACTTTGTTTGCTACTATTTTGTTAAGGATTTTTGCAACTATGCTTGTGAAAGTAATTAAAATCTTTTTAATTATTGCAATGCATTTGTCTGGTTTTAATATTAGCATGATGTTGGACTTATAGAATGAGTTAAGACGTATTCTTTTTGCTTCTGTCTTCTTAAAGAGATCCTTTTTATAAATTGATACAATTTCTTCCTTGAATGTATGGTAGAATTCACCAGTGAATTCTTATCCGGACCTGGTGCTTTCTATTTTGGAAGAGTTTTAGTAAGTTCAGGCTGCTATAACAAAATTATATAACCTGGGTAGCCTATAAACAAAAGGAACTTATTTTCAATAGGTGTGGAGAATGGAAAGTCTAAGATAAAGTTGCCAAAAGTTTTGGTGTCTAACGAGGGACATAGATAGCTTTTCATAGATAGCTTCTCCCTGTGTTCAATACACTATGTGTATTGAAAGGGGAAAGACAGCTTTCTGGTGTTTCTTTTATAAGGGTTCTGGTTCCATTAATGAAAGCACTACTCTCATAATCTAATCACTGTTCAGAAACCCCACCTTTGAATACCATCACATTGATGATTAGATGTTCAACATATAAAATCTGGGGGGACACAAACATTCAGATCATACCATTCCATCCCATCTCCAAAAAATTTATGTCCTTCTTGCTTGTAAAATACATTTATTCCATCACAATAGCCTCAGAAGTCTTAACATGTTCCCACATCAACTCAAGTCTGAAGTCCAAAGTTACGTGAAAATATTATCTAGATACGGGTGACACTCTCTAGTTGTAAGCTTATAAAATAAACAGGTTATGTTCTTCCAAAATACAGTGTTGGTACAGGCTTAGGATATACATTCTGATTCCAAAAGGGATCATTAGGAAAGATGACAGAGGTAACAAGTCCCAAGCAAGTCTGAAACCAAACAGGGCAAACGAAATTAAATATTGAGGATCAAAAATAATCTTTTACTCAATGCCCTGCTTTCTGGAAATACAGGATAGGGGTTGTAGGACCTTGTCCTACAAAACCTAGATGGAGATAGCCACATCCCAACAGTTCATGCAGTCTGTGCTCTGAGGAAGATGAGATGGCACACAGTGGACACTGCCAACGTTGAGTATTTGTACACTCTGGAGAGGTAGCCAACTCAGTTCACACTGCACCTGAACCCACTGGAGCCACACCTAGGGCAGCCAAGGAGCACTGTGCTAAAATTCATGGAGCACAGCCTTGAAATCACTTGGACCTCCAGTTCCTTGTACTCTGGGCCTATGATGGGAGGTGGTAACTTCAGTAATTTACAAAATGCCCTCAGGATTATTCCTCTATTGTCTAGATGAGTAGCCCCTGGCTTCTCTTGAGATAGCAAATCCAGACAAATCTTATGAAAATAATTTGCCTCTACCTTTATTCTCTCCTAAACATATTTTATCATTCCTTGCAACATGAGTAGGCTGAGAATTTTCCAAATGTTTAAGTCTTGCTTCCTTTTTGATTAAAAGTTTGGTCTTTAATCATTTATCTTTTCTGACATTTTATTGTAAGAATTGAAAAGGGCCCAGGACACACTTTAAGCACTTTGCTTAGAAATTTCTTCAGCCAAATAGCCAATTCATTGCTCATAAATTTTGCCTTCCACAAAACACAATTCAGCCAAGGTTTTTGTCAGTTTATAACAAGGATTGCCTTTTCTCCAGTTTCCAATAACATATTCTTCATTTCTGTCTGTAGGGATTTTTTTCCAATATTTACTGTGAGAACCTGGATAAACTCCTGGAGGGGAGACTCATGAAAGTATGGGGTCCCCACTATGACTAAGTCTCTCTGGAGTTTTTAATTCTCATACTTGTCCACACTTAGCCTCCAGCAATGTCAAATACAGTTCAGGTTTTATTACCTTGACACTGGTTCCCATGGAAGTTTTTGCTCTGATATGTTGTGATTCCCTATATCCCCCTGTCAGTTTCTCCAATTTTAGAGACAGTGGTTTGCCCTGTGATCTGACTTATCTTATGGATCTAAGATTTTTATTTTTTTTTTTTTATTTTTCAGTTTGTTCAGCTTTTTGCTTACTATTAGGATGGAATGGTGACTTTTAAGGTCTTTATTTACAGAACCCAAGATTTTTTAGATATGACACCAAAACCATGACCCATAAAAGAAAAAAACATGTAAATTAGACTTTATCAAAAGTAATATTTTTTAATCTTCAAAAGTTTCTGCTAAGATAATTAAATGGAAAGACATAGGATGGAAAAAATAAGCATTTGTAAATAATATTTTTGATGAAGTACTTATATCAAGAGTATATAAAAATGTGTTCAAACCCAATAGGGAAGCAAACAACCCACAAAAGGTCTGCAATGTATTGGTGCACCTTACTAAAGAAGATACAGATATAAGTATGTGAAAAGATGTTTAGTTAAATCAGTCATTATGGAAATATCAATACATATCTTTCAGAATGTCTCATAGAGTGTTTGCTAGTGAGAGTGTAAAATGACACAAGCTTTTGGAAAACTATTGTATTTTCTTTTTTTTAACTTTTAATTTTAGGTTTGAGGGTACATGTGGAGGTTTGTTACATAGATAAACACATGCCATGGCGTTTTGTTGTACATATTATTTTATCACCCAGGTATCAGTACCCATTAGTTATCTTTTTTGCTCCTCTCTTTCCTTCTACCCCCCACCTCCACCCCAAGTAGACCCCAGTGTCTGTTGCTTTGTTCTTTGTGTTCATAAGCTCTTATCACTTGGTTTCCACTTTATGTGAGAACATGTGGTTTTCTGTTCCTCCATTAGTTTGCTAAGGATGATAGCCTCCGGCTACATCCATGTTCCCATAAAAGACACAATCTTGTTCTTTTATGGCTGTATAATACACATGTTTTGTATGTACCACATTTTCTTTATCCGGTCTGGCATTGATGGTCATTTAGGTTGATTCCGTGTCCTTCCATTGATAGGCATTTTGATCAATTCCATATTGTGAACAGTGCTACAGTGAACATTCACATGCATGTTTCTTTATGGTGGAATGCTTTATGTTTCTCTGGGTATATACCCAGTAATGGGTTTGTTGGGTCGAATGGTAGTTCTGCTTTTAGCACTCTGAGGAATCACCATACTGTCTTCCATAATGGTTGAAATAATTTACACTCCCAGCGACAGTGTATATATAAGGGTTCCCTTTTCTCTGCAACCTTGCCAGCATCTGTAGTTTTTGGACTTTTTAAATTATAGCCATTCTGACTGGTGTGAGATAGGTATCTCATTGTGGGTTTGATTAGCATTTCTCTAATGATCAGTGATATTGAGCTTTCCTTCCTATGATTTTTGGCCACATGTATTTCTTCTTTTGAGAAGTGTCTGTTCATGTCCTTTGCCCACTTTTTTAGGAGTTGTTTTTCTCTTGTAAATTTGTTTAAGTTCCTGATAGATGCTGGACATTAGACCTTTGTCAGATGCATGGTTTGCAAATATTTTCTCCAATTCTGTAGGTTGTTTGTGTACTCTGTTGATAGTTTCTTTTGCTGGGCAAAAGTTCTTTAGTTTAATTAGATCCAATTTGTCAATGTTTGCTTTTGTTGCAATTGTTTTTGGTGTCTTTGTCATGAAATCTTTGCCTATTCCTATGTCCAGGATGGTATTGCCTAGGTTGTTTTCCAGGGTTTTTATAGTTTTGGGTTTTAAATTTAAGTCTTTAATTCATATTGTGTTAATTTTTGTATATAGCATAATGAAGGGGTCCAGCTTCACTGTTCTGCATATGGGTAGCCAATTTTTCCAACACCATTGATTGAATAGGGAATCTTTTACCCATTGTTTGTTTTTGTCAGCTTTGTCAAATATCAGACAGTTATAGATGTGTAGTCTTATTTCTGGGCTGTCTATTCTGTTCCATTGGTCTGTGTGTCTGTTTTGTACTAGTACCATACTGTTTTGGTCACTGTATCCATGTAGTATAGTTTAAAGTCAGTTATTGTGATACCTCCAGCTTTGTTCTTTTTGCTTAGGATTGCCTTGCTATTCAGGCTTGTTTTTGGATCCATATAAATTTTAAAATAATTTTTTCTAGTTCTGTGAAGAATGCTGTTGGTAGTTTTATAGGAATAGAATCTGTAATTGCTTTGGAAAGTATAGCCACTTTAATGATATTGATTCTTCCTATCCATAAGTATGGAATTTTTTTTTCCATTTGTTTGTGTCTTCTTTTATTTCTTTGAGCTGTGTTTTGTAGTTCTCATTGTAGAGCTCTTTCACCTCCCCAATTAGCTGTATTACTAGGGGTGTGTGTGTGTGTGTGTGTGTGTGCATGTGAATTATGAATGGGATTGCCTTTCTGATTTGGCTTTCAGTTTGGTTGTTTTTGGTGTATAGGAATGCTAGTAATTTTTGTACATTGATTTTGTATCCTAAAACTTTAGTGAAGTTATTAGCTAAAAGAGCTTTTTGGCAGAGACTGTGGGGTTTTCTGGTATAGAATCATGTCATCTACAAACAGAGATAATTTGACTTCCTCCCATCCTATTTGAATGTCCTTTATTTCTTTCTCTTGCCTGATGGTTATGGCTAGCACTTCCAATACTATGTTGAATAGTATACCTATTCAACAATACCTAGAATCCAATACCTAGCTTATTGAGCTAGGTATTAAAGATATATATATTTTTTTTATTTTTATTTTTTTTTTGAGATGGAGTCTTGCTCTGTCTCCCAGCTGGAGTGCAGTGGTGCAATCTCAGCTCACTGCAAGCTCCACCTCCCGGGTTCACGCCATTCTCCTGCCTCAGCTTCCCAAGTAGCTGGGACCACAGGCACCCGACACCGTGCTCAGCTAATTTTTTTTTTTTTTTTGTATTTTTATTAGAGTTGGGGTTTCACTGTGTTAGCCAGAATGGTCTCAATCTCCTGACTTCATGATCTGCCTGCCTCGGCCTCCCAAAGTGCTGGGATTACAGGCGTCAACCACAGTGCCTGGTGGGATATTGAATTTTATCAAAAGCCTTTATATTATTATTGTCATAAGTGGCTTATGACAATAATAATAAGTGGAATTTTATCAAAAACCTTTTTATTATGATTGTCGTAAGTGGCTCTTATTATTTTGAGGTATGTTCCTTTAATACCTAGCTTACTGAGCTAGGTATTACAAAGTGATATTGAATTTTATCAAAAGCTTTTTCTGCATCCATTGAGATAATCATGTGGTTTTTGTCTTTAGTTGTTTTTGTGATAAGTCACATTTGTTGATTTTCATATGTTGAACCAACCTTGCATCACAGGGTATGAAACCTATTTGATCATGATGAATTCACTTTTTATTTTCTGCTAAATACGGTTTGCAAGTATTTTGTTGAGGATTTTTGCATTGATGGCCTGAAGTAGTAGTAGTAGTTGTTGTTGTTGTATCTCTACCAGGTTTTAGTATTCATATGATGCTGACCTCATAGAATGAACTGAGGAGAAATCACTCCTCCTTAACTTTTTGAAATACTTTTCATGGAATGGTACCAGCTCTTTTGTGTACATCTGTTAAAATTTGACTGTGAATCCATGAGATCCTGGGCTTTTATTGGTAGGCTATTTATTACTGATTTAATTTCAGAGCTCACTATTGCTCTGTTCAGGGAATCAATTTCTTCCTGACTCAGTCTTGGGAGGGTGGATGTGTCCAGGAATTTATCCATCTCTCCTAGGTTTTCTAGTTTGTATGTGTAGAAGTGTTCATAGTAGTTTCTGATATTTGTTTTTATTTCTGTGGGGTCAGTAGGAACATTCCCTTTGTCATTTCTAATTGTGTTCATTTGGATCGTATCTATTTCCTTCTTAATTAGTCTAGCTGGTGATCTATGTTATTAGTTTTTTTCAAAAAACCAACACCTGGATTTGCTGATCTTTTGAATGCTTTTTTTGGGTCTCACTTTCCTTCAGTTCAACTCTGACTTCTTTTATTTCTCATCTTCTGCTAGCTTTGGGATTGATTTGTTCTTGCTTCTCTAATTCTATCAGTTGGGAAGTTAGGTTGTTAATTCGAGATCTTTCTAACTTTTTGATGTCGGCATTTAGTGCTATGCATTTTCCTCCTAACGCTGCCTTAGCTGTGTTCCAGAGTTTCTGGTATGTTGTATCTTTTTTCTTATTAGTTTCAGATAATTTATTGATTTCTGCCTTAATTTCATTATTTACCCAAAAGTAATTCAGAGTATGTTATTTAATTTCCATGTAAATGTATGGTTTTGAGCAATTTTCATTGCGTTAACTTCTATTTTTATTGTGCCTTGGTCCAACAGTGTATTTGGTATGGTTTCAGTTCTTTTACATTTGTTGAAGATGGTTTTATGCCCAATTATGTGGTTGATTTTAGGGTATGCGCCATGTGGCAATAAGAATAATTTACATTCTGTTGTTTTCAAGTGGAGACTTCTGTAAGGGTCTATCAAATTCATTTGGTCCAATGCTTAGTTTAGATACTGAATATCTTTTAATTTTCTGCCTCAATAATCTGTCTAATACTGTCAGTAAAGTGTTGAAGTTTCCCACTAATATTCTGTGGGAGTCGATGTCTCTTTGTAGGTCTCTAAGAACTTGCTTTATGAATCTGGGTGCTCCTGTTTTGGGTACATATATATTTAGGATAGTTAGGTCTCGTTGAATTAAGCCCTTTGCTATTATGCAATGCTCTTCATTGTCTTTTTTGATCATTGTTCTCTTGAAATCCATTTTGTGTGAAATTAGGATTGAAACCCCTGCTTTTTTCTGTTTTCCATTTGTTTGGTAGATTTTTCTTCATCCTTTTATTGTGAGCCTGTGAGTGTCATTGTGTGAATGATGGGTCTCTTGAAGATAGCATACCATTGGTTCTTGCTTTTTTATCCAGCTTGCCACTCTGTGCCTTTTAAGTGGGGCAATTAACCCATTTACATTCAAGGTTAGTATCGATATGTGTGGATTTGATCCTGTCATTTTGCTGTTAGCTGGTTATTATGTTGGCTTGTGTGGTTGCTTTACAGTGACACTGGTCTCTGTGTCTAAGTGTGTTTTTGTATTATCTGGTAGCAGTCTTTCCTTTCTATATTTAATATTCCTTTCAAGTCCTCTTGTAAGGCAGTTCTGGTGGTAATGAAGTCTATCAACTTTTGCTTACAATAGTAAAGTTTTGGCTTTGTGACTTGATTTAGCCAACAGAATATGGTTAAATCAACATTGTGCTAGTTCAAATCTAGGCTTTAAAAAAGCATTACAGCATTTCTGCTCACATTCTTGGACCTCTACTTCCATGAGGCAAATAAGCCCAAGCTAACATGCTAGAGGATGAGAGACTAAAGCTTATTTCATCCATAGCTATAACAAAGCGCCTAGCCTAAAGATCCTCCAGTTAGTTGCAGACACTTGAACACACCTAGCTAACATCATCCAAGCCCAGCTCATAAGAGAAGGACCAGCCACCTGAACACAGACCTAAGTGCTGATGTACAGAACCATAAGCTGGATAAATTATTATTCCAAGTTCAGAGTAGGTTGACAAATATTAAAATCTAACTGATGCATATGTGAAGAAGTTATACAGAATATAACACAGATAGACTTGCAGAGAGAAAGATTATAAGATTGGCTGTGAGACTTCAAAGACAGCATGCAAAGATCTAATGCTCACTTTGAAATTCTTAAAGAAAACAATAGAATAAGGAAGAGATATTTGAAAAGTTAATAATGCTTGTGGTGGGTTAAGTAGTGGCCCATCCCCTACCCCAAAGATAATTTCATCAAGAATCTCAAAATGTTACATCATCTGGAATAAAGATTTAATTCACAGATACCATTAAAATAAGGATCTGAAAATGAAATCATACTGGATTAGGATGGGCCGTAAAACCAATCATGCTGTGTTTGTAAGAGACATAAAATGAGAAGACACGGAGAGGAAGGTTACATGAAGACAGAGGCAGAGATTATAGTGATATATTGATAAGCCAAGGAGTGTTAAGAATTGCTGGATTCCATCACATCCGAGGAGAGAGACACTGAATGACTCTTCCCTCCGAGCCTGCAGGAGGAAGCGACCCTGCTGACACCTTGATTTTAGACTTCTGGCCTCCAGAACTATGAGATAATACATTTCTGTTGTTTTAATTACCCACTTTGTGGTAGTTTGTCATGGCATTCCTAGAAAACTAATCCTATGGTTAAGGAGTTTTAAAAACTAATGAGGAATATGAATTCTCAGTTTCAAAATTCTAACACATATTAAAAGAGTGAAAAGGAAAAGACAGCTATACCTACACAAACTGGTTAACTCACTATCAAAGATAAGGTTATATGATAAAAAGTCTCCTAGCCACCCAATTCTCTTCCTCCCTGACACAAGTACTCTTATCTTTTGTTTGCATGTATGTATCCCCTGCCCTAGATTTTGTATTTGGTACAAAATTTAATATTTTTAAAGATATATTTCAGTATTAATTGTTCAAATTAAAAGTATGTACATTTTCTCCTCATTGAGAATAGTCTTAGTTCTTAGGGGGTATTCATCTGTTTTTGTCCCTTAGGGTAAAGTGGGGGTATCTAGGCATTCTATATTGTTGTTAATTTTGGTAAACTTTCTTTTACCAACCTAAATATCCATAAATGGCCATTTTGGTTTAGGGGTGACAAAGTAACAGTCCTCAGATGGCATTTATTAGAGGTGAGTTTGGTTTGGTTAGCATTTTGATATTTATTATGTTTTTATTTTACATTAAAGTTAAATATTAATTTTAAATTCATTAGGCTGGGTTTGGGTTTTCTGGTGTTTCACAGACCTCTATTGTCTAATTTAGACACTGAGGTTACCTGCTTGGTCTCTTCTAAGCAGTTACATTTTCTGTAACTTATTATTAACAAAAACTTATTAATTCATTAACAGAATAATACCACACTGTTATAAGTGATATTGGGATAAACTTTTATAACAAAAAATTATGGTCTTGATAAATGGTTTAGTGGGAATAAAAAAGATATGCTACATGATGCTATGAGAATATTTAACTTGTAATACATAAGAAAAAAAACATCCGGGAGAAACTTTACCAAAATGTTGGCAATAGTTATTTCTAGGACAAGATTGTAAATATTGCACTTTTTTTTGCTTATGTAAATGTTCAAATTTTTATATAATAAAATATATTACTAACATCATAAGCTATTCTAAAAGTTAGAGGGAAAGAAGAAAACCATTGGTTTTCTTTTTTCTCTATTGGACTTTGAACTGTATTTATCATTATTTAATTACATTTTCTGTTAGGAACAACACATTGATAATTAAAACGACCAATTTTTTAAAAACCTATAAACTAAAATACAATACTACTTGTATTGTAGAACAGCGATCCCCAGCCTTTTTGGCACCAGGAACCGGTTTTGTGGAAGACAATTTTTCCACAGACCAGCATGATAAGGGAGTGGTTTCAGAATGACTAAAAGGCATTACACTTATTGTGCACTTTACTTCTATTATTATTACATTGTAATATACAGTGAAATACTTATACAACTCACTATAATGTAGAATCAGTGGGAGCCCTGAGTTTATTTTCCTGCAACTAGATGGTACCATCTGGGAATGACGGGAAGCAGTGACAGGTTCTCATGAGGAGTCCACAACCTAGATCCCTCACATATGCAGCTCACAATAGGGTTTGCATTCCTATGAGAATCTGATGCTGCCACTGATCTGACAGGTCGTGAAACTCGGGCAGCAATGCAAGTGATGGGGAACAGCTGTAAATACAGACGAAGCTTCACTCGCTCACCTGCCGCTCACCTCCGGCTGTGTGGCCGGGTTGGGGACCCCTGTTGTAGAGGACCAATACATTCACCAATACAAAACTTTCAACACCTTTCTTGTTCTTTCAGCTTAAGGGATTTATTACAAATGCAAATGGTCAAAAAAGATTAGAATTCTACGATGTTTTGAATCCCAACTTAATCATACACTTCCATTATGATTTTG
This sequence comes from Trachypithecus francoisi, assembly GCF_009764315.1. Taxonomy (NCBI): domain Eukaryota; kingdom Metazoa; phylum Chordata; class Mammalia; order Primates; family Cercopithecidae; genus Trachypithecus; species Trachypithecus francoisi. The sequence goes on from NW_022681458.1 coordinate 103,962,141, forward strand.
GTAAATTTTTTAATCCCTTCATCTTAGTTTTCTCATCTGCAAAATCTACAGTTGTTTCAAAAATGTTAGAAAGATAGTGTTGAGAAAGTGTCAGGCATGTTGCAGATGCTCAGTAAAGTATGTATAACTTTCCTCTAGACTTGAATTTTTCCTTTTCAATTGATATCAACTGAAGAAAATCTGAGTGTTATAAGACACCAAAAATATGTTTCTTTTGTTTCTCTGGCTTTTTAAAAAGGAGTTATACTTCTTTGTGATAGATTAAGTCAGTTTTTAAATAATTACAATGACATGGATATATATTGCAACTGTTACATTTTTTCTATATATTTTTACATTTCCAATGGTTGGAGACCACATTTCTATTTTTCTACACTCTTATTTACTTTCTACACATTAACATATGGGTAATTTTTGCACATGCAATATACATTATATTGATGTAGCATGCAGGTAGCTCTCTAGGGTAACACTCTCTAGCTTTCCCTTCTCCTCTGCTCTTTGTATACATAGTCACACAAAGATATTCATGTACAATAAAGCAAAAAGTTTGTAACAATGTAAAGCACTGATTTACCTTTTCCGTAGCTCTATATGAGTGTTCTTTTCTTCCCTTCTTCAGTTTTAGAATCTCATACTCATTGCAAGGCATTAATATTTTGAGTCACACTCTTAGAAGTAATCCAAATCTCACGTTCATTTACATGTACAATCTGGTTATTAGAATTCATATATATCCAGTTTTTAATGCTTAAATTGAATCACTTCTCACAAAAAAACTGCCCTAATACATACTTTTAAAAAATTTCACCTATCCTTTTATAATAATTTGATTCATGCCAGTTTTGATCTTCTGTGATTTGTGCATAGCTTGAGCATTTCATTGCTCAAAGGGCTAAACTATTAGTTCCTTTTACATGCCTAACAAACTTATCACTCGATAAAGGAAAAGGTACCTTAAACAAAACCCTGGAAGTAATTGATATCCTACAAAGCCTTCTATTTTATATCTACCCTACTAGGTAAGTACCAGAACCAACAAGAAAGAAACCATCAATATGCTCTCCTAAATAAATAAAACTGCATAATTGTTTTAATGGTTCCTCACAAAGAGTAATTGAGATTTAGTATCACATTATGGTTTGAACTTTTATTGACTTTCTCCCGGCGTAAACTGGCAGAGATATTTCTTTATTATGTTCAAATGTGCTTCTTTTTTTTTCTTTTCTTTTCAATTTTACTCTGGGCACTGATTTTCTTATTACAGGCAATATGTTGTAACATTTATGTTATTCAAACTATTTTAGCTTTAATAAATAAATCTATAATCTGTCACTCTTTCTATATAAAACCTAAAATAATTTTATTCCTCTGATCTGAAAATCCTAGCAGCCTTATATCTTATTTATACAGTATTGACAGAGGCCATTCTCTTCCTGGAGCCCTGGGCACCTGTAAATTATAGTAAGCACAGAGTTGGGTAATGAGATATGCTGATAAAAGGGATGTTTAATGGAAAACTGATATCATTTCACTCTGAAGATCAGGGTGAACATTTATATTAAAAGAAGCAATAAACACTTTCTTAAATCTATAAATGTACTTAACTATATTTTCTCTTGAATTTTTACTCTCGCTTCTTTATTGTACTACAATGTCTTTTCTTACTCAAATGCTGAATGTAAGATCCTGGTCAGGACAAAACTTTCAGCACTTTCTCTTTTCTTTTTGGCTTAAGAGGCTTATTATAAGTGCAAGTGGTCAATAAATATCAGAACTCAGTAATATCACTGTGAATCCCTACTTAACTATAAACTTGCATGGCTATTTTTATTATCTCCTCACCTTAGCTTCCTCATCTTCAAAATAAAGTTTAGAGTCACTTCAAAAAGAGCTAAAAATATAGTGCTGGAAAAATTTCAATTGTATTGTAGATGCTTAATAAGGTATTGTGACTTTTCTCTAGATTAATTTCAAGTTGATTAAGTTTTTTGAGGACATTGTAAAGATTGATTTCTACAAAAACAATAATATCAGCTCAGGTGTCCATTTATTTCAGACATTTGCGTGTCTAATCCCCTCTGAAACTCACCACTTATTGCTTGACTTACTTGTACCAATCCTTTTCTTCACTAGACTCTATGTTTGCTCTTTAAACTATGAAGATTGCCAGGTTGGCAACTGTGCCTTCCTTGTTCACTATTGCTACTCTGAGATTTATCAATAATGTCTGAAACATAGTTAATGCTCTAAATAATCTTTATTGAGTGAAATCACTGGTGAATTTCTTCTCTCTGTGTCTCTCTCTCTCTCCTGCTATCTCTGTCTCTATCTCTTCTCCCTCTCCTCTATAACTTTTCCCATTCAAGTTAGGCATCCATCATAAGTACTTTAGTAACACCCTCTAACACTTCTGTGGCACATGCCATATGTTTACTAGATTATTATCTTAAGGCAGCAATTGGCCTTTTGCGGTGTTTACAGGTTGAGCCTATTTGCAGTGTTAAACACATGACAGACTTTCATAACTTAGCTATTGAGTGAGTAGAAAAGTAAACAAAAGAATAATCCATTTGTTACTAAAATTTTAGTATTCAAAGAAGTTTAGGCACTAAAGAAAAAATGGAACAAGTTTGACAATGACTAGTGATGGGGTGAGTGATTGTGCCATCTATTCATCCATCCATCTATTCATGCATTCATCATTTTATCATCTAACAAGCAGGTATTGAGAATTTGTTTATGACATCAGCAGCAGGCTTTGGGAGATAGAAATAAAGTATATAAAATATATGAGAAGTGGTTCCTAACCTTAAATTGTTCACAATATAAACAAATGCAAATAAAACTACATCATTTATCTGGAATTTTGAGGATTCTGGACCACTATTAAGTGAGTAATAAAATGTCATATCAGATTTTTCTTCAGTACACGGGCTTGCAGTAATGAAATACTCCTGATCGTAGTTATTTGAAATTATAACACAACTGTCTAACGTATAAGCTAAGCTCATTGGTTTTAGCACCAGTGAGAATTTGTGTACTTATTGCACATAAAAAGATAACATATTTAGAAATAAAAATATAAGCAAGTAAATGAGCTTTCAGGTAAATAATGTACTAAATTTACTATATTAATAAATAATTGCTACTCATTTGTTTCAGCAATGCTATCCATCCAAAATGTGCCAGGTCAGTTATGACTCCAATCCCAATGTCATTCTTCTGTCAAAATATGGCAGTCACTGGTGTTAGATGTTTCTTCCAAGAACAAATTATTTCCGGCAATAAAAACCCATCTGTTTATCCAATTTGTGGATGTGCTCTGCCTATATTATCATTTGCTCAACTAGCCTTGAAATGAAATATCTCATATGACAAAAATTATAGGCCCTGCCATGACATCATTTCTCTACATAGCTATTGGAGGAGAGCAATTTCTCTAGCTTGGGGAATGAAATACTCTGGAGCTAACAAACAATTCACTCTCCAATAATAGGTGCCAACTCTGCTGAAATACTGTGTCAGGTACCGCTGGGGATGGCAAAGGTTAATTACACCACCTGAACCCTCATGAAGATTACAATTTTCTGGGAGCCAGAGTAGTCTATTGTAGCACATTTATTATTTTAATTGATTTTTTAAAGACATTCTCTTTGAAATAAAACAATAAAATTAAAGGTCACTGGAATTTAAAAAAACAGTGCTAAATATAGTGAAGATTTATGTATATTACACATAACAATAAAAAGCTGGAAATGCAGTCATGCTTCATATAACCTTTTAATGAACAACAAATATTATATTTGTTAATGATAATAAATGACTGTTACTAGTTTATGTTTTTACTATACTTTTATATGTATACTATATATGTTTGTGTATATACTATACTTTTTAGTGTTATTTTAGAGCCTACTCATTTTGCTTATTTGAAAACAAAGTTAACTGTAAAACAACCTCCGGTCTGTCCTTGAAGAGGTGTTCCAGAAGAAGGCATTGTTAGCATAGGAGATAACAGCTACACGGTGCTACCGTCCCTGAAGACCTAGTGGGACAAGATGTGGAGGTGGAAGACAATCATATTGACGATCTTGACCCTGTGTAGGCCTAGGCTATTGTGTGTATTTGTATCTTAGTTTTTTACAATAACATTTAAGAAGTTAAAAAAGTCAATAAATAATGTTTAAAATAGAAACAAGCTTACAGAATAAAGATACTTCAAAAGAAAATACTTTTTTACATCTAAACAATGTGTTAGTGTTTTAAGCTAAGCATTATTGCAAAGAGTCAAAAACTTTTTTTTAAATTAAAAAGTTTACAAAGCAAAAATGTTAGTATATACCAAGGTTAATTTATTATTGAAAAATATTTTTTAAATAAATTCAATATAGCCTAAGTGTACAGTGTCTATAAAGTGTGCAGTACTGAACAATATTGTCCTAGGCCTTCACATTCTCTCACCACTTACTCACAGGCTCACCCAGAGCAAATTCCAGTTGTGGGAGTCTCCTTCAGGGTGAGAGTCCTATACAGGTATGTCACTGTTTATCTTTTATACTTTATTTTTACCGTACCTTTTCTATGTTTAGATACACAAATCCTTACCATTGTGTTACAGTTGCCTACAGTGTTCAGTACAGTAACATGCTGTACAGATTTGTCACCTAGAAGCAACAGCCTACACCATATAAACCAGGTATGTAGCAGACTGTACTATCTAGGTTTGTAAATGTTCTCACAATGCTTAACAATGCATTTATCAGAATGTATCTCCCTTGCTTAGCAACGCACGACTGTATACTAATTAATCAATCATAGTGATAAGTCTCACACAATGGAGCCTTTGAAATCATGTCTATGAAGATGGTAACATAGAACATTTTACTTTTTACTTACATATATCCCTCCAAAAAGAAAAAAAAAGAACTCAAATGAAACAAACTGCAAAGGAGATTGAGAAAAAAAAATCACATCATCTGAAGTGATAGAACTGTAAATACAGGAATTAATTTTTATTTCTTTTCTTCTGTGTTCTCTAAATTTTTAAAAACATTTCGTATCATGAAAAATCAAAATACATCCCACATAAATTTAGCTTGCCCTTCCAATCTACCTACATTAACTTGTACATAATCTGGGGTCCAAAGCCTCTAGGTTGGCAGAAATTTTTTTTTTAATAGGTTTATAGATGGAAATTTTTGTGCAGGACCCCTTAAACAAAGACAGTATTTAGAGTACTTTGTATTTCACCAAATGCTTTCAGAAATACTATGTCATTATTTTTTCACCAAATAACCCTGGACAAAGACATTATTCTTGTTTTAGATCAGGATATTCTAACTCAGGTTAAATGGCTTGCCCCAAATTGAAGATTTAGTAAACATCTAACTGAGCTTCAAATCCTGCCCCCATTTCATAACTCTGGGTCTAAGGTGTTTATTCTGCACTTATTGTCTCTCACTACAATAATAGCCTCTGACTTCACTTGTATGTTGGGACAAGTTATCTCAACAAAAAGAACATTTTAAACATTGGTTTCCAATAATTTTTTTTCCCACAGTTATACATAAACAATTCGTTTTGCCTTTAAAAGTAAAAGCCCATTTGACATTTTATTTAAAATAATGCATCCAATGTCCAACATAAACCAAAATGTATCTGGGGTGGTTATTTCTAGGTCTCAAATGCCTCTTGTCATCCCTTTCAGGTCATAATTCATAATGCTTTTCTCTGTCACCCCAGGAAGAAAAACAGGATGAAATGCAATGTAGGGGCGGAGCAAGATGGCCGAATAGGAACAGCTCCAGTCTCCAACTCCCAGCGCAAGCGACACAGAAGACCGGTGATTTCTGCATTTTCAACTGAGGTACTGGGGTCATCTCTCTAGGGAGTGCCGGACAATCGGTGCTGGTCAGCTGCTGCAGCCTGACCAGCGTGAGCTGAAGCAGGGTGAGGCATCGCCTCACCTGGAAGCGCAAGGGGGAAGGGAATCCCTTTTCCTAGCCAGGGGAACTGAGACACACAACACCTGGAAAATCGGGTAACTCCCACCCCAATACTGCGCTTTAAGGAAACAGGCACACCAGGAGAATATATCCCACACCTGGCCGGGAGGGTCCCACGCCCACGGAGCCTCCCTCACTACTAACACAGCCGTCTGCAGCGATCTATCCGCAAGGCAGCAGCTAGGCTGGGGGAGGGGCGCCCGCCATTGCTGAGGCTTAAGTAGGTAAACAAAGCCGCTGGGAAGCTCGAACTGGGTGGAGCTCACAGCAGCTCAAGGAAGCCTACCTGTCTCTGTAGACTCTACCTTTGCGGACAGCGCACAGCTGCAGTCCAATAGGGGAAAGAGCGGGGGCCATTGCAGACGTGAATGACTCTGTCTGACAGCTTTGGGGAGAGCCGTGGATCTCCTAACGCAGAGGTTGAGATCTGAGAACGGACAGACTGCCTGCTCAGGTGGGTCCCTGACCCCTGAGTAGCCTAGCTGGGAGACATCCCCCACTAGGGGCAGTCTGACACCCCACACCTCACAGGGTGGAGTCACCCCTGAGAGGAAACTTCCAGAGAAGAATCAGACAGGTACACTCGCTGTTCAGCAATATTCTATCTTCGGCAACCTCTGCTGCTGACACCCAGGAAAACAGGGTCTGGAGTGGACCTCAAGCAATCTCCAACAGACCAACAGACAGTCCTTCTGACTGTCAGACGGAAAACTATCAAACAGGAAGGACACCTATACCAAAACCCCATCAGTACGTCACCATCATCAAAGACCAGAGACAGATAAAACCACAAAGATGGGGAAGAAGCAGGGCAGAAAAGCTGGAAATTCAAAAAATAAGAGCGCATCTCCCCCTGCAAAGGAGCGCAGCCCATCGCCAGCAACGGATCAAAGCTGGTCAGAGAATGACTTTGACGAGATGAGAGAAGAAGGCTTCAGTCCATCAAACCTCTCAGAGCTAAAGGAGGAATTACGTACCCAGCGCAAAGAAACTAAAAATCTTGAAAAAAAGTGGAAGAATTGACAGCTAGACTAATTAATGCAGAGAAGATCATAAACGAAATGACAGAGATGAAAACCATGACACGAGAAATACGTGACAAATGCACAAGCTTCAGTAACGACTCGATCAACTGGAAGAAAGAGTATCAGCGATTGAGGATCAAATGAATGAAATGAAGTGAGAAGAGAAACCAAAAGAAAAAAGAAGAAAAAAATGAACAAAGCCTGCAAGAAGTATGGGATTATGTAAAAACACCAAATCTATGTCTGATTGGGGTGCCTGAAAGTGAGGGGGAAAATGGAACCAAGTTGGAAAACACTCTTCAGGATATCATCCAGGAGAACTTCCCCAACCTAGTAGGGCAGGCCAACATTCAAATTCAGGAAATACAGAGAACGCCACAAAGATACTCCTCCAGAAGAGCAACTCCAAGACACATAATTGCCAGATTCACCAAAGTTGAAATGAAGGAAAAAATCTTAAGGGCAGCCAGAGAAAAAGGTCGGTTACCCACAAAGGGAAGCCCATCAGACTAACAGCAGACCTCTGGCAGAAACTCTACAAGCCAGAAGAGAGTGGGGGCCAATATTCAACGTTCTTAAGAAAAGAATTTTCAACCCAGAATTTCATATCCAGCCAAACTAAGCTTCATCAGTGAAGGAGAAATAAAATCCTTTACAGATAAGCAAATGCTTAGAGATTTTGTCACCACCAGGCCTGCCTTACAAGAGACCCTGAAGGAAGCCCTAAACATGGAAAGGAACAACCGGTACCAGCCATTGCAAAAACATGCCAAAATGTAAAGAACATCGAGGCTAGGAAGAAATGCATCAACTAACGAGCAAAATAACCAGTTAATATCATAATGACAGGATCAAGTTCACACATAACAATATTAACCTTAAATGTCAATGGACTAAATGCTCCAATTAAAAGACACAGACTGGCAAACTGGATAAAGAGTCAAGACCCATCAGTCTGCTGTATTCAGGAGACCCATCTCACATGCAGAGACATACATAGGCTCAAAATAAAGGGATGGAGGAAGATCTACCAAGCAAATGGAGAACAAAAAAAAAGCAGGGGTTGCAATCCTAGTCTCTGATAAAACAGACTTTAAACCATCAAAGATCAAAAGAGACAAAGAAGGCCATTACATAATGGTAAAGGGATCAATTCAACAGGAAGAGCTAACTCTCCTAAATATATATGCACCCAATACAGGAGCACCCAGATTCATAAAGCAAGTCCTTAGAGACCTACAAAGAGACTTAGACTCCCATACAATAATAATGGGAGACTTCAACACTCCACTGTCAACATTAGACAGATCAACGAGACAGAAAGTTAACAAGGATATCCAGGAATTGAACTCATCTCTGCACCAAGCGGACCTAATAGACATCTATAGAACTCTCCACCCCAAATCAACAGAATATACATTCTTCTCAGCACCACATCGCACTTATTCCAAAATTGACCACATAATTGGAAGTAAAGCACTCCTCAGCAAATGTACAAGAACAGAAATTATAACAAACTGTCTCTCAGACCACAGTGCAATCAAACTAGAACTCAGGACTAAGAAACTCAATCAAAACCGCTCAACTACATGGAAACTAAACAACCTGCTCCTGAATGACTACTGGGGACATAACGAAATGAAAGCAGAAATAAAGATGTTCTTTGAAACCAATGAGAACAAAGATACAACATACCAGAATCTCTGGGACACATTTAAAGCAGTGTGTAGAGGGAAATTTATAGCACTAAATGCCCACAAGAGAAAGCAGGAGAGATCTAAAATTGACACTCTAACATCACAATTAAAAGAACTAGAGAGGCAAGAGCAAACACATTCAAAAGCTAGCAGAAGGCAAGAAATAACTAAGATCAGAGCAGAACTGAAGGAGATAGAGACACAAAAAACCCTCCAAAAATCAATGAATCCAGGAGTTGGTTTTTTGAAAAGATCAACAAAATTGACAGACCGCTAGCAAGACTAATAAGAAGAAAACAGAGAGGAATCAAATAGACGCAATAAAAAATGATAAAGGGGATATCACCACCGACCCCACAGAAATACAAACAACCATCAGAGAATACTATAAATGCCTCTACGCAAATCAACTAGAAAATCTAGAAGAAATGGATAATTTCCTGGACACTTACACTCTCCCAAGACTAAACCAGGAAGAAGTTGAATCCCTGAATAGACCAATAGCAGGCTCTGAAATTGAGGCAACAATTAATAGCCTACCCACCAAAAAAAGTCCAGGACCAGATGGATTCACAGCTGAATTCTACCAGAGGTACAAGGAGGAGCTGGTACCATTCCTTCTGAAACTATTTCAATCAATAGAAAAAGAGGCAATCCTCCCTAACTCTTTTTATGAGGCCAACATCATCCTGATACCAAAGCCTGGCAGAGACACAACAAAAAAGGAGAATTTTAGACCAATATCCCTGATGAACTTCGATGCAAAAATCCTCAATAAAATACTGGCAAACCGGATTCAGCAGCACATCAAAAAGCTTATCCACCATGATCAAGTGGGCTTCATCCCTGGGATGCAAGGCTGGTTCAACATTCGCAAATCAATAAACGTAATCCAGCATATAAACAGAACCAAAGACAAGAACCACATGATTATCTCAATAGATGCAGAAAAGGCTTTTGACAAAATTCAACAGCCCTTTATGCTAAAAACGCTCAATAAATTCGGTATTGATGGAACGTACCTCAAAATAATAAGAGCTATTTATGACAAACCCACAGCTAATATCATACTGAATGGGCAAAAACTGGAAAAATTCCCTTTGAAAACTGGCACAAGACAGGGATGCCCTCTCTCACCACTCCTATTCAACATAGTGTTGGAAGTTCTGGCTAGGGCAATCAGGCAAGAGAAAGAAATCAAGGGTATCCAGTTAGGAAAAGAAGAAGTCAAATTGTCCCTGTTTGCAGATGACATGATTGTATATTTAGAAAACCCCATTGTCTCAGCCCAAAATCTCCTTAAGCTGATAAGCAACTTCAGCAAAGTCTCAGGATACAAAATAATGTGCAAAAATCACAAGCATTCATATACACCAGTAACAGACAAGCAGAGAGCCAAATCAGGAATGAACTTCCATTCACAATTGCTTCAAAGAGAATAAAATACCTAGGAATCCAGCTTACAAGGGATGTAAAGGACCTCTTCAAGGAGAACTACAAACCACTGCTCAGTGAAATAAAAGAGGACACAAACAAATGGAAGAACATACCATGCTCATGGATAGGAAGAATCAATATCGTGAAAATGGCCATACTGCCCAAGGTGATTTATAGATTCAATGCCATCCCCATCAAGCTACCAATGAGTTTCTTCACAGAATTGGAAAAAACTGCTTTAAAGTTCATATGGAACCAAAAAAGAGCCCGCATTGCCAAGACAATCCTAAGTCAAAAGGACAAAGCTGGAGGCGTCACGCTACCTGACTTCAAACTATACTACAAGGCTACAGTAACCAAAACAGCATGGTACTGGTACCACAACAGAGATATAGACCAATGGAACAGAACAGAGTCCTCAGAAATAATACCACACATCTACAGCCATCTGATCTTTGACAAACCTGAGAGAAACAAGAAATGGGGAAAGGATTCCCTATTTAATAAATGGTCTGGGAAAATTGGCTAGCCATAAGTAGAAAGCTGAAACTGGATCCTTTCCTTACCCCTTATACGAAATTAATTCAAGATGGATTAGAGACTTAAATGTTAGACTAATACCATAAAAACCTAGAAGAAAATCTAGGTAGTACCATTCAGGACATAGGCATGGGCAAGGACTTCATGTCTAAAACACCAAAAGCAACGGCAGCAAAAGCAAAATTGACACATGGGATCTAATTAAACTAAAGAGCTTTTGCACAGCAAAAGAAACTACCATCAGAGTGAACAGGCAACCTACAGAATGGGAGAAAATTTTTGCAACCTACTCATCTGACAAAGGGCTAATATCCAGAATCTACAAAGAACTCAAACAAATATACAAGAAAAAAACAAACAACCCCATCAAAAAGTGGGGAAGGATATGAACAGACATTTCTCAAAAGAAGACATCCATACAGCCAACAGACACATGAAAAAATGCTCATCATCACTGCCATCAGAGAAATGCAAATCAAAACCACAATGAGATACCATCTCACACCAGTTAGAATGGCAATCATTAAGAAGTCAGGAAACAACAGATGTTGGAGAGGATGTGGAGAAATAGGAACACTTTTACACTGTTGGTGGGATTGTAAACTAGTTCAACCATTATGGAAAACAGTATGGCGATTCCTCAAGATCTAGAACTAGATGTACCATATGACCCAGCCATCCCACTACTGGGTATATACCCAAAGGATTATAAAGTATTCTACTACAAAGACACATGCACACGTATGTTTATTGCGGCACTATTCACAATAGCAAAGACTTGGAATCAACCCAAATGTCCATCTGTGACAGACTGGATTAAGAAAATGTGGCACATATACACCATGGAATACTATGCAGCCATAAAAAAGGATGAGTTTGCGTCCTTCGTAGGGACATGGATGCAGCTGGAAACCATCATTCTTAGCAAACTATCACAAGAAGAGAAAACCAAACACCGCATGTTCTCACTCATAGGTGGGAACTGAACAATGAGATCACTTGGACTCGGGAAGAAGAACATCACACACTGGGGCCTATCATGGGGAGGGGGGAGGAGGGAGGGATTGCATTGGGGAGTTATACATGATATAAACGTCATGCACATGTACCCTAGAACTTAAAGTATAATAAAAAATTAATTAATTAATTAATTAAAAAAAAAAAAAAGAAATGCAATGTAGCCTAAGTGCACAGAGTTTATAAAGTGTACAACAAGTGAGAAAATGTTTTCATGAGTGATATTAATGTCCAGGCTAATATAACACATGTATGGATCAGGCGCCGTGGCTCACGCCTGTAATCCTAACACTTTGGGAGGCCTAGGCGGGTGGATCACTAGGTCAGAAGATGGAGACCATCCTGGCTAACACGGTGAAACCTTGAAACCCAGGAGGCAGAGCTTGCAGTGAGCAGAAATCGCGCCACTGCACTCTAGCCTGGGCGACAGAGCACGACTTATTTGTCACTTGCTACCTTTGAGTAGTAGTAGGTTTTTCATCTACATAGCTCTTATTTTACTAAATAGAATGCAACCTCCTTGGGAGAAGAAGTGCATTGTATTCTTATTGTATTTCTCAGGTTGCTTTTCAAAAATTAGTTGTTCAAAATTGTTTTCTGACTACTTTATTATATAATGTCTTTATTAAAATACAGTGTTTTTTATTTCTACTAGAGCATCATATATATATATATATATATATATATATATATTTTTTTTTTTTCTTGTTTGACATCTACTTTGAAGAAAATTACTGCCTGTTCAGTTTATACTCTATGGAGGTAGAGGGAAATAACTATAAAAATATATTTGTATATAAGATGTGTCTTTAACCACTCATGTATTTTTAAATACCCTGGAAAATGATTATTACAAATACAACAGATTGGGAAATAAAAGTTTGGTGTAAATAGGTTTGTAATAGTTATCTATTGCTGTGTAACAAATTACCCCTATATTTACTGGCTTGCCTAAAAACATAATAACATTTGTTATAGCACAGTCAGGAATATGTTTCAAATCCTCTGGCTCTAGGTCTCTATCAGGGTTGGATCAAGGTGATGGACAGTAGGGGCTACGGTCATCTTTAGGCTCAGTTGGGATTAGAGTCATTTCCAAGCTCAGTTAAGTGATTGTTGGCGGGGTTTAGAGCTTCACAGTTTGTTGGACTGAGCACCTTAGTTCCTTATGAGCAGTTGATCAGATGCTTCCCTCAATTTCCTGCTATGTGGCATACTCTGGAAAGCAGCTCCCAATATTGCAGCTGGTTTCCTCCAAGTGAGAAAATCACAAGGGAAGACAGTGTGGGCTAAAATGAAGTGAACAGTCGCTTGTAACCTACCTTGAAGGTGACATCCCATAACGTTTACCTATTCAGCACATTAGAAGCCAGCCAGTTGGTCTTACCCACATTCAAGAAGAGAGAATTACACTGGGGAGTGAGTACCAGGAGGGAGAGGGTCATTGAGAGCCATGTTAGAAAGGTGCCCACCACAGGGTGATTTTATTCTTTCCTTCTAATGAGAGAGATACAATTTGGGGATAGTAAAGCATGGAGGGATGAATTGGAAGAAACTCTCCTGAGCTGAAAATTGAAATCAGGGTGTGAAGAAGAAAAACTGTTACGTAGAATATTAATAGGAATAATAACTTTTAAGTAACAATCATATCTAGGCTTTGTGCTAGACTTCATATATATTGTCTGTAGCCCATTACAATCCTTTGAATGTATGAACCCCTAATATTAAAGACAGGTTTCAGTTAATTTAGAAAGTTTATTTTGCCGAGATTGAGGACACACACCCATGACACGGCCTCAGGAGGTCATGACAACATGTGTCCAAGGTGGTCAGAGCAGTTTTGTTTTATACATCTTGGGGAGACGTGAGACATCAATCAACATGTGTAAGATTAACATTGGTCTGGAAAGTCTGGGCAACTCAAAGGAAAGGTGGGGCAACTTAAAGCAAAGGTAGGACAACTGGAAGACGGGAGAGAACTTCCAGACCATAGGTAGATAAGAGACAAATTGTTGCATTCTTTTGAGTCTCTGATTAGCTTCTCCAAAGGAGGCAATCAGGTATGCATTGATCTCAGTGAGCAAAGGGGTGACTGAATAGAATGGGAAGCAGGTTTTCCCTGAGCAGTTCTCAGCTTGACTTTTCCCTTTAGCTTAGTGATTTTGGGGCCCCAAGATTTATTTTCCTTTCACAAAAGATAGCATTATTCATGGTTAGTAGATTAAGAAATGGTAGTTCATGAAAGGAGAATGACTTATTAAGCCTCATTAATTATTAAGTGACAGGGCACAACCTATATTAGAACACAATTCTTCTGCTCTTCAAAACTCACACATTTAAAATAAGAAAACTGATATGGAGTTGAAGTATTTCATTTTTAATATAAAATCTTCTTTTATCATAGATATGTATCTTTTTTTTTTCCTTTTTAAAAAATTATAATTCAGATGATTTTTAAAAAATGGCATTCTTCTGGAAATGGCATTTTTCTGGAAAACACAGCAAATCAAGTTACAATTTGGTGCTTGCTACTTTGATCAGTTTTCAGTCCTGTCTGAAAAGCCAAGTTTGTTTTGGAGAGAGATAAACGAGATGCTACTTAGGATATATCTGTGTGGGATGTGTGTTTTTAATAGACGGGTGGTGGTGGTTGCCATATCCTGGCTTATACGATGGGAGAAAGTAATACCAACATGGGATTCATGGTTCTGAGTCACACACATCACTGTAGTCCTGGCACTATTGATCTCCCTGTTCAGGTAAGACATACATCTTTATTTATATCTATAGGTAGAGCTATATCATCTGTCTAACCGGCCTCATCTCATATTCAAATATTGCCTAATAATCTATTACTTCATTGATCTTCATTACAATTTCGTTTGAGGAATGCTAACTTAGCCTAATGATAAAAATATAAGTAGTATCATTTATCAAATTAACTGAATAAAGAAGAAAATCATATGATTATCTTAATAGGTAAATAATTATTTGTTAAACGTAAAAACTCAGTTATGATAACTACTCATTGAATTAAATTAAAAAGAAAACTCTTTGCTCTGATTAACAGTACCTGTGAAAATTATGCAACTTTATACTGAAGGTGAAATATTTAAAGCTTTTCCTAAACTGGAGAAAAAAACAAGGACATGTGTTACCAACATTTGTATTCACCTTGAATTTTAGAAACTAGAATTGTGCAATAAAGATAAAAATAGGATGTAAAACAATAAATGAAACATAATATAAAACTAATTATTTATAGATGACATAATGATTCAGGAAGAAAATCTAAGTAAATTCGTATGAGAATATTACAAGGTCACTAAATATTGTAAATATGTAGAATCAATTGTATTGCTAGATATTAGTAACAAACAGGAAAGTTAATTTTAAATGATAATATTTACTATATTATAATAAATATAACACATTAATCATTTTCATAAAAGATATGAGGAATATACACTAAAACAATCTAGCAACAAAAACAGCAACAAAAAGCCTAAAATACCACTGAGATAAGGAAAACTACACAATTTGAGGCAAATGCGATGTTCATAGGTTAGAAGATTCAATACTGTAAAGATGGCAACTCTCCATCAGATTTATCTATAAAGGCAATGCAGTCTTAACCAAAATCTCTACATTATTTTCTTGAAAATTTACAAGCTTATTTTGAAATTTACATTGCAATACAAAGAGCTAAGAATAGCCAAGACAATCTTGAAGAACAAATCCAGGGCACTTATGCTTCCAGAAATCAAAACGTGTCATTAAACTACAGTAATTTAGATGATATTATGTTGGTATGTAAAAAGTCCAATAGACAGAAGAAACAGGGAAAAAAGAGACCTGATTCAATGCAGATTCACACAAATGTAATAATTTGCTCTATAACAAAGTCATTTGCTTTATAACACTGCAGTGCATAAGACAAAGAAGGCCTTTCAATAAATGATGCTAGGGTATTAGAGTTTCTATATGGGGAAAAAAAAAATTGAATCTTTACCTCTACTTCACACCACAGATAAAAGCCAGTTCCAGATGGATTACAGATCTAAATATAAATGTTAAAATAATTAGCTATTTGGACAAAGACAGTATAATATCACCGTAGTTGTGAAGAAAGCAAAGTTTTAAAAAATGAAACACAAAAAGAACTACCTATATTGGAAAATATTGGTGAAATGAAATTTATTTAAAATGAAAACTTCGATTAAAATAAAATGAAATCAAAAGTTTCAGAGAATGAAAATACAGGCCACAGAGTTATGATGGATATTTTCAAAACATATGCCACAATGAACTCACATCCAGGATATTCAAAGAACTTTTACAAATCTATAGGAAAAGTAAAGACTCAAAGGAAAAATTGGCCAAAACTTTTGCAGATGCTTTTCAAAACAGATATTCAAATAACTATTAAATATATGAAAAGATGCTCACCCTTAGACACCAGAGAAATGTGAATTAAAATCAGAAAACCTATCAGAATTGCTTATAATTACAATGAAAGACAATATTAAGTGTTGCTGAGGCTATGAAATAACTGTAATGCGATGGAAGTTATATAAATTGGTACAACACCTCTTGAAACTGTTCAGTAATAGCTACTAAAGCTGATGATAGACACAAGTTATACCCTGGCCTTCCCAATCTAATTATACCCCACAGAAATACACACATATGTTTACAAAGACACATAAAGCAATGTTCAAAAATAGCACAATTATAGTAACTACCCAATGTTAGAAGAACTGACTGATAAATTGCAGTATATTTTTACAGTGCAATGCTATATATCAGTGAGAGAAAAACAAACTATAATTAGAAGTAACAATAAATACATATCACAAACATGGTTTTGAGAAAAACAAGGAACATACACTGTGATTGCAGTTATGTAAGTTTCAAAAGTAAGCAAATTTAACTTATGGTTTTGAAATTCAGAATAATGATTCTCTTTGAGGGGAATAGTTGTGAGAAGGGTCATGAGAGTGTCTTCTAGAGTGTTGATAGTGTTCCGTATCTCGATCTAGGTGATGGTTAAAAGTTTGTCTTTACTTTGTGAGAATTTATCAAGCTGTACATTGAGTGTGTTTCTGTAAATTTAGAAAAGGGAGAAGGTACACTTCTCTTTTTTCCCTTTCTCTTTTCTTCTACTTGGAATATGAATGTGATGGTTGGAGCACAAGCAGCTGTTTTAAGTCAGCAATCTTGAGACAACATTCTCAGGATGGCAGAGCAATAAGAATGGAGGATCCTGGGTCCCAGATAACATGAAGCTGCTATGCCAGCCCTAAACTGGCAACTTCTGGGCTTTTCTTACATGACACACATATTTTTATCTTGTTACATATAAAGTAAGGAAGCAGTATTTTTTTCCTACGCACTAAACACTAAGACAAAATTAGAGTTCATACTGCCAGAGTTTAGACAGTCCATTTATTTTCTTCTTGACTAAAAGCAATAATAACAAGGGACTTAAAAGTTAACCATTCTTCAGGCTCACTTTTGAATTTATCCACAATTTTCATTAGACATACAATCTCCCAAACAGATTAATGGAAAATATGTAGATTTAATTATTTTCCCATGGGCATTAACAAAAGCAGTAACATGCACTTTCTTTATTGGGGCTGTTCTACACCATCACAATTCTTTGAGAAACTTTTCTCATCAGCATTCTTTGCTTGAAAAGAGTGATGACTTTTCTGCTGAAGTTTTAATTCCACCACTCAGCTTTAGCGAACACCCCTTAGCACATTAATGAATAATATTTGTGCATTAGCAAACATGCTCCAGAGACAAAATCAAATCAAATGGGCTTGGATGTTCATAAATTCTGACACTTCTAAGCTCTCCTAGAGAAACTGCTTTATAATGAATTGTTCAGGTTACATGCATTCCACCAGGAGACTTAAGGCTCTGCTGTGCTTCAATAGAGTGAAATTTAGTTAAGGATAAAACAGCAACAATAATTAAGAATTTTCACAAATCCATAAGGATTTAAGTAAAATTTGACTTTCTAATCATCAGCTGTGTACATTCGGTGTTGATTTAAATCACCTAACGTTTGGCAGTGTTCTTCCACATACTGTAGTATACACATTGATCACACAGTTTTCCAAAAGTCTCCTACCCTCTCCCAATTATGTTAGTTCCTTTTAGGTGCTGGGATGATGATAGAAGAATTTCTACAAAGGAGGCTTAGAGATTAAGTGGATTTCAAAATGAGTAGTTTGCAATGGTTATTGCTTAAAAGAAGCAGAAAAAAAGTTTTAAAATAATTAAACCACTAATTGAATACAGATCTTGATAAATCTATAGTTCTAATTTCTTTGTGTAAACCTTCCCTCCCATTAAAATTGATCTCATTATTTCCAAGTTGTCTATTAATATCCTTTTCTGCTCTTGCTCTAAATTCTCGTCCCATCCAAACTTTTGTTAGTGATGCTTATACTTTCCATTGACATTTTCACACTTGTCATTCAAATTTAAATCATAAACTGTTTTACTACCCTACCACTTGCTGAAAATTCAACTTGCTGCAACCTTCTCCAGCCTCCTTGTTCTTGAACACAATGGACACTTTTCAGTCTCTGTTTAACTTGTGTAGCACTCTTAAACATTTCACAGTATGAGTGAGTTATCTTTAGGGAAGAAGCCATTGTTCCCTGGCTTCCTTAGGTCTTTGTTTCCCATCATTTCAATGGACTTCTTTCAGTTTTGTGTCAGTTCTTCACCATCTGACCTTCATTTAAGTTTGTCGTTGTTGTTATTCAAGGTTCCATACTAAGCTCTTTTGTGTTCTCACTCTGTTACTGCCCTTAGAAACAGCCCATGCACTTCCATAGCTTTACCTACCTTCATACCACTAACTCCAAGTTAAAGATCTTCATTTTGTACTCCACACCTCTAAATACAGCTCTCTACAGACACTACAGGCCCAGAGAAGGTATCTCCACTTGCGTGCCTTCCAATGCCTCAAATATTAAAAGTCAAAAAAGGAACTAATTAAAATCTGACTTTCTCATTTTCATCTAAGTACTTTTTAGGTTTTGATTTAAGTTGTTAACCTCTGGAAGTGTTTTTCCTTTTTAAATATGCTAATCTGATATGCCCGTTTGAACAAACAATGCATTTGATTATAATTATAGCTGTAGAATAGGGAGTTATCTCTCATCCCTTTCTCCACCACTACATCTTATCATATTATCACATTTTTTAAAAATTCTGTATTTTAAGTGGTTCTTAGAAATATATACTTATTGCTATCACTATTGATCTCAGTCCAATTTACTACCCTATCTTTTCTAATTATAATAGCCTACTAGATGTACACTAATTTTTTAAACAATGATTCTGGTAGACCTATGGAGCATATAGGATATAATTTCTCCTCCTCCATAGATGTATCATCTCACTTTGTTCCTCAGTCTATAGCCACAGTGACTGTTTTAAAACTAAATCTGATCATGTCACTCTCCTTGAATTTGTTAATGATCTCAGCACCTTAAGATAATGTAGGATTTTAAAACCCTTAATCCATTCATTCTTCAGATATATTTTGTTTGGCACTTTTTGGTGTTTTAAAAGCATTAGATTTGAATGTATTCAATGAGTGGCTTCACTCATCCCCTTCAATACAGAATTCAATCGTTTCCTGTATCTTACTTGCTGACATTCTTCATGTTAGACACCTTTCTGCCTAACCCATGAATTCATTTGAATTTGGGGCTCTTTAATGTTTACTTTGTCTTTTCTGATTGTGTCCATGCTTCTTCCAGCCTTCACGATCGCTGAACTCTTTGCTTCCCTTGGCCTCCTTGGGTCTTTGTTTCCCATAATTTCTTTATTGGTTAACTTCCTCTTTTCTGATTGCTTCAACCTAGCCAAAATTGTATTTCTTTCCAAAAGCATACAAAGTTCAATCTGTTGTGCTTTGCATATACTGATCCCTCTGTCTCAAATGCATGCCTTCTCCCTTTCATACTAAATACACTCATTTTAACACTCAGATCAAATGATTGGCTTCCATAAACATTTTAATTCTGACCTCAGATAAACGACCACTTCTTTCTTTGTGTCAACACTGTAACATCAGCATGCTTCTAATTTAGACTCATTGCTATGATTACAATTAAAAAAAAATCCATATACCTTAGTAAACCATATTTTTTTTTTTTTTTGAATTTCTTATACTCCCAATGCCTAGCATAATCCAAGATGCACAATGGTGGCTCAATAAGAATTTTTGACTAAACAACACATAAATGGATCACTTTACTTTTTTTTTTTTTCTTTCTAAAATTTTATTATCCTGAGCCCCATCTACTGGTCACTCCTTCAAGCTATAGACACATAATCCCTGGAGCTTTTAAGGAAGTATTAGCTTTTAAAGATTGTCTTCATAGAATCAATTTATAATGGATTTATCACAACCACATCACCCCTAGTAGAAACTATAAGTGCAAGGATGAACGCCACCCAATTAAATAACCCAAATGTCTTTAGAAACTGAGCTTCTCCAGCAGGAGTAAGTAATTATTTAAAGCTCTTCAAAATGTGGGCCACAGACCAATTTAGTATGTCAGGATTTTACAACTTAATTGGACTCAATGCATAGAAAGGCTTAGGCCCTTTTCCAACAGCTGTTAGCCGATGGAGGAGTCATATGGTTACCATTTTCATTGTTGAAAGGGTGTCTCTGATAGCACTATCCAACTATGAGACACTTTCTCATAGTTTTTTTCCCACAGGAAACATTATCTATATCAAAACAAATACTCTGTCTTCCACATCTGACTGTTAACCAGGAAAAGTGTAGATTTATAACAGTTGTCTAAACAATTGTTTCTTAATAAGTTACCTGCTTTGTGTAATTTAGCTTGAGCTTTTTGCTTCAGAAAGAATGTTCTGTGCAGTCTTTTCTTGGTTTTCTACAAAAAGCAAGAAGCTAGGTAAATCAAAAAATGTTTGGTAGGTGATGTGCTTAGCACTACTGGTGAACATTTACTGTTGATCTTTAAGTGTATAAGACACAGCATTCCCTTTGGAGAATTAATCTGAATATAATCCTTTTGTCTAAATATATCTAGAATCTACTTGCTTTCCACTGTTTCTAATGTCGCCTACTCTGCTGGGCCAGTTTAATTACCTGCTTGTGTAACTGGAGTTGAGCTTAGGTTCTTGGCCTCACTGACTCCGAAGAACGGAGTAGTGGGACACGGTCCAGCGGTGAGTGTTGCAGCTCAAAGAAATTCACAGTCCAGAAGAGTGCGCAGCAGCCTGTTAGTTTATTGAGCAAAGCAAAAGTAAAGCTTCCACTTGGTGGAAGGGGACCTGGAAGAGGGTGCCTTTGCTAGTCCGGCTTATATCCCCATATTGTTCCCTCCCCTGTTCTCCCTTTGTCCGCTCAAAAGAGTCTATTTTTCAATCCTCCTCTTGATTGTTTTTGAATCCTCTATTTGATTGGTTAGGAACTGAATCCTCTAACCTCCGTGTTCTAGTTTGTCCTATAGGGCAATGAGGACCTGTTTTTCTCCTTTTTGTGGCGGGAAAGTCTCTATATTGGAAAGTTCCTGCCCGACCCAGGAAGTTTCTTCCATTTATGTCCCTCACTTGGACAACTGCTATAGCCTGCTAACTGGTTTCCTCACCAATTTCTGTTCTCTTGATATAAATTATGCAATTATCCCAGTGTCTTTATTACTATACTATAATAATTCTTAAGATAAAGGGTACAATCCTCAACCTGCACTCTAAGTCCTTATAGGATCCAGTTCTGGCTTCCTTCTCTAGCTTCATCTTGATGTGTCTTTCCCTTCCTTTGGGAAATTCTGCCATAGTGGCTTTTTTTTCAGAGTCACATCATTCCCAAGTCCTTTCTGAGTGCAGTGATCACTCCTTTGCTCTTCTTTATACTTAGAACCTTCTCTTCATTCTACCCCTACCACCTTGGCCAGGGCCTGTTTATTTTTCAACTTTCAGCCTCTCACATGCTTAGAGGATCCTTCTCTATCTTGACATAAAATCTTGGGCCACCCTATTATTTGCTTTAGTAATGGGCCCTGCTGCAATCCAGACAACTAAAAACAAATTAGTTGACAAAATAGCATGAATTTACACATTCATATGAATGTTACCCAATACAAAAGTGTTTTTTTTTTTTTAAATCAACTTCCGGAAACTAGTTGAAATAATACATAAACAATAGCTTTAAACATCTAAAATTGATTCTCATGATTTTGGATGAAAATTTTCCAAACTAAATTATATTTTCATGTATTTTTAAATAAATCATATTGAACAAAATAATTGCTTCAGTGACATGGGGCTGTTATGATGAATATGAACAATTTATGTAACAGCCAACTGGACCTGCTGCTGGAACCTCATGCTTATTAACCCTCCTGATTCAAGTTTTTCTCTAGGCCTTCAATGCTTCCAGTGGAAAGGTCACTGTTTGAGGTAAAAAGGTAGAGCTGAGCTTAATCTAGTAAATTATTCTTTCTCGATTTCCTACTAGGTTACTATTGAAAGACGATTTTCCATGCACCTGCATGGTGAGGGCCTTTCTTTAAAGAGCAGTCTTACAGATGATGTATGTCTCCAGAGCTATCTGAAGACAAACTGTCCCAGAACTACCTAAGGATAATAACCATAATGCCCTCTTTTTCTCCTTCCTGGAGACATTTGCTTCTGTACCAGGGTAATATGTTCTCTCTTTCTCTCTCAGTCTTTCTCTTTCTGTCTCTCATGACAAGAAAGGTAGATGTGCCACCAGCGCCACAGCAAGTCAGTCTCCTATGGTCACGATTCCTGTCCTGTGATGTAACCCTCTGCACACACAGGTAACAGCTGGCCTTCATCATATTGCCCTTTGGGAACTGGGGTGCTAGGAACTGATGCAAGATGCTGCTCTGCCTGATCTTTTTGCTTTAAAAATCGTCTATTTCTCTCATCCAGTGATTTTGTGTTCTTCTGTCACAGTTACTGACTTAAAAATAAATTATTTCAATTCCCCAAAGGTGAAAAGAGTAAAAAGACAAGAGAGACATATAATGTAGTCTGGGATAACTCCTCTTTCTGGAAATAAAGAAATGGGAAAAAAAAATGTTTCCCCTTTTCTAACAATGATGACCAGGATACAGGTAAGAGGAACAGCAACATAGTATTTACTCGTTATAAGTGCTTACAATAATCTCTTTACAAAGAAACTTACTGTTACCTCACTTAACCCCAGCAATTTCATGGAAGAAGTACTTTTATCACCCCCACACTTTAAAAAAGAAGAAATTAAAAATTAGAAAGGTTAAGAGACTTCCTCCAAGTCATGATAATATGTGTAGAAAATTGAATAAAGGCCCAGGTCTGCTTGACAAAAAATCCGTGCTCTCTTTTGCTAAGTAATAATGAAAGCACTATGAGGACTGAGGTTGTATCATGTCAGTCTTGCTGAATGCTAAATTTTTACTGCCTACCATAGTACCAGACCCTCAAAATACATTGCCTCTCCATAGGTCAGCTCTCATCCTGGCGACTTGCTTTCCTCAGATCCAGCACATGAGAGGGCGAGAAAGCGTTCTCAACTTGAAACCTTTTTGGGATCTAATCTCGGAAGTGACATGTCATCATTTTTAACGAATTTTAATTGTTAGAAGCAAGTCTGTAGGTCCAGCCTGCACTCAGAGGGATGATTACACAAGGTGTGAATACAAGGAAGCAGGGATCCTTGGTAGCCATTTCAGAAGCTACCTAAAGCACAGGGTAAGATCTCTCCTTTCCATTGCTGGCAGGGTACTGGCTCTAACTCCAAACCATGAGAGCCATGGTTCCTGGTTTATCCTGCAGTGCTCTGCTAGAGAGAGGCACTGTCTTCCCCTATTACCTCTGGATAGTTCTCTACTCTTTTAATACACTTTGAAGGTCTTGACTTTACTGTTTTAACTGCTCTGTTTTCTGCAGCTATTCTTCTTAGTACCCTGAAAAACAATTGCTAAGAAAAAAAAAGAAATTAGAGTGAATGTACAAGAATCTTTGTATTCATTTTAACTAAATTATCCTCCCATGTGACTAACATTTCTGAGTCACTTAAAAACTTAAGGATATTCGGGGGGCGGAGCAAGGTGGCCAAATAGGAACAGCTCGAGTCTCCAACTCCCAGCGCGAGCGACACAGAAGACCGGTGATTTCTGCATTTTCAACTGAGGTACTGGGGTCATCTCACTAGGGAATGCCGGACAATCGGTGCTGGTCAGCTGCTGCAGCCCGAGCAGCGAGAGCTGAAGCAGGGCGAGGCATCGCCTCACCTGGGAAGCGCAAGGGGGAAGGGAATCCCTTTTCCTAGCCAGGGGAACTGAGACACACAACACCTGGAAAATCGGGTAACTCCCACCCCAATATTGCGCTTTAAGCAAATGGGCACACCAGGAGAATATATCCCACACCTGGCCGGGAGGGTCCCACGCCCACGGAGCCTCCCTCATTGCTAACACAGCAGTCTGCGATCTAACCGCAAGGCAGCAGCGAGGCTGGGGGGGGGCGCCGCCATTGCTGAGGCTTAAGTAGGTAAACCAAAGCCGCTGGGAAGCTCGAACTGGGTGGAGCTCACAGCAGCTCAAGGAAACCTGCCTGTCTCTGTAGACTCCACCTCTGGGGACAGGGCACAGCTAAAAAAAAAACAACAACAAAAAGGCAGCAGAACCTCTGCAGACGCAAACATCTCTGTCTGACAGCTTTGAAGAGAGCAGTGGGTCTCCCAACATGGAGGTTGAGATCTGAGAAGGGACAGACTGCCTGCTCAAGTGGGTCCCTGAACCCTGAGTAGCCTAACTGGGAGACATCCCCCACTAGGGGCAGTCTGACACCCCACACCTCACAGGGTGGAGTACACCCCTGAGAGGAAGCTTCCAAAGTAAGAATCAGACAGGTACACTTGCTGTTCAGCAATATTCTATCTTCTGCAACCTCTGCTGCTGATACCCAGGCAAACAGGGTCTGGAGTGGACCTCAAGCAATCTCCAACAGACCTACAGCTGAGGGTCCTGACTGTCAGAAGGAAAACTATCAAACAGGAAGGACACCTATACCAAAACCCCATCAGTACGTCACCGTCATCAAAGACCAGAGACAGATAAAACCACAAAGGTGGGGAAAAAGCAGGGCAGAAAAGCTGGAAATTCAAAAAATAAGAGTGCATCTCCCCCTGCAAAGGAGAGCAGCCCATCGCCAGCAACGGATCAAAGCTGGTCAGAGAATGACTTTGACGAGATGAGAGAAGAAGGCTTCAGTCCATCAAACTTCTCAGAGCTAAAGGAGGAATTACATACCCAGTGCAAAGAAACTAAAAATCTTGAAAAAAGAGTGGAAGAATTGACAGCTAGACTAACTAATGCAGAGTAGGTCATAAAAGAAATGACAGAGATGAAAACCATGACATGAGAAATACGTGAAAAATGCACAAGCTTCAGTAACTGACTCGATCAACTGGAAGAAAGAGTATCAGCGATTGAGGATCAAATGAATGAAATGAAGCGAGAAGAGAAACCAAAAGAAAAAAGAAGAAAAAGAAATGAACAAAGCCTGCAAGAAGTATGGGATTATGTAAAAAGACCAAATCTACGTCTGATTGGGGTGCCTGAAAATGAGGGGGAAAATAGAACCAAGTTAGAAAACACTCTTCAGGATATCATCCAGGAGAACTTCCCCAACCTAGTAGGGCAGGCCAACATTCAAATTCAGGAAATACAGAGAACACCACAAAGATACTCCTTGAGAAGAGCAACTCCAAGACACATAATTGCCAGATTCACCAAAGTTGAAATGAAGGAAAAAATCTTAAGGGCAGCCAGAGAGAAAGGTCAGCTTACCCATAAAGGGAAGCCCATCAGACTAACAGCAGACCTCTTGGCAGAAACTCTACAAGCCAGAAGAGAGTGGGGGCCAATATTCAACATTCTTCAAGAAAAGAATTTTCAACCCAGAATTCATATCCAGCCAAACTAAGTTTCATCAGTGAAGGAGAAATAAAATCCTTTACAGATAAGCAAATGCTTAGAGATTTTGTCACCACCAGGCCTGCCTTACAAGAGGACCTGAAGGAAGCCCTAAACATGGAAAGGAACAACCGGTACCAGCCATTGCAAAAACATGCCAAAATGTAAAGACCATCGAGGCTAGGAAGAAACTGCAACTAACGAGCAAAATAACCAGTTAATATCATAATGGCAGGATCAAGTTCACACATAACAATATTAACCTTAAATGTAAATGGACTAAATGCTCCAATTAAAAGACACAGACTGGCAAACTGGATAAAGAGTCAAGACCCATCAGTCTGCTGTATTCAGGAGACCCATCTCACATGCAGAGACATACATAGGTTCAAAATAAAGGGATGGAGGAAGATCTGCTAAGCAAATGGAGAACAAAAAAAAGCAGGGGTTGCAATCCTAGTCTCTGATAAAACAGACTTTAAACCATCAAAGATAAAAAGAGACAAAGAAGGCCATTACATAATGGTAAAGGGATCAATTCAGCAGGAAGAGCTAACTATCCTAAATATATATGCACCCAATACAGGAGCACCCAGATTCATAAAGCAAGTCCTTAGAGACTTACAAAGAGACTTAGACTCCCATACAATAATAATGGGAGACTTCAACACTCCACTGTCAACATTAGACAGATCAACGAGACAGAAAGTTAACAAGGATATCCAGGAATTGAACTCATCTCTGCACCAAGCGGACCTAATAGACATCTATAGAACTCTCCACCCCAAATCAACAGAATATACATTCTTCTCAGCACCACATCACACTTATTCCAAAATTGACCACATAATTGGAAGTCAAGCACTCCTCAGCAAATGTACAAGAACAGAAATTATAACAAACTGTCTGTCAGACCACAGTGCAATCAAACTAGAACTCAGGACTAAGAAACTCAATCCAAACCACTCAACTACATGGAAACTGAACAACCTGCTCCTGAATGACTACTGGGTACATAACGAAATGAAAGCAGAAATAAAGATGTTCTCTGAAACCAATGAGAACAAACATACAACATACCAGAATCTCTGGGACACATTTAAAGCAGTGTGTAGAGGGACATTTATAGCACTAAATGTCCACAAGAGAAAGTTGGAAAGATGTAAAATTGACACTCTAACATCACAATTAAAAGAACTAGAGAGGCAAGAGCAAACACATTCAAAACTAGCAGAAGGCAAGAAATAACTAAGATCAGAGCAGAACTGAAGGAGATAGAGACACAAAAAAACCTCCAAAAAATCAATGAATCCAGGAGTTGGTTTTTTGAAAAGATCAACAAAATTGACAGACCGCTAGCAAGACTAATAAAGAAGAAAAGAGAGAGGAATCAAATAGACGCAATAAAAAATGATAAAGGGGATATCACCACCGACTCCACAGAAATACAAACCACCATCAGAGAATACTATAAACACCTCTACGCAAATCAACTAGAAAATCTAGAAGAAATGGATAATTTCCTGGACACTTACACTCTTCCAAGACTAAACCAGGAAGAAGTTGAATCCCTGAATAGACCAACAGCAGGCTCTGAAATTGAGGCAATAATTAATAGCCTACCAACCAAAAAAGTCCAGGACCAGATGGATTCACAGCTGAATTCTACCAGAGGTACAAGGAGGAGCTGGTACCATTCCTTCTGAAACTATTCCAATCAATAGAAAAAGAGGGAATCCTCCCTAACTCATTTTATGAGGCCAACATCATCCTGATACCAAAGCCTGGCAGAGACACAACAGAAAAAGAGAATTTTAGACCAGTATCACTAATGAACATCGATGCAAAAATCCTCAATAAAATACTGGCAAACCGGATTCAGCAGCACATCAAAAAGCTTATCCACCATGATCAAGTGGGCTTCATCTCTGGGATGCAAGGCTGGTTCAGCATTCGCAAATCAATAAACGTAATCCAGCATATAAACAGAACCGAAGACAAGAACCACATGATTCAATGCCATCCCCATCAAGCTATCAATGAGTTTCTTCACAGAATTGGAAAAAACTGCTTTAAAGTTCATATGGAACCAAAAAAGAGCCCGCATTGCCAAGACAATCCTAAGTCAAAAGGACAAAGCTGGAGGCGTCACGCTACCTGACTTCAACTATACTACAAGGCCACAGTAACCAAAACGGCATGGTACTGGTACCACAACAGAGATATAGACCAATGGAACAGAACAGAGTCCTCAGAAATAATACCACCATCTACAGCCATCTGATCTTTGACAAACCTGAGAGAAACAAGAAATGGGGAAAGGATTCCCTATTTAATAAATGGTGCTGGGAAAATTGGCTAGCCATAAGTAGAAAGCTGAAACTGGATCCTTTTCTTACTCCTTATACGAAGATTAATTCAAGGTGGATTAGAGACTTAAATGTTAGACCTAATACCATAAAAACCCTAGAAGAAAATCTAGGTAGTACCATTCAGGACATAGGCATGGGCAAGGACTTCATGTCTAAAACACCAAAAGCAACAGCAGCAAAAGCCAACATTGACAAATGGGATCTCATTAAACTAAAGAGCTTCTGCACAGCAAAAGAAACTACCATCAGAGTGAACAGGCAACCTACAGAATGGGAGAAAATGTTTGCAATCTACTCATCTGACAAAGAGCTAATATCCAGAATCTACAAAGAACTCAAACAAATATACAAGAAAAAAAAAAACAACCCCATCAAAAAGTGGGCAAAGGATATGAACAGACATTTCTCAAAAGAAGACATTCATACAGCCAACAGACACATGAAAAAATGCTCATCATCACTCGCCATCAGAGAATTGCAAATCAAAACCACAATGAGATACCATCTCACACCAGTTAGAATGGCAATCATTAAGAAGTCAGGAAACAACAGGTGTTGGAGAGGATGTGGATAAATAGAAACACTTCTACACTGTTGATGGGATTGTAAACTAGTTCAACCATAATGGAAAACAGTATGGCAATTCCTCAAGGATCTAGAACTAGATGTACCATATGACCCAGCCATCCCACTACTGGGTATATACCCAAAGGATTATAAAGTATTCTACTACAAAGACACATGCACACATATGTTTATTGCGGCACTATTCACAATAGCAAAGACTTGGAATCAACCCAAATGTCCATCAGTGACAGACTGGATTAAGAAAATGTGGCACATATACACCATGGAATACTATGCAGCCATAAAAAAGGATGAGTTTGCGTCTTTGTAGGGACATGGATGCAGCTGGAAACCATCATTCTTAGCAAACTATCACAAGAAAAAAAACCAAACACCGCATGTTCTCACTCATAGGTGGGAACTGAACAATGAGATCACTTGGACTCAGGAAGGGGAACATCACACACTGGGGCCTATCATGGGGAGCGGGGAGGGGGGAGGGATTGCATTGGGAGTTATACATGATATAAATGATGAATTGATCGGTGGTGATGAGTTGATGGGTGCAGTACACCAACATGGCACAAGTATACATTGTAACAAACCTGCACGTTATGCACATGTACCCTAGAACTTAAATTATAATAAAAAAAAAAACTTAAGGATATTCAATGATTAACCAATAGCAGTTGCTGCAAGTCTAATGTTTTTATTTTTTATATATATTTGATGTTAATTGATCCATGAAAGAGCTACATATATGGCTATCGAGTGTGTTCACATTTACATGTGTGCTTGTGTATAAAATAAGCTTATGACAGTGATCTACATGAAATTATACTACAAATGTAGCCCAGTTAATGATCTCTTACTTGGTCCTTCACCAGAAACAAGAAGTTTCAGCTTGATTTTGTTTTTTAATCACTTCATTTTTTCAGAATGAACATTTCAAAATGAATGTTGGTTTATATTTAGAAGTGGTGGTACATGGTTTGTTTTGATCTTTATCTTGCTTTTTTTTTTTTTTGTGCCCAGTTATGAAGCTGCTCTTTACCTAAGAAAAATAACCAAAGATAAAATAAAATATAACAAAATAAATAAAATAAAATAAAATAAAATGTTAAAATGCACTCAGTGGGAGAACTGTATTTTAGTTTTGTTGTTCAAGTTTTCTTGTTTCTTTACTTGCTTATTTTTAAATGAGAACACAGAGCACACACCTTATGCAACCTGAAAATGGACAATTCTGGGCACCTATTTGTTTGGTTTTAAATAAATTACCAGAATCTAAGGGTATACCCTAAAAAAATGGAAGTAGTTGGGAGAATTTCTGAATTAATATAGGCCTCTAATGTATGTTCAGCCAGGGGAAAACCTGTCTATCAGCTTGAGTCCCTAGTCAGTGATGAGCATAGCTCTTCAGAAGGAAAGTGGTCACAGAAGTTAGACTGGACACACAGTAGCCAGCCTCTCTTTTCAAAAGAAAACAAAATAGAATTTGGAGTTGTTATTCAGGAAATTGGGATGTGTAAATGGCTGCATAACCAATTATTTTTTCTTTCTTTTCTCCCAGTGATTTCTGCGCTATTTTTCAAACATAGGATACTTCTGAAGTATTTAAGATTTAATTATCCTAAGCAACTATCTTTCCTATGAAGCAACTATCTTTCTTCTTAAAGCCAGTGACTTTAAGAGGAAATAGGGTTTACAAAAATTTCATTTTTATTTATTTCCAGAGACTAATCTGATAATTAGGATAAACTGCTAACAATCTCAAAATATAGAAGGATACAAATTTTTCAATGCAATTATTCTATATTATCTAACCACTTATTCTATATAAATTATTATGCTTGGCATAGAGATGAGAAAAATAAAATACCCACTTTTAAGAAGTTCACAGCCCTAATGGGGCAAGAAATACATATGCATAACTCTACTGCAAGAAACTTCTATTCTTCTGGTAAAATTCACATGGAAAGTTTCTACTTCTACCATAGATCTAAATTGCAAATTGATACATATGAAAAACCTGACTTAAAAACACATGTAGTCTTTAACAATTTTTTTTTTTTTTTTTTTTTTTTTGAGATGGAGTCTCGCTGTGTCGCCCAGGCTGGAGTGCAGTGGCCAGATCTCAGCTCACTGCAAGCTCCGCCTCCCGGGTTTACACCATTCTCCTGCCTCAGCCTCCCGAGTAGCTGGGACTACACGCACCCGCCACCTCGCCCGGCTAGTTTTGGTATTTTTTAGTAGAGATGGGGTTTCACCGTGTTAGCCAGGATGGTCTCGATCTCCTGACCTCGTGATCCGCCCGTCTCGGCCTCCCAAAGTTCTGGGATTACAGGCTTGAGCCACCGTGCCCGGCCTAACAATTTTTTTATTAAACTTACGTGATTCTGAAATTTAAGACTCTTCATGTATTTTTTATAAATGTGCCTTTCCAAACTGTATCCCTTGGAATCAATAGAGCTCAGAGGAAACTTCCAGGGAATCATAAATAGAACAAGAAAGGGGAATATGGAAAGAAATGGCAGGTGATTGACCAGGGCTCTAGAGTCAGTCTATCTAGATGGCAGGTTGGCCAATTACGTCTTGTTGCCAAATCGCACAATGTGTTTTTATAAATAAAGTTTTACTGGAAAACAGCTATAACTATTTACTTATGTATTGTCTGTGGCCACTTTATGATTCAACAGGAGATTTTGTTGCAGGAGTTGTGACAGAGATGAATTGTGACAGCGATCATAAAATGGGAAGAATCTAGAATGATTACTGCCCCTGTCTACAAAAAGTTTGCCCACAGTTGATCTATATTTAATTTGAGTCAGATTTGGTGATCTTATCTGTTTTACATATGGGATTAAAATATATAAGTAGAAGAAAAAATATGAGAAAAAAATTAAACTACCTTTTCTCCCATAATCAAGGGGAATAGTAGCAATTGCCTTAGAGGTCAAAGACTTATTCCAGAAAATATCACTTCTATTCAGTTTCATTGAAGTAAAAGTGATAAGCAAAAGTTGTACATATTTAACATATTTAAGGTGTACAACGTGTTGTTTTGGTATACACATATATTGTGAAAAGATTGCCACAATCAAGCAAGTTACTATATCCATCACATCACAGTTACCTTGCATGTGGGTGTGACAAGACCATTTAAGATCTACTCTCTTAGTGAGTTCCAAGTACACAATACAGTATTAACTATAGTCCCCATCATGGGGACTATAGATTAGAACTCCAAAATTTATTTCTCATACATAGCTGAAACATTTTACCCTTTAATGAACATTTTTCTGTTTCCTGACTCCTCAGCTCCTGACAACCACCATTGAGTTCTGCTTTTTAGATTTCACATATTAAGAGAGATCATGCAGTATTTGTCTTTCTGTGCATAGCTTATTTCACCTCCAGGTTCATCCACGTTGTTGCAAATGGCAGAATTTCTTTCTTTTTTAAGGTTGAGTAATAGTCCACTGCATATATACACCATATTTTCTCTATCTATTCATCCAATAATAGAGAATTAGCTTGATTGTATATCTTGGCCATAGTAAATAATGCTGCAGTGAACATGGAGTGCAGATATCTCTTCAACATACTGATTTTATTTCCTTTGGATATACACCCAGAAATGAGATTTCAAGTTTCATATGGTAGTTCTGTCTTTAATCTTTTGAGGAATTTCTATCTGTTTTTTCCTAATGACTGTACAAATTTACATTTTTACAAACAATGTAAAAAGGTTTCCTTTTCTTTCTATTCTCACTAACACTTATCTTCCACCTTTTTTATAATAACCATTCTAATAAATGTGAAGAAATCTGTCTCTGATGTTTTTATTTGCATTTCCCTGATAGTGATGTGGAGGAACATACTATACTTTATTTGTTGAGAATTTTTATCATTAAAAAATTGGATTTTTTGGGCTGCTTTTTCTGCCTCAGTTGAGATGATCATACAATTTTTATTCTTGATTCTGTTAATGTGGTGTATCACATTTATTCATTTGCATATGTTGAATCATTGTTGCATCCCAGGGATAGATCTCAGTTGATCATGGTATATGATTCTTCTAATATGCTATTAAATTTGGTTTGCAGAAAATATCTTAATAAGCCCTTTGGTAAAAAAGCAAAGTTCTTTGGGCCTGATATTGATAAGAGCTTTATACCAAATATGCAAACTATACTGTATTATAATATAAGAAACGTGCTCAATTTCTTCCTGCTATACCTTTGAAACAAAATGCTGTCAGAATAGTGGTAAGAGTGACTGTGTTGTGCACAAGAAGCAGAAGAGAGAATTAATGGACGGGCGGATGTGGGGAGTTTGCTTTGCAACATGATACCAAGTGAAATCTCAGAAGATGACCTATAAGAATGTTCTTGTGGTGGAGGTGGTCAGTGAATTTTAGAATTCAGGGTATTAAATTATAATTTGTTTTATTCTTTTTGCTAAAAGTATCCCAATACCACTTCCATGATCTGTAAAACTTTAGTAATAATGTGATACTAATAGCCATGTTTATGTTACAGGGAAAGTAGAGGAAGAGCTGCTCTAACCTGGGTCCTTCTGTGGGAGTGGAGACCATGTTTCAGAGATGCTGAAAAAACAATGCTTATGAGCTAGATAACTGCGGAAAAGCAGGCTGCCAATACTCAAGAGGTACATTCAGGCAATTCAGCTTTCCCTCCAGGATAGAGAGGAAGGAGATGATTGATGAGAACTGAAATAGGGAATAGATTCCACTATTATATGAGATAAGGTTTAAGCCTTTCCTTTTGTTTTATTTTTTTGTCGGGGGCAGGGAGAAGGGAGTGACAGGAATTTGGATTATAAATGTGAGAGACTGAATATACCAATGGACAATGGACAGACCATGTATAAATATAAAACTCTGTCCCACAGCTGGCAGCAACCTGCCTAGGATCCCAAGCAGGAAGCCAGCCTGCCATGAGCCAGACTTGTAGGAAGCCAGATTGCCATCTCGAGTAACAATCTAGAAGCAAGAACTTCTGTAACAATCAACTCTAAATACTCAGAACTTAATAAATTACAACCTTTCTAATTTTGGTTTCCATGTCCAACTTAGGACCAACCAGAGAAACACAGATATGTATCCCTTAACCATCCCATAGGATGTCCCACCTCTAGTTAGCCTGTAGCATTCCCCATGCCAACAGTCTTTGATCAGGGCATAATTGAAACCTTCTCTTTCTCCGCTGTTTAAAACTTTTCCACTCCTCTGCCTGCCTTTGAGTCTCTGCCAAAATGCAAGGGACAAGGGCTGACTCCCTTGCTATAGCAAGCTTTGAATACATTGCTTTTGTTTTCTAATTTGATTGGTCTTTGTTTATTTCCACAAATGTAAGATTTCACGTAAGATATAGATTGAGATTTGTGTCCCCTTTCAAAAAAAGTGGAAGCCATTTTGTAATCCAACATTTTTATTATATAGATAGGAAACTTGATTTTGGAGAATATCATTGACTTGACGTTAGACCAATGATTCACAACCTCCTGCACATTAGAAGCAGTTGGGGATTTTGAAAATATCCAATGCCCGGGTCCCTACCCCTAGAAAGACTGGGGTAAAGCCAAGTATAAAGGTATATATTAAAAGCCCCCTGGAAAATTCTAATAAGCCACAGAATCTAGACTCTCTGTCTTACAAGATGGTAAAAGTCAGATGCATGTGCAGGAAACTGAACTCTTCACCTCACTGTTTTCCATTATCCTCTGACATCTGAAACCTTTCATCTCAATGCAGAAAATGATAGGTAATCCAAAGAAATACAGTAACATCCCTCCTGGGTAGAATTTAAATACCAAGCAGCTTCACCTGTCTAACAAATAAAACAAAGGAACACAAAAATGACCTCTAGGTAGTCAAAATAGTATCACTTATTCATAGAGGACTCCCTCAAGCCTTCACTCAGAAAATAGGTATTCTTATTTTACACATACCTCTGATATGTTTGGAAATCCAGTTTTCAGATTTGCAAGTTTTAGGAGAAGTACAGTGCTTCATGCCCTGCCCGTTTTTATGATTGCCCTGAAAAATGATACTCAAGAGCAATGGAGAAACTGGGAAACTTACAAAAGCCAGAAAATCCAGGACCTGCATAACTTCTATTGCTATACATCTCAGCAGATACTGGGATCACAAAACAACCAGAGATCATATATCTGGAGAAAGAACAAAAAAAATTAAAATACATATCTGTTGTTTAGCTAAAAACATTCCCAATTATTCAGACAAGTGGATATTTCAAAGAGCACATTTCTCTAAACTTTTGCACAGCAGAAATGCTTTGAAATTTACCAATATTGTGTTTTAAATAAATGAGGAAAACTGTATCAGCTTTTGCTTCCAAAAATGCTTACCCAGTGAGGTATATTTTGCAAACACCAAAATATCAGTCAAAGCTATGAACGGTGCTCCATTTTTAATGTATCTGCTTTAGCACTTGCTGCTTTTTCAAAATATTTTTCTCTTAGAATTTTATTTAAAATGAATTTTTGACTGGGTGTGGTGGCTCACACCTGTTATCCCAGCACTTTGGGAGGCCAAGGTGGGTGGATCACTTGAGGTCAGGAGCTCAAGACCAGCCTGGTCCACATGGTGAAAAACCTATCTCTACTAAAAATACAAAAACTAGCTGGGAGTGGTGGCGGGCACCTGTATTCCCAGCTACTCAGGAGGCTGAGGTGGGAGAATCACTTGAACCTGGGAGGCAGAGGTTGCAGTGAACCAAGATTGTGCCACTGCACTCCAGCCTGGGTGACAGAGCAAGACTGTGTCAAAAAATAAAAAAATGAATTCCTGTAATTTACAGCAAGTGAAAGAATCATTGGTTAAGATATTCCTACTCCCATTGTTTGTTTAAATAAAATCCTCCTAGCTAAGCCACAAGTTCAATTAACCCTCAGTATGGAGAAAAAGTCCTCTATTGAGCCTTGGGTTTCTGTCAGTTCTAATCTTTACTGCTTGTAGCCTAAACTAATAAACCCTTGCCCTTGAATACCCTGCTTGAAGGGTGATCATCTGAATGACATGAAGGCAAATACAGATAATATGTATATTCATTTAATATTTAATGTTCCTTTCCTGCATACACTTTAAAGTGAACACTTTGCATATTGCCTATACTGGTACTTGAAATAAAGTGGCAGCTTCAGCAATAATAGATGCAACAAAAATATTCATTTTAGTGGAGATCCCAATAAATTTGTGCATTTACCTTCCTAGCCCAGGTGTCTTCTTTCCTAGGTCTCTATCTGAGGCCTTGGGCAGAGTTTCTCTTCAGGTGTCTCTACCAAGGCTTCCTTATGGTTTGCAGGTGGGGGCTTAAAGACACTTTTTCCCACTCTGATGCAGCACCCAGCACTTTTCCACTACTACCGCTCTCCCTTCACCTCTCCACCAACCCCAGAGTCCATAACATTGCCAAGCCTTTTGTTGGAGGCTCCCTCAGCTGTGAGAGGACTCCACATCTGTATTGATTCACCTGACCTGCCATAGGTGCTCTGTTCTGTGGTGGAAAATGGAGCACAGGGAGTCTGTGTTTTCTCTGGTTTTAGCCTCTTGTGTATACCATGGCCATAAGGCATTAAAATCTTAAGGCTTTCTTTTTTGACTTATTGCTTTATTCGGCTATCCTGACACCCGACAGCTCAGCAATCTCATTCTCTCCCAGTTTAGCTGAATTCCTGACACTACTTTCAACCCATATTATGATCCAGTTCCCAAAGAAGGATCTGAATGAAATGTTTCTGCACTGTTGATAAGCTTTGAAAATTTAGTATTAGTGTACCTCATTTCTGATTTGTTTTTCTAAGACCACCAGAGTGGGAACAAAAGAACCAGAGAGTAGGCAAGGGTAGGAGCAAAACTGCAAATTTATTCTTTGGTCACCTAGCTTCAGGGAAGAAGGTGTGGGTAGGGAGAGGTCTGTCGGCCTCCGGCAAAGGAGGCCAACAGAGTCACCCAGTGGGGCTCTCAGAGGGAGTTACTGCAGTCCCGACAGGAGTGAAGGAGCTGGGAAGTCCACGTGGGGCGTCTGCCGGGAGCGGCTTTTCTAGGAGTGGGAGGGCAATAGGCGGGGCACGGGTGTGTCAGGGGGCGTTCCGTAGGTGCAACCAGGTAAATCTTGGTCTCTTCGGATTGACATCACCTGGCGCATGCCCGGTTTACCTTCCCGGGCACCAGCTGCATTTTTGCGCACGTGGGAAAAGTTGGTCATGAAGAACCCGGAAGTGCACCATCTTACCTCCGTTCGTCCAAACAATTTCCACAATTTTAAGGGAGCATGTTGTTATCAAAACCCACAATGCTGGAAGGGTGTGACTACCTGAATGTGTGAAATATGGGTCTTCTCCAACCTCCACTGGATTACCTCATTTTTCTCTTTTATTAATTTCATTACCACAGTCTGAGAATCCCAGTGCTAGCCCTTAGCAAACGAAAACCATGGACTGTCACAGTACATGGTAATTTGCTTCTCACAAGCCTATCTTCTTTTTCATATGTTTCAAATCTAACCAGAACTTTCTTCTTTAATCTAAGCTCTTCTCCCACTACATACCTGTTGCTTTTGCAGATTGATTTTAATGAGCCACATAGGAGAGTCTGCTGGATAGTTTTATTTCAGGAGGCTTTCTGCAATGCTTACACCTATTTCTGTAGGCAGATACTTATTCTTCATCTTCGTAATATTGAATCTGTACCTTCCTGGGTAAGACACCAGCATGATTTATACATAATAACTATTCCAGATTGGCAAAAAAGCTGTTGGATGTATTGCAGCTCAGAAAATAATTCTCCAAAGTATGGCACTTTGGCATGCTGAGCACTTTGAACTGAAGAAAATTAAAAGGCCTTGGAAGCAGTCTCAGAACCATGGACTTTCTGGCCTTCTGTTTCCACCCACAAGCACAGGGTGAACTCTCTCTCTGAAGTTCCCTTGTCTGAAGTTCCTCCAGGAGGAAAGCATTTGCCTTCCAACCCCTCCCTAAAATGTCTTAAGCAGGAAAAATTCAACTCAGATTGTAGAAAGGAAGACTGAGGAATGTCATCAAACATAGACTGACTGTCACAAGCCATTGTCTGTTCTTCAGTCCCACTCAATTTCCAAAAAGAATCATTTACAAACTATGGTCTGTTTGGGGGCCCATTTGATGATCCTAAAAATCATGTACTACCTCTCAAATTTACCTACTTTTCCCCCATCTCCCTCTTCACTGTGAAGAAGAGTATATAGGCTTCTGCACCTCACTGGCTCATTGGATAATCACTCTCCTGTGGTTTCCTTGTACTCATACTAAACTTTCCATTTTCTTCCGTTAATCTACTGTCAGTGTTGTTTGTTTGTTTGTTTGTTTTAGCTAATTCAAGCATTTGAAGGGTAGGGAAAATTCCCTTTACCCCTACATGTTAGGAAACTCATTCCTGGGAGTCTCAGTCCACAAATGTGAAGACTAATCCACACAAATGGTTACCAGAAATTACATAAAAAAGAAAAAAAAAAAACAGAAATATTGAAATGCTGATGGTGATGATTGGTGGTATTGGAAGCTGAGATTTGACTAAGATTACTGCATACCAACAGGAAATTTCTTCTGATGTTTACTTTTAAAGCACAAAAACAGATACACAATGAATCTTACAAATGAAAGCACTCTTCAGGCTACAAAAAAGCAGATAGTTGATTAAGCAGAGATTTCCCAAAAGAAGAGATTGCAGAGAAAGGGCTGTAAAATGTCCTGGCCCCTGGGGCATGCCCGTGATTGTTTGCCTCCATCTCTGCGAATACATATGTAAGGGGCATCACTATCCAGGGTTAATCCTTTTTCCTTGAGGTGATTGAGCCAAGCAATAGATCTAGTATAGTGTAAGCTTTTTGAGAAAGTAAGCAAGGTTTCATTTCTCATTGTTACTATTATTACACTCCACCCAGTAGCATTTATTGCCTCAAGGAGAAGTATACATTAGCCTAGAACAAACAGGACATAATAATTTATAAATAAATATTTTTGTTTGTGTAGCAGAAATAAAAATAAAATTCAGAGCACTTCTTATTAATACGAGCCTGGCTTTCATCGAGTAAAGAATTTTCTGAATTCTTGAAATTTGACTCTGGGTATTATGAGAACATTTTAAAGGAGTTATAGTTTTGAGTGAGTAAAAAAATATGATGATTAAAGAGCAGTTTCCCTAATCTCAAGAAAGACCGTGCTAATTGAAGATCTTCTTTAGGATTCTGAATGCAGGGAGAGTTAGGATTGGGAGAGAAGAGCTGGAGAATGTAGAAACAACTTGGGGAGTTATATCACTAACCCACATGTGTTCTCTGTAGATGAAAGTTTAATAAAGGAAATTATTAAGTGGTGAATTGACAGCAAAATTATCTGTCATGAGTATAAATTATGCCACAAAGGTTGAGTCTGACTTTACTTATAGCAATACAAAGCAAGTTCCCAAAAATACACTGATGCTGTGACTATGTATTTATTTGTATTTGAACAAACTTAAGTCTATATAAATATATATTTATATTTAATACATAATTATATACTACATTATAACTATGTACTATACTATATGAATATGTAATCAGTTGTGTATATATAATAATAGATATTATATTTGTTTAAACTCCTGTTTGATACTGTGCTGTCATTTTGGATGGCAGAAACAAGAGGATAATTCAGCAAAACTAAAACTTGGGTCCAATGCCTAGAGGACATATTCTATGTAAGTTTTCCAAGGACACATATACGTATTAGTCTCCTATTGCTTCTGTAACAAATTGCCTCAAACTTAGTGTCTTAAAACAACATAAATTTATTATTTTGTAGTTCTGGAGTTCAGAAGCTCTAAAGTCCAGGTGTCATCAGGGAGGCCACATTCCTTCTGAAGGCTCTAAGGGAGAATGTTTCCCTTACATTTTTCAGCTGCTAGAGGCTATTTACATTTCTTGGTTCATGACCTTTTCCCTCATGTTCAAGGCCAGCAGCATAGCATCTTTAAATCCTTCTTTTATTGTCTGACCTCTGCTTCCATTGTCTCATCTCCTTTTCTGAATCTGAACTTTCTGCCTCCCCCTTATAAGAACTTTTGCACCTCTATTGGGCTCACTCATAAAATCCAGGATAATCTTCCAATATTGAGATTTTTAAAGTCTACAAAATCTCTTTTCCAACATGAAGTAACACATTCACAGGTTCTGGGATTAGGGCATGGACGTCTTTTGGGGACTGTTATTCTGTTTCCCACATTACAGTTTCAAGCGTAATATGTAAACCTCATTAAATAAGAATCAAGGGTAGAAGTTCATCATTTGACAACAAAGCCTTACTGTCGGAATGTGAGATTTTTGGCACTCCAATTAATTTCTTATCCAATTCCTATAGCAGTTTCTGGTCTCATCCATCTCAATGAGACAGGAAAAGGAAATTAGTTAATTTGCTAAGATTGGAATTATTGGGCAATTACTTTCTACCATTATAGACAAAAGGATTATTTTCAATAGATTTAACAAACATAGGGAATCTTTCATGTGCATGACAACATCATGCCATTGATACACTACAATTGTTTTGTTATTCATCTCATTTGAAAGCAAAAAAGCAAAAGGAAAAGAAAAGTAGTTTCCAAACTTTGTTAACTGTATAGTTTCTCCAAAATAATATCATACTTAATAGGTTACACACTTTTTCACATAAAATGTTACTTTAAAATATGTATCACAGATACTTTCATGAAAACTCATTAGATAGAAAAATTTATTTATTATTTATTTTGAGACGGAGTCTCACTCTGTCAAAGGCTGCAGTGCAGTGGTGCTATCTCGGCTCACTGCAACCTCCGCCTCCTGGGTTCAAGCGATTCACCTGCCTCAACTGCCCATGTAGCTGGGACTACAGGCACACGCCACCACACCCGGCTAATTTTTGTACTTTTTTAGTAGAGATGGGGTTTCACCATGTTGGCCAGGCTAGTCTGGAACTACTGACCTCAGGTGATCCACCTGCCTCGGCCTCCCAAAGTACTGGGATTACAGGTGTGAGCCACTGCACCTGCCAGAAGAATTTATTTTTATAAACCTATGAAATCTTTTGATAGTCCATCTTTTATTCAAGAAGAATTAAAGTAGACCGTATGTTTGAGTTAGTGTCACTTTTAACATTCGTAAGTGTATGGGTTTGATAAATTATATGACCACCTCAGGATAATTCTTTGTACATTAAAACACAAATAGAAGATAGTTCAATTTGTTGTCTGCCTTCTCCATAATCAATATATGTTGAGGATAAAAAATAAAAAAAAAAATGCCAATGCCTAGAGATAAAAGGATATATCTCGCAGCAACAGATGTTGTTAAGGACCTTAGAGACTGAGGGCAAATGGGGTCAGAAACAGGATTAGAACAGTAGCCTGGGGCCCTTGCTGAAAGCTGGGAGAGCGCTGAGATAGAGGAGCAGCAGCCAACAGTGTTGTGCGGTTTCTCATCTGGAAACATTAATGAAGCAAAAAACTACCAGACATCCAAGAAACACCAGAGCCTAAAGAAACTGAAGCAAACAACAGACATTATATCCAAGGAAATAGATGACAGAGCAGCTAGAAAAAGCCAAACCAAATAAAACTAACAATTTCAGGAAGACGAGAGAAGGTATTTAATCAAAGGAACATCAGCAGAAAGAGTTAGAAAAAATGTATAAACAAATATCTGGAGATGGTGAAGATGAAGATAAAAAATAAAGTTTTAAACAAAAACAGTCCATTGTTGCACTAAACAGTAAACAAATCCAAATTTTGATTTAGGAATTTTCTTTCATTACATCAGAAAAGAATAATGAGATGACAAGTGTAATATAAAAATTTGAAAAAGGAAGATAAAGAAATGAATTCGAAGAGAGAAAAGAAAGTCTGTAATTGTAATTACTGAAGCTAATGGAAAAACACTACTACTTTTAAAATATTGATCTTGTATTCAGATGCCCTATTAAACTTTAAAAAAATTAATTCTTACTTAAATTTACCCATTTATTATTTTGATTGTCCTATATAGATAAAATGGCATCTGAAAACAAAAAAATCTTCATCTTTAATTGTGTTACCTATACTTTCACATGAATATAAAAAGATGTTCACAATAATTCATAACAGCAAAAGTATTGGAAACAGCCTTTATTCCATCAGGGAAGGAAGAAATCAGTTACATCATGATGAAATGCTATATAGCAATTAAAAATAATGATCTGATTTATAAGTATCAAAATAAATGAATTTTTAAAATAATGTTGAGAAAAGATTTTACAAAGAAAAGTGCAGTGAGATATATTTCAATGTAACATCTTAGAGTGAACATCAAATATTTTTGTTCATGGTTCATTGACTTTACACATACAAGAAACAGAAAAAAAAATAGATTAGCAACATTCACCTTAAGTATGTTAAAATGGATGTCAGAATAGGAAAACGGAACTGGGAATGGGGTATAAAAGTATTAAAAATGAAAAACAGTGGGGTATTACTTGGACCAGTGAAGAAATGATGTGACCAAACTAAAGAATATGAATCAAAACAATGAATCAAATCAATCCACCTAGCCTGGTGGATCAGGATAAAACCAAACCACATCCAAATCTAAAATAATTTTTAAAATAAAATTAATACATAAAAATAAATGAGCAGAATTTACGAAGAAACAAAAGGAAAGCCATTGTATCATAATGAGCATCTATTCTGGCAGACAATGAGAAAGGAGGAAAGATATGGATTTTTCTAACTTATTATTCAAAAAGTAGTTACAGTGGACCCTTCTTCACCTAAACCCTACAAAATGTATTTGCATGTACATAGGGTGGTATTGTGGGGATAAGAGGACAATTTCTTATTGATACTTTCAAAGCTTAAAGAAATAGAATTCAAAATGCTGATTCTTATAATTCCCTCTGATAACAATCAAAGTCTTTAGTATGAAGGATAATTCAGGATAGCCAGTATGTGAGCAACAGCATGAAAAGTGCCAACCTTGTTCATTGTACCTTGCTGAGCACTATCTGTATGCACCAACTCAGACAGAATAAAAAAGAAATAATATTTACTAATTCATATGAAAAAGGCACCCAAATCTAATGGAATTATTGAAACTAACAGAAGTAAATGACTTGGTAGGGTGACTAAACTCATCTCTAAAAAAACTAGAGTAAGATTTATTTCCAACAATTAGAAGAAAGGGTTTCTAAATGTGAAAGCAAGCTTTATTTCAGGCCTAAAATACATGACTTTTACAGTAGAAGTTCCTTCACTTTTAAACCTGTTTCTTTCTGGTTATAAGGGGGAAGAAGTGGTCTTGTTATATAGGTCCCTCCCTATAAGGGAACAAGAATTGGTCTTGTTGATCAACAGATAGAATCAAATACAGCTCAATGGCAGCCTATGGGACAAATCTAGGTTTGTTATTTTCTTACATAACTCTAATAAGGTTTCATTTTTTTCTAAAATGCCAATTTGTCCAAATTTCTGATCTGGATAAAAATCTTGATGCTCAGAATAGGGCAGGGAAATAGAAAGATCAGTGTTACAGGTAGTGTTTCTAAAGTGCAGTCTGTGGACCACCTGGTTCAGATTCATGGGGGTGTGTTTATTAAATATTCGGATTCCTGGTCCTTACTTACTACCAAATGAACTCTATAAAGCAGGCACCAAAAACACACATTTTAGAAGTTTCTTACAATCTAGAAACTCAACCTAGAAGATTTTAATTTTAACTCAGTAGTCTTAATAAGTCTTCATTATTTCTCATTAGAGGAGTTCTGTTGAATAATTCAAAGTCATTGATTATTAATTTTAAATGCAATATGGGTCCTTACAGCGATCTTTCCTGAATAGAAATCTGCCCAGGCATCCTAGGTCCAATTTGCAGTGGTCGGTTTTCATGTATTAAAAAATAAAGATGAATTCCATTA
Source organism: Trachypithecus francoisi (assembly GCF_009764315.1). Lineage (NCBI taxonomy): Eukaryota > Metazoa > Chordata > Mammalia > Primates > Cercopithecidae > Trachypithecus > Trachypithecus francoisi. Next base: position 104,005,795 of record NW_022681458.1, read on the forward strand.
GATAGAGACTTTGGATTTCAAATCTGAAGTCTTTGCAAAATGACTAAACGATGCGTGAAAATTTAGAAACTTTTTGACAAATCTCGTAAGAGAATCTTTTCATTAGCCTACTGTTAGATCAGAAAGAATTTTGATTAGAATATACTATTGTGCTGCCAATTTTAGTTATTTAGAAGTGAACGCTTTACATTTGGAGAACCACTACATGGGACTAGGAGGATATTCAAGGGTAATTGGAGGGGAATGTGGTCCAACCATGGTAGGCACACAGCAGAGAGCACGTTTAGGCAGTAAAGGACAGAAACCTAGGTTAGCTTGAATCAGAGTCTGAATAGATAATGTAAAACCAAAATATTATATTCAGAAACTTCTAAACTGCATATATATTGACTTCCATCAATTTTTTGATGTTTCAAAATATAACAGACATAGCTTATAACCCAATAAATGCCAGCATCATAGAAAAATATCAGTAATAATTGGAGAAAGAAAAAATAGACCAAGCTTCTTATTAAAAGTATGTTTTAGTTTTTAGAGCCAAGCTAAACATGTCCAGGAATTTTATTTGCCTCATTATTTAACAAAAATGAAAAAGAAAGATCAATGCTAAGCAATACTAATAAGAAAAATGAAGTAGGGTAAAAGTAAACTGAATTAAGACAAAATTTTACAAATATAAAGTTAATGAGCTAGGATAATTACATAATGTTAAGAGATGGTTGATATGAAAAAATCTTGAAGAATAAAGTAGAAAAATAAGATTTGAAAAGATAAAACACTTATGAACACAAACTTAAAAAGAGTTTTTTTAGAAGGACTAGAAATTTAAGGGATAAAATAACAAGACAAATATATAGGAATGCAAGAACCACTTATAAGGATAGGGGCTAAAAGAAAAATTCAGGCTGTATATAGAAAAGTCCCAAGTTTAACACCCTTGAGAACTAAAAACAGTCTTCTAGGATGAAGCACTAGCAGATCTCTGGAAAGCGTCTTGTCTTTACCTCTGTCTTAGTCCATTGAGACTGCTATAAGAAACTATCATAAACTGGGTAGCTTATAGGCAACAGAAACTTATTTCTCGTGGTACTGGAGTCTGAGCAGAGTCCAAGATAAAAGCACCAGCAGGATAGTTTCTGGTGAGGGCCCACTTTTGGCCTCACAGTCAGAGTCTTCTTTCTGTGTCCACTTTTATAAAGGCACTAATCCCATTCATGAGAGTATCACCTTCATGACCTAATCATCTCCTTGAGCTGTTTCATGTCCTGCAATGTTATGTGATTGATTTATTATAACATAGTGCTCAAATGCCACTAGTACTTTCATAATTGTAGTTGATTTTAGTTTGTCTGCTCTTGATATACTTCATTTACACTGGGCAAATATGAAATCATTGCCACCTTTTAACCTTTTAATATCTACTCCTTAGGAATTATTTTAGCTTGTTCTATGGTACTCACTACAAGAAGTGGGACAAATACTATTTTGCATCAAAGAAAAGGATGCATATTGCTTTGCCTCTTCCTGCACTTGCACTTCTTATTGTATATTTTAAGAACACTAGTAGTAATCTGTGTGGTAAGTTACTTAATCAAGGTTTGTACAGTAAAATACAAGGTCACACTGCTGGATGTTTACTAGTTGCAAAAATATGCTAATGGTACATAATTGCATATTTCCTCACCACACACTTCACCCTCTTAAATGAGGAAATAGCTGTAACAGCATTTCATACTCTGGAGGGGCCATTTCTTCTTAAAAGGAAGTTTGATACACAAGTTTTTCTTCCAAAAGGATTTCACCAGAAAATACAGCATACTGAGATGGGCAAAATACAGCTTTTTGCTCTCTCTCTATACATCATTAATGTCAGCTGTTTAAAAATGGATGTCTCTGAGCCAGTTTGCAGCATGTTTTATGGCTGCAAAAGTGTTTAGTGTAGACATAAGTCAGAATATGATTTGTTCCTGACACCAGATACTGCCTGTGACGTTTTGTCGAGAGAGAATAATGAAGGGAAGCTGCCGCATAGATTCTATTCATTAGACTTTTCTTTTTAATCAGGTCACAGTTCGAAACCTTCTGACAGTGCCAGTTCTGCACTGATCCAAGGATTATCATGGTTGATGGACAGTAAGTATTCCACCTCAACTTCATTTCAACTGATGACTGGTTACAGTTTGCTAATGCAGCATTTATTTTTATATTAGAATATGAGAGGAGGAAAGAGTTCACTGAGTAATTTTCTTTTCAGATTAATTCAATAGAAGGAGAATGCTAAAATTTTTCTGTCACTTGTCAACTTAACAAAACTGCAGAACTGATACATTTGAAAGTGAGTACATTCAACTTCCTGAGTTTGAAGGCCTGTATAAAAATTGCTTCTAACAACTGAAACCAGGAAATTTCTGATTTGAAAGTCAGTGTAATATGATGAAAGAGATCAATCACAAAAGCTGGTGAGGATTAAGAATAGCAATAGTCCATTGCTAAAAATTTGCATATAGCTAAGTAGTTATTTCTTTTTAACATATTGCAGCCAAATCTGAACATTCTCCTGAACAACTTCAGATTTACTGGTCTCATGAAGGAGGTCAATCCTCATTACCTGGCAGGACTCATCATTCCCCTCAGCTTCACTTTTCCTAAACAGGAAAATTCAACTATTCTAATCAGCTTGAGACTCATTTTCTGAACTCCGTTATAAAGTTTTTGTGTTGTCATCTTTCATTGGTTTGACCCAGATAGCTTACCGAAATGGATTTATTATATCCGTGTGTCTGTGCCATCTCTACTTTTTTCTATTTATTTCTGCTATGTTGTCATAAACATATTCTCTACTCTTTTAGACCTATCAGTGAAATTGATTTTAAAAAGTACTCACTACAAAATTAAATCAAAACTGATAATATTCTAAACGTAAGACCTAAAAATACAAAACTCTTAAAAGAAAGTTTAAAAGCAAAATTTCATTACAGAGTTTTAGGCAATAGTTTCTTAGATATGACACCAAAAAGACAAGCAACAACAACAACAAAAATAAATAAGTTGAGCTTCATCAAAATTAAAGCCTTTTATTAGTACAGCCATTAAGGAAAACAATACAAACTTTCCTCAAAATTAAAAATAGAACTACCATTTTATAGTAATCCCACTACTGAGTATACTCAAAGTACATGAAATCAGTATGTTGAGGAGACATCTTCAGTCCTGTGTTCATTGCAGCATTATTCATAATAGCCAAGATATGGAAGCAACCTAAATGTCCATCCATGAATGAATGGTTAAAGACATTGTGTTATATACACACAATGGAATACTATTCAGCCATAACATAGAAGAAAATCTTGTCATTTGTGACAACCTGGATGGATCTGGAGGATACTATGTTAAATGAAATAAACCAGGCACAGAAAGACAAATACTGCATAATTTCACATATGTGGAATGTAAAAAAGTTGGACTTACAGAAACAGAGAGTAAATGGTGATTACCAAAGGCTGGTGGGTGGCATAATTGGTAAATATTAGTCAAAAGAAACAAAATTTCAGGTAGACAGGAGAAATACTTTCAAGGGACCTATTATACATTATAGTGACTATAGTTGACAACAATATACTGTATATGTGAAAATTGTTTTAAAAAAGTAGATTTTAAGTGATCTCACTCCCAAAAAACTGATACAGATGTGCGGTAACACATATGCTAATTAGATTTAGTCATTCCACAATGTATACATATATTGAAACATCATATTATACACTATAAATATATACAATTTTTACTTGTCAGTCAATTAATTAAAAATAAGCTTTTTGTGTTGAAATTAATTCCATTAAGAAAGTAAAAAGGCAAACCACAGAATGAGATAAAATATTTGCAAATTATATATCTGATATGAAACTTATGCCCAGAATATATAACTAACACTCATACCTCAATAATACAAGAAAAATGAACCATTTTAAAAATGGGTTATGCATCTGCATAGCCATTTCTGCAAAGATACACAAATAGAAAATAAGCACATGAAAATATGTAAAAATACTTTAAAAATAATGTGTCAGTAGGAAAATCTAAATCAATACTATAAGGAGATACAACTCTGCACTCACTAAAATGGCTACAATGAAAGAGGTAGATAATAACAAGTGTTGGCAAGAATGTGGAGAAACTGGAACCATTATACGTTGCTGATGAGAATGTAAAAGGTAGAGCTGCTTTGGAAAACAGCCTGGCAATTCCTCAAAATGTTTAATATACAGTTATCATATGACCCAGTGATTCCACACCTAGATGTATGCTCAAGAAAACAGGTGTTCACACAAATGCACAGACACACACACGTTATACAACTAAATGTTCAAAGCAGCATTACTCATAATAGCCCCAAATTTAAAACAACTCTATTTTCCTTCAACTAATGAATGCATAAACAAAATATGGTATATTTATGCAATAGAATATTACTCAGCAATAGAAAAGAATGAAGTAGGCACAAGGAGGAGCTTCAAGACAGCTAACTATAGGCATTTCATACTCACCTCCTCTTCTAAGAAGAACCAAATGGTGAGTAGATAACCACACTTTGAGTAGATCATCCAAGAAAGAACACTGAATTCAACAAAAAAGTGATAGGAAATATCTAAAATAAGGAAGATGATGGAAGCAAGGCAGCCTGCTCAGCTAGGATTGGCTGGAAGTCAGGAGAGACTCACCAGTGTGGGTAAAGTGTAAGTGAGAGACTCCCAGAGAACCACGTTTCCACCATGGACTCACCAAATCCTGTCAAGAGAGAGCCCCTCAAATGTCATGGGCCATGAAACTAACATAGGAAGCTGTCAGGAGACCATGTGATGGTACTGCTACAGGGAGGAAGTTCACACTGAATCCCACACACTCCTTGAGACCTAAGCAGCTACAGCAAGGAGTCATTGTAGAGCTCTATCCCCAACAGACTATACACTGTCCTGTAGCCCAGTGGTTCTGTAGGTGAGGCACAAGAAAAGAGCAGACTGCTGCCCCCAGAGCTGAGACATGAGTGACTATGGACTACTAAAGATAGGGCTGAGGCATGATTGAGATGTAAGCTACCACCACTGGGTCTGAGGTGTGAACAGCTGCAGGCTACCCTACCCAAAGCTGTGAATATCAGCTGCCACAGCAGGGACTGAGTTGCTAAAGCTGCCTGAGCTGAGGCACAAGTAGCACTCATGCTATACCACACCTGCCAGCCTAAGCTGCTATCTCTGAGAGTGGCACCTCCCTCTCCAATGGCAAAGCAACAGCGTGACTTCTGATCCCCGCCACCCAAGCTTTCCAATGGTGGCCTGGCAATCAACCCACCCCTATCTACCATGACTGGCTCTTGCATGTATCACCAAGAGACCTAAAAACAAGACTCCCTAGCCCAGCTTTGTCTCACATCCCATGCCAGAGTATACAGTGTGGAGGCCAGAGGATTGCCCAACCCAGTTCATCACCACTGACACTAGAACACTCCTCCCAGGCCTGAGGTTAGACCTACTCACCCAGTTATTAATGCCACAATTGGCACCTACCTTCATGTGCCACCTAGGCCTACTCAACTCATTGAAGCCACTGTCACCACCAACACACACCACTCAAGACCTTGAGGGTCATCCCACCATTGCCAATGCGATCACTCATGCCATATGACTGGCCAGGGAACAGAGAAGCCTCTCATCTACCTGACCTACTACTGCCACTACTGGAATCCAGATAAGGCACATGGAGGTCACAGGATTGACCTGATTTGTTAACACCAGTGTCAGTGTACACTACTCTGGAACCCAAGGGCAGACACACTAAACCCACTGCTACCACCACTGGGGCCCAAAGACTGGCCTACCTGGCATCCCTGTCCCCAGTAAAACTTCACCACAGCCCCCATGAAAAACTACACTCTAAGCAACTGAGAACATCACGCATACCACTGACACTGTTCACAGTGAGGAAATCATACAGAGACTGCATTACCACACACACCAAGAAGTAAAGCCCAAGTGCCCTACCCAATCGACACTACAGATACACACTATGAAAGCAAATTCAAAAAACTGGAAAAATAGCCTATTACATCAGATGTGTAGACATCAAAATGAGAACACAGGAAACACGAAAAAACAAGGAAATATGACACCTCTAAAGGAACAAAATAACTTTTCAGAAACGTTCCCAATCAGAAAGAACTTCATGAAATCTTGTAAAAACAAGTCCAAGTATTGATTCTGAAGTAGCTCAGACTAAATTCTAAATATATATGGATTCAACACTGGAGCAATCAGATTCATAAAGCAAATATTATTAAATCTAAAGAGAGAGACTCAGATAGTGGGAAACTTCAATACCCAGCTCTTAGCATTAGACTGATAATCGAGACAAAATGTCAACAAAGAAACATTAGATTTAAAGTGAAGTTTAGACCTAACAATCAAAAAACATTTTAACCAATAACTGCAGAATACATGTTCTTCTCATCAGTATGTGGAACATTCTCCAGAATAGACCACATGTTAGGCCACAAAACTAGTTTCAAAAAAAATTCAAAAAACTAAAATAATATCAAGTATCTTCTCAGACCACACTGGAATAAAACTAGAAGCCAATACCAAGAGAAACTTTGGAAACTAAATAAATACATAGAAATTAAGCAACATGCTCCTGAATGACCATTGAGTCTATTAAAAAATAAAAATGCAAATTAAAAAATTTCTTGAAACAAATGAAAATGAAAAAAAATACCCAAACCTTTGGGATACAGCAAATGCAGAGCTAAGAGGGAAGTTTATAGCAATCAATTCCGATATAAAAAAGTACAGATTGGAAATAAACAATCTAATGATGCAGCTCAAGGAATTAGGAAAGCAAGAACAAACCAAACCCAAAATTAGCAGAATGAAAGAAATAATATACATGAGAATAGACCTAAATGAAGTAGATGTAAAAATACAAACGATCACCAAAATGAAGAAGTTATTTTTTGTAAACAAACAAAAGTGATAAACCACTCACTGACAAACCAAGAGAAAAGAGAGACGATGCAAATAAACAAAATCAGAAATGAAAACGGAGACAATACAATTGACGTCACTGAAATACAAATGATCGCTAACAAACTGGACAACCTAGAAAAGGTAGATACATTTCTGCACATGTACAAGCTACCAAGATTGAATCAGGAAGAAATAGAAAATCTGAACAGTCAAATAACGAATAGTGGAATTGAATCAATAATAAAAAAGTTTCACAATAAAGAAAATTTCAGGACTGGATGGACTCACTACTAAATTCTATGGAGCATACAGAGAAGAGCTAATATCAATCCTCCTGAAACTAATTAAAAAAATATGAAGAGTAGAGGATTATCAGTAATTCACACTGCCCAAAGCAATCTATAGATTCAATGTAATCCCTATCAAAATAACAATGTTATTTTTCACAGAAATAGAAAACCTTAGCCTACAATTTGTATAAAACTAAAAAAAAAAAAAAAAAAGCCAGAATATACAGAGCAATCCTGAGCAAAAAGAACAAAGCTGAAAATATTACACTGCTTGACTTTAAAATATATAACAAGCCTATCATAACCAAAACCACATGATATGGTATAAAAATAGAGATATAGACCAATGGAGCAGAATTGAGAACATACACACAAATACATATATACTATAGCAAACTCATCTTTGACAAAAACATCAAGAACATACAATAGCAAAGGATACCCTCTTCGATAAATGGTGCTGGGAAAATTAGATATCTATATGCAGAAAAATGAAACTGGACCTCTACCCCTCACTATATACAAAAATCAACTCACAATGGATTAATAACATAAATGTAAGACCTCAAAATATAAAACTACTAGAAAAAATAGGGAAAACATTTCAGGAGATTGGTCGAGGTAAATATTTTATGGTTAACACCGCAGAAGCACGGATAACTAAAACAAAAATAGACAAATGGGACTATATTAAACTAAAAAGCTTCTGCACAGCAAAGAAGAAATCAACAGTAAAGAAACAAGCTGTAGAATGGGAGAAAATATTTGCAAATTATTCATCCAACCATGGACTAATATCTAGAATACATAAGAAACCCAAACAACTCAGCATTAGAAAATGAAACAACTAATCTCATTAAAAATGGGCAAAGGACATGAATAGATAATTCTCAAAAGTAAACATGCAAATACCCAACAGGTTTATGAAAAATTGCTCAATATCACTAATCATCAGAAAAGCAAAAATAAAAACTGCAGTGAGATATCATATTACTCCAGTTAAAATAGCTCTTATTAAAAGAGACAAAACATAATAATAACATGCTGGCAAGGATGTGGGTAAAGAGGAAACTCCTACGTACTGTTGGTGGGAATGTAAAACCAGTATGGAAATTTTTCAAAACATTGAAAATAGAAGTACAATACCATCCAGCAATCCTAATACTGGCTGTCTAACCAAAGAAAATCATTATATCAAAGGGATACTTGCCTCCTCATGTTTATTGCAGCACTATCTAAACTAGCAAACATATGGCATCAACCTAATAGTATCCATCAACAGATGAATGAATAAAGAAAATATGGTGTGTATATACAAAGGAATACTATTCAGCCATAAAAAGAATGAAATCATGTTATTTGCAGCAACATAGTGAAACTGGAAGTCACTATGTTAATTGAAATATCCTATGCACAGAAAGACAAATCTCATATTCTCACTGATATGTGGGAGCTAAAAAAGTAAGTCTCATATAGGTAGAGTAGAATAATAGATACTAGAACCTGAGAAGGTGGGGTGAATGGGAAGAGGGATAAAAAGAGGTGTGTTAACAGGTACCAACGTACAGCTAGATAAAAAGTTTAAGTATAGTTAGTTACAATGTGTTGTGTATTTCAAATAGTTGCAATGTATTGTATATTTCAAAATAGATAGAGGAGATAACTTAAATTGTTCCAAACACAGAAATGATAAACACTCAAAATGATGGACACCTCAAATATCCTGACTTGATCATTACATACTCTATCCATGTAACCAAATATCACATGTAACCCATAAATATGTAAAATGCTGTGCATCTATAAAATTTTGTTATAAAAGAACATCAGAACAGCGAGAAGATGGCTGCCCCAGCAGTGTCCGGGCTCTCCCGGCAGGTGCGATGCTTCAGTACCTCTGTGGTCAGACCATTTGCCAAGCTTGTGAGGCCTCCTGTTCAGGTATACAGTATTGAAGGTCGCTATGCCACAGCTCTTTATTCTGCTGCATCAAAACAGAGTAAGTTGGAGCAAGGAGAAAAGGAGTTGTTGAGAGTAGCACAAATCCTGAAGGAACCCAAAGTGGCTGCTTCTGTTTTGAATCCCTATGTGAAGCGTTCTATTAGAGTGAAAAGCCTAAATGACATCACAGCAAAAGAGAGGTTCTCTCGCCTCACCACCAACCGGATCAATTTGCTTGCTGAAAACGGTCGCTTAAGCAATACCCAAGGAGTCATTTCTGCCTTTTTCACCATGACGAGTGTCCATCGCGGAGAGGTACCTTGCTCGGTGACCACTGCATCTCCTTTAGAAGAAGCCACACTCTCTGAATTAAAAACTGTCCTCAAGAGCTTCCTAAGTCAAGGCCAAGTATTGAAATTGGAGGCTAAGACTGATCCGTCAATCATGGGTGAAATGATTGTGCGCACTGGAGAGAAATATGTTGGCATGTCTGTCAAGACCAAGATTCAGAAGCTGGGCAGGGCTATGTGGGAGGTTGTCTGAGTGTTGGTTTTCTGCCATCAGTGAAAATTCTTAAACTTAGAGCAACGATAAAAAGCTTCCAGAACAGATTAAAAAAAAAAAAAATCAGAAAAAAGACAAAAATGCTTATACATGCTATGACATTGCTAAGCCTTAAAAATGTTATGCTAGGTTAAGCCTGTCACAAAAGACTATACATTGTGTAATTTCATTTATATGTAATGCCTAAAAAAAAAAAGATACAGAAAAAACTCAATTAGTGGTTATTCAAGCCACCCAGGAAGGAGGGGACTGAGTGAAGAATGACTGTTAATGGGTACAAGATTTCTTTATGGGGTAATAAAAATGTTACAAAATTAGATTTTTGTGATTATTGCTCAACTCAGAGGATATACTGAAAACCATTGAACTATATACTTTAAATAGGTGAATTTGTGATATGTGAGTTATAGCTCACTAATGCTGTTTAAAAATGGATACTAGCAACAAAAAAGAATATTGACTTCTAACTGTTGCTTAAAAATAACTGAAAGTCTACAAATCAATCTATATCATTTGGCTGTAATACATTTTTGAGTCAAAACACCAATTTGTTGTTTAATTCTTTTATCATCTTTTAAAAAGAGGAAATAGAGTAGAATAAATCAAAATGGACTGGAATAGAAGGAATAGAATAGAATAGAATAGAATAGAATAATCAGAGAAGAAAAGGAAGATAATAGAACACATAATGATCTTATGTATGAGTTACATTTTAAGGCTGGTGATTGAAATGCATTAAAAATGCTGATATATGTATAATCTACTTCCTTTCTACCACTTACTCTCTCTGCCAGGCAAATAAATGAAACTACTGTATCTTCACATAAAATTTCAGACTGTGTTTAAATGTCTACTTACTCTGTACCTTTGCTGTTTGTCACATGAATGGGATTTCACTTTTCTGTAAACATGACAGAATTTTGTGAGAAAGCAGTATCCATCACTTTTCCAGAGGAAAAATACCTGGATTTTAGCCAATGTTTATATGAATTACAACAGTGGTATAAACTATATCATTTTGACAGGACACTTAGTTGTCCTTGTTTTCGTCTGCCTTTTTTTTGTTGTTGTTCAGTTTTGGTGTTCCTTAAAGTGTTATACCTTTTAACCAAAGTGACACAGGTTCATATTTGGCTCAGCCATCATTGCTTATGGTACAGCTCATGAGAAATTGCCAAACAAGAGTTTGCTATATCTGAGAGGGTTTTAACTCTAATATAGAAATATCTTCCATCAAAAAAAAGCAGAATAAAACAATCTTCTTTGTTCCAGTACCTCAGGGCGCACACAGCCAGCAGAAGACAGAGTCATCAAGAGGGTACTGAAATTACAGACAGAAATACGCATAATGGCAGCCTTACAAGGCTCTTCACATTAATTCATAAAGTAAGCAGGGTTTGTAGAGTATATTTGAGGAAGAAGAAAAGAAGTCACCACTAATTTGTTAATTACAAGGTCTCATATAAGATTAGACTTCACTTAAATGAATGAGTAAAGACAACACCAGTTGGGGATTGGTTGTAAAGCTTTTGAGAACAAACCAGGTGCTTTGTTTGGTACAGATGATGTCAAGAAGGAGTCAGTATGAAGATATATGTAGGGGACCTGAGAACTACGAAGATGCAATGAGAAGCCAAGATGCTTATAGACTATATCAAAACTCTGTTGCTCCAAACCAATGCTATATTACAAGAAAAATATTCAGACTAGTATTACACTCCCTGCCGATGTATGATTTCTATTGTGTTAATTTCAGCTTGGTGACCTTATTTTTAAAATAATCATGACATTCAGAGTACCAAGAGCTCAGCTGCTCCCAAGAGTATCATCTGTTCTGCATTAGAAAGCTTTAAATTGAAGAACAAAGTTTCCCCCGGTAATGTTATATATAGGGATATAATGTTATATATAAGGTTATATATAGGAATGTTATATGTAGGGATGTTATACATAGGGATGTTATGTTATATACAGAGATTCCTGGGCCACACAATTCTTCTGACTCTCAAAAAGTCAAGTAATTTCTCCTCCTTTTAAAAGGCTGTCTTCATGGGGCTTATTTCCTCTTAGATGTTCTACTAAAAAAAAATAATACCTTGAGATAAACATTCTATAGATTTTCCAGGTGGCCAGTTTATATGGTCCTATTTCTCCCAAGATCAGAACAGAGTTTCCTCTATCACCAACAAAAATCTTAGTTGTGAGACAGTAAAACTAAACCTTTTTACTCAACAGCTTGAAGTTTCACATTAGCCTATCTCTGTTGTTTCATGCAGCATTAAGAAGTGATGGATGAAGCCTCAGGAGTTAGAAAGAACCAAGTTAAAACAATAACTCTTCTACTTTCTGTTATCCCCAAATAATAAACTCAATTGAAATTTGTTAGATTGAGACCTACCTTAATTATTACATTTTAACACTCTATAATTATTTTATAAAAACTACCATGTGTTATTATTCTAATTATGTAAGGAACAGAGAAGTTAACTGATGCCTGAGGTGGTGTGGGTGATAACAGAAAGTTTAGTAGTCTTTCTGTATCTTTGTATCTTACTGATTTTCTTTCACTTGCTGTATTTTCCCTTTCAGATCTCACTGTGGTTTTTATTCATTAGCGGCAAAAATAGGAACTCTTGCTTCTCTCTTTGAATATGCCGAAATTGTTAATATACAGAAATTGAATCGAAATCAAACACACAATCATCTCTTAGGACTAAAATATACAGAAAGAGAAAAAGTGAGCATAATTTTGCTCCAAAACACTGGATGTTGTTTATGCCTAGGGTAAAATTTTTCAATTTCAGCACTATTGGCATTTGAAGCTGGATGACTTGTTGTTGTGGGGGACTGTCCTGTATATTATGAAATTTTTAGCAACATTTCTGGCTTCAAGCTACTAAATGAAAGTACCACCACCCCTTTCCATATAGGAATCAGCTTATTGTTGCTCTAGCTTTCTGCCTGAAGAGTCTCTAGGCTTCAGGAGAGAAAGAAGATCCCAGGCAGAGCCCACTGGAATTCATGAGTTGAGGGGATGGAGCTGAGATTCAATAGAAACCACAGTATTTAGAGTTTGCTGTATAGATACATCAGAAAAGATACATGACACAGCAGGAGAAAACATAGAAACCTGGGAGTGAGTTGAATCAGTGAACACAATAGATTAGAGCTCTGAGGAAAAGCCATATAGCAAACCAAACAGAGAGAAGAGAGTGAGCAGAGCGACACCTTGGTCACTCGAGAACAAATCAAAGATGTAAGTCAAAAACCTGTCAAAGAAAGGTCCAGAAACTTATGAAGATGGAAAGGTAGGGCAAAGCAAGAAAGCCAGCATGCAGGCAAGCCGCTGGAGCAGGAGACGTGAGACACAAACTGCAAGATACTATGATAATAAGATCACTACCTGAAACTCAGAAAGAGTCAGATGATCTTTCCACTATTCTAAAAGTCAATTTGAGAGCCTGCAGTGGAAGCAAATAAAAAAGCTGATAGAACAATAGACATTTGAAGATTATGGTGGATCCTCACACTTAGCCAACCACACATGAGTCAGAAGTACTTACAGAATTAACAAATAACTAAGAGATACAAGGCATCTCTATATTGCACATTATAGAGTGTTAAATACTAAAGGGTTAAGCCAGATCTTAGATCCTTCTCTCATTCGCATGCATGGCACTCAATTATTTTGTGAATCTCTAAAATGTTTGCTTTCTTTCTTAGACCTGGCACCTTACTTTGATGCCCTGTTTGGTTATGAGAGTGTTCCTGTCAATATGTCTTGCTTCCTCAACTAAATTCTGTGTCTCTTAAGGTCAAGAACTTCATCTTCTTTGCATTTCCCATGCTGCTTAGAAAAATGCTAAGTATTTAGAAGATACTCTGTTAACCTGTCTAGAATGAATAATGAATATTACTATTCCCTGTGTGTGAGCATCTGTTTCAGAAATGACATGAGAGAACTGAGGGGTTTGGGAAGACATTTCATGACATTGTGGGTTTGGGGGGTTCATTGTTATAGCACTAGAAATGATATTAAGTTGATCACCTGGGTCTAATTTATTATGTAAATCTTAATGAATATAAAATGATATTAAATTAAACAATGAATTTAAATGAGGAGATTTAATGAGAAATTTCCATCTGCATATTTCATCTGGGCCACTGTTACTGCTTCCCAAACTCTATATTAGGATACTCAGGTGTTCTGAGAAGATCAATGAACACAACATCCTGGACTTTTACAATCCATTTAGCCATTTTAAGATGACAGAATAGAACAAGTGAGAGTCAGTCACAAAAAGAAAAAGGAAGATGAAAGATGTGTGATGGTGGAAGGGGGTAGCAAGGGATGTGTGCTTGCATATGTGTCTACAGATATACAATTTTTATGATTTTACATATATTTATGGACTAAATCTATTTCTCTAGTAATCATCATTAAGTTTCTGAGAATAATGTTTATACATTCTCTTAGACAAGCACAAAAACGTGCTGAAGGCTACCTTATATTACTTATGTTTGGAAAGGACACATGTTGAAAATGATTGAGAGGGAAGAAAACTGACTTTAGGCTAAGATTTCTAAGGTTTCATGGGAATAAGAAGTGAAAGTGATATGAAGGTCAAAGTCATTCTCACCAGGGTGAAGTTCCAATGTTAATCATTGCTGCCTGGCAAACCAATAAAATTAGTTACAACCATAAAGCTACTACAACAATTCAGTTTAAGATATTTCATTGAGTAAAACTAATTCTAAACAACAGAAAATTCCATAACTTTGCTGATAACTTAGGTCTTTTTTCTCTCTTTGAAAAATGTCACTATGCTTGTGTATTAAAATACAATTTAAAGTATATGAAGAATGTGTAGAATTGTGTAAATTTATATAATGTAATAGAAAATGTTAAATTGCCAAATGGTACATATGCTTTGATTATAATGATATAAAATTTTATAGGCATATGAACAAAATAGAGAAAATATGAGAACTTTAATTGTGCTAGGTTGTAGAGTTGTAGATGATTTAAAAAGTGCTGAAATATTGTGGAAATACAGTTTTCCTTTTTTAAAAAATTATAACATAAACAGTTTAAAAAATAAGATCACCTTTTTTAACCAGATACCATTACAGTGTTTATGGAATTCCCCAGGCTGACACATTAATCAAATAAAATGTCCATCCCATGTCTTTGATGTCATTTTTTACCTTCTCATTTCCTTACATTAGAGGCAAAAGATCCGTATCAAATTATGCCATGCCTTTTGATAAATACATTTATGTGAAAACATATAACTCATAACTCTTGTTTTTTTCCACCAAAGAAAGTAGCTGATAATAAAAAATGTTCCATTTTTCATAGTACAAGCTCTGCCAATTTGAGCTTGTTGATGCATTTAAGTGTGATGACATTAATTACACTGGCAAACACTCCAAAAGTGTACTTTCTTTTATAGCAAAATGTCTTTTAAATAAAACGTTTTCAAACCTGACTAAGAAAGTTTAGAAGGGAGATAAGCCTCATTATTACTTATCATTATTATAAATATAAAACTATTTTATGTCATAAATTATAGATCCTTAAAAATGCATTATCAGCTTCAAGCTAAATACTAAAATAATTTTACTTCATAGCAATATATCTCAAAGCAATGTGTGCATAATTATAACTTCTGGTATGTTATTAGAGCTAAATTTTGATACAATACATTTTTAAAACTTGGTATTTTAAGTTTAATATTTTTCCAATTTTTAAGAAAATATTGCATATTTGATCAAAGTGGTTGTGATTTAAGATGTAAAAATTCCCCACTTTTGGGGGACTTTCAAACAAAGTCTTGTAAGAGGATGAGTAGAAAGACTGCCATAAACTATATAGCTATGAAAAGTCTAACTCATATATTAGGAACAGTTTTACTGCAGAAAATTTAAATCGTCTTCAAATGTTTATACCCTCCTACTTTCTACTGCACCAACTCTATAATGAGGTAGGTCAATTGAGCTTTTTACTTCCTTTCAAAAATAGCACAAAAACAGTTCATAATAATTATGTTGAGTGAGAATTTGAGATTGAAAATTATCTGCAAGAATATATATCTTCCTTCTCCCGACACCATCAAACATGTTTCTCTCCTTTATTCCCCAGATCGGTTGAGGAATTACCATACACTCAGTACCCCAAGCTACCTCTGTGGAAGTAAGGTTTTGATGTCAGTTCAACAATCAGATAAACTGGGGTTTTCTTGGAACTTCAGTATCTGTAAGCAACAAGTATCACAGCAAATTAGCTAAACTCTTTTAGATTCAGGATCTTCTCTCATTTCAGGGGATGATTACCCAATTTTCCATGATATAATTCTTAAGCATTGCGTGTCTGTAACAAAATATCTCATGTAACTCATAAATACACATACCTACTATGTACCCACAAAAATTAAGAACTATTCATTTTTAAAATGAGGATAATGACATCTATTTCTTAGAGTTGTTATAAGTATTAATTTAAGTAGGTAATATTTATTTGAATTCCTGCCTCCCCTTCATCTCTAATATCCAAACAGCAAACAAATCACAAAAATTCCAACTTTAAAAAATGCCTCTCATATCTGAAACCTTTTCCTACCAACTGTCTCTCATTATCTTCCCTCTTCTCCTCATTCTGTTTATCTTCTGCAACATTATTAATGTTCCCTTTCTCAAAATCCATCTAGTTATATCATGTGTCACCATTTACAATGACTTACTGTTAATTCATTCTTGTTTATATTCTAAAAGCCAACAACTTGGCATGCCGTTCAGAACTGGCCCAGTCTGGATTCATCTCACATCCTATGTTTTGGGTTTTACTGTAACCACATCGCAGTTAGTGTTCAACAAACACTCTAGTGTTCAACAAACACATATCTATGACTTTGTCTACACTAATCCCTCTACCTAAAATATTATTCCTCAATGTCTCATTTTCATAGCCCATATCAATGTCATCTCTGTGAGGCCTTCCTCATTAGTGTTTCTATAAGTACCCATTTCTAGTACAAACTTGATTATGATATATTGTGAATTTATATGGCATTTACACAGAATTGTGAGCTACTTGAATTCCAACAGCAGTCATTCTGTAAATGGAAAACATTAGCATTTAGTTTTTGATTAAATAAAAACACCTGCAGATAAACTTAATAAAAGGAAAAGAAATCTTTGTGGCGATTTGACTGTACTTAAATATTAACAGGTTATAATATTTTCAAAGCATTTATTGAAGCAAAATACAACCAGAGTATAAAATTCTACAAGGCCATGTGTTAGCATTATTTCAGAACATATATCTTATGAAGAGCTATATAGCCATCTGCTGTCCACATTTATTTACTCTACGAGCAAGGTACAATGTCTTGATATGTTCAAATCAGGATTCAGGCTCAATTTTGGAAGATCTACTAGGGGGAGGGTGTCTTCACCTTGAAGAACTTGAACATAAAAACAGAAATGTTTTAAATTTCAATATTTAGTGAATACTTAAGTTAAATTGACAGCTGTACAAATACAAATTCTCTTGGTTTAATTCGAAGAAAAATTGATCAAGCTCAACACTTTTAGAAATCATGAACTACAAGTCCCAAAAAATAAAAGTATAAGAGATGTTAAGAATAAGACCAAATATATCATTTATCACAATAATTGTGAATGGGTTAGTACCTCTTTTAAAAGCCAAAGGGGCCAAAAAAACTTTCAGATACATTTAAGTAACAGGATGAGCAAGGATGTGTCAATATTTCAAGCAAAGACACATAAATTAAAATAGAAATTTAGGCCAAATATATTAGATTGGCAAAAGAAAAAGTAGCAAATATGAAAGCAACAAATAATCAAGGATGAAATACATTTACATAATAAGCAGTGCAACGCATAAGGCAAAATTCTTAGAAATACAAGGAAACTTGGAGAAAGCACAATTATAGTGAGGGATTTTAATTTACTTCTCTGAAATTTTAGCAATGAAGAATAAAAAATATGGATTAGTATGAAAACAATGTTAATGCTATAATTAACAGAGGCTACAATTTTTGTTTATAAGACATTTTGTAAAATAATTTTATGTTTGAACATAAGGAGAATGTAAATAAATTCTAAATAGTAAAGGTGCTTTTTCTGACCAAAAGTGATAAACAAACAAACAAAATCAACAATGAAAAGATAAATTACAACAAACACAAAAAATAAAAGTTTAACCATTTTTGACATGCCTAAAATATTTGTTAAAATTAATATTAGCTTTAAAGTAACTAAACTGCAATGTGATCAAGAAAGTAATAGAAATTATTTAACTAAAAATGTAGAAACTATTATAGTTAACAATTATATATTTTAATGCAACTGTGTGTTGTTTGCTTTCTAATATTTTGACGTAGACATTTTTGACTGAATCCCAGGCATCTCACTTCTGAAAAATATCCAGATTGTTCAAGGATCATATATTGAAAAAGATCAATCACTGAGAATCAATATAAATCACTGTACTCAATAGAAAAATAGAGTCTTAAAGATTTATTTTTTAAGTTAAAAAAGATGTATTTAGATTACTTCATTTAATAAAAGACACACACATAAAATCAAAGAAAATATATAAAATTTAAAAATAAAAATAGGCCGTGCATAGTGACTCACATCTGTAATCCCAGCACACTGGGAGGCCAAGACGGCAGATCACTTGAGCTCAGGAGTTCAAGACCAGACTGGGCAACATGGCAAAACCCCGACTCTACAAAAATTACATAAACATTATCTAGGCATGGTGGTGCATGCCTGTAGTCCCAGCTACTCGGCAGGCCCAGGTGGGAGGATAACCTGAGCCCAGGGAGGTTGAGGCTACAGTGAGCCGTGATTGCACCACTCCAGCCTTGGTGACAGAGTTAGATCCCATCTCAAAAAAAATTAATTAATTAAAATAAAAGCAAAGTTAAGTAAACAGAAAATTATAAACATCAAAATTAATAAAAATTATAATGCTTATAAAGGATTTGTAAAACAGACATAGCTAACAAATTTATCTAAAGAAACACTACAAATATACAATAACATTGAGTCAAAGAAAATAAATGAGGTTAAGTAATCAGAAGTATATTCAATAAAATTTCATGATAAATTTGAAAACTTAGTTAAATTTTAAAATACATTTGATCTTAATTCACTCAAGTAGCTAAACTGACAGCCATAAAACACACAGAAAATATCATCAAAGATTAAGCACTGTATTGGAGTCAGTGTTTCACAGTCAAGTTCTTCTTTTTTTTCTCTATGTCACCTAACTATTCAGGAACAAAAAAGACATTAAAAAAGGTCATGATTTATTTAATAAATACTTATGTTAAAATAATAATTTACTATAATTTTATTAACTATGCTAATTATAAAATAATACATTACTTAATATCTATAGAGTGCTTGATATACATTCTTCTATTTAAATTATTTTAATTATCATAAAGTCACTTTTAATATAAACAGCATTTTCATGCCCATGTTAGTGATAGAAGGTCTGAACTTTAAGAAGGATGCATGTCTTGCTCAGAATATTTATATGAAGAGAGTTAGAAGTAAATATATGCACCCTCACTGCAGAAGTAGTATTTCTGATATCTGCGCTATGTGCCCTTAAAATGAAAATGTCTGGCAGCACACAAAAAAAAGAACATTTTAAAAATATCAACAATAAGGGAAGAGAGAAAGGGAGAAGAGGGAGAGGGAGAACAAAGAAGAAAACAGAGAAAAGAAAACACACTTAGTCTCACTTACGAATATGCTCAGTGTCTCAGAGGAATACAGAAATGTTACTTCAATTTGCCTTCCATACCTTTCTGATACCTAATAAGTTTCTTGCTATAGAGTAGTTTCTTTGTATCCATAACGGATTGGTTCTAAGTGCTCCTTCAGAAACCAAAATTTAAGATGCTCAAATTTCTTATATAAAATAATGTAGTATTTGCACATAATGCACATCCTCCTGTGTATTTTAAATCATCTGCAGATTACTTATATTAACTAATATAACGTAAATAGTTTTTATACTGTATTTTTATTTGCAGTTTTAGTTGTTGTTGTTTTTTTAAAAATTTTTGATTCATGGCTCGTTGAGTTCACAGATGTAAAACCCACGGATACAGAGGGCCAACTACACACTTTTTAAACAAAAAAGAGATACGTTTTAAGTAAAATTATATTATTATATTTATTTTGGCTATATATAAGATTTTCAGAATCTGGAGCAGTTCCAAGACCGCACAGTGAAACACGAGGGACAGGTATTTTTGTAATGGTTTCTTCCTAGAAGACAGGGAGAAGATTTCAACACTTTCATTCCAGTGTGGCAATTATTTGAAGAACAGCAAAATAGTTCCCTTTGCAAAATGGCTGAACTCTGAGAATGTTTCTTTCTTTTTGGGTAAAATTGTATATGGTAAGACTGTGGATTCCAAGAGAGAGAATTGAAACTAAATATACAAGCCTGATCATGTCTGGTATACCTCAGTGTTCAGGTTTTCAAAGCATATACAAAGAAGGAAATTGATCTGAGGGGACAAAAAACTGAGTCAACTCATCCTGCATGCTTCATCAGCAACACTAGGTGACTCTCAAGAGATGCTTCAGTCATCATGCCCTTGGGCCAGCATTGCCCGTGGATGGGTCCTATGTCATGGCTCAACTTCTGATTGTGTAGAGTCACCCTTCTGCCCTGAGAGTACCTGGCATCATGACCCCAAGACAGGACTTGAAACCCATATTACTGTCTTTGAAATTGCCTCTATTCACAGCTTACTGTTGGGATCCCATCCCATTATTGCCTTGGCCCACACTTAACAGAATCAGATTACAAAAGCCAAAAGGAGTTTGTAAAGAAGCAAGAGAATGAGGAGAAGCAGTGCACACGTATGTTTATTGCGGCACTATTCACAATAGCAAAGACTTGGAATCAAGCCAAATGTCCATCTGTGACAGACTGGATTAAGAAAATGTGGCACATATACACCATGGAATACTATGCAGCCATAAAAAAGGATGAGTTTGCGTCCTTTGTAGGGACATGGATGCAGCTGGAAACCATCATTCTTAGCAAACTATCACAAGAAGAGAAAACCAAACACCGCATGTTCTCACTCATAGGTGGGAACTGAACAATGAGATCACTTGGACTCGGGAAGGGGAACATCACACACTGGGGCCTATCATGGGGAGCGGGGAGGAGGGAGGGATTGCATTGGGGAGTTATACATGATATAAACATCATGCACATGTACCCTAGAACTTAAAGTATAATAAAAAAAAAAAAAAAAAAAGAAGTTATGTCTCCTTCAAAAGAGCACTGAAGTGAATAGAGCTTTTAACTATAACATAATAGAAAAGAAATGTGGCTTGGAATTTTTCATCTTTTTTTCAATAGTAGAAGCACTGTGAAAATTGTCAGCATCAAAATAGAGTCATTGGTGTTAAAGCCCCTCCCAAAAAAAAACCCTGACAAATAGAGCTGGATAAGGCCAGGAAGGGTGAGTTCTCATGCATAAATGCCTGATAACAAATACTGTCACAAAACACTGCAAAAATTACAACACTGCACACAGGTCATCACAGCCTTACACAGAAAGCACTTCTGAAAGGACATCTGCCCAGCAACTGCCTGTCCAAACTTAGAATGATGTAACCCTTGTCAGTGATACTTGTAGCCAAGGATAATTATCTCAAGATAGTAATGTAATCGTCCTCATTCTTCCTTTAAAAAATTTTGTCTTCCTTTACCTCGCTGAATACACACATATGTTGTTATGACACACATATTTTCATTGCAATGTCCTATTCTTAAATAAATATCATTTTCTTTTAGAGAATCTCTCTTTATTTGTTATTTAGGTTGACATAAATTGTGTCAAAAACCGGATCTTAAGAAAAATCACTAAAAAAAAATTGTTGATTCTTGAAACCTGTGTGAGTTACCCACTTGAAACCTTTGAGCTCTTTGTTTCCACAACTCACCTTTTCTCCTCAAGGTGAGTCCTCTCTCAGACTAAGCCTCCCTCTTTTGCTAGAAGGTTTTCAGTTTATTTGAGATTTGGTTTGGTTTTAAGCCTACCTTAATAAAAATCTTTACATCCCTCTTGGAATAACAAAATACTTTTTGTATTTTCTGGCAAGTCCTTTCAGGTGTGAAAACAAGCATCTTTCTGCTTGTTTTCTACAAAATCTGCTTTCTACAAAATTTGTTCTGCCTGTGAGGCATGACTTTTCTTGTGAAGTTACTTTTGGTTCTCTCTACATGCCTAATTTAATATTTTGTTTCATATGTGCACCTGGGTTAATTTTTTGTGAACACTCTTTGTGATTTTATTTTGATTTAGTTACAATGCATTCATAAATTAGTTGGCTCTTTTCTTTTGCTTATTTCTAAAAATCCTCTGAGAGCAGAAAGAAACACTCTAAATGATGTACAATGGTGGCTAATGCAAAGTGACTAGTCAGTCACCACCATCTAAAATACAGGTCCAAATTTCTGACACTCTGACAGGATTTATAAAATTTTTCACTTCTTTCAGAAAATTAATAAGAAATGTAATGGGATTCTCAAACATTATGGAATGCCAAAGTTTTATGTGACTCCAGCCAACTACACAGTGTAGTTCATTCTTGTGTTCATTTTTAATTGAGGGACAAATTACATCAAGGAAGGTTCAGAGTTAAAATGGTCGCTATTCAAATTCTCTTACAAAACCTGAAAAACAAGTATCAAATACACATGTTAACTCCCAGAGTTAACACGTAGAGCCTTCTATGTTCTTCATAACTGTATTGTCTGTTTGGTTGGTTGGTTGGTTGTTTTTCTGCTATTTTGAATCTCCTGACAGGTCTACTGGTGTTGAAATAAAACTCACTGCTTATGGTATTCCAGCCAATATTAAAAATAAAATCCTAAAGGACTTCTAAATTAGTGGCTTTACAAATTACAAGAACTCCATGCTAATCAACAACCCAAACACATTTTGGAAATGTAAATTTAGGTTTACTTGATAATAATTGCTAGGATGATAGAACAGTTAATTGAAGGCTTGATAATGACAAAAGAACTAGATAAAAGTTTATAAAAGTTAGGCTTTCATATCAAATAGGTCAAAATCCTGAGCTCACAGTAATAATGTACATTGTTTCAGTCAGGCATACAAATTAATTGTTCTGCCATGCAAGGGCAGAACAAATGAAATAAAAAAGGAAACTGCTAAAATGCTTCCCTGCCCGTTTTGACTAGTTAAGCAAACCAAATAGCAAACAAAAGATAGATTTGTTCCTGAAAAATTAAGATTATTTGGGGATTTTATTTCTCTTCCACAATTCAACCGGTTTTAGCTAAAATGTAAACTTTAAAGATTTAACCTCAACTTATTTGAAATTGAATAAAAAACATTTTAAACTTAAAATACTATGAAAGCTGCTTTATCCAAAATTGCGATCCACCGTCTTCAATAGGTTACCTATTGGGGCAAAGAAATTTTATTCACGTGAACTGATCCTATTTTGTCAGAAGTATTTGGATACAACTATCTTTTGTAAACAAGTTAATTTGTATTGTTATGTTTATTGCCTTGTGACTAAAATTCTAAATGAAAGCTACAAGATCTCTGTGTGTATATGTGTGTGTAAAGATATTTATACTCATGCACATGCACTATGTTATGTTGTGTTTACATGGTAAAATCTGGCATTGTTAGCCAGAAATTCCTAAGGAATCCTATCCAGCTTGGCTTAAATAAATGAGCACTCATGTAAAATATGTAGCAATTAACTCAAATGCTTTTTACTTCACCCAATTTGAGTTAATCTTTAATAAATAATTTGGTCTTAAACTTGCTGGAAAAATACAAATAGAAATATATTCAAAATAGCATATATTTTTCCTGGATTTATGAGTCATATAGTTTTCAATTTGTCTTTGCTAAATATTTTAAGGGGTTAGGGTTTGACACAAAGGTTTTAAGACAATAAACCCAGCCTAAAACAGAATATTTGTTGATTGATAAGTAAGACTAACTTCACACTGTCATTCCTTTGTTTATCAAAGTAATTTTGCATGTGATCTAGTTGGCTATAATTAGAAGAAAATTATTTATATGCCATTCAAAAGTTTGAGCTTTGATATTAAAAATAAACTAAGACAAAACTGAAAATTTGGTCCCCTATATTACAACAGGGTTTTCTTGAAGTATTAATCTGCTGTTAGCCAAACTGGAACAGGTATTGATTTCTATTTCTAAAATCTGTTTAATAGCCATCTTTTCAACTGCAGGCAGCTTCTATTTCTGCCATGTATCTCCTACTTAATTTTAATTAATTTTTCAAGTTTGAGATAAGAAATGCTATCTTTTTATATTCAGCATAGTAATCTCATTTCTTGCAGCAAACATTTCTTCTTGAAGCTTCTCAGATACATACCTCAAAACTTTAATTTTTTTCTGTAATCAACAGTATATTCTTTATAGTTCATGCATCATTACTTTTAGTTATTTTTCCCAAAGAGGCCTGGGATAATCTCTCTTTCCTTTTACTTTTTTTGTCAGGTCTTATAACCTTCTTCTGCTGTTCTAATTTTACTATTATGACCTAATGCTGAAATGTGTATCATAAAGGCCTAGGAAGCGAAGTTTTCCTCCAGAGTAACTTGGTACACTTCATTTTTCTTGATGTGTCTGAATTGTTTCATTTAAGCAGAATACTTTCCATGCTGTTACTAAAAGTTACGTGTTCCCCTGATCAACATATTAGTGTTCTTGTTTACATTCCCCTAGAATCTGGTATACATGAATAACCTTGGACACACTCTTCCTGTGTCTAATAAATTCAACTACTCTTTTTTATCAGATTGATTTCCAGGTTATCTAAATGGAATAGACTCCCAATAAGGAGAAGTAATCACAGTACAGGGGATTTTCCTTTACCTTTTTGGTAACAAGCCTAAAAATAATAATTTTGTGTTTTGTTAAGACAATGCCCTGTGTTCTCTTTCCTATGTTATTGATTACTTAAGAAAACTGAGCTTTGAAAAGGTTAAGATTTTCTATATCTGTGTAACTTTCTATATTGCTTATGAAGCTTTCAGTTATCACCCCACTTAAATTATTGTTATTTCACACTAACCTGTGATCTTGTTATGATCAAGTGTTTTAAACAGTTTTGAAATCTTTGACAGACCTTCCCAAGATCAAATTCTAAATTATTAAATTCTATAGACCTGCTCTATTAAATATTCTCTATAGATAATAATACAGTATTGTACACTTAAAAATTTGCTGAGAGAAGATCTCATGTGAAGAGTTCTTACCACACACACACACACACACACACACATACACAAGAAGAAATGAAAACAAAAGAACACAAGGAAACTCTGGGAAGTGTTCAATATGATATGTCTATCATTGTGAATTTGGTGATGGTATCAGGTGTTTGTTTATATCCAAATTTATCAAATTGCACATGTTAAATAAGTGTTATTCTTTGTATATTGATTGTACCTCAATAAAAGTATTTTTTAAATCACAAAATCTTCAAATTTAAGTCTTATGTTACCTAGAATTAACTTACGGATTTTCAAGTTGGGAATCCTGCAGAGCCTCAAAGAATGTATTCCTCATCTTGTAGATATAGTAAATTATCAGGCCTTGTTTGGTAGGTTGTATGGGAAACATTGTCAAATGATAAGTCTAGGTATTTTTTCAGTTACATTTATAAGTTAATATTGATATAAGTGTTTCAAAAATGATATAAATTCATAAAATCTAATATGTTATTAGTTATAACTATTTTATGTCAAATCTTTTTAAAGTTATATTGTATAGAAATATTATTTATGTGTATAATCTAAAGATGATATAAAATGTATAAACATTTGATAATCTGGTTCTCAAAGTGTCATGATTCTGGTTATTACATAAAAGGTTGTATACAACAGAAATAACTAAATTTTAGTCAGTGGTGAACTTTCATTTGAGTTTAACCACGGCTATTAAAAGTTTTTTTCATCTATGGTTATTTTTTAATTTTTCTCTAAAAGCATCTGTAATCAGTTATAGCCAAAAATTGCTTTTCCATTAAATAATTGAATAATTGATGATGGTAATGTTTTTATGACTTTTACTTGACACATTGGTTTTTCACTTAAATGTTGTGTTTTCTACATTTAAGAAAATTTTCTTTCTTAAGCTATGTATACTTTACAGCAATTTGTTAAAATATGTTTTTGTGAACAAAGATAAGAGCATTTGTCTTTTTTTACCTACTTAATTTCTCCATAATACAGAAGCTGCTCATGAGCATTCTTACGGCAATATGTTATTTGCATATGTCCAGTAAAACTCATCCCTTTCATTATAATATGATGCAAGTGAAACCCTGGTTATATTACTAAGACTTTGACTAAAATATTGTGTTTGAGTGCATAGAATACCCGGCTTCAAGGATTTATAGCTTATAGTGATAACATAAAAATTGTAACTTCCTGGAAAGCCCAGAATCTGGTAAAAATCTAAAGTCTGCTTTGGTTTGGCTTTATAGTCTCAACAGATTTTTAAATCTGAGATTCCTGTGTGATTAATGTAGATGGAAGAAATGTTTTTAAAGAAACGCTATTATATACCTGGCTTTAGACTGTAGCTCTATGCATTGTTTTCAAGCTCTTCTTAACCGGTAGAATAGACTAAATCCTAAATTCTTCCAGGTTCCTCCAGTTTAATTTTCTTCCACAGAATTAATAAAAATGAAAACTGCTCTGTTTCTGAAGCCCTATAAGCTGAAACTAGATGCATTTTTCAAAACAATTATCAAGCTTGATGTCCAGGGTCACACGAATATTCACAAACCCACCCAATGCCATAACCAGAGACATTCAAACTACAAACCTGGAAAATAAGTTGAAGTTTTCACCCATTACACTGCTTCTCCCAAGACGTTTCCCAGGACATGTTATAATGAGACTCTTAACCATCTTAGTGCCCACTTTTTCACTTGGCAAGCTAAAGGTCCTTTAATTTATTCATTTGGCTGCCTTTCAGCCTCAGTTCATATCTCAAAACTATTATAAAAGTAGGACTGTCATATTACTATTAATGTTTCTTTTCATTTTTCCTTTTAAAACTTTGTATCTGTAACTTAAAACTTTTTTGCCGACAACAACTCCTAAGAGAATAATGCTGGCCCAGCACTTTATGAAACTATGGAACAGATATAACTGAACTTAATAATGGACTCCTAGTAGAATTAGTCTGCGAACCACTCCTTTCAATCCTCCCGTGTTGCTCAAATGTGGCTAAAAGCATTTTAACAATGACTCCTACCCACCATTCAATCCTTCCAATGTAGGATAAGACCAGCAACTCAGGACAGGTCCATCCTTACACCAAGGAACATACAAACGTAACTATGGGATGATTGATTAGTGATGCTTTTGAAGAAAGATCTTGATCAAAAGGAGGAAATGTGAAAGCTATCAGAATCAAAGTGAAGTTACTTATGTGTGTATGTGTGTGTGTGTGTGTGTGTGTGTGTGTGTGTGTATGTTGGGGGCTGGGAGTTGGGGAGTACCTGTCAAATAGAGCCAAAAAAGATCATGAAGAGAAGAATTCTCATACATAAATGACTTATTAAAAAAAAAAAATCACAAAAGACTGCAAAACCAACAACATTGCACACAGACCATACCAATCTTACACAAAAAAGCTTTCTCTTTTGCAAGGACATTTTCTCAGCCACTGCCTGTCCAACCTTTGACTAGTTTGACCCTCCTTATTGATCTTTGTACCCAAGGATAATTAAGTAATACTCCTCCTCTTTTTCTTTGAAGACCTTTGTTTTTATTTTCCTCCTGAATATTCCGTTTACTATGACATACGTATTCCATTGCAGTGATCTATTCCCTAACACCTATTAATTACTTTCTTTTAGAGGGCCTCCTTCTGTTATTTATATTGACAGTACAGAGCTAAATTCCTAGGATTTTTAAAGCTAAATTTTTTCGTCAAAATTTCACACTATACTATTTTTTTTTTTTTTTTTTTTTTTTTTTGAGACGGAATCTCGCTCTGTCGCCCAGGCTGGAGTGCAGTGGCCGGATCTCAGCTCACTGCAAGCTCCGCCTCCCGGGTTTACGCCATTCTCCTGCCTCAGCCTCCCGAGTAGCTGGGACTACAAGCGCCCGCCACCTCGCCCGGCTACTTTTTTATATTTTTTTAGTAGAGACGGGGTTT
Source organism: Trachypithecus francoisi (assembly GCF_009764315.1). Lineage (NCBI taxonomy): Eukaryota > Metazoa > Chordata > Mammalia > Primates > Cercopithecidae > Trachypithecus > Trachypithecus francoisi. The sequence goes on from NW_022681458.1 coordinate 104,033,878, forward strand.
CACCGGGTGAGCCAGGATGGTCTCGATCTCCTGACCTTGTGATCCGCCCGTCTCGGCCTCCCAGAGTGCTGGGATTACAGGCCACACTATACTATTTTTAAAGAATCATGCTGTGCTAAAATTTATTCCATAATCTATTTCTTTTCATAACTGCTCTTTAGACTTTCATGGTTAAAGAGAATCTGTGTGAGTCTCTGTGTGTGCACACATGCGTGTGTGCATGCGTGGGTATAAAATTCTGAGAATTGGCCAGGTGTGGTGGCTCACGCCTGTAATCCCAGCACTTTGGGAGGCTGAGGCAGGCAGATCACTTGAGGTCAGGAATTCAAGATCAGCCTGTCCAATATGATGAAACCCCATTTCTACTAAAAATACAAAAATCAGCTGGGTGTGGTGGCGTGTGCTTCCTGTAATCCCAGCTACTCAGGAGGGTGAGGGGAAAGAATTGCTTGAAATTGGGAGGCAGAGGTTGCAGTAAGCGGAGATCACACCACTGCACTCCAGCCTGGGCAACAAAGCAAGATTCTGTCTCAAAAAAAAAAAAAAAAGTTCTGAGAATTTGAGAATTGGCCAGGTGCAGTGGCTCACGCCTGTAATCCCAGCACTTTTGGAGACCGAGGCAGGCAGATCATCTCAGGTCAGGAGTTCCAGACTAGCCTGGCCAACATGGTGAAACCCCATTTCTACTAAAAATACAAAAAATTAGCCGGGCATGGTGGTGTGCACCTGTAATCCCCACTACTTGGGAGGTTTGAACCAGGGAGGCAGAGGTTGCAGTGAGCTGAGATAGAGCCATTGCACTGCAGCGTGGGCAACAAGAGCAAAACTCTGTCTCAAAACAAGCAAAGCAAAAAAAGTTCTGAGAATTTTGCAACTATTTTATTTATATTGTAAATGTATATTTATTTCACTAATCATTTGAGAAACATGTTTGTTTTATGGGTCCTTTATTAAAAAACATTTATTTTATAGTTAAATATAGCATCTAAATTTGTAACAGATGTATCCATGCTCCATTAGAAATGCAAAAATGTGACCAAACATATTTAATTTTAGCAATTCAAGGATGGATAAGTATGAGAAAACAAACATTTATCATCCAGTTAGCAAATAATGGGAAGAAATTATGAATATATAGTAGACACAAAAATATTGATAATATACAGCACACATTTTTATAAAATTACCAAGATACAATTGGACTAAATGAAGAATTTCTGAATATTATGAAACGTAATTATCTAAGATCAATATCAAACATCATATTGCTTCTCAAGTACAAAGACTTTTTTAATAAGGCCAGAACAAGACAATGGTATCTGTTTCAACATTACTAAATATTCCACCTGGTGTAGAGAAATAAATATAAGCAGAACCATACATGTATGATCATTTAATGTATGATAATGGTGACTCAACTAACCTAGAAGAGATAAGTTTTTCAATAAAGGAATTTATACAATTGTTTATTTGTAAATATATGTCAATGTGTGTTGTGTGTCTGTATATAGTTAAACCTCTTCCTAGTTGCAAACATTAATATGAATTCCAAATGGAATTTAATATCTGAATTAGATATGGCTGAATGCAGTGACTTACGCCTGTAATCTCAGCACTTTGGGAGGCCGAGGTGGGCGGATCACGAGGTCAGGAGATTGAGACCATCCTGGCCAACATGGTGAAACTTCATCTCTACTAAAAATACAAAAATTAGCTCGGCATGGTGGCGTGTTCCTGTAGTCCCAGCTACTAGGGAGGCTGAGGCAGGAGAATTGCTTGAAACCCGGGAGGCGGAGCTTGCAGTGAATCGAGATCATGCCACTGCACTCCAGCCTGGTGACAGAACAAGACTCGGACTCAAAAAAAAAAACCAAAAAAGATATTAATCGGAAGAAAATGAATGACTTCAAAATATCTCACAGTGAGGAAGACATGCCTGAGCAAGTCAAGGAGACATTTATTATGACTAGATGTATTTATAATAACCTACACGACAAAATTTTCTGTATACAAAATTCACAAACTGTAGACAGGGACACAATACTTGAAATACATATACTAGAAAACTTCTCTATCTATAGTTATAGAGTACCCCTATATATCAATGAAGAAATGGCAAGCATCACTTAGAAAATATAGTAAAGGCTATGAAGGGATATTTTATAAAAAATAATTTCAAATGGCTGATAAAAACATGAAACTCACGAACAGTTCAGTAAATGTAAATTAAACATTTTGAGAAACAATTTTATACCACTTAGGTTTTAAAAATTTTTTTTAAAATGATATCTAGTGTAATGACAGATAGGAAATAGTCATTCTCCTACATGATTACAAGAACTACAAATTGATGTTAAGTATTTGGAAGTTAACCTAGCAGTGTCCTCTAAAATGTGCACACACTTTCAGCCCATAATCCACAATAAAGGAGGAATCAATGTTGAGTTCAAATAGTATTGCAGAAATAAGTAGACTTACCTGACAGAGAAATCACAGCTTATATCAATAATGGCACTATAAGTAGAAGAATTCTGAAAACACCCATAGGCCAATTTAACACCAGCTGAAAACAATAGCTGCTTAGCCTTTATACATTTTGGCTCAAGAACATATGGAATGGTTTGCACAGCCTTAGTTAAAACAAAACAAAAAAAGGATAGATTAGCATTACAGGGATAGGAGTGCACAGGCGCCAAGCAAGGGAACCTATGACACCAAGTCACAGTGGTTATAATATAAAAAGGATATAAAATCTTAGTTTGGAAATGGAAGTGGGCAGCAATGTGAAACCCCCCAAAATGTAGATACTGGTTAGAAATCAGAATAAAAATTAGAAGAAGCAACAATGATAACAAGGCTGATAACAATAACAACAATAAAGAAAGGAGGTTTTAGTTTGATATAAACCCTAATATTTATACTCAAGAACAACTGGATTATTACATACCCATCTTCTTCCTCTCCAAATTTCATCACCATTCTATGTAAATTAATATCTGATAACAGATTCCCTTTGCTTTGTTTATTCTAACCACAGGTATCATTGTTTTGACTTCAGTCCTGGAAGAGGTAGGGTATTCTCTCTTGGCAATGCTTGGGAGATGAATTGAGATAACTTGGTGGCCTGATAGAGGTGGATAGGGGAGGGGGCACATACAGCTAAAAACAGCAATATGTCTCAAAAGTTGACAGTAGTCTTCAGACTGTGAGGTGTCTGGAAACGTGGAGTTGTAAAGAAATATATTTATACTTTATTGTATAAAGTTTATTTTAAAAGGATGTTTTTGTTAATTTTTGCTTGCTTTAGACTTTCAGATTTTGAAAGGTTAGCCAGGATATCATTAGATTGTGGGGGGAAAAATCTGATGTATTTTTACAGTAAAACATAAGACATCTAATGCATTTCATGTTTTTCATCTGCTGCTTCAAACTATACCACCAGACTAATTTGAAATAAACTGTACTCCAATGTCTTTCTGTTCCTAGGAGTATTTTTGTGAAAAAGTATTAAAACAACAGCTTAGATGAGTGCTGATAACATGAGAAACATTGACATACATTACATATATTATTACTTTCTCAATTACAGAATTCCAAAATGTGCAACAGAGTCTATTTTATCCTTACAAACTTATTCATCTTTCTTTAAATATTACATTTGACGACACTTACCATCTCCTTTAATCCTTTCTTGATCAAACAAACATTAGTCAGACTCCTGAACCTTGTTTTGGGCTTATCCAAGTGCCTCCTTGAAAAACTCACAGTGACTTTTATATTTTATTTGTATTAATTCTGAAGTCTCAGACTCCCTCTACCCTACAAAAGTTGCCTTTCCACTGCTTTCTTCCACGGCCCATTTGTTTTATTCAGACCCATTTCCTCATGCACATTAATTAATTCTTGCTGCAGTAGCTTTCTTACTATGCTGATTTGCTGCTGAACTCTCTTCTCTCTTCTGCCATTGACTCAGAAAGTTTGACGTATTTAAAGGCCAAATTAAAGTCATCCACCTTCTTAAGGCAATTTCATTGAACTACTCATCTTATAAAATTATACAGTACTTCAAAACAATAATATCCCCTATGTTAGTCCATTCCTGCATTGCTATAAAGATATACCTGAAACTAGGTAATCCATAAAGAAAAGAAGTTTTTGGCTCACAGTTCTATAGGCTGTACAAGCATGGCGCCAGCATCTGTTCAGCTTCTGGGGACACTGCAGGGAGCTTTTACTTATGGTAGAAGGTGAAGCAGGAGCAGATATGTCACATGGCAAAAGCAGGAGCAAGAGAGAGAGAGAAAGGAGGTACCATAAAGTTTTAAACAACCAGATTTCATGAGAACTGATTCACTCACTATGGCAAGGATACTACCAAGAGGATGGCTCTAAACTGTGCATGAGAAATCCACCCCCATAAACCAATCACCTTCCATCAGATCCCATCTGCTGCAGGAAGTCAGGGACCTCGAACAGAGGGACCTGCTGAAACAGTGGCAGAAGTACATAAATTGTGAAGATTTCATGGTCATTTATTAGTTCCCCAAATTAATACTTTTGTAATTTCTCATGCCTGTCTTTACTGCAATCTCAACATAATTGTGAAGATTTCATGGCCACTTATCACTTCCCCAATCAATACTCTTGTGATTTACTATGCCTATCTTTACTTTAATCTCTTAATCCCATCATCTTCATAAGCTGAGGATGTATGTTGCCTTGGGACCCTGTGATGATTGCGCTAACTGCACAAATTGTTTGTAGAGCATGTGTGTTTGAACAATATGAAATCTGGGCACCTTGACAAAAGATGACAGCAATGTTCAGGGAACAAGGCAGATAACCTTAAACTCTGACTGCCAGTGAGCCAGATGGAACAGAGCCATATTTCTCTTCTTTCAAAAGCAAATAGGAGAAATATTGCTGAATTCTTTTTCCCAGCAAGGAACATCCCTGAGAAAGAGAATGCGCCCCTGAGAGTAGACCTCTATATGGCCCCTTTGGGGGCAGCTGTCTTTTACAGTCAAAGCTGAAGGGATTTGGTCTGGTCTCCTGTAGCACTCCCAGGCTTATTAGGAGGAGGAAATTCCTGCCTAATAAATTTTGATCAGACAGATTGTCTGCTCTCAAATGCTGTCTCCTGATAAGATGTTATCAATGCCAATGCATGCTCAAAACTTTATGAGCAATTGTAATTTCACCCCGTCCTGTGGTCCTATGATCTCGCCCTGCCTCCATTTGCTTTGTGATATTTTATTACCTTGTGAAGCATGTGATCTCTGTGACCCACACCCTATTCATACACTCCCTCCCCTTTTGAAAATTGCTAATAAAAACTTGCTGGTTTTATAGCTCAGGGAGCATCACAGAACCTGCCGACATGTGATGTCTCCCCTGGATATCCAGCTTTAAAATTTCTCTCTCTTGTATTCTTTCCCTTTATTTCTCAGACCAGCCGACGTTTAGGGAAATAGAAAAGAACCCACATTGAATATCGGGGGTGGGGTTTCCCCGATACCATCTCTAACACTGTGGATTATAATTCAATGTGAAATTTAAAGGGGACCACATCCAAACTGTATCATCCCCCAATTAGCATATATTTATCTTTAAAATTATTTTCATTTATAATTATTGCTTTCATTACATTTCCTAAGATAGACACAGTGGTTAAAATTTCTTTATAAGAGTTATCAGTCACTTCATGTTACTGAAGGACTCTTCAACATTCCTCATGTCACTCTTACCAAAACCTTTATTACTGAGTAGGTAAGATTTTAGCCAAATGTGCACTTTAAAGGCAACAATATTTACAATGGGAATGTCACTTTGTTGGAGATATTTTTATAATATTTCTCTGAAGTGATCATCAGCTTTCATAATTCATATTGGTTGCTTAAAAAATACATTGCTTGAAAAGAAAACAAAAAAGTCACAAACGTCAAACAACAGATGTTAACTATGTACAGGTGGCTGAATAGCTCATGGGATGGCTGATTGGATTTGAGACTTTTCACCTTGTGGTAATCAGTCAGAATTTGGCCCGTGGTTGACAGGTCATCCTACAGCTATTAAAGGGATACCAGGTGTGATAGGCTCTCATTACCAGCATGGTGGGCAGGTGTTTACATCACAGTGAGGACCCCTGTGGCTACTTCCAGGAGCAGCATAGGCCCTGGTTCCCAGAAGGCATAGCTACCTGTCAAGAGTAATGTGGGCTGCTATGCATAATGGCTGCTGTGTTCCTGAATTATACCAGAAATATCATAAAGCAAGCAGTGACACCTCACTGTGACTTACTAAGATGTGATAAATGGCACATTTAGAAATAATTTGGTAAATTTTAAAATACCAAAATCAGCTCCAATTTAAGCTCATCATTATCTCCAAATGAAAGGGCTTTTCTTAGAAGACTAATTAAGTATTTACATGAATCATTTTTAATACTTAAAATGTGCCATTTAATTAATTTTGTCCCCTCCAAAACTCATGTTAAAGTTGAATTTCTAACGCATAAGTATCGAGAGGTAGAGCCCTGAAGAGGTGATTGGGGCATGACAGCTTTGCTTTCCTGAATGGATTAATTAATTCATAGATTAATAGATTAATGAATCAATGGATTATCCTGGAATTGGAACTGGTGACTTTATACGAGGAAGAGAAACTTGAGAAAGCATGCACGGCTCCCTCGTCATGTGGTGCCCTGTGCCACCTTAAGATGCTAAGAGTCCTCACCAGCAAGAAGGCTCTCACCCTGTTAACCTAGATTTCCCAAGCCTCCAGAATTACATGAAATACATTCTTCTTCTTTATACATTGCTTAGTTTCAGGCCTTCTGTCATAAGTAACAGAAAATTGACAAAGACAGAGTGTCACTTGGAAACATTTTTTAAACGTGAAACCATGAAGCAGGCAGAACCCAGGTGGTAAACTCCTTCATTAACCACTAAGGTTTCTTAAGAAAGCCTATTAAAATTCAGTCTTTTGCCAATAGAAGCCACCTAACAAATGTCCATTAAATTAATGCATGACTATATTTGATTCTTTTTTCAAATAAAGGGATTGGGCATGATAATTTCTAAGATACTTTTGAGATCTCAAATGCTATCTATAAATGATAAAAGAGATAATCTTTCTCTAGTATATAACCAAGATTGTGCACAATAATCTGTGCTTATTTTAAAATGAGTTTCTCAAAGAAGGAAGATGGTAATGATTCTTGTTTTCTGCCTTCAGAACTCTTTTCTGCCACAGACTACTTTATAGTCATCTGAGTTACAAATACTTCAGCCTAAGGTTTCTAAATGTGGCTGCTTCCATTGCAATTCTCTCCTTAACCAATAAAATTTAAATATCAGGGTCTACCCGTAGAGTAAGTGATGAGCTGAGTTGGGTATGTTGGCAGCAAAGAGGAGGACAATATGCTTGTAATTGAATATTTCTAGTTGCCTGACAATTAAGATATATCATATATAAGGTCAAAGAGGCATTGAGTAACCAGACTCTCTACAGAAAGCTTGATAGTACCTGCTGATAATTTTCTCAATGCTTGTTAATAAGCTGTCTATGTACTGGTGGGTAGGAAGAAGAATCAAGAAGAACTTGTTGACTTTGTACATCCTCAACCTCAGATGATGTCATCAGATAATCAGTAAGATGAACAAGATCAGGTCTATTACTTTATGGCTGAATACTGGCTCATCTGCAGAAAGCTCCAGATCCTCCAAGGTTCTAATGCCAAAATGGTGCATAGTAAGAGAATTGTTGTGTGAACCTGAAGTGGGTCTCCTAGGGTAAGTTTCACTCATACATAGACTCTTACATCTACTTCCTTCATAGAATGTACTGAAGAAGCCTATTGGAAAAGGTTACATCAACTGAACAATAAGGGACCAAGGTATTATGTGTCTGGGAGAAAAAAATAATTAGCAATTCTTCACAGCACCCAAGACTCGCCTTGAAGAGAAAAGAACTTCAGCAGTTCAATGATTCTATTATCAGAAAATATATTTAACAGAGACATATGAAACTAGGGATTTCTCCACATTACCAAAATGTAGCCTAGTATAGGAAACCTTTTTTCCATCTTTCTCTCCCATCCCAGAGGAGCTAGAACTAGAGCTTGGGAAGTATAACCAAATTTCTGCTCCTACTGATGTGACTCAGGCTACAGACAAGTAAAGTTGCAGAATCTATCTTGAATATTATTATGGATCCAGGAAAAAGAGATTCAGAAGAGCTGGTTTGAAGGTAGCAGTCATTGGGAAAATAATTTTTTTTTAAATGTTATATTTGTAGCTTGGTGGATACCAGTCACTCAGTAAACCAGTGCACATGTATGGGAAGGAGAGACCGGTGTTAGGTAAACACTGAGACTGTCAACCTAAAGAAATCAAAAGTGTTAGAATCTAATTTAAAGGGAGTTTATTCAAGTGAAAACTGTGAGGATGAACCACCCAGAAGAGCCACTCAAAGGAATGGAGCCAGTGATCTAAAATAGGAAAGTAAAGGCTTCATTTATAGAGTCAGAGACAAGAGTTTTCAGCAGGATGACAACCTTTTTTTTTTTTTTAAATACTTTAAGTTCTGGGATACATGTGCAGAACGGGCAGGTTTGTTACATGTGTATACACGTGCCATTGTGGTCTGCTGTACCCATCAACGCATCGTCTACATTAGGTATTTCTCCTAATGCTATCCCTCCCCTAGCCCCTGACCCCCAACAGGCACTGGTGTGTGATGTTCACCTCCCTGTGTCCATGTGTTCTCATTGTTCAACTCCCACTTATGAGTAAGAACTTGTGGTGTTTGGTTTTCTGTTCCTGTGTTAGTTTGCTGAGAATGATGGTTTTCAGCTTCATTTATGTCCCTGCAAAGGACATAAACTCATCATTTTTTATGGCCGCATAGTATTGCACGGTGTATATGTGCCACATTTTCTTTATCCAGACAACATTTTTTATACAAGACTGACAAGTAGTTACATAAATTTGATTGGTTATAGGCAATGTTTCCTTTTGGAAAGGGTACATTTGACACCTTTTACAGGGGGTCTAATAGCCGTGGGTTTTCTGTCATCTGGCCTAAGCAAAGCAGGTCACAAAGGGGAAGTTAATCTATAGCAAGAATCATTAATTAAAAAGGCAGGAGGTTTTTGTCCCTGATGTCATTTAATTCTCTCTAGTCATTGTACAGAACAAGAAATATAAGAAAGCTTGTCAATCTATAATCTGAGAAACAGAAATTGTAACCATATGTGACTCAGATCATAGTTATATCTCCCTCAAGACATAAAGTATTTGGGGAGTTCCAACAGCTTTTAACTTACATTTATTTTCATATGGGAAAAAGGCAAAAAGAAGAGAGAAAATCTCAGAATTATGGACTAGCAGCATAGGCATCACCTGGAAACTTCTCAGAAATGCAAAATCTTGGGCACTTCTACACAACTACAACAGAGTTTCTCAAAATTTATCATACATAGAACTATGAAGAGAATTTGATAAAACAGATTCCTGAACCCATCTCAGAACCTCTGAATCAGTTCTTCTAGGGTGGATCCAGTGATTCTGTCTTTCCAATATGCTCCCAAGTAATATTTTTCTGCTACTCATCTACAGATGACATTTTAGGTTGGTAAGACAACAAGCTAAAAACTAGTAATTATCTACTTAATGGATTTTCTAAAGAATTAAATATTATCTAAATCAGAGGGAAGTAGACAGGTATTTTCCTTCACCTGCTTCCAACCATCATATTCACTTTATTATACAACAAAAGGCTAATTTTCTCGCTTATTTTCTAGAAATAAATAATGGTTATTTATTAATACATCATGTAATAATTAAGAGCTGAAGAAAGAATATCCAGCCAAATGTGAAAACAAAATCCAAACAAACCCAAGAAGATAACAACAATACATATATCTATACTTAATTTATTTCATTCCTCTATTCTCCTATTTGTCTTTGTGTGTGTGTGTTATGCATTTACCCCAGCATTTCTCATTGCAAGCTTTCATTATTTTATTGCCTTAATAAGTCTCTGAGTGTATTCTCTTAACACCTCACCTTTCTCTTTCACGGGATCTAAAGAAAAAAATGTAACTGAGTAACATCTAATAGAACTGAAAAACTACATAAAATAAGCTGCATATTTTGCAAAAATCCCAGTCCTATTTATTTTATGAAAATGTAAAACTTGCAAACTTTTTTCATCAGGCTAGAAAATAAAAACACATGGGAAATAATCATACCCTGCCTATCTTATGAAAATCTAGCACCCACAAAGAAAACAACTGCTGAAACAACTGCTGTTTTCTTTGTGTGTGAAGAAATGTTCAAAGAGACCCTTTTTTTTTTTTTTTTATTATACTTTAAGTTCTAGGGTACATGTGCATGACGTTTATATCATGTATAACTCCCCATGCAATCCCTCCCTCCTCCCCCCTCCCCATGATAGGCCCCAGTGTGTGATGTTCCCCTTCCCGAGTCCAAGTGATCTCATTGTTCAGTTCCCACCTATGAGTGAGAACATGCGGTGTTTGGTTTTCTCTTCTTGTGATAGTTTGCTAAGAATGATGGTTTCCAGCTGCATCCATGTCCCTACAAAGGATGCAAACTCATCCTTTTTTATGGCTGCATAGTATTCCATGGTGTATATGTGCCACATTTTCTTAATCCAGTCTGTCACAGATGGACATTTGGGTTGATTCCAAGTCTTTGCTATTGTGAATAGTGCCGCAATAAACATACGTGTGCATGTGTCTTTGTAGTAGAGTAATTTATAATCCTTTGGGTATATACCCAGTAGTGGGATGGCTGGGTCATATGGTACATCTAGTTCTAGATCCTTGAGGAAACGCCATACTGTTTTCCATAATGGTTGAACTAGTTTACAATCCCACCAACAGTGTAAAAGTGTTCCTATTTCTCCACATCCTCTCCAACACCTGTTGTTTCCTGACTTCTTAATGATTGCCATTCTAACTGGTGTGAGATGGTATCTCATTGTGTTTTGATTTGCATTTCTCTGATGGCGAGTGATGACGAGCATTTTTTCATGTGTCTGTTGGCTGTATGGATGTCTTCTTTTGAGAATGTCTGTTCATATCCTTTCCCCACTTTTTGATGGGGTTGTTTGTTTTTTTCTTGTATATTGTTTGAGTTCTTTGTAGATTCTGGATATTAGCCCTTTGTCAGATGAGTAGGTTGCAAAAATTTTTTCCCATTCTGTAGGTTGCCTGTTCACTCTGATGGTAGTTTCTTTAGCTGTGCAAAAGCTCTTTAGTTTATTAGATCCCATGTGTCAATTTTGCTTTTGCTGCCGTTGCTTTTGGTGTTTTAGACATGAAGTCCTTGCCCATGCCTATGTCCTGAATGGTACTACCTAGATTTTCTTCTAGGGTTTTTATGGTATTAGGTCTAACATTTAAGTCTCTAATCCATCTTGAATTAATTTTCGTATAAGGGGTAAGGAAAGGATCCAGTTTCAGCTTTCTACTTATGGCTAGCCAATTTTCCCAGCACCATTTATTAAATAGGGAATCCTTTCCCCATTTCTTGTTTCTCTCAGGTTTGTCAAAGATCAGATGGCTGTAGATGTGTGGTATTATTTCTGAGGACTCTGTTCTGTTCCATTGGTCTATATCTCTGTTGTGGTACCAGTACCATGCTGTTTTGGTTACTGTAGCCTTGTAGTATAGTTTGAAGTCAGGTAGCGTGACGCCTCCAGCTTTGTCCTTTTGACTTAGGATTGTCTTGGCAATGCGGGCTCTTTTTTGGTTCCATATGAACTTTAAAGCAGTTTTTTCCAATTCTGTGAAGAAACTCATTGGTAGCTTGATGGGGATGGCATTAATCTATAAATAACCTTGGGCAGTATGGCCATTTTCACGATATTGATTCTTCCTATCCATGAGCATGGTATGTTCTTCCATTTGTTTGTGTCCTCTTTGATTTCACTGAGCAGTGGTTTGTAGTTCTCCTTGAAGAGGTCCTTGACATCCCTTGTAAGCTGGATTCCTAGGTATTTTATTCTCTTTGAAGCAATTGTGAATGGAAGTTCATTCCTGATTTGGCTCTCTGCTTGTCTGTTACTGGTGTATAAGAATGCTTGTGATTTTTGCACATTAATTTTGTATCCTGAGACTTTGCTGAAGTTGCTTATCAGCTTAAGGAGATTTTGGCTGAGACGATGGGGTTTTCTAAATATACAATCATGTCATCTGCAAACAGGGACAATTTGACTTCTTCTTTTCCTAACTGGATACCCTTGATTTCTTTCTCTTGCCTGATTGCCCTAGCCAGAACTTCCAACACTATGTTGAATAGGAGTGGTGAGAGAGGGCATCCCTGTCTTGTGCCAGTTTTCAAAGGGAATTTTTCCAGTTTTTGCCCATTCAGTATGATATTAGCTGTGGGTTTGTCATAAATAGCTCTTATTATTTTGAGGTACGTTCCATCAATACCAATTTATTGAGCGTTTTTAGCATAAAGGGCTGTTGAATTTTGTCAAAAGCCTTTTCTGCATCTATTGAGATAATTATGTGGTTCTTGTCTTTGGTTCTGTTTATATGCTGGATTACGTTTATTGATTTGCGAATGTTGAACCAGCCTTGCATCCCAGGGATGAAGCCCACTTGATCATGGTGGATAAGCTTTTTGATGTGCTGCTGAATCCGGTTTGCCAGTATTTTATTGAGGATTTTTGCATCGATGTTCATCAGGGATATTGGTCTAAAATTCTCTTTTTTGTTGTGTCTCTGCCAGGCTTTGGTATCAGGATGATGTTGGCCTCATAAAAGAGTTAGGGAGGATTCCCTCTTTTTCTATTGATTGAATAGTTTCAGAAGGAATGGTACCAGCTCCTCCTTGTACCTCTGGTAGAATTCAGCTGTGAATCCATCTGGTCCTGGACTTTTTTTGGTGGGTAGGCTATTAATTGTTGCCTCAATTTCAGAGCCTGCTATTGGTCTATTCAGGGATTCAACTTCTTCCTGGTTTAGTCTTGGAAGAGTGTAAGTGTCCAGGAAATTATCCATTTCTTCTAGATTTTCTAGTTGATTTGCGTAGAGGCATTTATAGTATTCTCTGATGGTTGTTTGTATTTCTGTGGGGTCGGTGGTGATATCCCCTTTATCATTTTTTATTGCGTCTATTTGATTCTTCTCTCTTTTCTTCTTTATTAGTCTTGCTAGCGGTCTGTCAATTTTGTTGATCTTTTCAAAAAACCAACTCCTGGATTCATTGATTTTTTGGAGGGTTTTTTGTGTCTCTATCTCCTTCAGTTCTGCTCTGATCTTAGTTATTTCTTGCCTTCTGCTAGCTTTTGAATGTGTTTGCTCTTGCCTCTCTAGTTCTTTTAATTGTGATGTTAGAGTGTCAATTTTAGATCTCTCCTGCTTTCTCTTGTGGGCATTTAGTGCTATAAATTTCCCTCTACACACTGCTTTAAATGTGTCCCAGAGATTCTGGTATGTTGTATCTTTGTTCTCATTGGTTTCAAAGAACATCTTTATTTCTGCTTTCATTTCGTTATGTACCCAGTAGTCATTCAGGAGCAGGTTGTTCAGTTTCCATGTAGTTGAGCGGTTTTGATTGAGTTTCTTAGTCCTGAGTTCTAGTTTGATTGCACTGTGGTCTGAGAGACAGTTTGTTATAATTTCTGTTCTTGTACATTTGCTGAGGAGTGCTTTACTTCCAATTATGTGGTCAATTTTGGAATAAGTGCGATGTGGTGCTGAGAAGAATGTATATTCTGTTGATTTGGGGTGGAGAGTTCTATAGATGTCTATTAGGTCCGCTTGGTGCAGAGATGAGTTCAATTCCTGGATATCCTTGTTAACTTTCTGTCTCGTTGATCTGTCTAATGTTGACAGTGGAGTGTTGAAGTCTCCCATTATTATTGTATGGGAGTCTAAGTCTCTTTGTAGGTCTCTAAGGACTTGCTTTATGAATCTGGGTGCTCCTGTATTGGGTGCATATATATTTAGGAGAGTTAGCTCTTCCTGTTGAATTGATCCCTTTACCATTATGTAATGGCCTTCTTTGTCTCTTTTGATCTTTGATGGTTTAAAGTCTGTTTTATCAGAGACTAGGATTGCAACCCCTGCTTTTTTTGTTCTCCATTTGCTTGGTAGATCTTCCTCCATCCCTTTATTTTGAGCCTATGTATGTCTCTGCATGTGAGATGGGTCTCCTGAATACAGCAGACTGATGGGTCTTGACTCTTTATCCAGTTTGCCAGTCTGTGTCTTTTAATTGGAGCATTTAGTCCATTGACATTTAAGGTTAATATTGTTATGTGTGAACTTGATCCTGTCATTATGATATTAACTGGTTATTTTGCTCGTTAGTTGATGCAGTTTCTTCCTAGCCTCGATGGTCTTTACATTTTGGCATGTTTTTGCAATGGCTGGTACCGGTTGTTCCTTTCCATGTTTAGGGCTTCCTTCAGGGTCTCTTGTAAGGCAGGCCTGGTGGTGACAAAATCTCTAAGCATTTGCTTATCTGTAAAGGATTTTATTTCTCCTTCACTGATGAAGCTTAGTTTGGCTGGATATGAAATTCTGGGTTAAAATTCTTTTCTTTAAGAACGTTGAATATTGGCCCCCACTCTCTTCTGGCTTGTAGAGTTTCTGCCGAGAGGTCTGCTGTTATTCTGATGGGCTTCCCTTTGTGGGTAACCCGACCTTTCTCTCTGGCTGCCCTTAAGATTTTTTCCTTCATTTCAACTTTGGTGAATCTGGCAATTATGTGTCTTGGAGTTGCTCTTCTGGAGGAGTATCTTTGTGGCGTTCTCTGTATTTCCTGAATTTGAATGTTGGCCTGCCCTACTAGGTTGGGGAAGTTCTCCTGGATGATATCCTGAAGAGTGTTTTCCAACTTGGTTCCATTTTCCCCCTCACTTTCAGGCACCCCAATCAGACGTAGATTTGGTCTTTTTACATAATCCCATACTTCTTGCAGGCTTTGTTCATTTCTTTTTCTTCTTTTTTCTTTTGGTTTCTCTTCTCGCTTCATTTCATTCATTTGATCCTCAATCGCTGATACTCTTTCCTCCCGTTGATCGAGTCGGTTACTGAAGCTTGTGCATTTGTCACGTATTTCTCGTGTCATGGTTTTCATCTCTGTCATTTCGTTTATGATCTTCTCTGCATTAATTAGTCTAGCTGTCAATTCTTCCACTTTTTTTCAAGATTTTTAGTTTCTTTGCGCTGGGTACGTAATTCCTCCTTTAGCTCTGAGAGGTTTGATGGACTGAAGCCTTCTTCTCTCATCTCGTCAAAGTCATTCTCTGACCAGCTTTGATCCGTTGCTGGCGATGGGCTGCGCTCCTTTGCAGGGGGAGATGCGCTCTTATTTTTTGAATTTCCAGCTTTTCTGCCCTGCTTCTTCCCCATCTTTGTGGTTTTATCTGTCTCTGGACTTTGATGATGGTGACGTACTGATGGGGTTTTGGTATAGGTGTCCTTCCTGTTTGATAGTTTTCCGTCTGACAGTCAGAAGGACTGTCTGTTGGTCTGTTAGAGATTGCTTGAGGTCCACTCCAGACCCTGTTTGCCTGGGTATCAGCAGCAGAGGTTGCCGAAGATAGAATATTGCTGAACAGCGAGTGTACCTGTCTGATTCTTTCTTTGGAAGTTTCCTCTCAGGGGTGACGCCACCCTGTGAGGTGTGGGGTATCAGACTGCCCCTAGTGGGGGATGTCTCCCAGCTAGGCTGCTCAGGGGTCAGGGACCCACCTGAGCAGGCAGTCTGTCCGTTCTCAGATCTCAACCTCCGCGTTAGGAGATCCACGGCTCTCCCCAAAGCTGTCAGACAGAGTCGTTCGGTCTGCAGCGGCCCGCTCTTTCCCCTAATGGACTGCAGCTGTGCGCTGTCCGCAGCAGTAGAGTCTACAGAGACAGGCAGGCTTCCTTGAGCTGCTGTGAGCTCCACCCAGTTCGAGCTTCCCAGCGGCTTTGTTTACCTACTTAAGCCTCAGCAATGGCGGGCGCCCCTCCCCCAGCCTCGCTGCTGCCTTGCGGATAGATCGCCGCAGACGGCTGTGTTAGCAGTGAGGGAGGCTCCGTGGGTGTGGGACCCTCCCGGCCAGGTGTGGGATATATTCTCCTGGTGTGCCTGTTTCCTTAAAGCGCAGTATTGGGGTGGGAGTTACCCGATTTTCCAGGTGTTGTGTGTCTCAGTTCCCCTGGCTAGGAAAAGGGATTTCCTTCCCCCTTGCGCTTCCAGGTGAGGCGATGCCTCGCCCTGCTTCAGCTCACGCTGGTCAGGCTGCAGCAGCTGACCCGCACCGATTGTCCGGCACTCCCTAGAGAGATGACCCCAGTACCTCAGTTGAAAATGCAGAAATCACCGTCTTCTGTGTCGCTCGCGCTGGGAGTTGGAGACTGGAGCTGTTCCTATTCGGCCATCTTGCTCCGCCCCCCCCTTTTTTTTTTTTTTTTTGAGGCAGAGTCTCGCTCTGTCGCCCAGACTGGAGTGCAGTGGCCGCAATCTCGGCTCACTGCAAGCTCCGCCTCCCGGGTTCACGCCATTCTCCTGCCTCAGCCTCCCGAGTAGCTGGGACTTCAGGCGTCCGACACCTCGCCCGGCTAGTTTTTTGTATTTTTAGTAGAGATGGGGTTTCACCATGTTAGCCAGGATGGTCTCGATCTCCTGACCTCGTGATCCGCCCGTCTCGGCCTCCCAAAGTGCTGGGATTACAGGCTTGAGCCACCGCGCCCGGCCTCAAAGAGACCCTTTGATGAGAAATTGGGTGAGGTATCTGAGATGAAAGATAAGACAGAAAATTTTGCTCAGTCTACCCTCACCCCAACAGTCTTATCTGAGATTCTCTCTAGAGATCAGCTAATGTTTTCTCTTTTCTTAGCATGGAAGTGACAGGAGAAGCTGAAGGCTGGCGAGGAATCATAAAAGTGAGTTTCAACAGCTTCTTTTCCCCATAGCAAACATTACCATTAACAATAGCCGATGGTTTCGCCACTCTGCGATTTGAACTCTTTGAAATAAAGTTTACAGATAAGCATACTGACAGACTACATAAACCAATAATTAGATTACATTCCAAACAGCACATGCCTTCTGTCTATGGGATGAAAATTAGGAGAACAAAACTGAGGAGAAAATACTAGTCCCTAACATTTATTTTTCACATGGAGCTAAATGACCACCTATATTTTTGACAAAGTAACACCTCTGTTTTCTTTAAAGGATAAAAATTAAGTCCTATTTCTATTAGAGCTAATATTTGTATTTTCCTATGACACTGTTCTTGTGCTTAAACCTGTAGGATATTCCATAAATGTTTGCTGATTCTACTTGATATCAGTGCTCCTTTGCCTCCTTCACTTACAAAATCATTTATCCCCAGATAGGAAGATGTCAGGTGGGTCTCCAATTATAGCATTCTCTGCCTATTTAGATACCAAACTAAATACTAAGCTAAAACCCAAGATTCAAGCCTCTCAGAATAAAGTGTCAACAAAAAGTATTAGGTTGGTGCAAAAGTCATGGCAGTTTTTGCCATTAAAAATTAAAAATTAGTGGCAAAAGCTGCCATTACTTTTGCATCAACCAACAGTATTTTTAATACTATTGTTAAAGGTTTCAAATATTTTCTAGTATTTTCTATTGCAGTTTTTGCCATTAAAAGTAATGGCAAAAGAAACTGGAATTTAAGAAAAGAAATTAAAAGTAATGACAACTGGAATTTAAGGAAGGAAATTAAGAGGAATGGCAAAAACACAATTACTTTTACACCATCCTATAGTTGAAAATTTGTTCACATGGAAATCTTATAGCTATTTTTACAGCACAAGGGGACGACGTTTTTTGTCTCACTAAACTAAGGCTGCTGGGAACAACCTTCATATGTGCTTCATTATATGTGATTAGGTTTAAAATGAATGCTGTATATCTTTACTAATAGGTTTGCATTTCCTTATCCCAATTTTATTTAAACTAGAGTACTATTCAAAAGGCCTATTAATGGTAAAACAATTTTATTTTCTATGAGACACATATTGCTATTTTTCACTACTGGTACTTTTAAGAGAAGGCATACGTTGATTTGACTCTATTCTATCATTAAAAAAGAAAGCAAGCATCCCTTTGAAGCAGGCTAATGGTTTGGGAAAGAAAACAACTTACTTTCAAGACTTTCATTTTGAGTAAAGCTATCATCATCTCTTGGATAGTCTACTGTAATAGCATCCTACAGAAATAATCTCCTTATTCCATGCTTCTCATATTCAGTCTATTCTTCAACAGCAGTCAGAATAATCTGCTAAAAATATAAGTAAGATCCTATCACTCATGCTTTTAAAACTGTTTTGCTTCTTTTACTCTTTTATGATCTAAATTTCTTATCATGGCCAACATCATCTAGCCATTCCTATTTCTATGATCTCTACCACTATACCTTCCATTTATTCTGCTTCAATCCCACTGGCCTTTATGGTTTTTGTTTTGTTTTTGAGCATGTTGATTACACTGTATCCTCAAGGCCTTTGTTCTCATTATTTCTAGTACCTAGAATGCTATTCTACGGTTATTTACATGGCTCTTCCCCATATACACACTATAGCCAGACCTCTGTTTAAATACTCTCTTGCCAGAGAGGCCCTATTTACTACTCTAACTAAAATAGCACCTGTAACTCTAGACCTTCACACTGATATACTATTTCATGGTGAATATCTGAATTTTATATATATATATATATACATATATATATATACACCTTTAAAAAATATATTTGATAAAATATATTTTATATATTATATAAATTATAATTTTATATATTTTTATATATATATATATACTTATAAAAGAAATTAAACCTCTGTGTGTGTGTGTGTGTGTGTGTGTGTATGTATATACATTTTTGTCTTTCTCTGCCATTGTACTATATACTCCAGGGTATATTCTGGGTTTGCTCAGTTAATCCACAGCATCTGGAACAATACATAGGTCCATAGTAGGCACACAATCAGTGTTGAGTGAATAAAGGGGAAGAAGCAAGAAAGCATATATATGTTCAATAAAGCCCGAGGAGTATTCTCAGAGCTCAAGAACTGAATAAAGATAGTGCATTCATTAATGGTATGGTCTACTCATAGGCATCCTTATTTTTACTTGTGATTAACTCATCACACTCTAATAAATTGACTCCCCAAACTCATCTTGAGAAATGGTACTGAGTCACTACTATTTGTTATTTCCTAAGGAACATTTACAGCCAAAATGCCTAGATGGTCATTTGAGAGAGGTTCCACATTGTAATCGATGTCAGAAATGTTAATGCTTAAAAAAGCAAATAGAGAATAACATATGTGCACACATCTGATAAAGTTTAACTAACAAATAAATAAATAACTCTTTTTCTTCTAGCCCTTCCAGTAATGGTAGGGTAGATTATATAAATTATATCATACTACTATTTCCTACTATACATTTCCTACTATTAATAAAAACAATCATAAACTCAGGACAATATATGTAAAACAACAGTTGAAAGGAACTGAGGAACAAAAAGAAAAAGGTAAAATTAGAGGCACTATGACTATTGAATAAGAAAATCATACTCAGATTGTCTAGAGAAAATTAGAGTCACAGCCACGGAGAAGGTAGAGATGAAGGTGAAAGCTGCAGTCCTATTGCACTAGGCAGTCAGATGTTGAAGTTTAGTACTGAGTGAGAAACTAGAATTTACGGAAAGAAATTCTGGACAAAGAAGAAACCATAAAGTGTGAGTGTAAACTGTCACACAAGCTTGTACATAAATTTGTGGCTGACACCTGAATTGTTCATACACAGGATGAGACTCCATACAGTCCCTGAGAAACAACAGCTCTTAAGGAAGAAAGATCTTAGCACAGATTTTAATTGCTGCTGGCTGCTGGAAAGAAAGAGTTTGATGTCCATTTTAGGCCAAATTATAGGGCCCTAGTAGCCATCTCAGGCTTTCCACTAAATTCCCAGAAGGATTATGCCTTGTAATTAAAACCCATATCTCAGAACTAAGGGTATCTCTCTAGGATTAACAGACAAAAGAGAAATAGATTGTCCTATATAAAGTAAAATTAAAGCTAACCCTCAGTAAAATCAAGATAATGTACTAATAACAGACTGTTGAAAAAAAAAAAACTTTACAACTTAGAGGTAGATAACAAAATTCAGTGTCTTCAACTTTAAAAAGTGAACATAAACAAATAAGTGCTAGAAATAAAGATACAAGGGAAATGGAATAACTAATCGTATAGAGAAAAGTATTCAATAGAAGCAGGTAAATGACCCAGATTTTGGAATTAGCAGAAAATAATTTTAACATAACTCTATTACTTCTGCTTCTGACTATGGTGAAGTAACTGGGAGCGTTCTTGCCCTATTGCTGTAACCATAAAAAAACTAGGCAAAATATTTAGACAACTTTTTTTTTCAGATTGAACAACAATCATTATAGAACTGTGATCCCTGAGGAGAGGAGAAGGAGAAGAGATCTATCTGCAATTATCCTCGTTTCCTGCCTAAATATAATATTTTAGAGCTCAACGCAAAGTAAGACAAGTAAAGCATGGAAATATCATTAAGTTTAAGAGTGAGATATCACAGTTGATGGAGGATAAGAAAGTTGGAAATTCAGAGCAATAAAAATGAGGTTGCTAAATGGAGACAAGTCCAGAAAGCTGGTCAAGATTTCATTTCTTATGCTAAATTCTATGTCATGCATATGTAGGAAGAAACTCGATGTGGCCAAGCAAAAAAAAAAAAAAAAAAGACTAGGAAGCAATAAGCTAAATTATTTTCAAAGCTCGTATTAGGCTACAAGAAACTGAGTTCCAGCCCATCAAAATAGACATTCTTTGTTTACCACGAAGGACACTAAATAAAATCCTCAGAAAAAGTGTGACTTAGTAGTAGTGCTAATCTAGCTGTGCATCAAAAGCTTTTATAGCCCCACCATAACTAAATGAAAAAGAAAACTTGGAAAGATCAAACCGATTGCCAAATAATTTAATTACCTGTCAGAAGGTCTAATATTTTTCTAAAAGATAACAAAATCGATCATTCCACCGTGTAATATTCACAATATTAAATGTTAAGTCAAACATTCCTAGTAATATAAAAAGGAAAATGTGACTCTAACCAAAAGCAAGTCAGTTCATAGAAATATATACAGACATGACAGACATAGAATAAACAGATAAAACACTTTTCAAAAAACTACTGAAAATATATTTAAGTACTAAAGAATGAGGAGAGAAATGTAACTTTTTCAAAAAGCATAAAATACAAAAAATACATTATATAGAATGTAACATTAACTTGATGGGATAATAGAAACTTTCAGAGAAAATATCAATAAACTTAAAGACATTAATAGAAATTTTAAAAACTGAAACATATAGGGAAAAAAGACTAACAGTTACCAGAGCCTTCATACTTACGTAGTAATATCAAAAAGTCTAACACATTTATAATCAGAATCCCAAAAAGAGAGGAAAAAGGATGAAAACGTATTAGAAGAAACAATACAAACAAAATTATAGATTTGGTGAAAAGTATAAAATTACTGATATGGTCCGGATATTTGTCCCCTCTAAATTGCATGTTCAAATGTGATCCCCAGTATTGGAGATGGTGAAACTGGAAAAGGGAACTTTTACCTCATCCCCATCACAGGGCATGCAATGGGGGAGTGGCTTGCTTCTTCGGTGCACCCACTGGTCAAACCTCTAGGGGGAGCATGCGGACAGGTAGTTGTGGGGCTCTGACCCCATGGTAGTGTCTAGGGGTGAATGTTTGCAGCTGAAGCGCCGGTGGACCTGCGTTTCCTGTGCTCTTTCAGCTTAGCCATTGTTAGGTAGCTTGTGTTAGCTCCATTAGACCTCATGTCTTATCTCAAGGACAGAGGGCTTTCTATATCCCAGGGTTTCTTGCCTTGGTATACCACAAGAATCAGATCACACATGGGGTTGAAGAATGAGTGCAAGCTTTTATTCAGTGGAAGTAGTTCTCAGAAGATGGGGGAGCCAAAAGGGAGATGGAGTAGGAAGGCAGTTTTCCCCTGGAGTCAGGCCACTAAGCAGCCCAGGCTCCTCTCCAACTGCCCCAGTCAAACTCTGTTTCATTCTGCTAGTCAATGGCCTTCTGGCCTGCCAGCCTCTGTGGGTGTGCTCTTCTGTCGGCGTGCTCCCATCCACGTCCACTCAACATCCAGCCACCTGTGTGTTCTTCTACTGATATGTTCCTCTCAATGTCCAGCTGCTTGTGTGTGTGCCTGCTAGGGTCTTGGGGTTTTTACAGGCACAGGAGAGGGGTGTGATGGGCCGGGGTGGTCTTTGAAAATGCAACATTTGGGCAGGAAAACAGAAATGCCTGTCCTCACACTCTAGCCAGGGACCATGCCCTTCCCTTCTAGCACTTCCCTTCCTCTCTCCCATATCAGCGGTGCCTGTCAGGGGAAATTTGGATCATGGGGGCAGATCTCTCATGAAGGTCTTGGTTCACTCCCTGCAGCAATGAGTTGACACAAGATCTGGTTGTTTAAAGAAGTCTAGGACCTCTGTCTTCTCTCTCTTACTCAGTCTCTCTCATTAGCTCCCTCTCTCACCGTGTGACACATTTGCTTCTGCTTCGCCTTCTTTGTAAGTTTCCTGAGGCCCTCACCAGAAGCAGATGCCAGTACCATGTTTCTTGTACAGTCTGCAGAACTATCAGCTGAATAAACCTCTGTTCTTTATAAATTACCATAGCCTTCAGGTATTCCTTTATAGTCATGCAAAATGGACTAATACACTAAGTCAAAACTCTCAATGGACCACAAGTAGAACAAATGCAAAGAAACCACATAAAAGCAGGTTGTAAACAAATTTATAAAAAATAATAATAATAGAGGAAAAATTGTAAAACACCTTGACAAAAAAAGACATATAGAAAACTTGCTAGCGAGAAATGAAAAAACAATATTCAAAAATGAAGAGAAAATAAGACTCAGACAAACAGCAGCTAAGATAATTTATGCCAAGTCAATCTATACTACATCAAATGACTGACAACAATAACAACAAACATTTCTAAGACTTAAGGAAAACAATACCAGATGAAAATTTGGATTTATACAAAGGAAAGAAGAGCACCAGACAAGAAAAATATAAACTATTTTTCATTTAAAAATATGGCTTAAAAGATAATTAAGATCTCCTGGTTGTCCTCATGACAAGTAAATGCTGTGCAAGTTGTCACTCCTGACCTTACAACACAAACAAGCTGAACAAACTGAAAACCAAAACATTTTCATGGACACATCAGAGGCCTGAAGTCACATGGAAAATATCACCATTAAATCTAAAGATAATCAGTGAAATATGACAATCAAGATCTACTTATCTGAAGCAGAAGCTACTGATACCTTAAGTGGGAAGAAACTTAAATAGTAATTTTGACAAATTGCTGGAAGCTGAGTGCAGATTAGTCTGAGTGAGATACCCCTGTTTGTTACAGTCTTATGAAGGACTCACATTTTTGCAGGCTTTCTCTCCAAAAACCCTACCAGGTTCTCAGAGTAAAGATCTGGAAGGACCCCTACATGACTCTGGTAAGGGGAAGAAAACAGTAATCATGATGGAGGCTGGCAGCAATAACACAAGAAACTGGAAAGTGAAATTGTGAATATCTCAAGCCTTCAGCACCTCTCTGTCAATAACTGATAAATACAACCAGCTGAACATCATCAAGGATGTAGATAACCTAAACAGCACTGTAAATTAACTTGATCTAATTTATGGAATATTCCAGCCAGCAATATTGGTAAAGAAAAACACACTCACACATAAATTGCCAGAAATGAAAGAGGTGTATTTCAGAACATTAAAGATCATACAAACATTAAAAAGAAAAATAAGGCCGGGCGCGGTGGCTCAAGCCTGTAATCCCAGCACTTTGGGAGGCCGAGACGTGTGGATCACGAGGTCAGGAGATCGAGACCATCCTGGCTAACCCGGTGAAACCCCGTCTCTACTAAAAATACAAAAAACTAGCCGGGCGAGGTGGCGGGCGCCTGTAGTCCCAGCTACTCGGGAGGCTGAGACAGGAGAATGGCGTAAACCCGGGAGGCGGAGCTTGCAGTGAGCTGAGGTCCGGCCACTGCACTCCAGCCTGGGCGACAGAGAGAGACTCCGTCTCAACAACAACAACAAAAAAAAAAAAAAAAAAAAAGAAAAATAAGAAATCATTTTAAAACTATATGCCAATAAATCCAACAATTTAGATAGAATAGAAAATATCTTTCAACAATACAGTTTACCAAAAAATAAAAGAAAAACAGAAAATCTGATTAATTCTATATCTACTTTGAAATACTGAATTCACACTTAAAACTTTTAAACAATAAAATCCTAATGCCAACCCAGATGTTTTATTAGTACATTACATTCTATGTTTAAGGAAAAAAAAAAAAAAAACTTATGTAAACTATAAAAACACAGGAGGAGGAGACTAGTCCCAAAAAGTTTTATAAAGCCACATAACATTAATACTAAAACCTTGCAAGAATTTTATTTGATTTTTGAAATCACAGAAAGAAAACATTAGATCAATATTCCTCATAAATATAACAAAAATATCCTCAACAAAATAGTAGAAAATTAAATGTAGCAATATGTAAGAAGAATCATATATCAAGGACCAGTTACCACAAGAATATAAAGTTGATCCAACATTCAAAGATCACATTATGTAATATTATGTAATTAATAGAATAATGAAGAAAATAATTAGTAAACTTGTGGTAATCTCCGTAAATACAGAAAAAGGATTTGACAATGAATCAACACATTCTCTTTTGAAATGTTAGCTAGGAGTAGACAAGAACTTACTCAACCTATTAAAGGGCAACTTAAAAAGAAATTCCAATTAATATATTAAACTTAATGGCAAAATGTTGAAGGCTTTCCAGTATTGGAAACAAGGCAAGGATATTTCCTCTCACCATTTATTTTCAATAATGTGCTAGAAGCATTATCCAATGAAATACAGTAAGAAAAACAAACAAGACAAAGTTTAGAAAGGCATAGATAAAACTAGTCTGATTTACAAATGATGAGATGTTATACAGAAAAGCCTAAGGACTGTAAAAAATAAGAGAGTATTTTCACTGCTTTATAGTGGAAACACTTTTCTTACGTACAGTTAAAAACATGAAAGCAGTATCAGGAAAAAACTGTATAAATTGAACTTCTACATAATTAAAATTTAATACTCATCAAAAAGTGCCACTAAAAATAAGTTTGTAATATACAAAATCAATATTTTATAAATTAAGAATGGACAAAAACAGATCAATTGAACCAAATTGAGAGTCCAGAAATAGAACCATATATAGCCAGTCAATTTATTTTTAATGAAAGCAGCAAGGTAATTTAATGAGGAAAAACAAGTCTTTTCAACAGAATCCTGGAACAACTAGAAAGCTCTGTGAAAAATAATAAACCTCTTTGGCTATGTGGGTTCTTTATTGGTTCGATATGAATTGTAGGATTATATTTCCCAGTTCTGTGAAAATTACAGTGGTATTTTGGTAAGAATTGCATTGAATTGTAGACTGCTTTTGGCAGTATGGTCATTTTTACAATATCAATTCTACCCATCCATGACCATGAGATGTGTTTCCATTTGTGTTTGTCATCTATGATTTCTTTCAGCAGTGTTTTGTAGTTTTTCTTGTAGAGGTCTTTCACTTCCTTGGTTAGTTACATTCCTAAGTATTTTATTTTTGTTTTTTGCAGCTATTGTAAAAGGAGTTCTTTATTTGATTCTCAACTTGCAAAAAGAACAAATCTTGAGGCATCACATTACCTGATTTCAAACTATACTATAAGCATACAAAACAGCATGCTACTGGCATAAAAATACTCCCATAGACCAATGGAACAGAATAGAGAACCAAGAAATAAAGCCAAATACTTATAGTCAACTAATCTTTGACAAAGCAAACAAAAACATAAAGTGAGGAAAGGACACCCTATTCAACAAATGGGGCTGGGATAATATATTAGCCACATGTAGGAGAATGAAACTGGATTATCATCTCTTGCCTTATACAAAAATCAACTCAAGATACATCAAGGACTTAAATCTAAGACATGAAACTATAAAAGGATGCAAAGGGATAAGAATTATACAATAAACTTTGGGGACTCTGGGGGAAAGGATGGGAAGGGGGGTGCGGGATAAAATACTACAAATTGGGTGCAGTGTATACTGCTCAGGTGATGAGTGCACGATTATCTCACAAATCACCACTAAAGAACATAATCTTGTAATCAAATTAAAAAAATAGACATCAACCTTTACATCAAATCATGAACATTTCATTAATTATATCATATCCCTAAACATTTAAGCTAAAACTATAAAAAAATTCAACAGAAAAAGTAGATCACTTTATACTGAAGTGATAAATATTTCTTTCTTTTTTTTTTTTTTTTTTGAGACGGAGTCTCGCTCTGTAGCCCAGGCTGGGGTGCAGTGGCGCGATCTCGGCCCACTGCAAGCTCCGCCTCCCGGGTTCACGCCATTCTCCTGCCTCATCCTCCCGAGTAGCTGGGACTACAGGGGCCCGCCATCTCGCCCGGCTAGTTTTTTGTATTTTTTAGTAGAGACGGGGTTTCACCGTGTAGACCAGGATGGTCTCGATCTCCTGACCTCGTGATCCACCCGTCTCGGCCTCCCAAAGTGCTGGGATTACAGGCTTGAGCCACCGCGCACGGCCGATAAATATTTCTTAGAACTCAAACAGCATTAGGCTGGGTGTGGTAGTTCTCGCCTGTAATCCCAGCACTTTGGGAAGCCGAGGCGGGCAGACCATGAGGTGAGGAGTTCGAGACCAGCCTGGCCAATATGTTGAAACCCCATATCTACTAAAAATACAAAAATTAGCCCAGCATGGTGGTGCACACCTGTTGTCCCAGCTACTTGGGAGGCTGAGGCAGAAGAATTGCTTGCACCAAAGAGGTGGAGGTTGCAGTGAGCCGAGATTGCACCACTGCACTCCACCCTGGGCAACAGAGTGAGACTCAATTTATCTGACTTCCCTAGGTTCTAAAAGCTGCCTGCATTCTTTGACTCATGGCTCCTTCTTCCATCTTTAAAGTGTATTTTTCCAGCCTTTTCTCCCATTATCATATCTCCTCTCTCTGATTTTGACTTTCTTTCCTCCTTGTAAGGAATTACTTGTAATTAAATTAGGCCCTATAAGGATAACCCAGGATAATCCCCCATCTCAAGATTCTTAATTTAATCACATCTGCAAAATCCCTTTTGTCATGTAAGGTAACATTTTCAAATTCTGGGGATTAGGATATCTTTAGAGGATCCTGATTCCCTCTGCCATAGATTGTAAAATGTTATCTTAGACTGTCTCATTAACTTAAGCAAGTACCTCCCTTATAATTCAGGAATTCCACTCCTATTTGGTCAAGAAAAACAAAAGCATATGTGCATAAAAGTTTTGTCCAAAAATGTTCATAAAATCTTTGTTTATAATAGGCCCAAACTGCAAACAACATAAATGTCTATCATCAGATGAGCGTAAAAATGGATTGTGATAAATTCATAATAAAACACACTGCAGAGCTGAGCATGCCTCATCTGAAAATCTATTCTAAAATCCAAAACTGTTTGAGCACTGACATGATGCCACAAGTGGAAAACTCCACACCTGACTTCATGTCATGGGTCACAGTCAATACTTTCTTTAATGCAAAACATTATTTTAAAATATTGCATAAAATTACATTCAAACTATGCATATAAGATACATATGAAACATACACAAATTTTGTGTTTAGACTTGGGTCCCATCCCCAAGATTTCTCATTGTGTATATGCAAATATTCCAAAAAAATCCCAAATTTAAAACATTTTGTGTCCCAACCATTTAGGATAAGGAATACTCAACCTGCATTCAGAAATAAAATAAAATAAAATGGACTAATGATACACACACAACATGAATTAATCTTCTAAAACAGAAACAAAAATATTATGCAGAGTAAAAGAAGCCTTACCTGAAAACATCACATTCTGGTTGATTTCATTTACATGAATTTCTAGAAGTAGTAATTTAAAACATTATGATAGAAATTCGAGTTGTGGTTGCCTCAGATGGCAGGAGTGGGAGGAAGGCACGGAGAGGAAGTGACTCAAAGGAGGCACAAGAGAACTTCCTGAGGTTGTGAAGATTTCCTGTATTTTGTCTAGCATAGTGGTTGATATTTACATTTGTCAAAACTCATCAAGCTGTGCACTTATAACTGTTACCTTTTATTGCATGTAAATTCAAATGTTACCTTTTATTACATGTAAATTCAAATGTTACCTTTTATTACATGTAAATTCAAACTGTCCATTTCCTACCCAGATGCTTAGAGTTTTTAAGAGAAATATATTTCAAATGTGTGTGAAGAAAGAGGATAAAGAATCTATTTTTAAAATTTCCAAAGCATCCTACACTTACTTTTTCATTGCCAAAGCAGATCATAAAGGAATGTGATTATGACACAAAAGGACCAAATACAGGGACCAGGGATATTGCAGAGGTACTCAAAAATTTTATTTTATATCTACTTTTATGTACCTGACTATTAATTTTAACATTTCTTGAGGTTTTTGGGCATCGTGAAGGAAGGATACTATACCTCTCAGCCAGCTGCTTGAGGAGAATGCCTGGGACTGGATGTGCCTGGCCCATTTGAGAGAGAGCAGAGCTTTTCTGGCTCTGAGGCTGCACACAGCCTACTCAGCATGGGGCCTCTGCACTTCTAGCCTGTTCTCAGTACTGTTGTTGAAATGTCCTAGAAAGTCTAGATAAGTGCTTACAAATGGTCAAGAAACAATTTCTTCTCTGACTATGTGTTCTTTCTACATCTTCCACATGATTTTTTTTTTCACCAAACCAAATTTTGCCTCACTATGGCTTCTTATCTTTATAATGTCGCTCTATTTTCTTGGGTTATCAGTTTCTCTACTTCGCCTGAACTCCATATTAAGATAATTTAATGACACAATCAATGACATCTTAGTTTGTCAATATTCTACCCGAAGACAATAATACTGTGTACATGCAGAGTAGCCCTCATATTATACATTTTTCTGTTCCTAAATTTAACTGATCTTTTTCTGATTTAGATCTCTACATATCACTCTTTCTACCTTTTAGTTACACCCTCCCTGCTAAAAAGGTGAAATATTTTTAATCTTTTTTTAATGCTCCATTTGTAGATATTCCTTCAAGCATTCACTTACTGTCTTGACCTCGATACCAATACCTTCACTTATTCCTTTAACCTCTTAATATCAATAGATAAGCCAATAACCCAATAACTTTATTAATCTTACTTTCTAATTCATTTATATCAAGATAATTTGACATGAGTTTCTTCTTCTCCTTTCTTTTTCTGTTCTGAAAAGAAAAAACAAAGGAAATCCATGAGGAAACTCATGTTAAATTATGCTCTTTTTTGATTCTCGTTTAAAAAGAAGAACAATGACTCCCTATTGCCAAAATAATGTATTAATATAGTATGTCTCAGTCAAACCTTTCTTAACTGGTCCAAATACAACTTTCTAATTATTTTTCCTGCCGTTTTCCATTATGTGTATAATCCACAATGGGCTATTTGTAGGTCCCCCAAATCATAGAATTTTCCTATTTTGAGGGTACCTCTCAGTTGTTACCTGGTAAGTGTGACTACTGTTATAAATATCTCAAAAAGTAATTTGACAAGTTTCAAGAGGTTGCAAAATTTTCCTTCTTTTTAGACCAGAATTATTTTTTGGAATCTAGCAGGGAAAAATAATTCTACATATATTAGAAAGAAAGAAGGATGTTTAGGCCACACACACAATTAAAATATTTTTATATTAATTATTTTTTATTGGAACTTTTTACAATACAATAATTCCCAAAACTGGGCAAATTGATATAAAACTTAAATGTCTATTGCCATCCTACTTAAAAATACTGTAAATTGGGGCCAGGTATGGTGGTTCATGCCTGTAATCCTAGCACTTTGGGAGGTTGAGGCGAGGAGACTGCTTGAGCTCAGGAGTTCAACATCAGCCTGGGTTACATGGCGAGACCCCCCATCTTTAGCAAAAATACAAAACATTGTCTGGGCGTGATGGTGCACATCTGTTGTCCCAGCTACTCAGGAGGCTGAGGTGGGATGATCCCTTGAGCCTGGGAGGTGGAGGTTGCAGAAAAAAAAAAAGCTTTAAATTTGGTGATGCTTTATTTCTAACATCCATTTTTCTTCTCTCTCATATAAAGGTATTAAGGTATTAGGTAAGCTATTTTTCAAAATCAGAAAGTTTAAATTTTTTTTTTTTTTTTCTGGTTTTGAGATAGTCTCACTCTGTCGCCCAGGCTGGAGTGCAGTGGCCTGGTCTTGGCTCACTGTAACCTCCACCTCTCAGGTTCAAGTGATTCTCCTGCCTCAGCTTCCTGAGTAGCTGGAATTACAGGCTCCTGCCACCACGCACGACAAATGTTTTTGCATTTGTCATAGAGACCGTGTTTCACCATGTTGGCCAGGCTGATTTCAAACTCCTGACCTCAAGGGATCTGTCCACCTCAGCCTCCCAAAGTGCTAGGATTACAGGTGTGAGCCACCAAGTGACCAGAATTTTTACAGGCAACAATTGTCCTTCCTTTTACTCCTACTTCATCCCACTCTCCAGATGCAATCACATTCTTTTAGTACTTTTTTCAGATGTTTACATTAATAGCTCTAAATAATAAGAGCATATTGCTATGAGACTTTCAAAACAGAATCATGATATATTTGTTTGAGAAATGTTAACACAGAAGACAATGAGTTTTCTAATGGGAATTTATAAATATGGTCTCACAAATTAGGAGATTAGAGCAGGTTGTTTCCAGATGGTGGTATGACTTTGCAGTCTCTAGGAAATAGCCCATGACAGTACCCTTGGTAAGAGAAGACTTCACAAAGAGGCACAAGGACACTTTTATCTCTTTCTGGAAGTGAACTGTCCATTAATATGCAATAAAGAGTCACTAAAAAAGAAAAACATAAGCTGGAATTGAAATCTCTGTGATTAGGTAGTTCTTATAAACAGGGAGGTTTCAATGCAGAGCAAATAGATGACCAGTCATTTTTTGTTTCTTAATCAGAGAAGGTCCTTCCTTCCTTTTTCTTTATATTTATTAACATAGCAGTTGATTTTCTGGAGTTGCATAGGGAAAAAGTGCTAAGGGGCCTCAGTATCAGAGGCAGAGTTTTATTTAGGGATTCAGTTCCCAATAGGAGCTGTCAATTTGTCCTCCTCTAATGCCTGATAATCCATGCCAGAAGTCCCTCTGAATCTGTTTTTCAGAGAAAAATAGGCCGGGCGCGGTGACTCATACCTTTAATCCCAGTACTTTGGAAGGTACAGGCGGGCGGATCACCTGAGGTCAGGAGTTTGAGACCAGCCTGACCAACATGGAGAGACTCCATCTCTACTAAAAATACAACAATTAGCCAGGTGTGGTAGCGCATGCCTGTAATCCCAGCTACTCAGAAGGCTAAGTCTGGAAAACCACTTGAATTGGGGAGGCGGAGGTTACAGTGAGCTGAGATCATGCCACTGCACTCCAGCATGGGCAACAGAGTGAGACTCCGTCTCAAAAAACAAAAAAAGAAAAGAAAAGAAAATCATGTCTAAAGGGATAGGAAACAAAGACGGAGCCCGAGCACTCCTTTCTACAACAATCACACTGTTGCTTAGTTTTCACTCCCTATGGCATTCCTACTTTCTGCAGTACCAGCAATTCCTGACTCTTTATCACCTAACTTCAAAATGGATTCCGGTGGAGAAATCAGGATCTTACTGGTACTTCCCCTGCAAGCACTTGGGTTGGATTCTCTGCTAAGTCATTTACCTATCTATCATTTGCTCTCTACATCTGGTGCAAGTTACAAATGACTTCTTGTTTTCATCAGTGGTGAAGCTTCTATTTCTTGTTTGTGTGTAATATATAGAGGCGTGGTTTGGGGGAAGAGAGGTGTGGCATATCCTTTACAGTGCCATCTTGAATCCAAAAGTTGGCATAATCATATTTAGACATGCAGATGCTGACTCCAAGATGCTCACATGGACCCAGTAAACATAATGCATCAATAATATGATTTGGATATTTGTCTTCTCCAAATCTTATGCTGAAATGTGATTTTAGGCAGGTACAGTGGCTTATGCCTGTAATCCTAGCACTTTGGGAGGCCGAGGTGGGTGGCTCACCTGAGGTCAGGAGTTCAAGACCAGCCTGGCCAACATGGTGAAACCCTATGTCTACAACATTACAAAAATTAGCTGGGCATGGTGGCAGACACCTGCAATCCCAGCTACTCAGGAGGCTGAAGCAGGTGAATCTCTTGAACCTGGGAGGCAGAGATTGTGGTGAGCTGAGATCATGCCACTGCACTCTAGCCTGGGCGACACAAAGCGAGACTCCATGCCCAAAAAAAAAAAAAAAAAAAGAAAAGAAACGCGATTTCAATTTTGAAGATGAGGCCTGGTGGGAGGTGATTAGATCATGAGGTTGGATCCTTCATATATGGTTTGGCACCATTATCTTGGTGATGAGTGAGTTCTCAGTTAGTTTACGTATCTGGTTGTTTAAATGCCAGGAACATCCTCCCTTCTTTCTCTCTTTTGCTCCCTCTCTCTACCATATGAGAAATCTGCTACTACTGCCATGATTTGAAGCTTCCTGAGGTCCTCACCAGAAGCAGGTGCTGGCACCATGCTTCTTGTACAGCCCGAAGAACCATCAGGCAATTAAATCTCTTTGCTTTTTAAGTTACCCAGCCTCAGATATTTCTTTATAACAAGGCAAAATAGTCTATCACAGTATACTGGGTACCTAGTTATCAGAAGCCCTGAAATGTATCCGATATTTTCATGACCCACAAACTACTACAAAAAAGCCAGATGAGAAACCCAAAGAAAATGTAAAGCTTCTTTTCTTCTGCCTCTCCTTTAATGACCCTTGCTAAATAATGTGGGAGGTAGATTTTTATAATGGGGTGAAGTCACATTGATAAAGAAATAAAGTTGATTGAAACTCAAATGATGTATTATTAGAAAAATGTTTTACTCCATTTGATATATTATTAGGAAAAACGTTTTACCCCATTTAGCTTGGTTTTGGAAATCACATTGCCCGACTGTTTATATCATGCCACTAGGCATTATGAATTCAATAAAGTTTACTTAGGTTCTACAAGACTGACTGGTCTCTATCTTCTCTTGATCACCCTGGATCCCCCAGGAGACCTCAACCATTAAAGGAAAGACTCCAAGGAGTAATCACAATGTGTTTGTAAGAAGTCACATCCGTTAAGGCTAGGGGAAAACGTGGGAAAATACTTATAGAATAAGGACAAGGAGAAAAATCAGAAAAAATGCATTAAATAAAATATTACTTTATTTTTCTCTCTTTTATATGTAAAAAGACTTGAAAAAAATATACCACCTTGCTAAACAGTGATTACATTTTGGTGATTCCAAATAATTTTTTATTATTATTTTTCTGTGTATTTGAAATAATATTCAATGAATATCTGTGACTTTTAATGTGTGTATTATTTTATTGACTCAAACACCACTTCCTCTCTGCTTTTTCTCCTAATGTACTCAGTTGAAGTGATGTTTTGCTCCTTTGAAATCTCTAAAATTTGTCTTATTACAGCTTTTATGATATTTATTACATACATCCCTGTAATTTAATGAACTGTCTGGATTTTTATATTTGTTTTTCCACTTAAGATGCAACATTTAGTACCATGTGCCTCAGCTTTCTTTACAGAGCCAAGCACAGTGTATGACATATAGGGTTTGCTCCCATGCGTGTGTAGATGAGTAAATGAGCTGATTGTATTGTAAGCCCACAGCCATTCTGGTAAGTTGCTAGACTGTCCATGAGCAGGTTGCCTAAAATGGATTTTCCTTCCAAAACATCATGCTGTGAAAACTTCTCATTACAAAACTCACCATATTTATTACACCCCAGAGGTAGGGATTTTTTCCTGTTTGCTTTTATCAAATGTTTATCCTTTTTTATCCATGTCGGTTGCCATAGAAGCAGCTCTAAGACAGAGCTGAACACATCATAAGAATTCATACACACACAGTAACGACAGTGGTGGAAGCTTGCTTATGGCACTGAATGAATGTTTTCACATGTCCTGAACTGCCTCCTTTCTTCAAGTCCAGGTTCCTCACTGTGTTAATGAAGATGCTTGTCTGTCAACATAGTATTGTTAGAAAGTAGTAAAGTTAGAAAGATGTGTGTAGCATAGACTAAATTCCTGACTGCATTTGTTGTGATATTTCTAAGCACCACAATTACTATAGTCTTTTGATTTTTAATTAACTGTACCAGTTCTTTCCTTTTTGTTGAGACTCTGCTGCTTCTAAATTTCATAAAAGACAATGGCCTTGCGATAGCATAACACTCAGAGTCCTCTGATCTGACCTCTCTTGCTTCCAAAAAAATGACTATACTCTTCATAATCAGATATATAGCCATCATTTCCCTTCAATATTTCTGGGAAAGCAGTGCTGCACTCTTCCTAATATGTTATCTCTGTGATATTTTTGTAGTGTCCTTCCCTTTGTATTTTACTTCTCTTGCTCAGCCTATTGAAAATGGGAAATTTTAGGAGTTCAGAGTCAAGGATCCTAGAATATTCTGTGGTGGGAAGGACTAGAGAGACTATTGCAACATTTTCATTATATTTGTGTGCAAATTGTGGCTTAGAGAGGGAAAGTTAACTTTCAAAGGCCCTACAGTGAGTTAAAGTTATATTTTTTATAACTAGCATGTTCTGAGTTTTAATCCAAGGTTTATTCACTACTTATTGTTTGACATCAGCGTGAGTTTTAATCAAAGAAATTGGATCTTCTTTAAATTAAAAACCAACCAACCAACAATCCTTTCTGTATTGAAAAGATGTGGGAGTTTGTCAAGAGAAATATGGAAGGGCTTGAAGCTTGGGGTGAATTATATCAAATTCCTCACAGTTCTCTAAAGTGCCATATACCATATTTTTTTCATGTCTTTTCGTCATTTCTTGTGACATCTTTCTTCTTTTTTTACACCTAGTAGCTATCCCTTGCTGTTTAAGTATCAACTCGAAAGTCCAACATCTCTTCTTCAGGTGCTTTTGAAGCAGCTGGGATCCTTTTCCTGCAAAGTTCTCTGTACACTTTCCTGTAAACTTCTATAGCACTTGCACCGTCACACAATTTTATGCATTAATGTTTTCATATATTCATTTTGTCAAATATTAATTGAGAACCTACTGTGTGCTTTTCAGAGTTATACGTACTATGATACCATGATGAGTAAAGAAGAAAAAGAAGATAATTGAACTCAAACTTCTGTTTACTTGGAAAGTTCATGGTATGTTTTTATCAGTTGAGACATTAGGTTGTTAGATTGCTGAGGACAGGGATTGAGCTTTATTCATTGTTATGTTCCCAGACTATAGTGTAGCTTGTAAAATTTAAGACATACTTATTGAAAGAACCAATGGATGAATAAATCAGGTATAAAGTA
This sequence comes from Trachypithecus francoisi, assembly GCF_009764315.1. Taxonomy (NCBI): domain Eukaryota; kingdom Metazoa; phylum Chordata; class Mammalia; order Primates; family Cercopithecidae; genus Trachypithecus; species Trachypithecus francoisi. The sequence continues at coordinate 104,069,515 of NW_022681458.1, forward strand.
TAAGTACCATAAAATGCAAAGAAAAAGAAATGTTGATGCAGACTAAAGTATTTTTAGTTTACTTCATCGGTCATTTGAGACTATCATTTGGAATTAAAAGCACAGAGTCTTAGAAAGAAAATAAAGGAGAAGAGGAAGAATTCAGGGCAGAAAAAAAAAAGAAAAACAAGCATGACCAAAGTCATAAAATGGAGTTTTAGAACTCAGTAATATTCATGGATGTAGATGGCAACAATTATAGCCATTAGAGAGATAATAACATAAAGATAAATTAAGAACAATTTGTGAAGAAATTTATTTTATATTAGTATTAACTTTACATAGCATCTTATTTTCAGTAGCAAAATGTCTGGCTTATTCTGGGACTACTGAGAAAAATAAACTTATATTATATATGTAATATATATATTTCATATTATATATTTAAAAACAGTATTTTAAGATATGCCTATGAAGAGATAATATATTTAGCCTTTTAATATAAAAAGACCACATTCTAACTAGGGGAATAGTGAGTTCCTATTAGTCTATAAAGATTGACCTGCTGACAGATTATCCATTCAATGAGAAGGTATTATATATAAATTACTTTTCTAGGATTTTGGATATTTTGGGGCCGATCATCCATATGTCAGACAAATTCATTTATATCAGTAGTTCAAATTTGAAAAGGAGTAAGCAGACATAATATATTATCGATAAACAAACAAACAAACATAAAATCAACTGGCCACCTACGTATTGAAACTAGACTAGATGTTTGATGGATGAATATATATGAAAAATATTTAAAATAATAATAAAAAACCACAGTGTTACATTAGGCAGAGGTATACCTATTTTTATTTTTCTCAGCTCTTATCTTTTTTCTTCCTAATTTAAAGAATGTATAGAGAAGAGAAATCTTACTAGGACACAGAATTCCCCAGATCGTCATATAGCCAAGGACCATAAACACAGTCAAAGTTTTGTTGTAACATTTTCCTCATTATATGTTCATTTGTTCTTTTTCGTTGGTCAGTGCCTAGAGCTGTGTGTAAGTGATTGGGTATATGAAACAAAACATGATTATGTTATTCCATAGCGTGGTCAAAGAATTTTTTTTTTTTTTTTTTTTTTTTTTTTTTCTGAGAGGGAGTCTTGCTCTGTCGCCCAGGTTGGAGTGCAATGGCGTGATCTCAGCTCACTACAACCCCTACCTCCCAGGTTCAAGTGATTCTCCTGCCCCAGCCTCCTGAGTAGCTGGGATTACAGGCGCACACCACCACGCCTGGCTAATTTTTGTATTTTTAGTAGAGATGGGATTTCACCATGTTGGTCAGGCTGGTCTCGAATTCCTGACCTCGTGATCCTCCAGCCTCAGTCTCTTAAAGTGCTGGGATTGTAGGCCTGAGCCACTGATCCCAGCCAAAGAATTCTTAGAAGTAAATCATTACCAGCACTTGTTTGAAAAGTATATACACACATATTTACATCAAAAGCAGCCATCATTAGCAATCCAAATGCAAAAAGCAAGATTATAATTTCATACTTCATCATGTAACATTTAAAATCAATTAAATTATAATCATTTTATATACATTTCCAGGGAGAAGTATCTTTGAGACCACACACTGGAGCAATACATAATGTATAAATAATTGAACTGAACCCAAAGCACTCATTTTTGAGAGAAAAAGTACTTCAAATGCCACAGTTAAAAGAAAAATTTATCTCTATTGTGTATCTTTATTTAAAACCTTTAAACTTCAATGTAAATGTCTGAGAGCAAAAAAGTGGGATAATTTTTCCTCTGAAAAAGACAAGATGAAACAAAAATTATTCACAGAAGAATAATAAATTTAGGGAGAAATACCAAACTTAATGTGGCCTCAATTATGGGAAAAACTGAAAAAATAAATTTTCTCTAGGATTTTCTTCTTTAAATGTTCTTAAGCTTTATCAATATCTTTCAAGAACAATATGGATCAAAGGAGATCCTTAGCCTTAATCAGGATTATATTATAATAAAATGGACTTTATTAACTTAAAATGTTTTCTCTCTTCAGTAATCATTTTGAATGAATGCTACAGATTCATGGAAACAAATAACTGAAACACAAATGGAATCAAGTCTTGTTTTTTCACAGTTTCAGCTCCATGTTTTATTTGTGGGAAATTCTTAATACCAAAATGATTTTCCCTAGTGCCCAAACTTTTGGAGCTGTCTTCTCTTTATCCTTTTGTTGGTGATGGCATGAAAAGTGAAAACTAATTTTAGGCTATCAGCAATGACTCACACCTGTAACTCCAGAACTTTGGGAGGCTGAGGCAGGAGGAGCACTTAAAGCCAGGAGTTTGAGAACAGCCTAGGCAACATAGTGAGACCCTGTCTCTAAATAAATAATTTAAAAAGAGATTAGCTGGGTGTGGTAGCAAACATTCATATTCGTAGCCACTGCAGAGGCTGAGGTGGGAGGATGACTTGAGACCAGGAGTTTGAGGCTGTGCTGAGCCATGATTAGACCACTGTACTCCAGCCGTTTTGAGAAGCGTCTGTTCATGTCCTTTGCCAGCTTTTTAATGGGGTTGTTTTTTTCTTGTAAATTTGTTTAAGTTCCTTATAGATTCTGGATCTGCAGCATGTCTGTTCACTCTGATGATAGTTTTTGTGTGTGTGTGCAGAAGCTCTTTAGTTCAATTAAATCCCATTTGTCAATTTTTGCTTTTGTTGCAATTGCTTTTGATATTTTATCATGAAATATTTCCCTGTGCTTATGTCCTGAATAGTATTGCCTAGATTTTCTTCTAGGGTTTTATAGTTTTGGATTTTAAGTCTTTAGTCCACCTTGAGTTAACTTTTGTATAAGGTGTAAAGAAAAGATTCAGTTTCAATTTTCTGCATATGGCTAGCCAGTTTTCCTAGCACCATTTATTAAATAGGAAATCCTTTCCCTATTGCTTGTTTGGTCAAGTTTGTCAAAGATCCGATGGTTGTAGATGTGTGGTCTTATTCTGAGATCTCTATTCTGTTCCATTGGTCTGTGTGTGTTTTTGTACCAGTACTACATTGTTTTGGTTACTGTTACTTTGTAGTATAGTTTGAAGTTAGGCAGCATGATGCCTCCAACTTTGTTCTTTTTGATTAGGATTGTCTTGGCTATATGGGCTCTTTTTTGCTTCCATATGAATTTTAAAGTAGTTTTTTCTAATTCTGTAAAGAATGTCACCAGTAGTTTCATGGGAATAGCATTGAATCTCTAAATTATTTTGGGCAGTATGGCCATTTTCATGATATTGATTCTATCCATGAGTGTGGAATGTTTTTTCATTTGTTTGTGTCCTCTCTGATTTCCTTGAGCAGTGATTTATAGTTTTACTTGATGAGATCCTTCACTTCGCTTGTAAGCTGTATTCCTAGGTATTTTATTCTCTTTGTAGCAATTATGAATGGGAGTTCATTCATGATTTGGCTTTCTGCTTGTTTGTTGGTGGTGTATAAGAGTGCTTGGAATTTTTGCACATTGAGTTTGTATCCTAAGACTTTGCTGAAGTTGCTTATCAGCTTAAGAAACTTTGGGGCTGAGATGATGAGGTTTTCTAGATATAGGATCATGTCATCTGCAAACAAAGACAGTTTGACTTCCTCTCTTCCTATTTGAATACGCTTTATTTCTTTCTCTTGCCTGATTGCCCTGGCCAGAACTTCCAACACTATGTCAAATAGGAGTGGTAAGAGAGGACATCCTTGTCTTCTGCTGGTTTTCAAGGGGAATGCTTCCAGCTTTTGCCTTTTCCTATTCAATATTCAATATGATATTGGCTGTAGGTTTGTCACAAATGGCTCTAATTATTTGGAGATATGTTCCATCAATATCTAGTTTGTTAAGAGTTTTTTTTTTTTTTTAGCATGAAGGGATGTTAAATTTTATCAAAGGCCTTTTCTGCATCTATTGAGATAATCATGTAGCTTTTGTTTTTAGTTCTTTTTATGTGATGGGTTACATTTATTGATTTGCATGTGTCAAACCAACCTTGAATCCCAGGGTTAAAGCCAACTTGATCATGATGGATAAGCTTTTTGATGTGCTGCTGGATTTGATTTGCCAGCATTTTATTGAGGATTTTTGCATTGACATTCATCAGGGATATTGGCCTGAAGTTTTCTTTTGTTGTATCTCTGCCAGGTTTTGGTATCAGGATGATTCTGGCCTCATAATGAGTTGGGGAGAAGTCCCTTATTTTCAATTATTTGGAGTAGTTTCAGAAGAAATGGTACCAGCTCCTCTGTGTACCTCTGGTACAATTCAGCTGTAAATTTGGCTGATCCTGGGTTTTTGTTTGTTTGTTTCTTTTTGTTTTTTTTTTTTACTGACTCAATTTCAGAACTTGTTATTGGTCTATTCAGGGATTCAACTTCTTCCTGGTTCAGTCTTAGGTTGGTGCATGTGTCCAGGAATGTATTCATTTCTTCCAGATTTTCTGGTTTACTTGCATAGAGATGTTTATAATATTCTCTAATGGTAGTTTGTATTTCTATGGGAACAGTGGTGATATCCCCCTTATCATTTTTTATTGTGTCTATTTGATTCTTCTCTCTTTTCTTCTTAATTAGTATAGTTAGTAGTCTATCTATTTTATTAATTTTTTTTTAAAAACTGCTCTTGAATTCATTGATTTCTTTGAAGGGTTTTTCGTGTCTCTATCTCCTTTAGTTCCACTCTGATCTTGGTTATTTTTTGTCTTCTGTTAGCTTTGGGATTTGTTTTCTCTTAGTTCTCTAGTCCTTTTAGTTGTGATGTTAGGATGTCGATTTGAGATCTTTCTAGCTTTTTGATGTAGGTATTTAGTGTTATAAATTTCCCTCATGCTTTAGCTATGTCCCGGAGATTCTGGTACATTTCCTCTTTGTTCTCCTTGGTTTCAAAGGCCTTCTTGATTTCTGTCTTAATTTCATTTTTTTACCCAGGAGTCGTTTAGAGGCAGGTTGTTCAATTTCTATGTAGTTGTGTGGTTTTGAGTGAGTTTCTTAATCTTGAGTTCCAATTTGATTTTGCTGTGGTCTTGGAGACTGTTTAATATTTTAAGGTTTTTTTTTTTTTGCAGTTGCTGAGGCGTGTTTTACTTTCTATTATGTGATCAATTTTAGAGTAAGTGCCATGTATTGTCAAGAAGAATGTATATTCTGTCATTTTGCATAGCATTCTGTAGATATCTAACAGGTCCACTTGATCCAGAGCTGAGTTCAAGTCCTGCATGTCCTTAATTTTCTGTCTCAATGATCTAACATTAACAGTGGGGTTTTTAAAGTCTTCCACTATTATTGTGTGAGAGTAAGTCCATTTGTAGGTCTCTGATAACTTGTTTTATGAATCTAGATGCTACTGTATTGGGTGCATATATATTTAGGAGAGTTAGCTCTTCTTGTTAAATTGATCCCTTTACCATTATGTAATGCCCTTCTTTGTCTTTTTTTATCTTTATTGGTTTAAAGTCTGTTTTGTCAGAAACTAGGATTGCAGTCCCTGCTTTTTTCTGCTTTCCATTTTCTTGCGAAATTTTTCTTCATCCCATTATTTTGAGCCTATGTGTGTCTTTGCACGTGAGATGCGTCTCTTGAATACAGCTCACCAATGAGTCTTTATCCAGCTTGCCATTCTTTGTCTTTTTGTTGGGGCATTTAGCCCATTTACATTTAAGGTTATTATTGTTATATATGAATTTGATCCTGTCATTGTGATGCTAGCTGGTTATTTTCCAGACTTGTTGATGTAGTTGCTTCGTAGCGTCATTGGTCTTTGTAATTCAGCGTATTTTTGCACTGGCTGGTAACAGTTTTTTTCTTCCCATATTTAGTGCTTCCTTCAGGAGATCTTGCAAGTCTTGCCTGGTGGTGGTGAATTCCCTCAGCATGTGCTTGTCTGAAAATAATTTAATTTTCTTTCACTTATGAAGCTTAGTCTGGCTGGATATGAAATTCTGGGTTGGAAAATTCTTTCCTTTAAGAATGTTGAATATTGTGCCCCGTTCTCTTCTGACTTGTAGAGTTTCTGCTGAGAGGGTCACTGTTAGGCTGATGAGTTTTCCTTTGTAGGAGACCTGGCCTTTCTGGCTGCCCTTAACATTTTTTCCTTCATTTCAACCTTGGAGAATCTGATGATTATGTGTGTTTGGGTTAATCTTCTCATAGAGTATCTTTATGGGATTCTTTGAATTTCCTGAATTTGAATGTTGGCGTATCTTGTTAGATTGGGGAAGCTCTCCTGGATGGTATCTTGACGTATGCTTTCCAACTTGCTTCCATTCCTATTGTCTCTTTCAGGTACCCCAGTCAGTCATAGGTTCAGTCTTTTTACATAATTCCACAGTTCTTGGAGATTTTGTTTGTTCCTTTTAATTCTTTTTTTATTTTTTTTGTAGTCTTGTCTGCCTGTCTTATTTCAGCGAGATAGTCTTCAGGCTCTGAAATTCTTTCCTCTGTTGGTCAATTCAAGTATTGATACTTGTGGTTACATTGTGAAGTTTTTGGGTTGTGTTTTTCAACTCTATCAGGTCATTTATGTTCCTCTCTAAACTAGTCATTCTGGTTAACAACTTCTGTAATGTTTAATGATGGTCAGTTGCTTCTTTGCATTGGATTAGAACATGCTTCTTTAGCTCAGAAAAGTTTCTGATAGCTACCTTCTGAAGTCTATTTCTGTCAATTCATTCATCTCAGCCTCTGCCAAATTCTGTGCTCTTGCTGGAGAGGTGTTGCAATCATTTGGAGAAGAGACACTCTGGCTTTTTGAGTTTTCAGTGTTTTTTTGTTGATTCTTTCTCATTAGCTTCAGTCTTTGAGGTTGCTGGTCTTTGGATGGGGTTTTGCTGCCCTGGGGGGAATCCCACTTATATGGACTGCCTGGATTCCTCAGAAGCAGTAGGGAGAAAGACTAAGTCTGCTGATCCATGGAGACCATGGCTGTCCTTGCCCCCAGGCTCTCAGTCCCAGGGAGATCAGAGTTCTATCCCTAAACCTCTGGCTACATTGCTGAAATTCCTGCAGGGAGGCCCCACCATGTGATAAGGGATGGGTCAGGGTCTACCTTAAAGGGGCAGTCTGGCCACGATCTGCAACAACAGTTGTGCTGTGCTGTGCTGTGTCGTGCTGTGCTGTGGAGTATTCCTCCTGCGTCCGAACCGTCCAGGGGAATTGATAGTCTTAATAATCACCACACCAGGGGAAAAAATGGCAGACTGGAGCTGCAATGATGGCTACTTTTCCTCCCACTGGGAACTCAGACATCTTAGGCCCCAGGCAGCCACAGTGATGACTGCTAGCTCTCCTCCCGGGAGCTCATTGGTCTTAGGCTGTCCTCAGCTGAGTGGCTGCTGAGAATCTGAACAGCTCTGTGCTTGGGACCCAACCTGTTGGCATGAGCTCATGAAGGGGTTCTCCAGATCCGCAGATTGCACAGATAAACGGAAAAAGCGTAGTTCCCAGGTGAGGTAGCGTGATCACTCTCTGCCTCCCTTGGCTAGAAGTCGGAGCTCCCCTTTCCCTGTGTGGCTCCCAGGTGGGCCATTGCACTACCCTGCTTTTCCTTGCCCTCCGTGGGTCACACCAATAACCTAATGAGTCCCAGGGAGAGAACCTGAATCCCTCAGTTGCTGGTGCAAGATTCACGCACCGTTTTCATTCTTCTCAGTGGGAGCTGCAGGCTGTAACTGTTTCTAATCGACCATCTTCAATATTCATATTTTTACTAGAGAAATATTGTGTTTGATTTTAGGCTGCTGTCTACATCCTACAGGCAGTATTATGAAAAACACAGTTTATAATTTATGCAAATATTACCATTCTGAAATCCAGGGGATTCTGATAAGAAATACAGACTTTTGTAAGGTAGCTATAACAATTGTAGAACTAGCAAGCAGTCATCATCTGTCCTCATTTCTGAGTTCCCGTTTCACAGGTCCTACGGATGCAGCAATCTGATTGGAGTAATAAGAACAGGCCAGGACAGGGAGTTTAATTCAACAGTTTTTTTTTCACTACCAGTTTGAGTTAGGCCAGGAAGCACAGAGCCTACAACAAGACCAGAGGAAAGAGAGGTCCTTGGCATGGGAGGAAAATAGAACAGTACATATTTTATTCAACACTTTGGTAGCTTAATTCATTATTTAAAATATTTAGACCTGAGGAATGTGGACTCTGTACTCTTGTACTAGATTCTGAAAATATTAAGGGTGAGTCTGAGCAATTACTTGCTGCCATGTATCAGTCCCATAGTATGTGACTGCCATTAAAAGGAATGGGAGTGTGAATTGATGCTGGAAGCTTCTCTAGTGTTGGTTTCCCTTCCCTGCCTATCTGTGATGCTTATCAACCTTGGATCAGAAGTTTTTTTAACCTATTTAGAGAACATACAACAAATACTTTTTTTTTGTATATAAATGACTTTCATGCAGAAAATAACAAAAAAAAACCCTTCTTCTCCTTTTGGAAAAGATGCTTGGAGCTGACATAGTCATTTTGACTGCCAATACAGAAGCATGAGAATGGAATCCAACATTCCAAGAATGACAGAATATAAAAAAATAAACCTATATCTTTAATGAAGTCCATCCATCTACCTATCATCCACTGTCTACCACTCAGTCTCATTTAAGCCAGTGTTACAGTGTTACTCACAACTGAAATTTTCCTAATTGATTCAAAGAGAAAGACCATTTTTGACAACATAAAGAATACTCCAAAGTAGCAAATTTTCCCTGTGATAATGTTCGAGGAAGGGCTAGTGGGACATACTTCTGGGACGTCTCAGAAAGTGCTCTTAGATTTATAAGGATATTTATAAGAACAACTCTAAAATTCATGGCCTCATATACTCAAATAGGTTTTGTGGTTATCAATTTTATTAGTTTGTTTTATTTTTGTTAAGACTATCCATATAGCCTTGGCAATATAATGAGACCTGATCTCTACAAAAAATACAAAAATCAGCTGGGCATGATGGTGCATGCTAGTAGTCCCAGCTATTTGGGAGGCTGAGGTGGGAGGATCACTTGAGCCTGGGAATTAAAGGTTGCAGTGAGCCGAGACTGTGCTACTATACTCCAGCCTGGATGACAGATCAAGACCCTATCTCAAAACAGAAAAAATAGTATAGATATAATTTACATTTGGGCAAGTAACCTATACTTAATTCTTCAATGTAATGTTTTGAAAATTATCACTAACAGTGTAAAAAAATGTTTACTTTTCAATAAAATTAAAATGACCACTTCTGTAAAGTAATTGGCCAATATGAAGTCTAACCAAGCAAAAGAGGTGAAATTGCTCTAATGTATTAATTTTAAAACATCAGCACCTATCTCAGATTCAGGTACACAGTAGACAGTCAATAAGTGTTTATCGAAGTGATTTTCATTTTGATTACAACCCTCCCTCAGCTGCTTTGACAAAGGATCAATTATTTTTGCTTACTTTCATGTTATTATATTATATACAATATTAACATAATGCACTCTAAATATAATCATAGTTTGATTATTGCTTCTAGCTTTTCTCAAAGGTCATACAAAGAACTGCCATATACATTGATCATTACATTTGTAATAAAGATTTTGTTAAAGATATTGCTGATTCTGTTTCTATCATGTCCTTTTTGTAATAACTTCCATGATGAATTACTTTAAGAATTCAATGTTAGAAAAAGTCTTTCTTCAACAGAATTATTATGCTTTCTACTTTTCAATAATGCACATAGTAGGTATTATATAAAAATATGTTAAGCAAATGAATACAAAAACTGTATAACTGATTACAGCATTTTGAAGAGTTCTCACTTGGAGCTCAGACAAAAATGAGAGCATTCAAAAACTATATTCTTCTTTAGTGCTATAAGATTTTTGCTTTTGTTTTCCTCAATCTTGAAATTTTACTTATGTATGTATTTCAGTAAATATTAATATGTGTTTTGTTATCAGTAAATATTAATATGTGTTTTGTTTAAATTTACCTGATATATTTAATATAAAACAAGGACAGAAACTTGAAATAAATAAGTGTGAAGCAACTTTTCATTCCATAAGTTGTGATAATGGAAGTGTAGGTAATCTTAAACACAGAATTATGCACAAATAATTTATGTTAAATTTAATTCAGTGTGTGGCTTTTCTTTTATTAAATATTTATTATTGCATTGTACCTTGTGGCTAATGAAATTAGCTTATAATTCTCAGAGTTCAGAAACAAATGTGAGAAAAATGTCCCCAAGATAAGCAAAGGAAACATTTTCTGTGTTTAATTCTTTTTTTGTGTTTTATTTTGTTTTGTTTTGTTTTGTTTTGTTTTGAGACGGAGTTTCACTCTTATTGCCCAGGCTGGAATGCAATGGCGTGATCTTGCCTCACAGCAACCTCCGCCTGCCAGGTTCAAGCGATTCTCTTTTCTCAGCCTCCCGAGTAGCTGGGATTACAGGTGCATGCCACCACACCCGGCTAATTTTTGTATTTTTAGTAGAGACAGGATTTCATAATATTGGTCAGGCTGGTCTCAAACTCCTGATCTCAGGTGATCCACCCACCTTGGCCTCCCAAAGTGCTGGGATTATAACTATCATCCACAAAAGAAAAATTAAGAAATTATTATACTTTATAATTCATCATGACTCTCAATCTATTTCTATGTCTACCCAAGTGCAAACTAAAACGACAAACAAGAAAATAATGTCCATTTGATGTTTAGCTAAGGTTTTTACATTTTAGCTATGCCAGTGATCAAAGAACAAACATGAGGACCTGTGTCACTTTGTTTCACAAACAAAAATGTTTCTTTTTGATATCATGATCGAGCAGATTTAATTTTCTTTCTGTCAGTCTGCATTGTTGGTCTCATAAATGCATTTGCTTTGCTTGTTTGCTTTTCCCTACATTTAATATATTTTTCTGCAATACTCTTTCCATTTTACAGGATAAACTACCAGATGATAGGGACCCTTAGTTTCGAGCACGCTCAGATCATGGCCCAAGTGGGTGCTTGGTTAATAACTTTGAGCATGACTCTAGTAACTGGTGAAGTTTGAAAATGAAAGCTATTTTCAAACAGATGGAAACTGAGTGGGAAGACAGATTTAACAGTTAATATGAAAGAACCAATTTCCTTGACAAAGAAACTGTGGGTGAATCGGAGCCACAGGGACAGCTTCAAAGCACCACCTACCTAAGAGAAACCCTCAAAGGAAACATGTTTATTTTAAAAGGAATTCAAAACAGGCTGTGTTTCTCTTCCTGTCAGATACTCACCTCATTTGAAAACTATTAATAAGTGACAGGAGTGCTAACAGTAATGTTCAAAATACTTAGCAAAAGTAGCCAAGCATCTGTTTTTGCCATTGAAGCATTAGATAAGGATTTTTGTTTCCCATCAAGTATTTGTACAGAAATTTAACTCGCAAAATTTTGTTTCTTCAGCTGCTGATAATGTATTGGAATCTGATGCCAGCAAGACAGGTATGAGGCCAAGAGTATGTCTTTCCACATCAATTTGAATAAGCTCAGTGGCTCTCTTGCTATAATCAATCATCAGTAGTCCTAAAGACCTCCACAGGCTAGGGGATTGCATTCCCACCTCATTGGGTGTTACATTTAGTGACGACATCCTTGATTAAGATGATTGAGATAGAAAAATACATCGTAAATCATATATGGGTTTCATGATTTTCCTGCATAAAATAAGCTGTTAATTATTCTAGAATTCTAAAGACAAAATATGAGAGCTTAGCCTCATGAGACCATGCACGCATGATTTCTACTGTCTGCAATGACAGTTTCTTCCACAACATTAAAGATTCTATCACAAGTGTTATCCTCAGAAGCTGCCAACTTCCTCTTAAAAAATAAACAAAAACAATAATCCTCTAGAATTCTCATTCATTTTGGAAAAATTCACAACTGAAAGTCTGTCGAAGAAATGTTCAATTTCTTCTTTCTGATGTTCTTTCCTACTAATTTCACTCCCTGAATAGTAAATAGAGACTTCCTCCTCATGAGAGCAATTACAAAACTTGTTAAAAACATGCAAGTGGCTTGTAAAAGCAATGTACACATTAAAGATAACTTAACTTCCTAAAAGGACATTTGAAAAGGTCTTCTGAAAATATCAAGAGATGAGGAGGTAATGAAAATGCAGGGGATCTTTGATGATAATAATGTTTGCTAGAGAAAGATATGAAATAGAAGTCAGGACAATGTCGGAGAGAACATTATTTACTGAAATCGGAAAACAACTTCATTGCCACAGTGAGAAAGTTTCATTTTTAGGTTCCATAACCCAGTGTGATCAGAGGACATTTGGATATTGAAGGAACAGGAAATAAAACAGAGTCATTACTGAGTCTGCTTACCTGACGAAAAATTTTACACCACTGCCAGGAAAATGAAGTTCATGTCTACATATCCAAAGTATGTTTTAGCAAGGGGCAGAATTGAATATTTCATTCAATCATTTATTCACAGATATTGCCTACCCTGTGATCATTTTATTGAATGGGAATAATATTACTCACTTATAATACATGTACTTTGAATTCAGACAGACCTGGACTTCTGTTCTAGCTCTACCTCATACTAATAATAGCTGGATCTTGGGTACATGTAGAGGGTTGAATTATTTGCACCAATAATTTATCTATATGTATCTATACCCTGTGCCAAGCTGCCTTTTCTCCCAGTAGAGATGAAATATATCACTCTGTTCCACTGATGTTGGCCTATAGCATGTGTGTGTCATTGGCTGATGGATATTAACATTGGTGATATAAGCAGAAGTTTGACATGTGCTTACATGTTTGAGATGGTTGGGCTTGCCTTTTCATACTTCTGTTACCACCATGAGAAGAATATTCCTCTCCTAGTCCACTGTCCAAAGAAAGATGCTATGGAATAGAGCTGGATTCAGCCTGCAGCTTAACCAAGTCCAGCCTAGAGCAGTTGCTTCTCAGGTAATCCCCAGCTAACTGACAAATGCATGAGAAAAAATAAATGTTTTAAGCCATTGAAATTTTGAAGTTGTTTGCTATGCAGCAGCCATAACTGATACAGCATGTATCTCAATCATTCTTAGGCTCAGTTTCTAGATCTGAATAAAAGAGTTTCCAAAACGAGAGAAATAGAAATACATAATACATAGGATTACTATCATAATTTTTGATGCATTAAACACATACATGTAAACATTGAAAAAATTAGTTGCATTTCTATATACTAATATTGAATATGTAGACATTAAAATTAAAAATACAGTAATATTTACATCACTCAAAAAAAATTTAACTGTAAATTTACCAAAGAGGTAGAGGACTGGTATGCTGAAAACTACATAATGCTTATGACAGAAATCACCTAAAATCTAAATAAATGGAGAGACATGGTATTCATGAATTGGAAGACCAAAAATTAATAAAGATGAGCATTCTACCCAAATTGATATTCAGTTTTAACATAGCTCCTATCAAATTCCTTTGGATATGGACAAGATTGTTTTAAAATTTATATGGAAATATACAAAATAGAAAAGCCAACAAATTTGAAGAAGAGGAATAAAATAGGAAGACTCTGTCTACCTAATTTCAAGAGATATGATATAGCTACAACAGTCAAGACTGCAGGATGTTTGTGCAGAGACAAACACACAGATAAATTGAACAGCACACAGGAACCAGAAATAGACCAATACAAACATGCCCAAAACAAATTTGACAAAAGTACAATTCAATTGAGGAAAGGTAGATTTCAACAAATAGTGCTAGAGTAAGTGGATATCCATAGACAAAGAAGAAAAAAAAAAAGAAACTTGGTCTAGTCTCACATTTCAAGCAAAAATTAACTGAAAATGGAGAATAGACTTATATTCAAGATGTAAAACTATAAGCCAAAATAAAATAGGAGAAAAATTTCAGAATCTAAGGCTAGAAAAAAGGCTCACCAAAAGCACAATCTATATAAGTGAAACTCTATCAATTGTCCTTTATCAAAATTAAAATATTTTGCTCTGCCTGTAAACAAAAAAAAAAATACACAAATCCCCTGTTAAGAGAATGAAAAGATAAGCTCTGGAGTGGGAAAAAATATTTGTTAACCACATGTATGACAAAGGACGAGTATCTAGAATATATACATACTCTCCAAACTAAATAGTTTTAAAAAATCAGTAATAAAATGGGAAAAGACATGAAGAGATACTTTACTGAAAGCACATATGAATGGCAAAAATGTACATAAAAATATATTCAACATCATTATCATTGGGAAAATGCAAATTAAAAACCACGAAGATATATGTATACACTCATATGAAATAACTAATACATATATACCACTAGCATATATATTGTCACTAGTGTAATATATATACACACACTAATATATATATACTACTGCTATATGTATATTGCCACTAGTGTGTGTGTATATATGTGTATATATAATATATATTATATATACTAATTTATAATATATATTATATATATATTGGTGACAATTTCAAATGCTGTCAAAGATGCAGAGAAACTGGACCACTCACATATTGCTATTGGGAATAGAAAATGGTACAGTCACTTTGGGAAACAGTTTGGAGGCTTCTTTAAAAAACTAAACACAACAACACACTACTCAGCAACTGTATTCTTGCACAGTTATCCCAGAGGAGTGAATGCTCGCAGAAATATCTGCACAAAATTATTTATAGCAGATTTATTTATAATAGACAAAAACTGGAAATAACTCCAGATGGCCTTCGACAGGTGAACAAGTAACGAACTGTGCTGCATTCACACTACCAACTACTTCTCCGCAATAAAAACAAAAGAACTGTACCAAGCTGGACAAATCTCTAGAGAATTATACTAAGTGAAAAAAATGCCAATTGCCAAAAGTCACATACTGTGTGAATTCATTTACTTAACATTTTTGAAATGACAAAATCATAGGAATGGAGCACAGGTAAGGGATTGCCAGGGCCTGGGAGTGGCAGACAGTGAAGTGTGGGTGACTATAGAGAGCAGCATGAGGGAATTTTGTGGCAATGGCAATGTTCTGTATCTTGACTGTCTCAAGGCCAATGTCCTGTTTGTTACAATGCAGTGTAATTTTCCAAGTTGTTGTCTTTGGAGAAAACTTAGAAAATGTATCTATAATCACTCTGTATCATTTTATCACTACATGGGAGGCAGCAATGATCTAAAAATGAAACATTTAATTAAATATATTTATTTTAAATGTTTAAGACAAAATGGTATGGTTTCAGGTTTTCCAAAAACCATAGTAAATGTAAATGGTAAATATAACATAACTATATTTCAACTAAAATGCTTTTTTTGATCTTTCAATTTTAGATTATTTGTCCAGGTGCTGAAAAAGTCTGATTTTTGTTGTTGTTTTTGGCTAAAGAGAGATGCCTCAGCTCATTAGCCAGTTATTAGACTAGTGAACTCACTGTACAGACATCAATACAGGCAGTCAATTGCAATCCCATGTCCCAAGGCTCTAAAATGAGACCAGCATTTCCTGGGCTAGTTCACTGTACACACAGTGCTTCTTTAGGCTCCCTTCCAGTCCCGAGGGTCACAGGTCTACAGCGGTTCCAGTCTTGTATCAAGGACTCTAATCCACTTAGAATTTGCTGAAGGAAAAACTCATTCAAGGCAAATTAGTGATTTTTTCCACCTTTGAAGTAACTGAAATTTAAGTGTAACAACTCCTTTTGGTGAGGTATTTTAAAGGGTGAAAATCTCTGCTTAGCATATATTAAACACTCGATAGTTGCTAAGTTTCCTTCCCATTAATGAATAAAATATCTTCAGAAAGTCCTCATAAAAGAACGTATACTCTCACCTGCTTGTGATGATAAATTATATAAGATTCATTGCCTAAATGAACTGATAATGTTCCACTTAGAAATCTCAGATTAAGGTAAAACCAACTACCTCATTTTAGACTCACACCTTCTCATTGCCCTTCAAAGAATCTTGAGCCAGGAATCAACATAATTGATCACAATGTTACAAATAAGTCCATAGCATTTTTCCCCTATCCATTTTTAAAGTATAATTTTACTATCATTCTTCTATAGGATATGGAGTCTAGCAGTTTTCTTTTACCATCATCAAATCTGGCTAATATTTGACAGACTATTAACAAACCACAAATACAAATATAGACACAAGTCTATTAAAAAATAAAACAAGACATATTTATACACACAAATGCAGGCTATTAAAAAACACAAGTACTCTAAAGCCCTAACATCAGAGGGAATAGCCCAAAATTTAGTTTCTGTTGAGCCAGTACAATGGATCAGATTTCTCTATTTTTTCTGTATGTGAGGACTTAAGCAACTAATTTTTCTTCTATAGGCCTCAGTTTCCCAAAATGTAAAAATAGATTTTGGTGAATATGCCGGACATATTTCTTTCACTTCACAGTTTATTTTCCCACCTGTCCCTTTTTTCAGTTACCTCTGTGTGGGCTCCACCTAATTTCAGGCAGGAATGCTGGATAGTGCTTCATACCCATGCTGCATACTTCTCACTTGTGTCATGGTGCTTCCAATAGATGCTGGCCCTGATCAGAGATTGCACATGTGCAGATGGAAGAGGCAGGCAGTTATTAACTCCCAGAAACGTTTTGACCAATGGGAAATGGAATATGATGGATACATTCTTTCTTCTTTCCTTCCATGCGCAGACCTGAGATACAGTTTATATCATTTACTGAAAAACTCTCACAATGGATTGAGAAATCAACTGTACTTGGCAGTGTCCAGCTTGATAATGCATCTCATATTGTCTCTTCATAGGTTCCTAATTCATTTTCTGTGATGGTTAACTTTGTCTGTCAACTTGACGGATTGAGGGATCCCAGTAAAACATTTCTGGGTGTATGTGCCAGGGTGTTTCATGAAGACATTAGCAGTTGAGTCAGTAGAATGAGTAAGGATGATCCACTCTGGCCAAGGTGGGCGGATATTATGAGTCCATTGAGGGGCTGTAAAGAACAAAAAGGCAGAGGAGAGGTGAATTATTTCTCTCTTCTGGAGGTGGAACATTCATCTTTTCTTGCCTTGACACTTCAGAACATCATATTTCCGGGCACAGCAGCACCTCAAATTCTCAGGCCTTCAGCCTAGGACTGAGAAGGATGCCATTGACTCCCCAGTTCTCAGGCCTCTGGACTCTGACGTCTACCACTGGCTTTCCTGGTTTTCCAGTTTACAGATGGCGTATGTGGACTCCTTGGGCTCCATAATTGCAGGAGCCAATTCCCAAAATAAATCTCCTGTATCTACATGTGTATATATCCTTTTGTTTTTGTTTCTCTGGAGAACCCTGACTGATACCTTTCCTTTTCTCTCACTTCCTGGGATTGTAATTTCTGAGCCCTTAATACGGTCTCTTCCTTCTGGGGCACCCAGGCAAAAACAGTTGGTAAGAGGAACAGTAATAAAAAACCTCAGGATGGGATTTTGCAGAAAGACTAGTCACCAATAGTACAGCGAAAGCTCCCCATTGCTGGTGATATTATAATGACTAAAGCTTGTCCTTGAGACTAATTGCTATAAGGAACATAACATCTAGTATGGGGATGTGGCATGTGAACTACATGACAGCAATAGGAAAGTTAAGAATTGCAAAGTATATTTTTTGACTTTTGTGTTTAACTACCTTGAAAGCACCAATTTTACAAAAATAGGCTCTGAAAGTCAGCTTCCAACTAAAGGCAAACTCTGGAAGACAGAAAGCCTGTGACAGCAACTCACAAAATGCACTTGTTCTTCTCACAATCCTCACATGCCACTCCTATTGCCTTCAGGCTGGCATTCGACATCACATCCCAGACAAGCCCAGTGGGTAAGTACAACTCTAGTTAATGAAAGAAGTCACTCACATGTTGAAGGAATTAGACTCTGCCTGTGTGCACTGCTGGTGACTGGAAGCAAATGTAAGAGTAAATCTTGTGGGTTAGAAAATAGGGCTAGACTACACGTGGGTTATAGAGTCAGTTATTTACATGGGCCACTCACCCACCACTGGAGCTTCAATGTCTTAACAGGGGCAATTTTTGACAATAACTTCTTGAAACATGCTCTGAGGATGGTCAATAGAAAAAATACTTCCTGAAATTTACTAAGAAAGTAGTCAGTGGGGTCAAGAGAAGTGGGAGCGTTATAATGAAATCATTATGTTAGACTCGAGAATCCCCCACCTAGCTATGTTCCTTAGTAGGTCCAGTGATACTCTTATTACTAAGAAAATAGATGATCATTGAAAAGCTGGAAAGTGTCTGTCTTTTGTAGCACAATAATGAGAGATACTTCCTTGGTACTATCTCCCTAGTAATAAAGGGAGTAGCAGATTCTAGAATGGTGGTGATCTGGTGGCTGTGTATAACCATCAGAGGTAAGGTAAATGCAGTTTCCATAATGGGCAGCAAAGCAGAGTAGCAAAGAGGGATATTTGATCCATAGAGGTCTGTGGCAATGAATAGTAGACCATTATATTCCCAATAGTGAGACAAATGGGTAGTCAATCTGGGGGTTGCTAGAGTTGTATAATAATACTAATTTTGGGCCGGGCGCGGTGGCTCAAGCCTGTAATCCCAGCACTTTGGGAGGCCGAGACGGGCGGATCACGAGGTCAGGAGATCGAGACCATCCTGGCTAACACGGTGAAACCCCGTCTCTACTAAAAAATACCAAAACTAGCCAGGCGAGGTGGCGGGTGCCTGTAGTCCCAGCTACTCGGGAGGCTGAGGCAGGAGAATGGCATAAACCCGGGAGACGGAGCTTGCAGTGAACTGAGATCCGGCCACTGCACTCCAGCCTGGGCAACAGAGCGAGACTCCGTCTCAAAAAAAAAAAAAAAAATATTAATTTTGAAAAATCAAATGCTGAGAACTGGAGCATTTCATCCATGTTCTAGATCTATTCAGATTCTAGATCTAAGTTTTTCAGATGCAGATTGAACTTGAAGTCAAAAGTCTTTGAGAAAGCACTTTGTAACACCACTACCAGGAAATATGGTAAATATTCCTTCAAACCTTCCCTAAAGAAATCTGAAACCATTTGTTAAAATAATCGTGCATCGGGAGAGGGGGAATATTTAGATTTTTTGAGGTTTGATAGATGCAAGGTTTGCGCTCATACTGGTTCCAGAAAGCTGAAAATGTCATCATGTTTCACTAGGTAGAGAGAAACTTGTGGAAACCAGGTGATGAATGAATTTTTGGTCTATGTACATCTCAACAGAGCCCGAGTGGTTCCCATTGTCCATATGTGTGACCAAGATAGATATACTTATCAGCTATCATAACTATTTTGTTGTTTTTTTGACCTCTGAGGTAAGACTCATGCCAGAAAAGCCTAAATGGAAGTTCCTGAGGCTTTCCCCAGTTAAGAGAGAAATTTTAAAAATGTCATATCCTAGGAAGGACTGCAAAGGGTAGCACTTCCATCAAAATCACAAAGAGATTTCATCGTGCCTCAAAAACAAAAACAAAACAAAACAAAAACAAGGAAATGATGAATTATGTCAGGAAATAAATCTGTTCTACTGGATACAGTAATTTCACAGAAGCAGATCAACACAGCTTCCGGCTCTTGGTTTATAACTAGAGAGTTGGCAAATATGTTCTTGATTGCATGAGTAAGGAAGGTGGGAGCCACATACCTTCACACGGCAGTGATGCAGTACATGTGCACTCATTTGCTCCAGGGCATTGTTAACACTCTTGCTTTCTGTCATTGTAGTTATCTACAGAGAACTTGGTCATCTTGGAGTTTCACAATATGGTGCTGGTCCACTAAGTGATGAATCATACTATTAGGTCTCAGTGAGCAATAAGTGGTGGTACTCTAGATGTCCCAGCAAGACACACATGTTAGAAAAGGGATCTAAACTCTGTGAAGATTCAGAAGCTTGCATTATTGTGAGTATTTTTTAGGATGCAGCTATCAAAGGTAATCCTTTTGGTTATCTTCCATAGAAGAAAGGATAAATTGTTGCCCCTCATACCATCCACCGCTAAGAAAGTGGCCTCTTTAGATTTTAATGGTAGCATAGACTACTGTTGGTAATACAGCTCTAATCCATTTTGGAGTGATATGGGAGACTTCCATAATTGAGAGACTCAGACAGTTAAAATTCTGCAGTAAATCTAGTCTGCATTACAAGTGGTTCTACCACTCAGGACATTTCAGCTAAGTCAATATTGCTAGAGGTAGTTTCTGTCAAGCCATAGTATGAGAGTTAGAGTGAAGGCTCCTAAGCTTCTTCAGCAAGGCTATACATTCTGGCACAGGGAACCTCTCTATGTTTGAAAACTGGTCCTGGTATGCTACTGGGTCCTCAGTTGTGGGAGGAGAGCTGATCGCCTGACCTTGGAACATCCAGTGATAGTGGAAGTGGGTCTGCCCATCTTTGGCTGAGTATTATAGATTTCATTGTGTCGTAGGTAGGGCAGACACAGTCATGGTCTATAAACATAGAGAAAATGGTATATTTGGGAATGGGTCTATGCAGTTCCAAAACCAGGATTAAATTATACAAAAAAAAAAAAAAACAGTTCAGAAGCCCATATGGTGTCATTGTCTCTCTTCAATTTATTGTTATACTTTTATTGGCTATTAACATTAACCAGATATTGGAGGAGGAAAAACTCAGCCTAGTTCATTGATGTTGAAGCTTGACCCAGATGGACTACTAGGACATCTTAACCACACTCACGGAAAAACCATAATGGAGTGTAGTGAAGGGAGATCCTCCTAGTGGACAGAGCTGTGAAGAATCCCTTAGTCATCTAAGTGGTGTGAATTGCATATATACATGAGCTCTTGGGAAGTAGCATAGTTTGGTGGGTTACCCAGGGATCTGGATGGAATGAGATTCAGAGAATAGAAACAAAGAAAAAGAAAAGAAGTATATTAATTGACCTATTTAGTGAACACAAAGTATGTCTGTTTTTGTATCTTAAATTAATATCCTTTAGAAAATGTCTACTGTGGGTTGGGCGCGATGGCTCACGCCTGTAATCCTAGTACTTTGGGAGGCCGAGGTGGGCAGATCACGAGGTCAGGAGGTCAAGACCATCCTGGCTAACACTATGAAACCCGGTCTCTAAAAATTACTAAAAACACAAAAAGTTAGCTGGGCGTGGTGGCGGGCTCCTGTAATCCCAGCTACTTGGGAGTCTGAGGCAGGAGAATGGCATGAACCCAGGGGGCAAAGCCTACAGTGAGTCGAGATCATGCCACTTCACTCCAGCCTGGGCGACACAGCAAGACTCCACCTCAAAAAAAATAAAAAAAATAAAAAAATAAAAAAATTTCGATTGTGTAGAAGTCTCTTTACAAAGAGACAATAAGATGATTCATTTTGTGAAAGCCAGAAAGACTTTCTTTCTGTTCATCTGAGTGGTAATGCAATGAGCCCATGAGAAGAGTGAGCATGGTGATGTGGTTTAAGGTCACACACATGCCCAATAAGATGGTCTTCCTCTCACCAAGACTAATGGAGCTGCTACCATTGCTGAGTGTCCAACTTTCTAGCAGCAGAGACCAATAATAAACTTTGTAAGCATCACCATTCTTCAAGGAGACCAGCCACATGCTAGTAATTTCAATGTATTGGGCCACTCTAACGTAGCACCACCCAACCCCCAAAAGTATGACAGTGACTTTTTACACCAAAACTGATATCTACTATAATTATGGTGTGTCTTATTCCATCCTATCATTGCCAGAACAGGAACAATCTTCAAAGGACTTATAGGATTTCCTGACTTATTGCCATGGTATCATGTACAATATATTGCCTTAGGGCAACAGAACCATTTTACAGCCACAGAGGTGTGAAGGAAGGTCTCATAGGATCCACTGGCCTTGCTATGTGGATCTTACCTCATCTTGCCCCCAACACATCATCATTCATAAAAGCTGCCTAATTCAAAATGTGGAATGGCATGTTAAAGGATCAGCTATGGCAGTATTTCAAAGTCAAAAGCCCTCAGTGTTGGGATGCTGCTCAAACATTAAACGAAACATATTTCGGCACGACTGAAAAATTTTATCTTGAAAATGTTGGTAGTCCTAGAAAACATTCAAGTATTATATAAAAGATTCAGAATCACTGACCCATTCAGCTTTTCATGGGTGCTTTTCTTTCAAATTACTGACTAAAGACTAAATTGTTCTCTTAAAGACAGTTGGAAATAACTGCTTAGGTTTTTATGTGAAAAAAACAAAGCATTTTAGTGGTCATTATTTCCCATAAATTTTTTTTTTTTTTGGCTCTTCTTTCACAGGACTGTCCCTCAAGGGAATTTTATTCCTTAAGAAAGGTCAGGAAATAAAATAGGCCAAGTATTTAAAGAAATTTTTATTTCCATCCTGTATGAGTTTTCTATCGCTGCTGTAAAAAATAACACAAACTTAGTGGCTTAAAACAACTGCCATTTATTATTGCCCAGTTTCTGTAGGTTAGAATTCCAGTAGGCACCGTAGTCTGTGCTTGAGTATTACAAGGCTGAAATAAAGGAGTCAACAGGACTACGTTCCTTTCTGGAGCTAGAGGAGAATCCATCTCTTTGTTCATTCAGGTGGTTGACAGAATTTATTTGTATGCAATTGAAGGACTAAAGTCCATTTCTTTATTGGCTGTGAGCTGGGAGTCATTCTCAGCTTCTAGAAGCCACCTGTGTTCACTGGCTTGTGGCCCCTGCATCTTAGAGCCACTAATGATAGATGGAGTCCCTCTCACTCTTAAAATCTCTCCTACCTGTTCTTCAGCCATTGCATCTCTCTGACAGACTCTTCTGCCTTCCTCTTCTATTTTTAAGGGCTCTTGTGATTACACTGAGTTCATCCAGATAATCCAGGATAATCTTTCTATCTTCAGACCCTTAGTCATAATTCCTTTTTCAAAGTTCCTTTTGTTGTGTAATAGAACATACCTGGGAGTAGTAGTAAGAGCAAAGATCAGGAGGGCTAAGGCTCTTTCAACTACATACACCCAGGTCATTCTGCCAGCCAAATTCTAGGACCCTGTTTTATTCTTAAAATAAGTTTATACTCTAGAACTCACGGGAAACTCCTATGAGTTTAAGAGACTCAGGTTGACCATGAAAGGAGAAATTTCCTCTGTTTAGTGCCCCAGAAGTTTAATGCATGAAAGCAATGTACCATAGTAACATTAATAATCTTTCTTCTGTGAAAAAAAAAGTTATGAAACAATCAATTTACCAGAAGAATTAATTTTCAGTTTGATACATCTATTTTTCAGGATTGTGACATTAAATGTCTTAAAACAGTGCCCTGGAAATCTTTGCCTATCATCCAGTATTTGAGCATTCCCTACTCACATACCCCTACCCCATTTGAAAACAACAGGATGATGACATCTTTAGGAATCATTCCACCTTAAGTACCCCAGAATTTTTCAATTCTGTCCCTGAATGAATGAAGCACTATTAGTTTTCAAAGAAATCATTGAAACTAGAGGAGAGCTAATCTGCCAAGCCAAATATTTTGAAGTGGGTAGATCTAAAGTTCTCATACAAGAATATTATAGATATAAACAATAACTGGAATGGCTATCAGATAAAAATATTGGTTGAATTCCATGAGTGGATGATAAAATAACCAATGGACTGAAAATTTTAATTTCAGAAACTTGAAAGATGGTTTAAAGCTAAACCATCTTTAGAGTTGAATTGGATTAATTTAATTCACTAGTGAGTTCTACATTTGATGTTCGTATTAGTCTGTTTTCACACTGCTATAAAGAACTACCCGAGACTGGGTAATTTATGAATAAAAGAGGTTTAATTGAGTCACAGTTCCACAGGCTTAACAGGAAGCATGGCTGGAAGGCGTGAGGAAACTTACAATCATGGCAGAAGGCAAAGGGAAAGCAAGGCCCATTCTTCACATGGTTGCAGGAGAGAGAGGGAGCAAACAGGGAAGTGCCACACATTTTTAAACCATCAGATCTGATGAGAACTCACTCACTATCACAAGATCAGTAAGAGGGAAATCCGCTCCCATGATCCAATCACCTCCCACCAGGCCCTTCCTCCAATACATAGGGATTACAATTCCACATGAGATTGGGTGGGGACATAGAGCCAAACCTCACAATGTATTAGACATGGGCAAGAACCATTTGAACTTTTCATCATAGAGAATGTTTTTCCAGAGGATCAAGTTAATTAGAAGAATTATCTCTGGAGGCACTGCTTGGCTCTACTTTTCCTAACTTAACTATATTGTCAACCACATAGAAAATTTATAACATCAAGATGTCTGTTTATAGAGTTCTACTGCAAAATAGAGGTGTGACATTAACTATTGTCTTCCCAATTCATAGTGCTTATCATGCACTATGCATGACGATTTATGCATTCACTATTAGAAAAGACACAGCCAGCACTGGATATTTTTCCTGGACCATAGCTGGACTTTCTCCTTCATTGCTTGGTCAATGGAGGATGCTATGGAACCAAAATTACACTGTTCAATAGGAGAACCCCTGGTCACATGTGCTATTGAGTACTTGAGTTATAGTTAGTCTGAACTGAGATGTACTGCAAGTTTAAAATGCATACTGGATTGCAAAATCTTAGTTCAAATTTTTAAAAATATAAGTATTTCATTAAAAACATTTTACATTGATTATATATTGGATAATAATTTTATCTATATTTGGGTAAATATATTGTTGAAATTAATTTTATCAGATTATTCACATATTTTAATGTGGCTGTTAGAACATTAAATATTACAAATTGGCCCACGTTGTATTTTCGTTTGTTGTTAGTGCTAGTACAGACCATAGCGAGACTCCAAAAGTCATTTTTTCAACCATGCTATGTATGTGCCTAGCAGTCTTGTTTTACGACAAGTGCTCAATCTTCTTAAAGGTCTTTCTCCTTCTCTACTCCTCATCAAAGGCAGAGTCACACTGGTCCGCAAGGCTAGTAGTTCAAAAGAGATTGCTGGCCTCTCATTACCTTACTATTTTCCAACATCCATTCAGCAAATCCAAGGCTTAGTTATTACTTGTGTAAAGTTTTCTTAGAGAGGTTAATAAAATGTAGTGATACTTGAAACCAAAATATTCTTGTGAGCCAGTTGTTCTGAACAGTGTGGGGTTCTCAATATTGATTTTTAAACATAGTATTTGCTCTTCATAGATAAGATGATACTTACTCTCATTTCTTCATTTCCCAAAGCAAGACAGCCACACAAAAAACATATTTTTTTTTTGTTCTGTATGAGGATGAATTTGATGCAACTGAAAAAAAGTAATCAGCACAGAACTGCCTAAACATTTAGCACCAGGTAGAGATAAATTCCATCTTTAATAATCATCTACAACTTCTGAATGATTGCTTCTTAGGTATGAGGTCAGTCTGGTGCCTTGCTCTATCCATGAACATAGACAGCAGCTGGTCAGACAACTCTGCATGCAGTTTTGACTACAGAGCTATGAAGATTTATCAAGGAGAGAAAAAGAATTGCACCCCAAACCCATAGCCAGGCTTGTTTCACTATTCTTCTTGAGAACCGTCAAGATGGGTCCATAACAAAGCAAGTGAAAGGCAAAGCAATACCAAATATGAAAACTTGAATTCAAATCAATAGAGCTTCTGCATATAATAAAGTACATTAAAGGGCTATGATGTGTATACAGAGACAGAAATGTTAACAGGCCAAAAACTTCAGTGATTTAGGGGAAAAGGCAGAAAAATACATGGTGGAACAAGATCCCTTTAATACCACTGGAGTCTGTTGAATGGTATAGATTTGGGCTACACACGGGTATCCAAGATCACACAAGGTTAGAAGTCATATCCAGGCAAGCTGGAGGACAGGGATGCCCAAAGAAGGGGAGGCAGAGTGATTATCTGTCAAAAGATAAGTGGACAGGTAAGTAGACAAGAAAATACGAGTAGAGGGCAAAGCAAGAAGGTTATTCAACATTCAGAGTAGAAAGTGACAATCAGCCAACCAAAAAACACAAAGAAGATAAGTAGGAACTGATGTTACTATTAAGGCAAGAATGTTTCATTTAACATTCCAAGGAAGTAACTAGAAGTGAAGACGATGACAAAGCCAATTAACTAATGTCTATGGGGCACTATTGTAACATAACAATTTTAGTGACAAGGCAAATCCTCCTAGAGGCAGAAGTGAAGTGTGGTCAATCTGAAGAAAGGCTTGAGGGAACATGAGGCTGAAGAGGTGTGTGGGGACTAAGATGGGAAGATCCTGACAGGTAGAACTGCTCAGAGTTGGGAACACACAGTTGGCTGTCACCTGCAATGGTTTCTCAGTGCCTCACAACTTGGTAGAGGTGTTATATTTCACTGGATTATGAAAACATTTGGGATCTGCTTATAGGGTGGGGCAGGGAGTCATATCCTGAATTGCACTTTTTTTTCCTTTCATTCAAAATGCTTTGGTGCTCATGCATTTACTGACACTATTCCTGGTGGTGGCTCAGCTCAGGAGGTGGACATTTCCAGGACTCTGTAGTCCATGGTCTTGTTCTGCTGCTTGGTGTCTGGTGATGGTCATGTGGGAAATCAAGTAGCAGATGAATCCGGTGTGCCCCACATACAGACAGAATTGACAACATAATTATCGTTTGTAGATTGATTATCATTCCATCATAGTTTCTTAGCCTGTGCTATACAAAAGGGAATAAAACAGTTTCCTTTTCAAAATTGGCGCCTTCTTAAGGAAACAATTATATCAAACGAAATCATAAAAACTGAGCCATCAAAATAGAGTTTTATGCAATAACCAAATGTATCATTACATGATAAAACTGAGTGAGATTTTAATGGTCATCTCTTATATAGTAAAGGAATGGCTCAGATGATTTTTAAAAATAGGCTAATAGTATACGTTTATTCAGTGCTTCTCAAAAATTACTGTGCATCAGATTTACCTGGGGTTCTTCTCAAAACACAGATTATTGGGCCCACCCTCAAAATATTCGATTCAGTAGTTTTGGGGTGTCGTTCAAGGATGTGCATTTCTAAGAAGCCCACTGATGCCTGTGGTGCTGGTCTAGAGACTCTATTTAAAGAATTACTAATCTGGTCAGTGGGCCAGTCAAGACAATGACCTTGGTTCTAAATGTCTATATTTCTATATTCTAACAAGACTTAAGAGAAACAGTGCAAAAGAGAGAGAGGGGCAGACAGAAAACTTTTTATTTTGTCAGGCTTGAGAAACGAACTACTTAATCGTTCAGAAAACTTTTTGTCACCAGGGGACATTTGGGTGAGTTTGTTTGATGAGACTAAAAACTTCAGTCTGGACACAGTGGCTCATGCCTGTAATCCCAGCACTTTGGGAGGCCGAGGCCTGTGGATAGCTTGAGTCCAGGAGTTGAAGACCAGCCTGCGTGACATGGCGAAATGCTGTTCCTACAAAAAAATACAAAAATTAGCTAGACATGGTGGGCATGTGTCTGTAGTTTCAGCTACTTGGGAGGCTGCAGAGGAAGGATCTATTGAGCTCAGGAGATCAAGGCTGCAGTGAGCTCTGATCACGCCACTGTACTCCAGCTTGGGCTACAGAGCAAAGCTCTATCTCAAAACAAAAAAAAACAAAAAGACTCAAGACTTTTGGGAAGGAACACTAAGAAGAATGCCTGAATACCTGTCAGTGTCACTCAGAGTACTTGCTGTCTCTCATCTCTGTATTGTAACACTTATCACACTCCTCTTCTGCAGTTTCAGGACTGCCATTAGGATAATATGGATTACACTTCGGCAGCCCCTATCTAGATGTTACATTTGAATGTCACTGACAGTAAATGGAATCTGTTATACGAAATAATGGGCAATGCTGGCCAGAGTCTGTTGAAAATAGATACCTGCCTTAGCCAAACACAAAGAAAGATAACCCTGAATGTAGATTAAGTCTGCAATACACACAAATTCTTGATTCTGTCAGGTTCATCAGAGACAGTAAACCCAGAGAGATTTGAAGCTGAATGGATTATGATCATTTACCTTGTATTGAATTCCATGGCACCTGTGAATATTTACCCTTTGCACAGTAAAACTTCAGGCATAGCAATCTGGAAACTACTCTCCTGAATTCTGCTTAAGGTATGTAGTCAAAATTTCTGCCTGCTGGGTCTAGGTGACTTTATTATTGTCATTATTAAAAATGTATGTCCTATTTTCATGTAGCAAGGTGACAGGTGATACACAAAACAAGATGCATCCATAATCCATGCCCTTGAGGATCCTTCATACAAATACAAAGATGAGCACTGATTTGCAGACAATAGCCTAATAAAGCAGCTTAAAGTAAGATTTTGTTTTTGTTTTTTATGGGTTTTTTTTACACAGAATTTAAGTGAAAAATATCTGTTTTTGTGAAGAAAAACACAATTGGAGGTATCAATTTCTCCAGTGGGCAGATGTGATGCTTAATATTAGGTGTCAACTTGATTGGATTGAAGGATGCATAGGTGGGTGGTAAAGTATTGTCTCTGGGTGTGTCTGTGACGGTGTTGCCAGAGGAGATTAACATCTGAGTCAGTGGACTGGGAGAGAAAACCCACCCTCAATATGGGTGGGCACCATTCAGTCAGCTGCCAGCACAGCTAGAACGAAGTAGGAGGAAGAAGGTGGGATAAGCTGGCTTGCTGAGTCTTCTGGCTTTCGTCTTTCTCCTGTGTTTGATGCTTCCATCTGTTTCTTCTGTCCTTGGACATCAGGTTCCAGGTTCTTCAGCCTTTGGACTCTTGGACTTACACCAGTGGTTTGCCAGAGCTCTCAGGCCTTCAACCACAGACCAAAGTCTACACTGTTTGTTTCCTTACATTTGACGGTTCTGGACTTAGACTGAGCCACTACTGGCTTTTTTCTTCCTCAGCTTGCAGATGGCCTATCATGGGAGTTTACCTTGTAATCTTGTGAGCCAATTCTGCTTAATAAACTCACTACCATATACACATGTATCCTATTAGTTCTGTCCCTCTGGAGAACCCTAACTAATAGAGCAGAGTTTGTAGATATTTGTTCAGTGTCTAATCCCTGGGCACTGCCTACCCTCCCACTGGCTCTCTCAATCAGCATGTCCACATCTCTTGTTTTGGGGGTGAAGTGGTGAAAAAAACAAGAGAAATGATCAGCAACATTTTTAGTATATGCACATTTTTCTTTCCAGTTCTACCATTCATGATATTATTCTATATGTGATCTGACATGGTTTAGCTGTGTCCCCACCCAAATCTCATCTTGAATGGTAGCTTCCATAATCCCCACATGTCATGGGAGGGACCCAGTGGGAGGTAAAGGAATCATGGGGGCGGGTTTTTTCTGTGCTGTTCTCACGATAGTGAATAAGTCTCATGAGATCTGATGATTTTATAAAGGGCATCCCCTGCACATGCACTCTAGCCTGTGTAAGATGTATCTTTGCTTCCCCTTCACCTTCTGCCTTGATTGTGAGGCCTCCCCAGCCATGTGGAACTGTAAATCCATTAAAGTTCTTTTTCTTTATAAATTACCCAGTCTTGGGTATATCTTTATTAGCAGCATGAGTATAGACTAATACATGATCAAAAACTAATTGGGCCAGAAAATTGTTTTTGGTGTCTCCTTAGATTTTACCTGAAGAAAAGCCTGACCAGAAGGGAACCAATTACATTGGAGTTTCATGGTGTTTGAATCTGAGACTCAACTTCACATCCAGTCCTGTTGTCTCAATGCCCATATAGCCACCTGCTGGCATCCTCACCTGACACCTGCTCCAGGGGGACTACACTACCAGATAGCCTCACCTCACTAAAATTGATTTAGAATTGGATTTTAACTGCATTAGGCTACAGCCAAGGTATTGAGAGGACCTGCTGAGCATCTGCCATTTAGACACGG
Organism: Trachypithecus francoisi; assembly: GCF_009764315.1. Classification (NCBI taxonomy): domain Eukaryota; kingdom Metazoa; phylum Chordata; class Mammalia; order Primates; family Cercopithecidae; genus Trachypithecus; species Trachypithecus francoisi. The sequence goes on from NW_022681458.1 coordinate 104,099,440, forward strand.
ACATCACTGCAAATGGTCAACTCTCCAGTATAGACTAACATGAGGAACAATTTATCGATTTGCCTTATACTGTGATGCAAAAATTCAATGGAGTCAGTCCTATTAAGTGATTAGTTTCTCTCACTTTTCTTATAGGGTTGGACCTTGCACTAAAAGTACACTTCATGTAATGACTTATGGGTAACCATGTGTCTTTTTCTTGCCAAGTGTTCTTACAGGCATAGCCCAGTGCCACTTTCATATGATTGCAACAACACTTAGAATAAGACAGGCAATGATGCTCCTCTTATTCCTACTAGGAATACAAGAGCTCTACTATAGCTTGTAACTTTCATACTTTCTAGACATGAGGAGGGACCATTCACACCACCACCACCACCACCACCGCTGCTACTACTTTTATTGCTATTTCTACTAGTTCTTCTTCCTTCTCCTCCTTTTTTTCCTTCTTCTTTCCTTAGGCTTCTGTACTTATCCTTTATTCTTATGCATATTTTCCACCTGTTGATTAGACAACTGGAATTCGTCTATGTAGGTTGGTGGTAGAGTAAGCCCACATCAATATGTGAGTAGATTAAGCTGCAGAAGATTAATACTTGTGACTCACTGTTGTCTCACATCATGATGTTTGTTTCCCACGTTAAGGCCTCCTTGGATTTTGGCATGCAAAATGGTGGTGTCTACCCAATAATTTATGCTAACTTCCCTTTGGAAGTCATTTCTTGAGCAGAATACCTACCACAGTTTTTCTATTACATATAGAGTGTAAAACTGTGATGCAATATTTCTAAATAAATTTAGAGAAAAAGATAAACTTTAGAACCAAAGGAGATGTTTGCATCCTCAATTCCTAAGGTCACATTTTGTAAGGCCAAAGAGAAGTCCCACGGCCAGGGTCTGAGAAATTTGTTACTGTAAAAGTAGTAATAGGTGTCCAGACTTCATTGCTGAGTTATTTTTCCATTTTAGAGTCCAGATCAGTCATGACTCATCTATACAAAGGCATACATTGGGCAACTTATATTTCCAAGACAAAGACAATCAAGATATCTTAAACAGAAAGAGGGTTCAATTGAGTCTATAATTATAATTAATTTGTAATGGTTTGTCCTCTAAGTTGGCACATGTAACCGACATTAGAGATAATCAGCTAAAACTATGATAATCAAAATTTCTCAGGTTCTATTATTAAGAGTATCCAACATATTTAGTAATGATGAAAGTGTTTTGCAAACCAAGGAAGGTATTTCTTATAGCAGTAGAAAATTCCGTTTGTTCTCTCACTGCCTTTTTTCTTAAAGCATTAGAGTTATTAAGTGCAACATCTGCACTGAACAGGTTGTTTGTTTTTCAAATAACTTTAGCAGAAAGAAATATTTGATGAATTAGTAATGTGTTTGACCTTGAGAAACTGATCAAAATATCTGACTCTTTGGTCCTTTACTTTGATGCCTCAGTAACTTTTTAAAGCTGAATTTTACAAGCCCCTTAGCAAATTGGTTTTGCAATGGTGTTTTTCTTGTATCTGATATATTACTTGGATGCTGACAAACCTGCTGGAAAGGAAAACAAAAATGAAGGTCTAAGTAATCAGTAGCCTCTGCAATCATTATAGATGCCCTGTGGGTATTTCAGAGTCCTCTAATTGAAAACAAATTATGTAAATTCACTTATGTGTATTGAAAATTTACAATAACTCTAAAGAATGAGGAACCAGACACATCAGTATAGTTGAAAGTTAACTTCTGAGACATTAAAAGATGTTCCTAGGTCTGTAACTTCTTGTTCTTTGTCCAGGAAATTTATTTTCTAGACAATTACCTCTATGGGGAACACCCAGGGCTGGAGGGAACAATTTTACAGAATCTTACTGTTATTGAGTCAGCAGTGCTGGCTATTAAATAACAGGTGGTAGGCTGTGATTTATATGCGCAAGTTGCACTGTGCAATCGTCCCATGCAGGCCCTGGCCCTCAGGAAAGAAAGCCAAAGATGGTTCATCAATTACTATAAAACTAAGGCATCTTCTTTTGTTAGTCCAAATATGCTTACCTATTAAGCTATAAAAAATATAATCCATGAGCCAAGACCAAAATCACCAGTGTACACTCACTCCACACATACATGATATTCTTTAGTCGTATAATCTTCCTTTATATGTTCATTATATATATTTTAAAAAAAGATAATCCATCTACCTCTTCCTATAAGATATGCTTGGAACTAAGCAATGTGGTAGTGAGCCATGAGAAACCTGGATCAGATATTTCAATTGAATAGACAAGTCCTAAACTTATTCAAAGAATGAGTAAGATTGTCTTGGGATGGTTTTGTTTTTATTTGGCATTAGTTTGGATTTGGTGTTGGTAGCTTTTTTTTTTTTTTTTTTTTCCAGGAACACTGGATATATTCTATGTTTTGTGGAACATTTTTTAGTTCACCAGTGCTTTAGGTATTATAAACATCAGTCATATATCAAATCTTGCTGGACCCAACTCACTAGGCACAGAAACTGACATCTGTTTGCTCAGTATTTCTAAGGAATCTCAAATCTAAAACAACAGCTAAGTGGCTTCATGTTCAGAGATTGTCTTCTCGGTCTTTCAAACATTATTCATGGAGATTTGTTTCTACGTTAAATAGCAGAGCTATTGCAATACTGAATCTGTGAGAATTTCCTTGCCTTTTGAATGTTTATTGGCTGCTTAACATTTTAAATGAGAATTGCTCATCCGAAGGAAGTTCACTTTGTTCTGAAATTCAATTCAATCTAAATTATAGGTATCTCAATTTCCCATTCTGAAGTTCCAAGATCAAGAAAGTGTCACCTTACTCTTGATATATTTTGGGTTTTACAAAAGAGTCAGAGACTCACAATTCTGGGAGAAATACATTTCTAAGTTTCTTATTACAATTCTTACAGCATATAGTAAAGTTCATTAAAAAATTTTTAAAAAGTTACATAAGAATTCAGCTTCCTGTTTGATTCTATGAGGGATGATAAACTCAGTAACATCTAGATACTTTCTCAGTATGTCTCACCATCTTGATGTCATACCCAAATCAATGTAATCTTCTTGGAAAAGTCATGTGGCCAATAGAATGTTAAAGTAAGTTCTTATTTTTTTCTCTGAAATGCTTCTAACTTGCAGATAATATGTGAAGCAAAAATGATGTATATATTTGAAGCCTAACACAAATTCTGATGCTTTTAACATTAAAAGTGAGTCAAAATATTTGGTGAAACTCTTCTGTTTCTCTGAGAGTTCCTAGTGGGATGTTTGGGTCTTTCAAGGATGCTGTCTTGGAACTGCTCACACATTCTGGACCTGCCTTGTTTTGATATCATTTTGATTTTGCTCCAATTTCAAATTTCTACCTCTTCAAAAAATAAATTTTGAGTCTTCCAAACGTGAAGGCAAGTTTTGCAGACCACCTATAAAAATCAAGGTGGAATATTTCATGCTGCAGTATAACCCCCAAATCTTACCATGTCTAAAAACAGAATATTTACTTCTCACTCTAATTGTATATCCAATATGGGCCAATGGGCCTCTTCTCATTGTAGACCCAGCTTGACATAGGCTTCATCTTAACACAGACTTCCATCACCTGGGTAGGGAGAACAGAGTATTACATTGCCTCACAGGGACAATTAAATGCTGGTTCTTGGAGTGAGAGGCAGGAAATTTCTAGCACTTCTGCTCATATTTTGTTGGTCAAAATAAGGCCATAGCTAACTTCAAAGTGGGTGGGGAAGTACAATGCTGCATGAGCTCAGAAAAAGGAGAATTAGAATGTCTGTGAAGAGTGCTAATGGCTATCTCCCCTTGGAATACTCCACTTCCTCAATCTGGCTCTCAGTAGACCGATGCTTCAGAATACACATGGTAGCACTTTCCAGGTTTCTCTTTCTGCTGAGTGCTATCCACAGAGAGGAAAGTAATAACTATCGCATGTGTATATTAAGACTCATATACAAACAGTATGAATTTAAAGTATATTAGCTCAATCAAAGAGTAAATATTCTGTTTCTATATCACTTACGGTTTAATTTTTCATTACTTATCATTTATAGGTCTGGGGTAAAAATAAAGTATATTTAGGCTAGGCATGGTGGCTCACACCTGTAATACCAGCACTTTGAGAGGCCAAGGTAGGAGGATGGCATGAGCACAGAAGTTCGACACCAACCTGGGAAACATAGCTGGACCCTGTATCTACCAAAAATTTAAAAACACAAAATTATCCAGGTGTGGTGGCATGAGACTGTAATCCCAGCTACTCGAGAGGCTGAGGTGGGAGGATCACCCGAGCCCAGGAGTTCAATGCTGCAGTGAGCTGTGATCATACTACTGCACTCCAGCCTGGACAAGAGGCCAAGACCCCATCTCAAAAACAAAACGTATATTTTATAATTCTATCCAAGACACTTTGCTAAGTAGAAAAAACATCTTTTCTTGTTCGCTTTACACCCTTCCAGGTATCTATTCCGAACTCTTTATGATTATTTTTGCAAACATGTGGTTAGTAACTTCCTGATTCCTACCATCCCCACATCTAAACTCAACTGACGTTGGTTATACTTACAGTTTTTTACATTATCTACATTCCTTGCATCTCCCGAACCTAATGCCATTCTCCCTGTTATCCAAGTTGTCTCCTCTCAGCTATTTCAACATAGTGCCACTTTTTTTTCTATGCTAAATACAGCTTGTCAGAGGAAAAAAAAACAAAAACTGATTGTTGCAACTCCCATATGGAAGCTGCAAAGATTGTTAGAAACTGCTCTCTACTGCTCCAGGCTACAAGTGCGTCACTAGGTCTTACAAGTTTGTTTGACAATCTCACAGCAGGAATCGCTGTGGGGAGAGTAGGAAAGTGACATAACAAGGAGATTGGATGTCAAACTCTTTTTAATATAAGATCTCCTAATAAGGATATTTATTATCTAATGTAGAAGATTAAAAGTTTGACCCACATCTTTTACCGACTTGCAATATGGCCCTCTCTTCCTATTACTGTAGCTCATCAATTTATTTTTCAGAGAGTAGACTTTCTCATCATCCTAGACGGGTGTCTCAGCAGACACCTGTGGATATGGATATGGCACAGCCTTTAAACTCCCTTTCTCCTTTCCTGCTAGACCCTCATCCAGGGCATCCCGTGACTGGTAATTATTGAGATGTTAATTTTACACTATTCTGCTTGATACTGAAGATGGAAATTAATTGAAGGTAAATTCTATGCGTAGCCCTGAAAGTCTTTTGTTCTGATCCTGGCCTCTTAGGTTAGCAATGATTTCTGTGAAGCAAGGCCATAGGTAGAAATGTGGAGAAATCCAGGAAATATTGCTCCACATCCAAACTTTTGTAAGAAATAAGCTAATGGGGGAATGATAATACTTAGGGTGAGGAAAGCAGAACTGGCTCTATAGTGGAGACGTCATTTAGCAAGGTGATGGAGGGGTCAGAGTTGACAGTTTTCTAGAGTGAATTGAACTGTTGTCCCCTCTCACACAGTGCCCCAAATGGCAAAAGGATCCATAATAGAATACAGATCTCCACCAAGGTGACAGAACACAAAAAGGCCATGGTGGTGGAGCCATGGAGAAAGAGCATGGCATCATATTGAAGAACAGAATGTAGCAGGCTATTTTAAAAGGACCACACAAGCTTGAATGAGAGTGAATAGGGAACCACCATCATGGACTAAAGACTAGAAGCTTTCTCTCCACTCAGAAATTTTTATGTGAATCAAAGGGAGTCCAAAGCACCCTTTCCCCCAGTGTCACTGTGACTGAGATAGTACTTATTGCTACCTTTTGTAGGTAGAGGTCAAGCCTGATTTATCTGATTTCAAACATAAACTGGAGTGAAGTTTTCCTCATTCAAACAATATACTCTATATTCAAAGTCACTGCACACCAATCTGAACATTATACTTTCTGGCTCAGAAATCTTCACAAGCTCAGATTATGTGCTGTATTAAATCTAAGACACGAGAGAGCATTCAGAGACCTCTATAATTGATCCCTATCTTTGCTATCAAGATGTACTTATTTTTTCTTCCAAATCTTCATTTTCTGTGTTCATCTGTTCACATCATTACTTAAGCCCCATGGACTGTTATTTGTTCATTCCTTGAACTCTGAAAGTACTTTATCCCCGTGTAACTCTAGTGTATGAACCACCTTTTTAAAAATGCAGCCTGGATTATCTGTAGTTACTTCATTAGGGTCAGAGTTCTTAATGAAATTAAAAACTTTTGGGGGGTAAGATTCACATCTTATATTTCTCATACCCTCCTAGTGTCCAGCAAGAGGCTAAGCATAATGTAGATACTTCTTAATCAATTGCATTATATGTCACTGCTTCTCATAGGGAGCGGTGTCTGGGTCAGTATGTCATCAGGGCCACATCATGCTGTACAAGATAATTAACTGACATGAAAACGTTTTCATGGTGGACAAGTACAAAAGACAATGAATTGGTTGTTTCATCTGCAGAACACAGTTTAACTGATTTGGCAGATGTGAGAACTATATTGACTAAATGTATCCTTACCTTAGCTCTGTCAAGTACAAGTTGGTGCTTCCTGGGTCATGAACATTGGTATTCTTGTGCTGAGAGAAGAATGGAAACCCAATAAAAAAGCCAGTGTTCAAATTCCCTAAGAGTGAGACCAAAAGCCTCATGCCTAGAGTTCGTACTTGCCTCAGTGCTAGCTGTAGTCATATACTCAGGAGTACTGTAGAAAGAAAAAGACCAGAGACACTGCAATAAATTATTTGGCCACTTGTTTCATTTGGGCAAAAATAGTAAGTATAGAAGTCGCCTTTACATTGCAAATTATAAGCCAGAGAATTATTATTGCTCACTGATCTCATTTTTGTGTAGTGTAATACTAAGGACATCTGCAGACTAGTAGATGAGTAGACTACTAATATCTAACGATGCCTGCAGCTTTAATAATCACCTTTCAAGTATGCTCTGAAAAACAGAACCAGAAATCTCAGTCTTTCAAAAGACAGAAACATTTAAAGATGAAACCAAGTAATGTATCATTGTCTCAATGCTGTAATTCAATCTTTGTTGAAATGCAGAAAACAACAATTAGTATTGCTTCTGTATCTGCTTTTATTATACCAACTGTATCATAGGAATTCTGTGAAAATGACTAACTCTCACAGGTCTCTCGTTTTCTGCTAACGTTTCTTGTTATGAAAAGCGTAAGACAAGAACAGTCATTGATTGGGGAATTGAAGTTCTCCCATAAAAGATGAGTATGTCGACAGAAATACCATCAGTTCCCCGGCATGCAGGTCAAATATTCCTTAATCTCACTTCTGTCAAGGGATTGCATGACCACCCTCAGACAAGGACAGCCAATATTACCTGCACTGGGAATTGGACCTGTTGAAAATGTGTGAAAAAGGGACAGAGCGAACTAAAGAACAGCAGTGCCTCCCTCAGACACACAGAATCATGCCTGGCTGTATCTTACACACCAAACAAACTGTATTTTCGATTTTACTATCTGACATTTACCAGAGGGATAAAGATACATAAGTAATGAAGCAAAAGGGCATTACAAGCTGGGTGTGTATTTTCCCATTACTTTAAGAAATGAGCCTAGCCAAAATTGCACCCTGAATTCCAAGTTAAAATTGAGTTAAATGACTATCCTTCACATTTGTCACTGCACCCTCAACAAATTAAAGAATTCTCAATGTATACGTGTGGTTGGTCTTTTTCTATGCCATTTCCTTACTATATTGCATACCTGTTTTCATGGTATTAAGCTGCACATTATTGTTGGTTGGTATGCAAACACCAGCATCTGTGTCTGTCTCCTCTATGTCATTTTCCTTAATAACACCAGCTCCTGTCATTATCAACTGCCTGGTATTTGGTAGGTGTGGTATTAGTGCTGTACATGTATTCTGCCATTTAATTTTTAGCAAAAACTATATACAATTGTCACCATTCTTTATCAAGGTAAATCACATCTTTTTTCTTTTTCATCTTTCTCTGCAGAGCCTAGCACAGTGTTCAGTCTGCTCTGCAATCTCAGTAAGTACATTGACTGATTGCATTTCCTAGCACACATGAACAAAACAAGAGGCTGAAGCATAATTAATGTGGTTATAAGTGGATAAGTAGATCAACCATCCAGTCCGCCACTTTGCTCAAAAGTGGCTCACATACTCACTGACACACACACACACACACACATACACACACACGCGCACATATTTGGAAGGCATATTTTGGCTTTAAGCATGCAGATTCTGATTCCTGATCACCTGATCATATAGAATGTGTTAAAATCTTTTTTTTTTTTTTTTTTTGCTGTTGGGCAGTCACTGTTCCTGATACCCCAGAGTATATATACTACTCAAACTGTATCACATTCTAATCCAACACCAATGAACATTACTTAGTAATAAAGAGGTGTTTAATTTCTTGGCTTATAAGGTTAAAGATATTGAATCTCCTCTGGGGATTTCCTTGTCCTGAGGTTGTTGGCGTGACAATGAAAACTGCTATTTACTGCTGAAAGGCACCCCTATAATCTGATGTGACTGCAAGAACTTAGACTTTCCTAATGCTATTTCATATTTAGAAAACAAAACAAAACTCTCCAGCACCCATATAAGGTGCTCAAAATATCATTGCTAGCTGTAATTAATTACATGGAGAATCCAATCACCGCAGTTAAGGAATCAGACTGGTACATGCAATTTGTACGTGTTGATCATGTTGGCCATAAAAATTAAAACAGGAGAAGTACACATAGTGGGTAATTATGCACACCTTGTATAAAGCTCTGAAGAGCAATTATGATATAAAAATTAATGTGGGCTGGGCTTGTGGCTCATGCCTATAATCCCAGCACTTCAGGAGGCCGAGGCAGTTGGGTCATGATGTCAAGAGACTGAGACCATCCTGGCCAACATGGTGAAACCTCATCTCTACTAAAAATACAAAAATTAGCTTGGTGTGGTGGTGTGCACCTGTAATCCCAGCTACTCATGAGGCTGAGGCAGGAGAATCACTTGAACCCAGGAGGCGGAGGTTGTAGTGAGCCGAGATCACACCACTTCACTCCAGCCTGGCGTCAGAGCTGGACTCCGTTTCAAAAAAAATAATGTGGAATAATAAGAGTAAATGAGTTTCACTGAAGTAATAACATTTCACATGTTGTAGTTTGAAGCTTCTTCAGCTTAAATAAAGAGAAAATTATCTTCAAATGAAAAACATTTATATAGCTCACTGAGGTAAACACAAAAAGTAACAATAATAGAGATATAGTTTTTCATGTACATTGTGGAGACTTGGCTTGTGTTGCATAATAAAATATGAAGATCCTCCATATGCACTGAAAAGTTGCTGGGAATAGAGGGGTGGTTTAGACCAATATGAATGTTGGAATCAGTAAAACGGAGTCCAGCAAACCCCTGTGACATTCATCATAGCAGTTACATGAGTTAGTCTAAATTATGATCCTTTTTCTTACAGATGGAGGAGTGATAAATGCAGAACTGTCTGCCAGCCTATTATACGGTCTGTAGCAGTGAAAGAAATGGAAAATGACAGGAATAAATAACATAATCTGATCCGTTAGTAGCACACAAAGACTTCTGGGGCTCTGCTTTGTGTGACAATTGGTAATCTCCTGGGAGCCACCTTAGAAAGATTGACGGTCGCCACAGATAAGTTCAATTGTGTGAAGGACAGAAAGCATCTGATTTTAGATGCTAGTTAGACGCTTGTTGTATGAAGTAAACGGGCCCTATATCAGAGCTTCTTGATACAAATTAAATTACCATGCCACATGGAAAAAAGAGGTGAGTTTTTTTTAATGAATAATAACTTCTTTTGAATAGAGTTTGTGATTATTTTTTTCCAAAATATCTCCAAACATCCACAAGTCTATAGGCAATAGATGTATGATAAATGTTCTTTGCTGAATTTTTATATATACATTATAGGAGAATATGCATAACAGTACCTCTTGTCTTATGAAAAGTTCTTGGTCTAGATATAGACAATAATCTGACTTTAAATTTAAAATAAGTGATAAAGATTAAGTGACACACAGAATTACACTATCTAATTTAAGTGCCAGTTGACTTGTTGTATGCTTCTATTTTTAATTTTTTAAACAGCTTTATCAATGTATGATTGATATTCAGAAACTTCACATATTAAACATATAAAACTAAATGTATGTATATGATTAGATTAGTTTGAGCATATGCATATACCCATAAAATCATAATCACAGTTGAGAGTCTAAATGTATTTATTACCTGTAAAAGTGTCTTTGAAGCCCTTGTCTTCCCTTTGTTTCTTCCTAATTCTTTCTTTGTATCTTTCACAGTATCAAGCACTATGGAGACTTTTCATCTCACTTGGTTTTTTCTTGCTTACCTGTTTTTTGTTGCTATAACACTTGAAGCTGGATAATTTACAAAGAAAATTATTTGGCTCACAATTCAGATTGCTGAAAAGTTTAAGACTGGGCAGATGAGTCTGTTGAGGGCCTCAGGCTGATTCCACTCATGGAAGATAATGGAAGAGGGACAGGCATGGATATTGCAAGACAAGAGAGAAAGTAAGAGAGAAACAGATGAAGCAAACTCTTCTTAACAACCTGCTCTTGTGGCAACTAATCTATTCCCTTGAAAGGGAGAACTCACTCCTGGCAGACAGCATTAATCTCTTCATGAGGGATCCACCACATGAACCGAATACTCCCATTAGGTCCTGACTCCCAACACCCACATTTTGGGGATCAAATTGCAACATGAATTTTGATGAGGACAAACCACATCCAAACCATGGCACACTCTCTTTAAAACTGTCTTCACTCTTTTTCTCATGACAATATTTTTTCCTTAGTTTTCATCTGAGTTCAAAACCTTCCTTTTAGTCTTCTTGTGGACTCTATACTTAGCCCTTTTCTCTCTCAGAAATGTCCATAGCAAATTTCATATACCCCTATGCATGGAAGTTTTTACCTCCACGCTTAAACTATTGGTTTTGGAATATATGTCTTCAGCTGAGTCTCAACTGATGCCAGAAAAATATTTATAACTGCTTACTGGACAGTTATTGATTTTACAGAACCGGATAAAAACCAGCAATGCTAACTGATTTTCTTTCTTCCTCACACTAGATCTCCCTCTTAATCCAAATCTTGATCTTTGGCATTATTATTTATCAAAAACTATAAGCCACAGTCAATCTTTTGCCTCTCTCTCTCTTTCTTTCACCCATTTTAAGTTTCTGCAATCTGCATTAGTTTTCCCTGCGCATCCATTACTACTGCCTTTCCCTTAAGCTTTGCTGCAGTCCCCTAACCTCACTGCCTCTGATTTTGGCTGATCACCTTAATTTGTTCTTCAGCATACTGCAAATCTGATCGCATCACTTTCCTGCCTAAAACCTTTATATGGCTCTCCATCTTGCATACAGTAAAAGTTAAATTTGTTAGCATGGCTCTACGATTCCTCCTCAACATGGCTACTCCCTTCCTTTCTCACTCCATGATATCCTCTCTCTCCAAATATCACATCCTGCATTTACCAACTAGGGGCAAGCACTTTCTCAAGTGATAAAATAATGTTTTATTCTTTTCTGCTTGGCAAATTCATCTCCATCCTTCAGAATTCTGAACAAATGTCATCTGTTCTTTGAAACTTTTTCTAGTGCCCCCTGTCAAACCCAGGTGCTTCTTCCCTGTGCTTCCAGAGAGCTCTCTGTAGATATTTATTATGGAACTTACCACTCCATACTGGGATTGTTTTTTTATCAGTAGGCTGTAACATAGTTAAAATAAGGGTCCAATTTTTACTCAATTCTTTATCTTCTAATCTAGCATGTGTGACTACTTGTGAATTAGTGAATATATACTCATTTTCCCCAAATTTTGGTGAATTGCTAGTATACCATTAGATAGCCAAAGGCCTGTCATATCACTTCAGATGGTTATGTTAGCAAAAAACAAATTTTTATGTATTTTATTTTAGAAATAAGAGGAAGGACAGAGCACCAAATGTCATTCTTTTATTACTTCCCATTTCCTGATTGCCTTTTCCCCAGAAATATTTACCAAAAATTTCCTTTGTGTGACAAACACAGTACTTAATGATCTATAGATCTATATGATAAGATGTATATGACAATAAGCAGGATAATTTCTGCACTGAAATGTAATGAGACGCTTTAGTATGTGATCAGTATTATTAGCATGTAACAACTAAGAGCTAGAGGAATTTAGAAGAGGAGCTCAAATCCATTCAGAGGAAGTCAGGGAAGTTTTCATTGAAGTTAGCCCTTGATACCTCAATAGGTTTCCTCACTTGGAAGATGATGGCAGGGTCTGTGAGGCAAGACAATCATGTAAGAAAAAAGAGGGGAAAGAGCAGATAGATATCTCTAAGGAATCTACAATAACATGTTCTGAGCCAGGTTATTTTTTTGAAACCAAGTGAAACAGTGGGCCCCAAGGCCATGAAAGATAAGTGGACTAAGGTTAAGAGGCATTCAGTGCTGCCTGGACTTGAATTCCTAGGACTACGAAATCTTTTTTTTTTTTTTTTTTTTTGAGGCGGAGTCTCGCTCTGTCTCCCGAACTGGAGTGCAGTGGCCGGATCTCAGCTCACTGCAAGCTCCGCCTCCCGGGTTTACGCCATTCTCCTGCCTCAGCCTCCCGAGTAGCTGGGACTACAGGCGCCCGCCACCTCGCCCAGCTAGTTTTTGTATTTTTAGTAGAGACGGGGTTTCACCGTGTTAGCCAGGATGGTCTCGATCTCCTGACCTCGTGATCCACCCGTCTCGGCCTCCCAAAGTGCTGGGATTACAGGCTTGAGCCACCGCGACCGGCCAGGACTACGAAATCTTAACTGGAAAGTGACACCACAATTTATATTTTAGGATGATTAATATATGAATTATTCTTATAGTATCTTTCAGAGGAGATTAAAACCAATTACAAACTATTACACTAGTCCAGAATTAAGGTGTTTGTTTTGATATGAAAGTAAATACACTTAAATTTATCCAACATACACATAGAAAATTGCTTTTTTTGTTTTTTTGTGGTTTTTTTTGGTTTTTGTTTCTGAATTTGAGACAGAGTCTCACTCAGTTGCTCAGGCTGGAGTGCAGTGGCACATTCTTGGCTCGTTGCAACCTCCAGCTCCCAGGTTCAAGCGATTCTCCTGCCTCAGTCTCCCGAGTAGCTGAGATTACAGATGCATACCAACACACCCAGCTAAGTTTTGTATTTTTAGAAGACATAAGGTTTCACCATGTTGGCCAGGCTGGTCTTGAACACCTGACCTCAGGTGATCCTCCCACTTCGGTCTCCCAAAGTTCTGAAATTACAGGCATGAGCCACTGCATCCAGCCTGAAAATTGGTTTTAAAAGTACTTATTTGCATGAGATATAAGAAATATAAGTAAGTAAAGTTCTATCATTGTACCTATCACAGAATAAGAATCAAATATACGGTAGCTCTTAGAAGTTTATTTAAACTACAAAGAGCAATTTCTATTGTACATCTGCTATTCTGCGTTCTTCTTTATAACCAGTTACTGTAGTGCAGCATACTCACAATGAACAAGTCCTTATGACTGGATAGTGGCTAACATAAAATGTGCTGCAAATAAAATAAAACAGTCTTTCAACAGTACTGTTTGATTAAGCTCAACCATTTGTCTTTTAATCAATTTCTCTAATGTGTCTGTTTGGATTTATATGTAATAAAATCCATTTTACTTTGGATTTTGCCTATTGCAGGATATTATGAATAGCTTAAAACTGTAACATGGAATTAGGGAGCATGTTTTAGTTCTGTGACCTTGGACAAGTCTATTACCTCAATGTCTAAGATATGTCAGTTTTTCAACCGATTTTAGTACTATCACCCTCCTCTCGCTAAGCATTTTACTGTAGACTATATAAAAAGTTCAGCACTTGATAAGTATATATTAGTATAACATCTAGAAAAACATAAATTTCATTTGTAGGCCTTTCATTTGGTATAACTACTTCATTGTCTCTAATTTAAAATGACTAAAAACTCATGAATAAATTATGAAACCTCACATTTTTCCTCAAGATATTCTTAAGTTGATAGGAGGTTGGTCATAGATTCAACAAAAGTCACAGCATTTTAAAATTACTCTTCCTGGAATTTCTTGACAGTACAAAAATTAATGTTGCATTTCTCCAGAATAGGAACTTTAAAGCCCTCAAAAGGAATAAACAGCAAATACCTGTTAAGTGCTTAGAATAGTGACTGGCATGTAGAAAGCACCGTAGAAGGATTTGCTATTATCATCATTATTAATATAGAACAATTTATATATTCCTTCATATGCCTTAGAGAAAGCCTCTGTTACGTGCTGTTTACATATAGGTTAAAATCTTCCAGAAATAGGTTCTGGGTCAGGTGCCAGATTGTAAAAGCTACTGTTAAGAGACATGGTAAATGAGTAATATTCAAGTTAAACTAGCCTTGATATAAGCTCTAGGCTTCAAAGGGACGGTTTTCTGTGGTGAAATAAAAGTAAATGTAGGGCAACGGCCTCATTTACTTCACTGAAAAGAATAGACAAGGGAAGCCAATGCAGAAAAAAAATTACATTTACATTAGTAGTTATTCTCTCTGCCTCTCTTTGTCATGGATGGTTAATTTTCTTTTTTTCTGTTCAATGAAAAAAAATCTTAAATTCCTGAATTTAGGCATTTCAGAGATACTGATTGTTTTGGGCTGAATTTTGTTCCCCTAAAATTCATATGTTGAAGTCCTAACCCCCAATACCTCAGAATGTGACTGTATTTGGAGACCGGGCCCTAAAAGAGGTAATTACGTTTAAATGTGGTAATTAGGCGGTCTTAATTACCTTATTACAGCCTTATTCCAATATGGCTGGTCTTCATATAACAAGAGCGGATTAAGACACAGACACACACAAGAAAGACCACATGAAGACACCACAAAAAGGCAGTCTTTACATGCTAAGGAGGGAGGCATCAGAAGAAATCAATCCTACTGACATCCTAATCTTGAACTTCCAGCCTCCAGAACTGTAAGGAAATAAAGTTCTGTTGTTTAATCCACCTAGTCTATGGCATTTTTTTAATGGCGGCCCAAGCGGATTGATAAACTGATCTAACAATGTTTCTAATGAAGGTATAAACTATTTTTATTCAAACAAAGTCTAAGAAACAGTATTTTAAAAAGTGAAATGTTTAACAGTCTTCAGAGCTATGCTGAGCTAGAGTAGAAGCAGCAACCATAATATAATAGCTTTTTGGTGCATGCGATAGAATAGGCTCAGATAAGCTTAGAGAGGTTAAATAACTTGCCCAGTGTCACAGACGGGAAGTAAGGAAACCAAAATGAGGTAGTTTAATTATAGAATCCGTGATATTAATCATGATAGATTAAAGCATTCTCATCAACTTTGGGTATGGAGTGAATTAGAGATTGCTGCACAGGACAAAATGAACACTTGGAAAGAATATTTTCAAGCTATAAAAGAAAAAATAATAAACAAGTCCTCCTCCCAAGTCACAAGGGTGTATAATAATTCAAATAAGTCAATTTTAAACCTTGTGACTCAAAGATACAGTGAAGATTATATATCTTTTTATTATTTGAATTAAAAGAACATGATATTGTTTATACACACATGGAAGAAAATCAGCTGGTCCTCATGAGGGACTGCATGGGCACAAAACACAGAATATAAGAGAATCAAACCATACCTTATATTGTAATGGCAGAGACAAGCAGGAGATGTAGGTAGGGCCGTGGGAAGATTCTGATTGTGGTTGCGAAGATTCTGGTTGTGACCAACCAGAGCAAGATATGGGTGGGAACCTGGACAATCAAAAGAGAAGCAAAGAGAGTGGGGTTCCAGTGTTTCACAGGAATGTGTAAAATTGAGCATCTGTGTTTGAGAGCTTTGGAATAAGGCAGGTCTGTTGCTTCTCTCTTAGATTGCGATTAAGTCTATTCTGTTCTCTGAAGGTTGGACATGTACGGTCCTCCAAAGCCCTGAATATACCAAAGTGAACATTTTAAATAGCAACATCCTAGATGTCTGCAATCCTGAGCCTTCTTAAATGGCAGCCAGAGTGTGAGCCCCAATTTTTGCCAGACTTGGTTCTCTCAGTGCAGCAATATGGACTAGGGTTGAAACAGGTGAAGCTACATGGAATTACATAGTTATAATTCCACTTAGATTCTACAAGAATGATCTGGGGACACTGATTAGCCAAGAATCTGTACAAAAATGATTTAGGAAAATGGGGGATGGGGAAAAAAGGTAAAGTTACCTAATTGGCATACTTCTTTCTTATGGAAATAAGTAAATTTATGTGTGTGTATAACATATATATATATACATACACAATTTATTTATAACTCTAATGTGTTATGCATATTTTAACTAAAATACCTTTTTATTGATCATACATACAATTTTTTATTGCTCAATGTATTTCTTTCTTTTCTTTCTTTCTCTCTCTCTCTCTCTCTTTCCTTTCTTTCCTTCCTTCCTTCCTTCCTTCCTTCCTTCCTTCCTTCCTTCCTTCCTTCTTCCTTCCTTCCTTTCTTTCTTTCTTTCTTTCTTTCTTTCTTTCTTTCTTTCTTTCTTTCTTTCTTCTTTCTTTCTTTCTGAGACAGAGTCTCACTGTGTCATCCAGGCTGGAGTACAGTGCCTCAGCACTCACTGCAGCCCTGGTTCAATCGATTCTCTTATTTCAGCCTCCCCAGTCGTTGATACTACAGGCATGCACCAACATGCCTGGCTGCTTTTTATATATTGTTGTAGAGATGGGGTTGTGCCATATTGCCCGGGCTTGTCTTGAATCCCTGGGCTCAAGAGATCCTCCTGCCTCGGCCTCCCAAATTGCTTGGATTGTAGGTGTGAGCCCCCGCATCTGACCTTTATTCAGATGTTTCTTTTTCTTGACGATTTTAACCCAATTTCTAAAAAATTGTAATCCTATTACATGCCAAAATATTGTTTTTCTTTATGAATCCTGTCTTCAACAAACAGGGAAATGTATATCTAAAAATAAGTGTGTTCTTGCCTGGCATTAAATGCTATTGAGCCCTAATGAGAATTGCCGGTCTCTCTCCTCTTAGCTTTGAGCATCATTAATAACCTTTCAACACACCATTTCTGACTGCACACCACCTTTTACCTTCTATTCTTAAACACACAGTACATATTCGTCTTCTACAATGGCTTGGTGAAAGCAAGCATTATTATCCACAGCATTATAAATGAGCAAGTTGATCTGGAATGACTACCCAAGGGAACTCACAGAGAGGGGCAGAGCACAGAACCAAGTTCTATTACCAAAAACTTGCCAGGATAAGAACTACCAACCACACATTGTATTGAATCATGCTTCATTTCCATTTGTTACCTTAAAATTCAGAGAAGCACTTTCAATTCTTTTTGTAGAAGCTTCCTTTTTTCCAACTCCTTTTGCCAGGCAAAGTTATAAGAACTGGGTTCATGTCAGTAAAATATATATATGTGTAAACTGATGTGACCTATAACTGCCACCTGTGCTGTGTAACCATTCATGCTCATTTTGTTCCAGCAGACCTAATTCCACATCCAATATTCTTCTGGTAATAGTTCCATCTCTTAATCAATGACCACACACTTTGCCCAGGTATCACTGTGAGCAGTACAAGGAGTACATAAAGTTGAATTTTGGGTTGATATTCTTTTTTTTTTTTTTTTTTTTGAGATGGAGTCTCACTCTGTCACCCAAGCTGGAGTGCACTGGCCAGATCTCAGCTCACTGCAAGCTCCGCCTCCCGGGTTCATGCTATTCTCCTGCCTCAGCCTCCCGAGTAGCTGGGACTACAGGCACCCGCCACCTCGCCCGGCTAGATTTTTGTATTTTTTAGTAGAGACAGGGTTTCACCGTGTTAGCCAGGATGGTCTCGATCTCCTGACCTTGTGATCCGCCCGCCTCGGCCTCCCAAAGTGCTGGGATTACAGGCTTGAGCCACTGCGCCCGGCCTGGGTTGATATTCTTTTGGGCTTATAAATTATGTGAGGATTTTTGGACTTGACCCTAAGAGCTGGAGAAAACACGTCGAAGGATCACACACAGGACATCTGCAATGTGAAACTTAACTTTCAAAAAGATCACTATCTCTATGTGGAAAGTTGGTGACATGGCTCTGTAGAGACCACTATATATGTATATATGTATGTTTTCTTTTTCTTTATTTTTTTCCCCCGAGATGGAGAGTATTGCTCCGCCACCCAGACCAGAGTGCAGTGGTACAATCTTGGCTCACTGCAACTACTGCCTCCTGGGTTCAAGCAATTCTCCTGCCTCAGCCTCCTGAGTAGCTGAAATTACAGGTGCACACCACTGTACTTAGCTAATTTTTGTATTTTTAGTAGAGACAGGGTTTCACCTTGTTGGCCAGGCTGGTCTTGAACTCCTGACCTCCTGATCCTCCCACCTCAGTCTCCCAAAGTGCTGCCATTACACACGTGAGACATCGTGCTGGTGAGACCAGTTATATTTTAGACAACCTTTTTGATAACTGAAATATTTACTTAACATAGGTCATAAGAGAAGGAAATATAAAAGAGACTCCCAGGCTTCTGAAAAACAAAACAGAACAGCTGTGCATGCTTTGACACTGTGATTTTAAACCAACAAACCAAATCCCACAAACAAAGTATATGATATGCTAACTATATAGAAAAGATATGGGTCTTTGTATGCCTCCCTCAATCAGTTTCCTTTCAATTTCTTATTTTGAGCCTTTAGTCAAGAGGTTTTTATACAGTGGACAGAATAGCATCTTGCTATATTTTTTCCTCCACTAAGAAATCAAAGCGCAAAGGGAAATTTGACAAATTAGAACAATGATATAGAAAGAGAGGGTAATGTTCGTGTTGGTGCCTCTAATACAAATGTCAGACACTAAGTTAAATGATGGCAACTTAAGGTTATTTGTGATACTACATAAACTTAGAATATATTCACTTGTGATTTTTAGTAAAAATAAGAATTCTATAGTAGAATTACATTTAGTGTATTCTACATACTAGCCTATAAATTCCCTCTCTTAATGTGACTTCTAATATAGCTGTGATATTTTTAGAACCTCAGTCATGATTTTCAGCTAGAAACTGAAAAGGTTCTTCCCATGATTTTCCAAACACAAAGTAGATAAACCTTTGTAAAAAAAAAAAAAAAAAAAAAAAAAAAAAAAAAAAAAAAAACCTAATCCACTGGATGTATATGGAAACTAGTCATCTTAGTAAATTATGTAAGTTTAATTTAATTTTTTGCTTCTTATTCATCTTTTCAGCACCCTAGTGACAACTCAACATTATTTTCAGCTTTCAGTATGTTCAGGTAGCCATAAAATTACCCAGGGCTTGCTATAAAACTCTACCAGGTGATATCCCCTGGAGGCCTCATATTACAGACTTAAGGAATCATATAATTTTCCTTAATCAAAATTAGCCCTTCCCTTATTTCATTTGCTCAAAGCTTCTTTCTCTCATTTCACAATGTGTAACAATTAGAAAAGAACTAAATTTCAGGATTCGAAAACCATTTAATGCATTTTAAAACTCCATTCTCAGTGATTCCTTTAAGAGTACATCTACTGCTAGGAATTGAAAATACAAGAGAAAGAAGATAGTGAAGATATTGTGGGGAGGACAGTTTTTGTTTTAAAATTGGTAATTGGATACTGTGTGTGTGTGTGTGTGTGTGTGTGTGTGTGTTTGTGTGTTTTGTGATTGTTATAGGAATTGGCATGGTTCAGCTATTGCTATATTATTAAGAAATTAAATAAGCCACATTCTGGACAGAGAGAATGAATGGAATGAGTTTCTCTAAAAGATCATCAATAAAGCCCCAGCAATCATTCAGTAAGCAAATACAATCTTGGAACAGAAATCAACCTTACTTTTGATCAAGAAATGAAGTCTTATACAGTACATGTGGGTTTGCAGCCCAGATATTAACAAAGAAGGAATTGCTGTGAGATGTGAAATATAACTAACCCATTGCAGCTATCTCCCTTTCCTGAACATCTGTAGAATATTAATAGGCTTGCAAACCCTAGTTATAACCCATTTGTTGTACTTTATCAGCAAGATTGTTATTAACTTCTTAAATTCACTTCACTTCCTTCATAATATTTTGCAAAGTGTTTATATTTATGCCCTCTCTCTCTTCAATATGCCGAATGAACAAGTATTTTTTTCGTTAGTAGAGAGTATTATAAGCACAGTGGTATCCATAAGGGGGAGGTATAACATGACAGCAGTGTTCCAACCAGGAAAGCCCTCAAGTGAAAATAAAATGTAGTCCTTCAGCCATAAGTGCTGTGGGTGTGCATCCCCTGCTTCTGAGGATATTCTGCTCCCAAAGCAAAGATTGGAATTTCTGGGTTTGTTCTCTAAGAGTAAGTTGCAGGGGCTTTTGTGTTCCACCTGGATTTGGGGGCTGTGGTAAGTCTCCCTGAAGCTCTCTCCTTTGATTGGCTGAGAAGGGCCCCTCGGCTGAGCTCCAGTTACCTAGTCAATTATTTTCTGGGAGTTGTGATCTAGGAACTCGGTTGAGTTTGCTTTCAATTTGCTCAATTTCAGAGAAAACACAATACTTACTGATTTCACTGTCACCTCCTATGTTGTTCTTTTCTGAAAGAGCTGGAGACTGAGCTCTAAAACAGTCAAAAAAGCAGTGAATTTTTATACTTCTCATTGGTGTAGAAAAATGAATGTGAAGTTTCTGTTGCATAGTTTGTTGATATTGTTTATTATGTAAAGAGTAAAGTATAATTTCTGGAACACTGGCCAGGAATGACCAAAGAATCAGTTCAGAACTGTCGGGATCTGCTCTACCGAACTTCTCTCACCACTCTATCTTAAACGTGCCATTATCCCTTCCCACTTCCAGGGCTTGGCAATGCTGTTCCCTCCACTCTCTGCCCACCCTCTTTCCTAGACACTTTCTGCTCATTACTAATGTTCATAAGCACTTCTTTACTGCTTTGAATACCATTTGTATTAGTTTCCTAGGGCTCCCATAACAAAGAACCACAAACCTTGTAGCTTAAAGTAACAGAAACTTATCCTCTTACAGTTCTGGAGGCCAGCCAAAATCAAGGTGTCAGCAGGGCCATACTCCCTACAGAGACTCAGGAGGAAAATCTGTTCCTTGCCTCTTCCATATTATTCTGCCCCTGGCCTCTCCCAAATCTCATGTCCACACATTTCAAAACCAATCATGCCTTCCCAACAGTCCCCAAGTCTTAACTCATTACAGTATTAATTCAAAAGTCCACAGTCCAAAGTCTCATCCGAGACAAGGCAAGTCCTTTCTGCCTATGAGCCTGTAAAATCAAAAGCAAGTTAGTTACTTCCTAGATACAAAGGGGGTGCAGGCATTGGATAAATACAGCCGTTCTAAATTGGAGAAAATGGCCAAAACAAAGGGGCTACAGGCTCCAGGCAGGTATGAAATCCAGTGGGGCCGTCAAATCTTAAAGCTCCAAAATGATATCCTTTGACTCCAGGTCTCACATCCAGGTCACGCTCATGCAAGAGGTAGTTTCCCATGGTCTTGGGCAGCTCTGGCCCTGTGCCTGTCCTGGGTACAGCCTCCCTCCTGGCTGCATTTCGGGCTGATGTTGAGCATCTGCTGTTTTTCCAGGCACACAGTGCAATCTGTCAGTGGATCTACCCTCTGGGGTCTAGAGGATGGTGTTGCTCTTCTCACAACTCCACTCAGTGGTGCCCCAGTACGGACTTTGTGTGGGGTCTCCAACCCCACATTTTTCTTTCACACGGTCCTAGCAGAGGTTTTTCCTGAGGGACCCTCCCATGCAGCAAACTTTGCCTGGGCATCCAGGCATTTCCATACATCCTGTGAAATCTAATTGGAGGTTGCCAAACCTCAATTCTTGACTTCTGCATGCTCGCAGGCTAAATGCACATGGGAGCTGCCAAGGCTTGGGGCTTGCACCTTCTGAAGCCATGGGCCGAGCTGTACCTTGGCCAGTTTCAGCCATAGCTGGAGTTGCTGGGATGCAGGGCACGGAATCCTTAGGCTACACACAGCATGGGGACCCTGGCCCTGGCCCACAAAACCATTCTTTTCTTTCTAGGCCTCCAGGCCTGTGATGGGAGGGGCTGCTGTGAAGACCTCCGACATGCCCTAGAGACATTTTCTCCACTGTTTTGGAGATTTACTTTTGGCTTGTCATTACTTACGCAAATTTCTGCAGCCAGCTTGAATTTCCCCTCAGAAAATGGAATTTTCTTTTCTATCACATTGTCAGGCTGCAAATTTTCCAAACTCTTATGCTCTCCTTCCTTTATAAAACTGAATGCTTCTAACAGCAAACAAGTCACCTCTTGAATGCTTTGCTGCTTAGAAAGTTCTTCTGTGAGATACCCTAAATCATCTCTCTCAGTTTCAAAGTTCCACAAATCTCTAAGGCAGGGGCAAAATGCTACCAGTCTCTTTGCTAAAACATAACAACAGTCACCTTTATTCCAGTTCCCAACAAGTTCCTCATTTCTGTCTGATACCACCTCAGTCTGGATTTCATTGTCTCTATCATTATCAGCATTTTCGTCAGTCATTCAACAAGTCTCTAGGGAGCTCCAAACTTTTGCACATTTTCCTGTCTTCTTCTGAGCCCTCCAAACTCTTCCAACCTCTGCCTTTACCCAGTTCCAAAGTCACTTTCACATTTTTGGGTATCTTTTCAGCAACACTCCACTCTACTGGTACCAATTTACTATATTAGTCCACTTTCACACTGCTGATTAATAGATACCCAAGACTGGGCAATATACAAAAGGAAGAGAGCTTTAATGGACTTACTGTTCCACATGGCAGAAGGCAAGGAGGAGCAAGCCGTATCTTACATGGATGGTAGCAGGCAAAGAGAGAGCTTGTGCAGGGAAACTCCCATTTTTAAAACCATCAGATCTCACGACACTTATTCACTGTCACAAGAACAGCAGAGGAATGACCTGCCCCCATGATTCAATTACCTCACCAGGTCTCTCCCACAACACATAGGAATTCAAGATGAGATTTGGGTGAAGACACGGCTAAACCATATCAATTACTGAATATGTAACCTTTCAATCTTATGATATATATTTGATATTCTCTTACATTCAATTTCCATTGACTACACTTTCAGATGAATAGATTCACTGTAACATAATTAGCTTGGTGCTTTTAAATAGAAAATCAATGCATATTAAAATGATAGATTTTTAAGTCTCTGATTATTTTAGTATCATCAAGTACCTTTTTGTTAACTAGATTTTATTATTATGTATATTTAATCTATAAGATGTAAAAGAAGAGAATAGACAATATTTAATAGAACAAAATACAGATGAGTATCAGTAGTGACATCTGTTTGAAAAAAATGGGCATTTAATTTTCATTTTGTTCCATGATCTGGAAATGGCATCCATATTTCCTGGACATACCAAAATGTAAGATGAATGGAAGGATTAGGTAGCAGGCAGTCTTAGAACATATCCTCATTCTATGCCCCATTTCTTGAAGACATACTCAAGTAATTTTAAAAATTCAGCAGAATATAAACCCAATTTATCCCAATGAAAACAATAACTGTTTGAAAAAGTGGGGATTGTAATAGCATGTATGTATAATATGATTTGTATCAAATAGTGGTAAGAAGTCTCATACTATAGAGAAAATGGGCATTAAGAAAAATCCAACGGGAAATACAAGAACATGCTACCAGATAAGGGATTTACACCAACAAAGCACATTTTTCTTTAAAAATTCTCATGTATTAAGGGACATTTTCCACAATGTGACTATCCAAAACCTGCCTAGATAAAATGCATTTTTAATAGTTCTGCCTAGATGATGACACATTCACAAAGTGAAACGTTAATTATTTATCAAAGTGTTTGGTCCACTTGACACAAACTAAGAAAATTTAAAAAGTTGTTTTCAAAAATCAAATGTAAGATCCAGTTTTGATATATATGTTTATGTCTCTTGGTAAGGAAAGGACCATTTGAATCACTGAAAGTTTAGAGGCTGCCTAATGCACTTAACTTAAACTGAAAGTTGCTATGTTCCCATCTTTGAGGCAAGACAGTTACGTGAATGTGAGCAAGTTCTTTAATACTGCCATGCCACATGATAGAATGTTAAAGTTGAAAAAGGAATCTAAACTTAATGTCCAGTCATCAACAGGGATTTGAAATCCAGTATCTCAATAGTTAACAAGTGACAGCAACATATAAACGTATATAATGGCTGTGTGTAATAAAATAACAAATGATATGACTATTGGCTAATTCAAATCTGTATGTTTTGCCTAATATTATTCAATATGACATTTTCATATAAATTGTTGGCCAAATCCTTGCACTGCTCTATAACACTTTGTCTGGTGGTTGTATAGCCTCTGTGCTACATACAAAAATACAAAATACTAGAATTCTATTTGCTATTGAATAGTTTACAATTTTTTAAATGAATACATGAAACAGAAAAAGAAACCTGTCTACCAAAGTGGCTGAAATCCTTTAATAAAACAAATATGTCAGGCTAAGTGTCATCTTAGAGTACTTCTAGATCTACATTTCCTATTTCTAGAGTATTGCTACTCCAGATGTGGTCCCTGAACCAGGTGGCAGCATCATCACTGGGAACTTGTTAGAAATGAAAAACCTGAAAAACCTGCCACCATAGACCACCTGAATCAGAAACTGCTTTTTAACAAGATATCCAGGTAATTTTTATGAAATTTTAAAATTTGAGAAGCCTTATACTAAAAGATGTGATATAAAAATTGCATTTGACCAGGCATGGTGGCTCATGCCTGTAATCCCAGCACTTTGAGAGGCCCAAGGTGTGCAGATCACCTGAGGTCAGCAGTTCAAGATCAGCCTGGCCAACATGGCAAAACCCTATCTCTACTAAAATTACACAAATTAGCCAGGCGTGGTGGCAGGAGCCTGTAATCAAAGCTACTTGGGAGGCTGAGGCATGAGAATTGCTTGAAACTGGTAGGAAGAAGTTGCAGTAAGCCAAGATTATGCCACTGCTCTCCAGCCTGGGCAACAGACTGAGACTCTGCATAAAAAAAAAAAAAAAAAAAAAATTTAACCTGCTGAAAAATAAATTATCTTTTCATATTTGTATAAAGAATTGAGAAAAAGGTATATTCTGTTGATTTGGGGTGGAGAGTTCTATAAATGTCTATTAGCTCTGCTTGGTCCAGAGCTGATTTCAAGTCTTGAATATCCTTGTTAATTTTCTGTTGTTGATCTGCCTAATGTTGACAGTGGGGTGTTAAAGTTTCCCACTATTATTGTGTGGGAGTCTAAGTCTCTTTGTAGGTCTCTAAGAACTTGCTTTATGAATCCGAGTGCTCCTGTATTGGGTGCATATATGCTTAGGATAGTTAGCTCTCCTTGTTGCACTGATCCCTTCACCATTATGTAATGCCCTCTTTGTCATTTGATCTTTGATCTTTGTTGGTTTAAAGTCCATTTTATCAGAGACTAAGATTGCAACCCCTGCTTTTTTTTGCTTTTCATTTGCTTAGTAAATATTCCTCCATCCCTTTATTTTGAGCCTATATGTGTCTTTGCATGTGAGCTGGGTCTCCTGAATACAGCACACGAATGGATCTTGATTCTATATCAAATTTACCAGTCTGTGTCTTTTAATTGGGGCATTTAGCCTATTTACATTTAAGGTTAATATTGTTATGTGTGAATTTGATCCTGTTATTATGATGCTAGCTGGTTATTTGGCCCATTAGTTAATGCAATTTCTTCATAGTGATGATGGCACTATATAGCACTTCTTCTAAAATCGATCACATAATTGGAAGAAGAACACTCCTCAGCAAATGCAAAAGAACGGAAATCATAACAAACAGCACCTCAGACCACAGTGCAATCAAATTAGAACTCAGGATTAAGAAACTCACTCAGAACTGCACAACTACATGGAAACTGAATAACCTGCTCCTGAATGACCACTGGGTAAATAACAAAATTAAGGCAGAAACAAATACGTTATCTGAAACCAATAAGAACAAAGGCACAATATATGAGAACCTCTGGGACACAGTTAAAGAAGCATTAAGAGGGAAAATTATAGCGCTAAATGTCCACAGTAGAAAGTGAGACAGCTCTAAAATCGACACCCTAACATCACAATTAAAAGTACTAGAGAAGCAAGAGCAAACAAACTTAAAAGCCAGAAGAAGACAATAAATAACTAAGATCAGAGCAGAACTGAAGGAGACAGAGGCATACGAAAAATCCTTCAAACAATCAATGAATCCAGGAGATGGTTTTTTGAAAAGATTAACAAAATAGATAGACCACTAGCCAGACTAATAAAGAAGAAATGCCAGAAGAATAAAAAGACACAACAAAAATGATAAAAGGGATATCACCACTGATCCCATAGAAATACAAACTATCATCAGAGAATACTATAGACACCTCTATGTGAATAAATGAGAAAATCTAGAAGAAGTGGATACATTCCTGGATACATACACCCTCCCAAGACTAAACCATGAAAAAGTTAAATCTCTGAATAGACCAATAACAAGTTCTGAAACTGAGGCAGTAATTAATAGCCTACCAATAAAAAAAGTCCAGGGCCAGATAGAGGCACAGCTCAATTCTACCAGAGGTACAAATTGGAGCTGAGACTATTCCTTCTGAAAGTATTGCAAACAATAGAAAAAGAGGGACTCCTTCCTAACTCATTTTATGAGGCCAGCATCACCCTAATACCAAAACCTGGCAAAGACACAACAAAAAAAGGAAATTTCAGGCCAATATCCCTGATGAACATGGATGTAAAAATCCTCAATAAATTACTGGCAAACCAAATCCTGCAGCACATTAAAAAGCTTATCCACCATGATCAACTCGGCTTCATCCCTGTTATGCAAGGCTGGTTCAACATATGCAAATCAATAAATGTAATCCATCATATAAACAGAACCAATGACAAAAACCACATAATTATCTCAATAGATGCAAAAAACATCTTCGATAAAATTCAACACCCCTTCATGGTAAAAACACTCAATAAACTAGGTATTGCTGGAACATATCTCAAAATAATAAGAGCTATTTATGACAAACCTATAGCCAAAATCATATTGAATGGGAAAAAGCTGGAACTATTCCCTTTGAAAACAGGCACAAAACAAGTATGTCCTCTCTCACCACTCCTATTAAGCATATTATTGGAAGTTCTGGCCAGGGCATTCAGGCAAGAGAAAGAAATGAAGCATATTCAAATCAGAAGACAGCCAAATTATCTGTTTGCAGATGACATGATCGTATATCTAGATAACTGCATCATCTCAGCCCCAAAACTCTTTAAGCTGATAAGCAAAGTCTCAGGATACAAAAGCAATGTGCAAAAATCACAAACATTCCTATACACCAATAATAGACAAGCAGAGAGTCAAATCATGAGTGGACTCCCAATCACAATTGCTAAAAAGAGAATAAAATACCTAGGAATACAACTTACAAGGGAGGTGAAGGACCTCTTCAAGGGCAACTACAAAACCCTGCTCAAGGAAATAAGAGAGGATACAAACAAATGGAAAAACATTCCATTGTCATAGACAGGAAGAATCAATATCATGAAAATGGGTATACTGCCCAAAGTAATTTACAGATTCAATGCTATTCCCATCAAGCTAACATTGACTTTTTTTTACAGAATTAGAAAAAAACTACTTTAAATTTCATATGGAACCAAAAAAGAGTCCATATAGCCAAGACAATCCTAAGCAAAAAAATCCTAAGTGTCAGGAGGCATGATGCTACCTGACTTCAAACTATACTACAATGCTACAGTAACCAAAACAGCATGATACTGGTACGAAAACAGATTTTTAGACCACTGTAACAGAACTGATGCCTCAGAAATAACAGCACACGTCTAAAACCATCTGATCGTTGACAAACCTGACAAAAACAAGCAATGGGGAAAGAACTCCCTATTTAATAAATAGTGTTGGGAAAACTGGCTAGCCATATGCAGAAAACTGAAACTGAACCCCTTCCTTACACCTTATAAAAAATTAGCTCAAGATGGATTAAAGATTTAAATGTAAGTCCTAAAATCATAAAAACCCTAGAAAAAAACCTAGGCAATACCATTCAGGACATAGGCATGGGCAAAGACTTAATGACTACAACACCAAAAGCAGTGGCAGCAAAAGCCAAAATTGACAAATGGGATCTAATTAAACTAAAGAACTTCTGCACAGCAAAAGAAACTATCATCAGAGTGAACAGGCAACCTACACAATGGGAGAAAATGTTTGAAATCTATCCATCTGACAAAGGGCTAATATCCAGAATCTACAAAGAACTTAAACAATTTTACAAGAACAAAACAAACAACCCCATCAAAAAGTGTGCAAAGGATATGAACAGACACTTCTCAAAAGAAGACATTTATATGACCAACAAACATATGAAAAAAAAGCTCATCGTCACTGGTCGTTAAAGAAATGCAATCAAAACCACAATGAGATAGCATCTCATGCCAGTTAGAATGATGATCATCCAAAAGTCAGGAAACAACAGACGCTGGAGAGAATGTGGAGAAATAGGAATGCTTTTACACGTTGATGGGAGTGTAAATTAATTCAACAATTGTGGAAGACAATGTGGTGATTCTCAAGGATCTAGAACTAGAAATACCATTTGATCCAGCAATCACATTACTGGGTATATACCCAAAGGATTATAAATCATTCTACTGTAAAGACACATGCACATACACGTATGTTTATTGCATCACTATTCACAATAGCAAAGACTTGGAACCAACCCAAATGTGCATCAATGTTAGACTGGATAAAGAAAACGTGGCACATATACAGCATGGAATACTATGCAGCCATAAGAAATAATGAGTTCATGTCCTTTGCAGGGACATGGATGAAGCTGGAAATCATCATTCTCAGCAAATTAACACAGGATCAGAAAACCAAACACTGCATGTTCTCATTCGTAATTGGGAGTTGATCAATGAGAACATATGGGCACAGGTTGGGGAACATCACACACTGGGGCCTGTCGGCGGGGTGGGAGGAAAGCGGAGGGATAGCATTAGGAGAAAAGCCTAATGTAGATGATGAGTTGATGGGTGCAGCAAACCACCCTGGCACATTATACCTATGTAACAAACCTGCAAGTTCTGCACATGTATCCCAGAACTTAAAGTAAATATATATATTTATAAAATATATACACATATACATATGCTTATATATATAAGGTATATACACACATATATATACATATATACACACATATAGACTTGAGAAATGAAACATTGTAGAACTTATGGAATCTTCATTGCTTCAAAATTTCAGAATTGTTTCTTTACCTTTCTGGTGTGGTTTAAGCACACTCTTTCCAAAAGTAAAAGGAATGGACTGCATGACCTCTTAGTTGTGGTCCAGCCCTGCATTCTTAGGATCACCCATGTTAGCTTGAAACTCTGTGTCGTTTTAAATGGCTGCATTCACATAATGGATTTCAATTTCTTCCTTTCCTTGAGGGAGTGGGAAAGGGTTGAAAGTTCAGCTTTCATTTACACAAAACAATTTAAGCTGAGCACTCCACAAGACTACGGGCTTTAAGAAAAAGTATTTCCCAAGCATTGTAGATAAGATTAAATATTCTTGGTAAATATGAGTTCAGATCACTGATGAAATAAATGCTTTTTATTCATTAGTCAGTTTATAAGCCTAAAATGGAACTCTTAGTATACTTTCTCAGTTCTGATTCTTTTAGGGTAATTTTGTGCATAAAATTTTTAAATCCTCTGCAGAAAAATATTTTCAGGTACTTCTGAAACACATTCTTTTAATATTAAATACAAGAAAATCTTGAATACTTCCTTTAAAAGCCGAATATCCTGTCTTATTTTAAACGTTCACTGGAGAAGTACTCAATTCTAGGTAAATAATCACCTCATCGATCAAGTGTTACTATTTAGGATTAAATTTGCAAATGTACCATTTTATGTCATTAAACATTTTTAGCATGCTGTTTTCCTCTATGAGCCCCCATTTCCCAGCATAGTGCTTAAGGTCACATGCATAAGAAATGTCTCAAAGTGAATAAAGATGGCCCACAAACTCACCTCTTTACTCTTGCATAGACATACCTCTTCTTATTGGTGTGTTATGTATACTGTATTAGAAAACAAACCTCAATCTTCTTGTCATACTGAGAGGAGACTATCTAATAAAAAGTAAATTCATTGAAGACAATCAATCCATATTCATGTAATTATACCTTTTAGAAAATCCTCTAAGTAGGCTGGGTGTGGTGGCTTATGTCTGTAATCCCAGCACTATGGGAGACTGAGATGGGCGGATCACTTGAGCTCAGGAGTTTGAGACCAGCCTGCCCAACATTGTGAAACCCCAAGCCAAGCATGGTGGCAGGCAACTGTAATCCCAGCCAGGCTGGGGCACAGAATTGCTTAAACCTGGGAGCAGAGGTTGCAGTGAGCTGAGATTGCACCACTGCACTCCAGCCTGGTCAACAGAGCAAGACTTTGTCTCAAAAAACAAAAAAAAAAGAACAAACAAAAACAAAAACAAAGAAAAAGAAAAAAAGAAAAGAAAATCCTCTAAGTAGCCAAACATGATTGTTGTATATGGATGCCACCTCATCAGGAATTGTCTAGGAGCCAGCTGGAAAGCTGACATTTTGACCTTGCAGGCACAGTAAATCTTCTCTTCTCTGTTATCATCTACTTGTACCAGCAGGCAGAATACTTCTCATTACTCTCACATTTTCTCTACTTGAATTTTTTTTTTTTTTTTTTTTTTGAGACAGGGTCTCACTCTCTTGCCCAGACTGAAGAGCAGTGGCTTGATCTCAGCTCACCGCAACCTCCGCCTCCCAGACTCAAGAGATTCTCCTGCCTCAGCCTCCGGAGTAACTGGGATTACAGGCACATGCCACTACTGCCTGGCTAATTTTTGTATTTTTAGTAGAGACAGGGTTTCACCATGATGACCAGGTTGGTCTTGAACTCCTCATCTCAAATGATCCACCCATCTCAGCCTCCCAAAGTGCTGGGATTATAGGCATGAGCCACCTTGCCCGGCCTACTTGAAACTTTCTTAACCCACAGTTTATTCGGCATTGAGGAAGAGCTATGAAAAAAGGTATTACTTTTTTGTTGATAGTAAAATTGCAGGTCAATGTTATCTTTTACGGAAAGATTGCTTTGGCTCAGCAAACTAATTTTGAAAATGGACCTTAACTTTTAACATTAAGAAAAGAAAACTATTTTTGTTAAGAAAATGAAAGATAATTTGATACTGTGAGTCTCTCAAAGAATGCAATTATTTATTCATCCTAATTCAAATGTGAAGACAAGATAAAAAAGTCTTCATGTAAACATGAGGTGACTAGGAAATGCAATCCTGTGGGTGTGTGTGCGCACACACCCACATACACACACACACACTCAATATTGAGAATTATGAAAATCCCAGTCACCTACTTCACTTTCTCTGTGTTTTTATCTCTCAGATGATTCAGTAAAATGAGGAAGAGAAAGGGGATTTACACCATAGGTAATAATCCACACGGTGCACAGTGTGGAGTTACCTTTAGTAATAATTCAGTTACATTTGTTTCACTCACTCACTGCTTGTTGGCATGCACATACAGCGCTATTCATTAAACACTTCGACTAGTATTGCCAATTAATATAGTGGTGTTATGGGTTGACTTTTGTCCCACCACAAAAGATACTTTGAAGTTTTAACTCCTAGTACTACTGAATGTGATCTTATTTAAAAACAGTCTTTACACAAGTAATTGAATAAAAACGAGCTCATCAGGATTGGCCCTAATCCAGTTTAACTGATATCCTTAAAAAGATAAAATTTGGACTAGAAATAAACAGGCAAGATAATGTGAAGACACACAGGGAGAACATCATATGAAGGAGAAGGCAGATTGGAATGACGCATCTACAAAGAAAGGAGCACCAAAGATTGCCAGCAAACCACCAGAAGCTAGAAGAGAGGCACATGCCAGGTCATCTCTCAAAAGCTGTCAGAAGGAACCAGCCTGGTTGACACCTTCATTTCAAATTTATAATCTCCAGGAGTGGGAGACAATAAATTTCTGCTGTTTAAGCCATGCAGTTTGTGATGCTTTGTTATGATATCTCTGGGAAACACAGATGGGTTGTGATTTGTAGGATCATGTTAAGGCATTAAACTAGATCTTTGGCAGACAGGAAGCTGTTGAAATACAGACTTATGAATGAATAAATGGTACCTTTTGAGAAACTAAAAATATATACGAAACTTTTAAAAACGGGCTAGTTGTCAGTCTAAATTTGACTCAGAACGATTTCCTAAAGAACTCCATAAAGTCTTCTGAGGTTGCATAAAAATGAACACTCAACTCTAGTTAGACCTATTAAAATGCGTCAGGACCTTTTTTGACATTGCATGGTGTTGACAATATTAAAAGATTCAATAGATCAACAAACCTAAACCAAGGAAGAGAGGTTTCTGCAAGTCTTTTCTCTTTGTTGTATTAAAAAGTAATCCATGGTTAGGTGCGGTGGCTCACGCCTGTAATCTCAACACTTTGGGTGGCTGAGGGGGGTCTGATCATGAGGTTAGGAGATCGAGACCATCCTGGCCAACATGATAAAACCCTGTCTCTACTAAAAACACAAAAAAATTAGCTGGGTGTGGTGGCACCTGCCTGTAATCCCAGCTACTTGAGAGACGGAGGATGGAGAATGGCTTGAATCCGGGAGGCAGAGATTGCAGTGAGCTGAAATTGCACCACTGTACTCCAGCCTGGCAACAGAGAGAGACTCCATCTTAAACAAAAACAAAAACAACAACCATTAAAAGTATGCTTTGTAGACACACTGCTTCAATATTAAATTTACTAGGCTCTTGCTATGGATTAGACACAATGCTAATGACTATTTCATAACTAGTAGGCTAAATTATATTTCATTAAGAAACAGCACCCAAAGTTAAATGGCGTATCACACCAGGAAGTTGATTTCTTCTCCAGCAGCATATCTATCATAGGTCAAGTGGAGGCTCTGCACCAGGCTTCTTCACTTCCTGGCTGAAGGGCCACAAAGAAACTACATT
The DNA here is from genome assembly GCF_009764315.1 of Trachypithecus francoisi. Taxonomy (NCBI): domain Eukaryota; kingdom Metazoa; phylum Chordata; class Mammalia; order Primates; family Cercopithecidae; genus Trachypithecus; species Trachypithecus francoisi. Next base: position 104,132,722 of record NW_022681458.1, read on the forward strand.
TACATTTACATTTATTCTGAGAGAAAAACATGGGTGTTCTGTGAAGTCTTTGCAGACAATTAAATGTTCTGATCTGAAATTGACGCAAGTCACTTCTGTTCATAAGCAATTGATCAGAACTAATCATTTGCCCCTATCCAAACATGAAGTGGCAAGGCAAGGCAATCCTACCCTCTGCCTAGAAAGCAGATATTGTAAATATTTGGTAAAGAGCACTAATAGCTGTCAAAATGATTTCACTTGCATGCATTTGGAGTTACCGAATTGTGACTCTAAGCCAAGATTATATAGTTGGAAAATGGTGCTACTGAGATTTAGACCCTGATCTGCTTAGCTCAAGAGCTTCTAATATCGATACTATAATGTTTCCATTTTTTTCACATCTGAGCTTTTCTATGAAAATTGAAATTGCAGTAGAAATGGAAAGATAACAAATAAAAGATAAACAGTGGAAAATGAAATGAGCAAATGTGAAAAAAATGAAATTCTACATTTCATCTATTAGTAATTTACCCTCTTCTTTAAGATTTTATTTGGTTTAATTTTCAGGATGTAATTTTTAAAATACATTTGATATTTTATATGTATAACGTATTTCATTTTTTGTTTGTACTCAAGAAAAAATACTTTTTCCCCTAAAATCACATCCTGGCTCCACAGTATTCTATGATGATATTACTTATTCCTATGAAACAAATGACTCCCTGCAGTATTACTTTCAGATGAGATCATATCAGCTCTCATAAGCTGAGACAAGTAGGGCTTGTGCATAAATGAGATCTCTGAGGAAAATCTAGATATTGTGAGAAAATACTTTCAGGGACTCAATAAATAACATTTGGAGGTGATTAAATAACAACAACAAGAATTCTTCACTCTTAGCAAGCTGTTAAAATTCAACATCACAGTACTTATTTTAGATGAAATTAACCCAAAACTCTGGACTGTAGCAATCTTTGTGTTTATTCTCATTTGTATAAGTTATAAAAACTCTAGGAACTAGATTTTAAAATTACAACAGAACACTAATATTTTGGTTTGCACTAATTTACTTACAACATGATAGGAGCTACCTATTCCCTCAAGATTTTCTTATATTTGTATTACTCATAAAGTATGTCTGTTTCTCTCACTCAATATACTAGTGAGTTAAAATGAGACTATATACAGCCACCTAATCCATACTATGAATTGCTCATACTATTAAACTATATAAATACATCAGTTAATAAAATGTTATGTGAGGACAGTTTTTAAGTCACGCCTTACAAAGGCACTTGGATTTATTAGAATTGCCTGAATATAGGAATGGGAAAATGTGGCTCATGAGATTTCCGCTTAATATGAGAAAGATCTTTCTAAAATTACAATTGTCCAAAAAGGCTTCAGGAGATAGTACTGAGCTCTAAAATCTTAGAAAGGCTTAAAGCAAAGATTTAAACATTTCCATAGAATTATTGGAGAAGGAATCATGATAGAAACTGACAAAAGACAGACAAGTTGTGTTTCCGTTCTAAGATTCTTTGATTTAGCTAATGATACAATGCAAATACTCAGTAAACACCATTCAGCACTTAGCCCTTCTCATGTCTAGGTAGCCTGGCCAATCCAGAAAAAAAAACTTAATCTATTTCAGTAAATTCTATAAGCAAAAGATGTAGACATGGTCACCTCAAAATGTAATGTCAGTTTACCTTAGCTCTAACAAATGGAAAAACAATGATGTTGGAAATAGGGTTTTGAACACTCTGAGTCCCCACAGTAGAAGACAAAAAAAAAAAATGACCAAATTGAAGTATGCAGGGTTTGAGAAAGAGGAGGTCACATTAAATGAAAAAAAAAAAAGGCAGAAGGTAGAGAAAAAAAGAAAAAAGATTATTGAAGTTGGGAAAAAGGACATCCTACTGTCAGGTTGTACCCTGTTATCACGCAAGTGCTTTGTGAAGAATAATGAATAAAAGATTAAAAATCCCTTTTCAAAGATTGAGCTCCCTAGAGGGGGGAGAAAGGGACTTAGCTGTTATGATGGTAACTTTGAACATCTCAGGCACTTAGCTAACCCCTCCTGGGCCTGAAAGACCAAATCAAGTCCATTAAATACTTAAGTTTTAAAAGCTCTCTAAGTTTTATCCACCGAATATGTGGATTTTAATGGTAGCTTGACAAAGTTTAATGAACAGTTCTGGGAGGGTACTCAGATATACAAAGTACATAAATGTATTTTTATTATTCACAATTTAAAGTACCAAAGTACCTCTCAAATACTCTGGCATTTTAAAAACAGATTGTTTAGAAAAAAAATGTTATGTTATTGTAAGTCAAGAAGGAGATTAATGAGGGCTATAAATCTCAGAAAAAAAAAAAACAATCTGCAAAGGCCCAAAGAAAACCCCAACATATTATTAATACATTACATAGTGCCTTTCAATTCAAATATAAAGGCCTCAGCACAAAGGACAAAATATACATAAGAAGTGATCGATTTATACATCATTTGAATCAAGCCACTTGCATTTGACAAATTTATCAGTGCAAGCAACAGTGTACCAGGTTAACAGAAGAAGTAGAAGACAACTTACCTCATAAATATACCAGACCTATATAGGTAAATTGATCAATTTAATTTAAAATTGATTAAAATGCCTCTGGAAATAATCTCACCCCCCCCCCCTTTCTCCCTCTTCTCTCTCTCTCTCTCCCCCCGTCTCTCTATCTCCCCCCATCTTTCCTGTCTTTCTCCTCTCTCTCTTCCTGTCTCTCTCTCTCTCTCTTCTCTCCTCTCTCTCCCCCCCCCCCCTTTCTCCCTCTTCTCTCTCTCTCTCCCCCCGTCTCTCTATCTCCCCCCATCTTTCCTGTCTTTCTCCTCTCTCTCTTCCTGTCTCTCCTCTCTCTCTTCTCTCCTCTCTCTCCCCCGCCCCCCCACCACCTTCTCTCCTCTCTCTCTCTCTCCCACTCTGTCTCTCTCGCCTACCACCCTCAAAATGACTGGGCTTTGATGGGCTTTGATAACAACATGCTGAAGGAAATATGGAATTGAGTGTACTCTGATTTAAAGGAACATTTTTTTCATAGATACTGGAAATTTGAGTATTGTTATACATTTCTCTGGATAGTATGCGAGGACTTCGGGGAGGCTAAGAACTACAGCAAAAGACCATAGACCCTCCATATTTTAGTCAACATAATCCTGAAACCTCCATCACACCTGATATGTACCAGGCACATCTGCTTCTAGGTTTTCCATTGTCAAACTTCCTGCTGGAGACAACCTATCAATCAGTACAGCACAGCACTTGACCTAAGTGAGAAATCAAGCCAAAGAAGTCATCACCAAGAAGCTGGCTCCAAATGTAGTTTTTATTTATAACATTATCTAATAGGTTAAGCAAAACCATAATTATTTTCAATTTTTGTCTCTACAGGTCATTGTAAATGTTTCCCATTACAACTATTCCTTAATCTTTTATCCATGATTCCCCCAACATTCAACGTCCATTACAGTGTTTGAAAATCACAATGACCTTAATAAGATCAAAAAGATTATTAAATTGCGTATTATATATGTTGACATATAGGCATGAATTATTTAGTATTTTTGCACTCTGAAGTGTCATTTACCCAATCCTTAAGTTAAGTGGAGGGTGTTCAGTAGTTCAGTCATAGTGAAGTTTGAGCCATAAAATAGCATTGCAAACAACAGAAAGGTGATTGAAATGGTCATTGTCGGATTTCTTTCGTGCAACAGTGAGAGATGTCTTCTTTCTTTTGTGTCATCATCCTGAGCTCACGCACATAAGAACTAGGTAGGAGCTAGTTCGAAAGACTCTTGCTATCCAGTTGGAACATATCCAGACAAGGAATTTACTGATTCTTCTTCTTCTAAGTCAGTAGGGTGGCTAAAGTATCATGTGAGTTTAAATATGGTGACTACATCTCACAGAAATGTACATTTTCATTTGTTGCTTCTAAGAAGAGACAGTGAATAAAAACAATTCATCCACAGTCATTTATCTGGCAGGCATTTAACAATTGTTTAGTTCAGAATTTCTATACCCTAGTTCGGTGAAGCTTGAAATCACAGTATTATTTCTCATTTTGCTCATATGTTATCTGTATGCTTGAATGTACTACTAAATGGATTTGAATGTGAACTATCAGTACGAAGTATAGTTTTTTTTTTTTTTGCATGATTAGAGCATTTTTCATGTAAATATTCTGTGTTGTGCTAGAAAATTTTATATTGCATGTTAGATTATTGTATTATGCTTCATTCTTCAGGGTTTCCGAGAAGAGGGCCCTACACTAACAGTCAAGATAACACACAGAAAAAATGTGTTTTTGTTTATGTTATGTTAGTTAATTAATACAATATTATATATTTTCAACAATTTTGAAGTATTTCTCTGCAGGCCAGCCTCATTTTGAAGAGGTTACATTGTTTCTAAACTTCAGCTTCAAATTACCAACATGGGCTCACTTGCTCCTGCCTGCTTATTGACAGCACTACCAGTCATGTAGTTACTCAAAAGCTGCAGCAGCTCAAAGGCACGAGATTCTGATCTGGGCGATTCGCCCACCTTCCTTCTCCTGAAATAGGTAGCATATTCTTGAGTACAAACCTATGAAACAGACTCAAAGACAAAGCAGCAAATCAGGTAAATTAGAAGAGCAGAATGAGAATAACAGTTAAATACTGAGTGTTTTAAATACTTATAAAATTGCTTAGCTAGAAGGCATCTTGAATGTGATTTAGTTTAATTATCTAATTCTGTAAATAATAAATTTAGGTATCATATATTGAGTAAGCCAATGAAATACCAAAATAAGCTTTAGTTGGGCCGGGCGTGGTGGCTTACGCCTGTAATCCTAGCACTTTGGGAGGCCAAGGAGGATGGATCACGAGGTCAGGAGTTCAAGACCAGCCTGACCAACATGATGAAACCCTACCTCTATTAAAATACAAAAATTAGCCAGGCTTGGTGGTATGTGCCTGTAATCCCACCTACTCAGGAAGCTGATGCAAGAGAATTGCTTGAACTCAGGAGGCAGAAGTTGTAGTAAGCCAAGATTGGCCACTGCACTCCAGCCTGGGTGACAGAGGGAGACTCTGTTTCAAAAATAAAATAAAATAAAATAAAAACTTGAGTTGAACAAGAAAAGTTGTTAAAAAATGACACCACCATACAACTGCCATCAGAGAGGGGTAGCCAGGAGTTTTAAACAAACTGTCCAAAGATACGCAGCACATTAGGGCTTAATATAGTAGGAGATTCATTCAGAAAGGATCAGTGAGGCACCTAATGGCCGACGTATGTCAACAAATCACAAAACTTTTGAAGACAAGTAGTTGTGGTTCCTAAGGCCCAGTGGCAATTACCCAAGCCAGTGGATAAAAATATGGGAAGCCTGGATAATTTTTCTAGAAAAACAGGTGATATGTTAGAACTTTTACAAACTAGGCTACGTTTTAGGGCAGATCTTCTGTTTTAAGACAAATTTAGAATGCTGGGTGGTTTTAAGTTGGTAGGCCAGCAATACCAGCACAGAGAAAGCTGCACAAGAATAGACATTAAAATTTTCAGGAATTATTTCAGTCTTACTGATCAATTCTATTTTAATGTGGTTGTAATTTGCCTGCTCTATGTTTGTGCTTTTGTTTTTGTGCCCTATGTACTTTCATTTAAATTCCAACACTTTAAAAATCAGGAAAATTCACATTAAAACGTGGATATTTATCTTTTCTTATTTATTATTATTTTATTTCTATTTTTATTTTTGGTGAAGTCTCACTCTGTCATCGCTTAGACTAGAGTGCACCGGTGCAATGTCGGCTTACTGTAACCTCCACTTCCTGGGTTCAAGCAATTCTCCTGCCTCAGCCTCCAGGGCAGCTGGGACTACAGGTGCCTGCCACCACACCTGACTAATTTTCATTTTTTTAATAGAGACAGGGTTTCACCATGTTGGTCAGCCTGGTCCCGAACTCCTGACCTCAAGTCATCTGCCTGCCTTGGCCTCCCAAAGTGCTGGGATTACAGGTTTGAGTCACCATGATTGGTCAACATTTAGATTTTGTTTACTCCCTATTGGTTTTCATCTTAAAACCAAGGATCCAATATAACTTAATCATCTCACTTGAGCTATTGGTTTTATTGTATCTAGCACATTTAATATAAACCTGTAGGCTTTTGAGTCTCTGTATCTCTACATAGGGATAATCAGTAACATCATAATACATATTCTAATTATCATTTCATTGCATTCATGTTTTGAAAGATCATTGTTTCTACAAATGTATATTAATAAATGTGTAGGTAATTTCTAGAATAGCAGCTATGATATATTGCAAAAAACGGTTCAAATTACCCTCTCTGTATCCAAGCCGTTTATGTTGTAACACGGTAGTACTATCTCTCTGTAGCTCTAGTCTCAGCCATATAACTTGCTCTGGCAAATCATACTTGCCACAAATGTAAGGATACTTGTCACATGCAGAGGTAGGAAAAAGCACTTGGACATTTATGTTTTGCCATTCTTGAATCTCTGCCAATGCTAGACATGCTCAGGGTTGTCTGCTGGAGCAAAAAAAACATGTGAATTACAGCTGAGTTGTACTAGCTGTTCCAACTGGGGACCTCCACGTTTAGCCAACAGCCAAATGAAGAGTGTGCATGTAAGTCCAGCTCACTTTAGAGCAGCAGAATTCTCAGCTGAGCCCAACTAAAATAGTTAACCTACGAGTTTGTGAGCTAAATAAAAGTTTATTGTTTTATTCCACTGAATTTGTTGTGATTTGTTGAGCAGCACTATTGGAGCAATAAATGACTATTATACAAAGAAATTTTTACTTAGAAGTGAAATATTTTACTTAGAAGTGAATATTGTAACAAAGCCTAGAACCCTTTGGACTTGCTTTGAGTTTAGACAGCATGGGACAAAGAAACTGTTAGGGGAAGAAACAAACATGGCAAGAAAGCTATTACTGTAAGGATAGAATAAATGTCAACTCATATTTTGTAGTGGCAAAAATTTTGGTAAAATTGTTACCTGTGGTACCTTGAAAGATAAAACATCTCCTTAATGAAATTTTCAACTTGGGAGAAGATATTTTTGGATAAAATTTTGATAACATTTTACTAAGTTGTTTTCTTTTTCTATGAATAAATATATACTACAAGGAAACATCCTAAAACAAAAGAAAGAAAGAAAAGAAAGAAAGAAGAAAGAAAGAAAGAAAGAAAGAAAGAAAGAAAGAAAGAGAGAGAGAAAGAAAGAAAGAAAGAGAAAGCAAGGAAGAAAGCAAGGAAGGAAGAAAGGAAGGAAGGAAGGAAGGAAGGAAGAAAGAAAGAAAAGAAAAGAAAGAAAAGGAAAGGAAAAGAAAAGAAAAAAGAAAAGAAAAGAAAAGAAAAAAGAAAAGAAAAGGAAAGGAAAGGAAAGGAAAAGAAAAGAAAAGAAAAGAAAAGAAAAAGAAAGAAAGAAAGAAAGAGAGAGAGAAAGAAAGAAAGAAAAAGAAAGAAAGAAAGAAAGAAGAAAGAAAGAAAGAAAGAAAGAAAGAAAGAAAGAAAGAAGGAAGGAAGGAAGGAAGGAAGGAAGGAAGGAAGGAAGGAAAGAAAGAAGGAAAGGAAGAAGAGAAAAATGGCCAGTTTGCAAGCCAAACTAGAGGGAAGTAGAGGGAACACACTTGTTAGCTTGTAAAATAAAACTGTCAGCTAGACTACCAAGCCCACAGACATACTGAAAGTAAGACATGTTCTCAGGGTGACAATCAAAGCAAGAGGGTGACTATAAAACTCTGAAAGATTATGGCCATGCCTAACAGTCATGCTGAGTTGGACAAAGTGGATTTCTGGGATCTTAGAAGTATGGTCTCAGAGAACTTTGATTCCAACAAAATTAGCAGTCTAGAGACAGGTATTTCACAAATAAAATTGTGAGTGTGGTTTAGCACATAGACAGTTACAAAATGTAACTCATAGAAGCTTACAATTTAAAAATTATTAATTTAATTACAATTAAAACTTTATTTTTAGAGCAATTTTAGGTTCACAGCAAAACTGAGTGGAAAGTACAGAGTTCCCATATACTCCCCTCTCTATACAGGTACAACTCCCTGACTACATAATATCTCCCACAAGAATGATACATTTGTTACAATTCAAAGAATATCATTGTCCATAAACATAACATTATTGTTATATTGATGCATCATTATAACCCAAAGTCTAGAGTTTTATCTTTGGGTTCACTCTTGGTGTTGTACATTCTATGGATTTGACAAATGTACGACGACATGTATCTACTACCTTAGTTTCCTACAGAATAGTTTCATTGCCCTAAAAACACTCTGTGCTACGTCTATTCATCTCTCTTTCTCTCTCTCTCTCTCTCGCTCTCCCCCGCCCCACTGTTCTTTACTTAAACTGTCTCCTTAGTTTTGTCTTTTCCAGAATGTCATAGAGTTGGAATCTTATAGTATGTAGTTTTTACAGATTGGTTTCTTTTATTATACTTAGTAATACACATTTAAGTTTCCTCCTTGTGTTTTCATGGCTTCATAGCTCATTTCTTTTTAGTGCTGAATAATATTCCATTGTCTAGATGTACTACAGTTTATCCACCCCTGTTGAAAGGCATCTCTGTTGCTTCCAAGTTTTGGCGATAATGAATAAAGATATTATAAACATCCATATGCAAGTTTTTGTATGGACAAAATTTTTAAGTCCTTTGAGTAAATACCAAGAAGCACAATTACTGGATCACGTGATAAGAATGTTTAGTTTTATATGATACCGTCAAACTGTCATCCAAAGTAGCTGCTCCATTTTGTAATACCAGCAGCAATGAATGAATTTCTGTTGCTCCACATCTTTGACAGCGTGTGGTGTCACCAGTGTTTTAGATTCTGGCCATTTTAACTGGTGTATAATATCTCATTATTATTTTAATTGGCAATTCTCTAAAGACATATGAGGTTAAAGATCTTTTCATGTGCTTACTAGCCATGTCTTTTGCAAATACCTTCTCCCAGTATGGCTTGTCTTCTCATTCCCTTGACTTTTTTTTTTCTGCCAAACTTTAATTTTATTGAACTCCAGTTTAGTAAATATTTTTCATGGATCGTGCCTTTGTTCTTACTTGTAAAATGTCATTGTCAAATTGAAGGTCACAGAGATTTTCTTCTTTGTCATTTCTACATTATCTATGTTATGGTCCTAGCACTATTTTTTTTTTTTTTCAAATACTTCACTGTATTGCCTTTGCTTCCTTGTCAAATGCCAGTTGACTATATCGTCTACCTCTAGGCTCATTGTTCTGTTCCATCGATTCATTTTCCTATACTTTCACCAATACCACACCATCTTGATTCCTGTGAATTTATAATAAATCTTTAAGTTGAATAGTATCAGTCCTCCACCGCTGTTATTTTCTTTTAATACGTGTTGGCTGAGTCTTTTGCCTCTCAATATAAACTTTAGAATCAGCTTGTCAGTATCCACAAAATAACTTACTGAGATTTTGATTGAGATTGCATAGGTCAAGCAGGGAATAACTGACATCTTCACAATATTAAGTCTTTCTATCATGAACATGGAACATATCTCCATTAATTTAGTTGTTCTTTGATATTATTCATCAGAATTTTGTAGCTTTCTGAAAATAGATCTTGTGAAGATTTAGTCAGGTTTATATACATAAGTAATTTATTTTGGAGGATGCTACTGTTAAGTGATAAGGTGTTTTAAAATTCTTATTCTACTTATTCATTGTTAGTATATAGAAAAGCAGTTGGCTTTTGTGTATTAACTTTGTATCCTGCAACTCTGCTATAATTGCTTATTACTTTCAGGATATATATATATATATATATACACACACACACACACACACACACACACACACAGAGAGAGAGAGAGAGAGAGAGAGAGAGATGTTGGTTTGGTTTTTCAAATTTTTAAAATTTTAAGTAGTGATTTATTGCAAATTTTTCATAGGTATCATTTCATTTATCTTTTTTTAACTTTATTTTAAGTTCAGCTGTGCATGTGCAGGTTTGCTATATAGGTAAACCGCATGCCATTAAGGGGAGGGGCTTGATGTACAGATTATTTCATCACTCAAGTAATAAACATAGTACGTGATAGGTAGTTTTTCAATTCTCCCCTTTCTCCTCTCCACCCTCAAGTAGGACCTCATGTCTGTTATTCCCTTCTTTGTGTCCATAGGTGCTTAATGTTTAACCCACATTTTTAAGTGAGAACATGTGGTATTTGGTTTGCTGTTACTGTCTTAGTGTGCTCAGGATAATGGCCTCTAGCTCCATTCATTTTGCTGCAAAGGAAATGATTCTGTTCTTTTTATGGCTGTGTAGTATTCCATGGTATATATAAACCACACTTTCTCTATTTCTATTATAAATAGGTTTTTAGGTTGATTACATGTCTTTGATACTTTGTACAACGTTGTGAGAGAACATAAACATGCATGTGTCTTCGTGGTGGAATGCTTTATATTCCTCTGGATATATACACCCAATAATGGGATTGCTGAGTCAAATGGTAATTCTGCTTTGAGTTCTTTGAGAAATCACCAAATGGCTTTCCACAATGGCTGAACCAATTTGCATTCTCATGAACAGTGTATAAGCATATCTTTTTCTCTGCAACCTCACCAGAATCTGTTATTTTTTGACTTTTTAATAATAGCCATTCTGACTGGTGTGAGATGGTATCATTGGGGTTGTGATTTACATTTATCTAATGATTAATGACGTTCAGTATTTTTCTACTTCCGGTAGAGTTTGGCTGTGAATCCATCAGGTACTGGGCTTTTTCTAGTTGGTAGGCTTTTTATTATTGATTCAGATCAGGAGCTTGTTATTGGTCTGTTCACGGATTCAATTTCTTCGTGGCTAAATCTTGGGAGGTTATATGTTTCCAGGAATTTATCCATTTTTTCTATTTTTTTTTTTTTAGTTTGTGTGATCAGAGGTATTCATAGTACTTTCTGAGGCTCTCTTTTGTTTCTGTGGGGTTGGTAATAATGTCTCCTTTGTCATTTGTGATTGTGTTTATTTGGATCCTCTTTCTTTTTTCTTCATTAATCTAGCTAATGGTATGTCTTTTTTTTTTTTTCAAAATACCAAATTTTGGATTTGTTAAAATTTTGTACATTTTCTCCATATTTTTTTCAATTCTCCTCTGATTTTGGTTATTTCTTTTTTCCTGCTAACTTTGGGGTCAGTTTGCTCTTGTTTTTTTGGCTACTCCGTGTGTGATGCTAGGCTGTTAATTTGGGGTATTTCTATCTTTTTGATATGGGCATTTACTGCTATCAACATTCCTCTTAACACTGCTTTAGCTATGTCCTAGAGATTCTGGTATATTGTATCTTTGTTCTCATTAGTTTCAAAGAACTTATTGATTTCTGCCTTAATTTATTTATTTGCCTGAATGGCATTGAGAAGCAGGTTGTTCATTTTCATGTAATTGTATGGTCCTGAGCAACTTTCTTAGTATATATTTCTATTTTAATAATGCTGTGTTTTGAGAATGTGGTTGGTATGAATTCCAGTCTTTTGAATTTGCTGAGTATTATTTTATGTCTCATTCTGTGGTCAGTTTCAAGGTGGAGAGTTCTATAGATGTTTATTATGTCCATTTGGTCAACTATTGAGTTCAGGTCCTGAATATATTTGTTAATTTTTTGCCTCCATGATCTGTCTAATAATTTCATTTGGGTGTTGAAGACTCTTGATATTATTGTGCGCTTATCTAAGTCTCTTCATAGATCTCTAAGAACTTGCTTTGTGAATCTGGGTGTTCCTGTGTTGAGTGCATACACATTTAAAATGGTTAGATCTTGTTGAATTGACTTCTTTACCATTATGCAGTGCTCTTGTTTCTCTTTTTCAATCTTTCTGTTTGTTTGGTAGATTTTATTGAAAGGTAAGTAAGTGAATTTGCTACTATGAATACTAGGGATAAAAATATTATCCAAATTTCTTAGAGATGAGATTCAATGCTCTGTTTTCCTGTTACGTATCATGTCTTAGGGATATATCATGTGTCCATAAATACTTAATGTACACATCAACAGACTATAATTTATATTTAGACTTTTGCCAGCAGCAATAATTAATATGGACTCTCTAGATTGTCCCCAAACTGTCTTTAAGAGGGCTTCTTCTTAAAAGTCAGATGCTAATTTGGCTTCCAGCAGTCATCTCTTTTATTTGCATAAATTCTGTAAAATACTCAGATTTCTATCTTTCTCAGTTCCTTTCAAAAGTAAATAATGTGTGCCCATATTTGCACTAAAAATGTATATTAAATACATATACACTGAATACATATATCAACCTATAGGAGTAGTAATTCTTCACACATTTCCATATAGAAGGATGTAATATAGAAACATATTTGAAAACCATCCTATTGTCAAGACAGTGATTATGTTGTAATTATTAATATTTATATGCTCTACAGCATTTTAAGTTTTCTATAATGCTAAAGGAGCAATATATTTTGTTTTAAATGTTTTGGATTTCCTTCAAGGAAATAAAAACCACTGATATCTACCCAACAAGGGAAGATACTTTGTTTCTGAAAAATCTCAGGAGCCCTGGAGGACAAGTTTGTGTGTTGAATTTTGAAAACAAGGAATGACTATGAAGAATATCTCTAGAGATATTGAGATAAATAAAGATGAACCATGGAGAATTATCCAGCTCCCAAGAGTAATATAATATTCCCAAGTATTCATATGTCGAGAGGTGAAGACTCCACAGTCTCATTATCCATAGAAAATAAAGAACAAGGAATATAAAACAAACTGTACAAGCTCCCTGAAAAATCTTCTCATAGAAATAATATATTTTTATCATTTTTTGTTTTTATTATTATTTATTTTTTTAATCATTTTAGCCTGAAGTCTTCTAAAAATATGGCCTGGGAAGGAAAGACAGTTTCCGATCTCACCAAGTTAAGATTGGTATCCGCAGAAAATAGAGAATCCCAAGAGGAAGTATTTTCTCTCTTGTGCTTTGGAGAGAGACACACATGGATTCCTACATGGATATAAAGGCAATGAATTTATAGATTAAGGGGAAGAAAAAGCAACTTTTCCAGGAAAATCAGTTTGCAAAATTTTCCACATTGCTTGCCCTTATAAAAATGATCGTAGATTTTATCTAATTGAGATGAATCTGGATTTTTATTTATTTGGTAGTTTTAGGGTCTGTGCATGATCAACAGAAAATATTTAGGAGAGGGGCAAAAATGATTTTCGTATTTTTTAAATACAAGAAATGGGTCTATTTCTTTTTCAATTTACTTAAGAATATTAATTAGATACTCTCTTGGAGCCAGATACAATACTAGGGTCCAGAGATACAGTGGTGTAACAAGCTAGACAAGGTTTTGCTCTCATGAATATTAATTTCTATGCTTATTTTAATAAAAATATTTTCAGATAGGAATAGATACTATGAAGAATACTAAATAGGATTATATGACAAAAAGGGTCTTCATGGTTGGGAAGGTGGCTGTATATATAGGATAGAGAAAGATATTTTAAGACAGTAGGCAAATGAGCACGTTAGTTAGCAAGATGGGCAATGCAATGGCCTAAGGTGAAAAGATGCTCTAAATGTTCAAAGAACTGAAGGAAGTCAAGTGAGGCTGAGGCACGGTCAATAAGTGGGAGAGTGTCAGGAGCCAAAGTCAAAGAGGCAGACAGAGGCCAGATTACAAAAGACTTTAAAGTTCATAAGATGGGACTAGAGTTGTATTATATATGCAATGTATTGTGAGTCCTAGAATGAGTGCAGGCAACTGGTAGGCAGCTAAACAATTTTTAATATTAAAATAATATTGTGAATTTGCTTCCATTTGCACTTGAATTCTTAAACCTAATTATTTTTTCATTAAAGTAGGTCCTTATGCCTGAGATCTCCTATTTTTAAAAGTAGTATACTAATATTCAATCAAACTACCTCTATGATTGAGACAACTTCATTAACCAAAAAGTATAAACATCTTTATCTTTAAGTAAAGATTATTTGTCATTAAACAAGAGAAAAATTCACGAATTTTTAATCCATCTTACTTGCCATGCATTTTTGCTACAATTTAGTTATTAATCATTGCTTATGTGTTCTGCTAGATAAAAAGACCATCTCCAAACATATATATATAATGTCTACTGGTGTATATATCAATTGTGAAACATAAACTTTGTAACATTTAAAAAAAAAATTTTCCCAGAGGGCAGCTCTTTGTTCTTTTGCCTTTCTTATAGACTAGACACTCTACACCTATGCCTGGACTTTTTTAAAGACTGTGTCATCTTTCTAAACAGAGTACCTGTAAGAAAATAAAAAGATAGTCTTAACATAATGTTCTTTTATATCAATATTTGTAGACATCTTTCTCCTCCCTTTCAGCCTTTCATGTTTGAGGCTTTATTTTTTACTGACTTAACATTCACCTAGCTCTTTTTAGGTATCAGCTATTTTTCCATACAGTTTTACAAATATGGATTCATTAAATAAAACATGGCAATAATATTGAAGTGAAACTCAAAGTACACAGCAAACTCATGACACACGAGTATGGTTTTCGTCAAATCATTCCAGGTGTTCTTATTCATTGCAACATAGCTGACATCATTAGCTTTCTTGGAGAAATTTTATTTTTGAAAACAAATGTAGCTTGTTAACAAGATTGAAAATTTTGTATCATATAAGAATGGCTTAGCGTTTATTTGTTTGAGAGGTACAAATTTACTAAGGAAACATCAGTTGAAGGAATAATTGATTATAGAGGAAATGATGGTGCCTTTTTTTTTTTTTTTTTCCTGTGTCTCACTTTGCCGCCCAGGCTGGAGTGTAGTGGCGCCATCTTGGCCCTCACTGCAAGCTCCACCTCCCGGGTTCACGCCTTTCTCCTGCCTCAGCTTCCTGAGTAGCTGGGACTACAAACATCCACCACCACGACGGTCTAATTTTTTGTATTTTTAGTAGAGATGGGGTTTCACTGTGTCAACCAGGATGGTCTCCATCTCCTGACCTCGTGATCCGCCTGCCTCAGCCTCCCAAAATGCTGGGATTACAGGCGTGAGACACCGTGCCTTGTCAATAGTGGTGCTTAAAAAAAAAAAGTTTTTAAATTTGAGGTGAATGCAGGACATTCAGGTAAAGATGAGGTCCGGTCCCTTAATGAGATATAAAAATCACCAAGATCTCAAACAACATCATCATCAGGATATACTACTATTGTCAACTTTTTGGGTCAGCCAACACTCGGACACGAAAATGCTACGAATGGATTGACTGACATATCAGCACATGGCTACACATGCCAAAAAGTAGTTAATGTCAATAGAAGAAGAGAAAAGTTTCAAGCCAAAAATTATTTCTCCTTAATGAAGGTTAAAAGTCCACATGTTAAACTGCAGATTTCTGCCTTGACTATACCTATCAAGATAATTAATGTATATGCAGATTTCACAGTGTTACTGAAGTTGCATTTTACATGAGCAAAACTCAGAAAATATATTTTTATATACAGTCAGGAAAGAATATTTGACTGAAAGCAAATAGTTGTAATAATAGAAGGCTAACTGGGAAACAAATTTTTAGTTTGCTAATGATTGAATTATGATCTATTGTTTGCCATGTTTTTACTGTATCAGATAGAACTTTGTCTCACTGTAGGCATCCTTACTAATTTTTTTCCCTTTCTTTAGGATATTTCAGGACTCCATGAAAATGTTTGGCCTTAAAGCCGTGTCAATCATGGTATAATATCAAAGAATGAGATCTGTCATAATTTAATTGAATATACTAGTGATAACAGGACCTACAACCACTCTAAGTTATACCTGCTGTCTGCATCTTATCAGTATTTTATAAAAGGAGTTATAATACATTATTGGATTTTTAGCTCACATACACTAGAGATGCTGCTAGGAAATCCTCTTCCGACAGAATTGCCAGAAGCCATGAACAAGCACATTTGAGACATGTACATGTTGCAGAATGAGCAAGAAGCTATCTAAAACAATGAGATATAACTTCAGATAAAGATAACCCAAGAGACTGAGAAGACTGAAGCAGATGAAATGAGTGACTTTTACCTTTGACTTTTCTCTTATTTGTGCTATTGTTTTTTAATACATAGTTTTTATACCTCAGGCCTTAAATGCCTCAAGGTACTTCTGAATCTATTTATTAGCTTCTCCCCAATTCCTGCCTGCCATTTCTGTTTGAAATCAAGTGAACCTTGTTGAGATACGTGTTCCTGTGTTGCATTATTATCCATGGATAATAAGTTTAGAGTGAGTATGGGTGTGTAGGGAAGGAAGAAGAGAGGAATATGGAATGCGACATTGAACTAAATACATGGGAAAATTATTTTAAAATTAAGATTGGTATCCCTTTCAAAGAGATAATTCTAATTCCAAATAGTTATCACTTACTGTGTCACAATGCAAAATGTCCTACCTATGTATTACATAACGTAAAGTTGAAACTAAGCCAATTATCTGCTTTGGCAGAGGCCTTAAAGTTTTACTATTGGTGCTGGACCATCCATATTGTATTAGCTCATCCATGCTGCTATATAACAAAAAACCATAAACTGGGTGTCCACGTATTTTTCATGGCTCTGGAGGCCTGCAAGTACAATATCAAGTCACTGGTAGACTTGGTGTCTGGTGAGGGCCTCATTTCAGACTGATATAAAATGACTTCTTATTCTGTCCTCAAATGATGGAAGTTGGCTATTTTATATGGGCACTAATCTCATTCCTGAGGGTTCCACCTCTTCCCCTAATCACCACATCAAATCTCCATTTGATGATACCATAATCTTGGGGGGCTGGACTTCAGCATATGAATTTAAGAGAATATAAATATTCAGCTTATAGCCATATAGAACACATGAAAAGATGGTAAAGCTGAGAAAGACACCTTTAACATATCACCCACCACCAGATCATTAAAGAGAAGGCTGAGGATTCACATGATAGTAAGAATTTCTTTGGAGAGAAGTCAGTGAGTATTGGACAACTCATCTATTTCAGATCAAATTTGGGGAGGAGGACTGTATCAGTAGTTCTGGGGTTCAGACAATGCAGAAGCTAGTGCTTTACTCTGACCTGGCAAGCTTTATTGGCAAAAGTTTGGATAGAATTGCCTGATATGGCAAAGCAAGGAGAGAAGAGTGCAATTCACTTCTACTCATGGCACAAGTATAGCAATTTCTGGTAGGCAGTGAGAACCTCTCAAAAAGCCAAACTTAAAACATCTGGGAACAATCCTGGCTACAGGTTTTCCGCCCCAGAGCTGGATGACCACAACAGAAAGAGCCTGTAGAGATGTCCTGCAAGCAATTGGAGCTAAGGCAGAGGTAGTTAGCAGCTGATTGAGAGGCAGATCAACCACAGAACACAGCAAAGTGGAAAGACCTCCAGGAGGACACCAGATGGTGGTCACTGATGACCCCACAAAAGCACTCCAAGAGATAAGAAAGAGTATTTCACCATTTAACACACCAAAAGAACATTTTAGCACATGACACATCAGTCAACTAAGAAATTGATATTTCTTTACTTCTTTTACTTCTATACTGGTTGAGTTGGAGACAATAGGTAAATAAAGGAGAGGGAACAGAAGAGTTCAATTAATAGTAAAGAATCTGACCATGCTGCCATTCTCCACTTTAGGTTTCTTAGCCCAAGCTAAGCCTAAAATGATCTGACTTTAAATTGAATATGAAAATAATGTTTCGATTTATATCAGACTTGTCTGACTCTTACCTCACAATGAGACTATTATTGAATAAAAGTGAGTAAGAAGATATTCTGGTTCTGCCAGGTTCAAGAAAGAGAAACTCAAAAGAGCCTGTTTGAAAACTAATGATGTGAGAAAAGTAAAGCTATTTCAGAAGTTCACCTTACAAAGTTCAGGTGGTTTGAGATATTATTACAGAATTCTCAGGACCTTTTCTAATACAGATGTTCAAGAAGATGGCCTTCTAGAAAATATAGATATTGAATCATCCAGGGCTCCATGAAACATCTATGTGTACATTTTTGAGGTTTTGCTATAATAAATGTTAGATGGACATTCGTCTTTTTATCCTTGTCCATAAACCATGCTTATCTTCTGCTGTGTATTTCTCATTTAGCCTTTGATTATTGCTGTCCTTCACTAGAATCTTTCAATCATCTAGATTGAATGAAGATCAAACTCTCTAATGATTTCTTGTCTCCTAAAATGTTTATTTTAAAAATAGAAGATTGACATTGGCAAAGAGGAGAACTGATTTCAAACTTCACACTCACCTCTGATGGCTTTCAAAGGTGGCTATTTTTAGTTACCTCATAACCAAGAGGACTGTCCTCTCACTTATGCCCTATGTCCTGGCACCATTCCTAAGGAAAACATGTTGATGAAGGAGGATCTGTCATTCCTCTTTGATGAGTAGACACTGCAATAGAATGGAGTATGAAGTTGAGAAAATAGTTCAAATAAAGTTGACTCTAATATCTTGATACAAAGAGGAAAAGCAGACATAGTTTTTCTTCTCAGGCTTCGTTTTTCCATCATCTGTGAGTAGAGAAATGAGTGACACATCAGATAGCCTCTTCAAACTTCCCTTTCTCATCATTCCATAGGTTTATCCATTTGTACGGCAGACTAGTAGATACAGAGGTCCACTATTTTCATTTCTCAGACTCCACATTTGTTTTCAAAATTTCCTTTTGGAATTTGGTTAGCCAGGATTGAACAGGATCACACCTGTCAGATTAAACCCATTTACATTCATTTTTATTCATTGTCATTGCTAATGTTTATTACTATTTACATGCGAAATCTGAAACCTTAAGGCTTCTGAAGAAAAGCCATTAAAGAAAAAAAACTGTGGTGAATAATGCATTTTTTCCTCTTCAGATGATATTTGATTTGCAGATATGCAACCTTTTTGAAAATAAAATAAATGGGGTTATCCAGTCTCATGTATGAAGTTGTTTGTTTCTGATTTTTAATATAGGGCTATTTATCTCTCAAGATATCAACATTTACACTCTATCTCATAAAACTTGGTGTTAGAAGAATGCTTGAACTTACAATAAAAAATGATAGTAGTAAGCATACTTTTCAATTACAATTCTCTGGAATACCTTTTTCTTTACTTCCAAATTTAAATTTCAAATCCTGCATAAGTATAATTATTAGAAAACAAACGTCATATTTTGATTTGCTTTCAAATTAATGGAATCAGAATAGAATATATTTTTTATTTTAAGATAATTGCAATTCACATTTTGAAAATTCTTACTGCATTACAAATCATGTGACTTCATTTCCCAGGATGATAAATGGTCCTTGGTCAACTTGTCACATTTATATATGTACATTTCACGCTTCCCTCCTTTGATGTTTTATGTCCCTGAAGGTAAATTGAGTTTGTGCCTGGAAATGCACATGTAAGTAACTTTACCCTTTTCACCAGACTGACTAGCCCATTTAGTTGATACAAACATGCACACAAGCATAACAAATAAAAACAACAACAAAAATAATGAAAAGGCAATTACCTGGCACTTAGAGAAAATATTAAGTGTTTGAAACCTTCATCAAAGTTTTTGTTTTTTATCATTTTTGTTAGACAAAATGTCAATTGAAATTAATGCTAATATCTAGTCAAAATTTAGCAGTAATTATCTATCTCAATTTTACCTCAATTAAACCTGCAATCTCAAATAGAAATTTCTGTAGAATTCTAGAGATGACATGTAGTAGACTATTATGAGAATTAAACTAAATATATGGAATGAAGTAAGAAGACAGTATTAGTGTCCTGTGAAAATAGAAGCCAGACGGCCTGGCCATCATACTGAAATCATGCACCTGATGGTAGAGGAAAATGAAGTTGAATTTATTTTCTTAAGAACGTCACTTCCAGATAAAAGATTAAGGAAAATAAGAGTTTTAAGTACCAAAAAGCACAAATATTTTTAACTTTCAAATATTAATAACACATGTTTTTGCCAGACGCAAGACTTGAGAATTGCTGTTTACAAAAGGTTTCCATTGTGATCAATGTTTTACATTTGTTTATTGGCAGAAAGGTGACTGAGAAGTGGATAGTTTTTGATACTGGGTTTGTAGTTGTTATTACTGCTGCTTTTGCTGCTGCTGCTGCTGCTGCTGCTGCTGCTGCTGCTGCTTCTGTTGTTTTGTTGACCCCTGAATCAAGAGTGTATGAAGACAGCACTCAGGAAGAGTGGACAATACTCATTTGGAGAATTTGACGTATACTATGGTTCCCATATTATTTAGATAGTAACGATTGTTTCTTGAAAAGCCATCCCAACATTCTGAAACTTTGGACATCCACAAATCCCATCCTACTCCACTCTGTGAATCAAATTAACAGAAAACTTTGAAGTTTTAAGTCATAGCAGCTCATTAGCAAATTCTGTTCGGTATTGCAGTTGTTCTCAGCCTGTTCATCTCCTGTCGCTGTACTATATAAGAGGTACCGTCCACTGTACCAATGAAAGAAGACCTAACTTAAAGTCTGTAGTCTCTTGTTAATCAAGGAAAAACCATTGAATGCCCTATACATTTCCAAGATCGTGCCAATGTAGCAGATAATATGCCAGGAATGGAATAAGTCTACACATTTCTTTTTCTGACTTGTGGTTCCATTTTGGTCTGACAAAATAAGTACTTACAGAAAATAACTTAGGAGGCCTTCGAAGGAATTAGGTAATCCCTTCTGTGATTTCCTGGACACGACATTAATTAATTAATTAATTATTAATATATTAAATCCGAACTTTTTTATACTGTTAGATTCTTATTTCATGCATGTTTACTATAAAAATGTATACAGAAGGTAAAATATAACCATGAAAAGTGATCAACTGTCTGGCTTGAGACCTGACCAATCTTCAGATTGTGTGCAAAATAAATTAGCATTTGTTGAAGCCATGAATCTTGAAGTGAGGTATTTAAAAATTTGGAGCACCAACTTTCTTGTAGGATAATTATTTATCAATAGATTTGCAAGTTAAAAAGCAATAACTGGTAAAACATTAAAAATAAATATGGGAAATATAATCCTTGACTACAAATTTCTCTTTATCGCATCTTCCTTCAGACATTAACATGATAATTTTTTCAATTTCTCTTTCATTATTTGGTTAATTTTTAAATTATTATTAATATATTATAGTATAATAACATTATAAACAATATATTATTTAATAATATAATTCTAGAAGTAATACTATGGTATTTTATTATTTTTGTTATTATCTATATTCATTTTGCTGTAATACTGATACGGTAATATGAAAAAATAAAACCAGTGAGCGTTGTACCATGGACAGTAGAAGGAGAAAATTAAGAGTCTTAATTAGGCCGGGAGTGATGACTCACGCCTATAATGGAGGCCGAGGCGTGCAGATCACCTGAGGTCGGGAGCGCAAGACCAGCCTGACCAACATGGAGAAACACCGTCTCTACTAAAAGCACAAAAAAAAATTAGCCAGGCGTGGTGACGCATGGCTATAATCCCAGCTAATCGGGAGGCTGAGGCAGGAGAGTCTCTTGAACCTGGGAGGCAGAGGTTGCCGTGAGCCGAGATGGCACCACTGCACTCCAGCCTGGGCGACAAAAGGGAAACTCCGTCTCAAAAAAAAAATTGAGTCTTAATTTTGGATCCGAGATAAGAGAGTAGTCTGGTATCTTTTGTGGTCCCAATCTGTAAAGAGAAGTACTGGACTAGGTGGTAACTAAAGTTTTTTCTCATCTCAAATAGTCTGCCCTTTAAAAATAAAAATAAAAAATGATAATATAATCCACTGTTTATGTATAACGAATTATAATAATTATCCAGACTTTTTTATTGGAACGAAACTTGTAATTTTATGTTGGCCTAGAATGTTGTTGGGATATAAAGGCCCCAAGGGCAAGCTTCCACTTGAGCCAGGGCTAGTATCAACGACAAAACAGTGTTAACTTCCCAGATGGCTACCTTTTGGAATGTGCAGTTCTGACATAAATTAATTTCTTTCATCAAAAGCCTTTTATTCTCAGCCAAATCCTCTTTAAAATGTCATTGCCTGAGGAGTATGGGTAATTCTGAAAGGATCATGAAGATAAACTGTTCTTGATACTTACAAAGTATGACAATGATATTCTAATATAGAATGAATACCTCCAAGCATTTCCCTTAATTTCTGTAATGTGTGTATTTTTCCTCTTAAATTGGCTTTAATAAGGCCATAAAGATATCTGCAAGGCATTCGACTGAATGAAAAGATAATTATTTCCTAAAAAGTTATGAAGATATTCATCCAAGGGTCAAATGTTTAGGCGTGTAGTTTCCTGCTTTTGCAGTATAAACACATTTCCAAAGATATTTCAGGGTCAATATATTTTCATATTTTTTTTCTTTAGAAGTAATGAACAAAGCTACACACAAAAGCACACACACACACATCTATCTATCTATCTATATATAAAGATTATGGTGATTCTTTTCAGTGGGCTAGATTTTTCTGCTTGACTAAAATCTCCCTCTATGGATCTCTTTGATCAACATAAAAACTGTTTCCCTCTCTAGTGTTCGCTCACTGCATTGCCAGAGCTTGATTTCAGTGATTCTATATTATTATTCTACTGGCAATGCTAAACCTTAGATGATCAATTACAATGTATTTGAAACATAAATTATTGGATAAATAAATATTGCTAAAAAGTATGTATCCCAGATCTTCATTCTTCTCCCATATATTTGAAATTCTCACTGAGAGACACTGCTAGGATTACAAAGTTGTCTTGAAATGGGACATATTAGTTATTGATTCATTAACACTTCGATACAAACTAAAATGTATCCCTGAGGGAATGTACCCTTCTTGGATTGCATAAGATACAGGAGAAGAGAAAAGACAAATTAGGACTTTAGGTACTATGAGAGGTGAATAGCACATTTAAGTGGGAGGCTTGGGCACCTTGGGTAAAGGGAGAGGATGAGGATGGTTGGTGAGAAATAAATAGAAAGAGTGGCTCACAGGAGAGAAGAAAGGAACCATTAAAAGTGATCCACATCACAGTTATGACTGGATCACTTCTAGACCAATATTAGCTTTAATTTAGAAGCAAATAACCATGGTATCAAACTTAGGGAATTCCATCGCAATCACTTTCACTTTTAATGGTACTGAGTAGAGGGCCAGGGTACTTCAGAGTAGAACATTTGTGAGAAAAAAATCTGTCTCTGTTTACACTTTCCTTTTCACTCCATTCTTTCAGGAAAACAGGAAAGGGTCTTTGATTGCCAAGATACCTTGAATGTAAGGCCCCAAAACTTACCTTGAGGCCATCTGTCTAACCATATAATTAAAGACTGCTTTGAAATTAAGAAAAGCTGGGCGTGGTGGCGCAAGCCTGTAATCCCAGCACTTTGGGAGGCCGAGACGGGCGGATCACGAGGTCAGGAGATCGAGACCATCCTGGCTAACACGGTGAAACCCCGTCTCTACTAAAAAATACAAAAAACTAGCCGGGCGAGGTGGCGGGCACCTGTAGTCCCAGCTACTCGGGAGGCTGAGGCAGGAGAATGGCGTGAACCCGGGAGGAGGAGCTTGCAGTGAGCTGAGATCCGGCCACTGCACTCCAGCCTGGGCGACAGAGGGAGACTCCGTCTCCAAAAAAAAAAAAAAAAAAAAAAAGAAATTAAGAAACAATGGAAGCCATAGAATAAACACATGAGTGGGAGAGTAGGAAGTGGGTCTTATCTTAGCTTTTAAACGAAATAAACTTGTGCAAATAATTTTAGATAATTTTTAATGTTTATATTGTAGTGGTAGGAGTGATTGAAAAATAGAAGATACAATACAATAAAATATAATGTGATGAACATTTTATGTTAATGTTATGATTTTGCCAAGTTCCTGCCCTATTTATTTTTAGCAATGCTCAGACAAAAAAAGACACAAGGCAACAAAACCATTTTATATCATGCACACAATAATACTAAAAAAAAAAAAAACCCACATTATCAGAATAATCATAATAGGAGGAATTAAAATAATTTCATTTTAATGGATACAAATAAAGTGTTATGCACCTAAAATTTTTTTTATTTAATCCTTATAGCATCTATGTGGCCACAGAAATTGAGGTTAAAAAAAGATGAAACCACTTGTCCAAGTTTCCATTTTTAATAAGTAGAGGTGCTGGAGTTCAGCGTGAAGGTTATTAGATTCCAATGACTTTGTACTTAACTCCTTCAGTACGCTGTTCCCTTCACAAAAGTTTACGGCTACACGAAGGTTTTAGAGGAAGTCTTTGTTTTTTTCAACATGGACAGAGTTAAGTTAAACTAGTTGGAGAGCATCTACCCTTACTTTTAGTGTGCTACCTTCTTGGGGTCACATAGGATTACCGAATAAAATTAACATCTAAACAAATTTGATAAATTTCCACAAGTCATGTATGGTAGAATTAAGTGTATGAGTCTTAATTAAACCATCAGTTCATAACTACCTGTTGAAAAGCACTGCCTATACCTGTTTTATCACTGTGTACCCTATTGCTTTGGTAAGCTTCTCAGCAATGAAGATTTAAGTAGCATTTCCAAGACACTGTATCCCTTCCAGATTTTCTCTGCACCTGGAAAAATCTTAGTGAGGAGAGGAGAATAGGTTTCTCAAGCTTGATAATTGGACTTTCTTCCTTGGACCTGCAACTTGGAAAGTTTCATCCTTTTTCACTGTAAGAAAGTACAAAAACTTATTTTAAAATGAATCGTGCAATGGAAGTGCATTTTAAAGAACTGGCATGCAATAGTAAAGCCATCGGTGACTTTCTCAACGTAAACTTTTTTGATAATTACAATGTAAGTATGCATGAAGCAATAATGAAATAAATTATGACAGCACTAAGGACATATTATTATGTAGAGCACATGCAAAGAAGCCTTTTTCCGGGGGTAGAAACCGGCTCATTCTGGTTGCACATGTATTTAAACATTGTTGTTACTGGCAGAGATCTAACATCATTTCCCTGATGCCTTATAAACAGTGCTACAAAAAAAAAAAAAAAAAAAAAGTGCTGTGAACTAATTGGAACCCAGTAGGGAGGAGGGCAAAGCAGATACTGTGAGGTTTCAACTTGAATATTTTCCCTGCCATTCGAACAAGTTGCTTTCTAAGCCAAGTTTTCTTTCTTTTTACCTCCATAACAATGTTAGTGGCCCCAGACCTCTCCTATTCACCATTGTCCCCACCAAACTAAAAGAAAGTTAACAGCAAGGGAGAAGTAAGTAAAAAGCTCTGGAAAGGAGGGAAACTGTTTAAAAACTTATCTGGGCCGGGCGCGGTGGCTCAAGCCTGTAATCCCAGCACTTTGGGAGGCCGAGACGGGCGGATCACGAGGTCAGGAGATCGAGACCATCCTGGCTAACACAGTGAAACCCCGTCTCTACTAAAAATACAAAAAAACTAGCCGGGCGAGGTGGCGGGCGCCTGTAGTCCCAGCTACTCGGGAGGCTGAGGCAGGAGAATGGCGTAAACCCGGGAGGCGGAGCTTGCAGTGAGCTGAGATCCGGCCACTGCACTCCAGTCCGGGCGACAGAGCGAGACTCCGCCTCAAAAAAAAAAAAAAAAAAAAAAAAAAAAAAAACTTATCTGAAAAAAAAATCAAATAAAAAAATACCCACCCAGAGGAGAACCTTAAGGTTATTGAAAAATAAGAAATTAAAAGAAAATCCTTAAAGAACTAAATGCTGGTGCTTAAAAAAGAGAGAAAAACCAAGATAAATGCAGGTGCATTTCAGGAGACAAGTGCCCAGAAATCATCCAGGGACCAGCAAATTCACCATCAGAAATTATACAAAACTTGAGAATCTGATGGTGAAATTGACCAAGTGGTGTTAGCAGGTCATAATCAATTAATCTTGAGCAAATGTTGAATACCACATTTTTGTCCAGCAGCTAAAATCTAATAAAAACTGAATTTAGTTTTTATTCAGTCCAATTTAGTTTTATTTAGTCCACTAGATTTTGGCATATCCTGTAATTTTTCAGTGTGGGTTCTATACACATATTTTTTTGAGACATGGTCTCACTTTAGTGCCCAGGCTGGAGTTCAGTAGTGCAATCATAGTTCACTGAATTTAGTTATCACATTTCAAAGTAAATGTATTCTTCTTTGTCTCTCTTCTGTTTTTATTGTGTTTGAGATGCAACTTAAATAATGGCAACAACTGAATGAGCTGCAGCAGAGCATAAGAACCCAGAAAATATTAAGTGCAGGCCAATCAGACTTCAGGCTTCTTGTCTCTCACCTGAGTCCTATTCTTCATCCGCCTGCTAACCTGTCTGCTCAAAAAGCTGTGGTTAGAGAAGAACCTTCCAGAGCAGAAAAGATTAGAATAGAAAAAAACAAGGCAACAGCTTGAGATAAAAGGACAGGAAAAAAGAAAAAAAAAGAGTGTTTTATGGTCACTGTTTTATTAGTAAGTAATTGTGACTAAGGGAATATTTAAGAGACTACTTGAACATATTCTCATATATTAAGGTAATTTATGGAATTCAATTCAAGAAAAGTGTTACAACTATAACTGCAAAGTATCAAAGTCGCCTACACTGAGTGTCAGTCACTCCTGCGTTAATTTACCTTGCAAATCCTTCTTTTTTGTCCACTAGATTTTGGCATATCCCGCAATTTTTCAAGCAACAGCTTGAGATGAAAGGACAGGCAAAGAAAAAAAAGAATGTTTTATGGTCACTTTTTTATTAGTAAGTAATTGTGACTAAGGAGAAATATTTAAAAGAATACTTGAACATATTCTCATATATTAATTTATGGAATTCAAGAAAAATGTTACAATTATAATTGTAAAGCATCAAAGCTGCTTGCACTGAGTATCAGTTACTCCTGCGTTAATTTACCTTTCTAATCATTATGTTTTGTCCACTAGGTTTTGGCATATCCTGTAATTTTTCAGTATGGGTTCTATATACATATTTTTTTGAGACATGGTCTCACTTTATTGCCCAGGCTGGAGTTCAGTAGTGCAATCATAGTTCACTGCAACTTCAAACTCCTGAGCTCAAGTGATCCCCCTGACTCACCCTCCCATGAGTAGCTGGGAACACAGGTGCGTGCTATTACACTCTACTAATTAAAAAAAAAATTCTTTTCATAAAGTCAGAGTATTATGATATGGCCCAGGCTGGTCTTGAGTTCTTGGCCTCAAGCAGTCTCATGTCTTGGCCTCACAAAGTGCTCAGATTAGAGGCATGAGCCACTGGACCTGGCCTATAAAGTTTTATAGTGATATAAAACATGATTCTAGAAAAACTCTGATATTTCCTTTTCTTTTTCTTTTTTTTTTTGTTGAGATAGTTTGACTCTGTCATCCAGGCTGGAGTGCAGTGGCACCATCTCAGCTCACTGCAACCTCTGCCTCCTGGGTTCAAGTGATTCTCCTGCCTCAGCCTCCTGAGTAGCTGGGATTACAGGTGTGTGCCACCATGCCTAGCTAATTTTTGTATTTTTAGTAGAGACAGGGTTTCGCCATGTTGGCCTGGCTGGTCTCAAACTCCTGGCCTCAAGTGATCCACCTGCCTCGGTCTTCCAAAGTGCTGGGATTACAGGTGTGAGCCACCATGACTAGCCAAACTCAGATATTTCTTAAATATTACTGTTTAGAAGTTGTTGTGTGAATTCTAATTATCTCCAGAAGGATGGTTACTCCACTCTCAAGTTAAGAGTAAACAAATGTATGACCAAATAGTTTAAGGAGACAATAGGTAAATATGTGATTTAGTGCAGGTGAGTCTGGACATCTAGAGGAATGTGGCATCACAACCCTGCTTCTCCAATTATTTGACCTGGCCCTTATTTTGTCCACGTTAATGTAGCAGTTCTCGTGTGTCCTTCTGCTGCCTCCTATCTACCCCAGGCTTCTATGCTGATGCTCCTCTATTTATGTCCCTTCAGGCACTGCTTCATGTTCTGAACCTACTTGGACGTCTGGGATCTACTGATAATCTCAACTCCTATTACACTCTTTACTCAAAAGTCTGTAAGGAATTTTTGCTGTTGTTATTGTGTTATTCAAGTTGAAGAAGTGGTGAAGGTCTTGCTCTTAGACATGAGGTTTTTTCCAAATCTTTTATTTATAACTTGTGTGGCCTCTTAGCTTTTGAGACTCAAAAGCAAGGAAGAGTCTTCCTTTTTTTTCTGCATTATTTTGTTACATACATATGCAGAATCAGTAAAAACACAAATTTCCTATGTATCCAAATGTGGACAAAGGATATAGGAAAAATATTGGTTAATCTTTCACAAATATTATTCTGTCATTTTGTGTATTTAGCTAGGGAATGCTTTAATTCCTCTAAACTTAATTTCATATCCCCAAGTGCGCTACAGCTCCCCTGGTAACCCTCACTCAGCTCAATACCATTCTTAAGAACCACACACGGTATTTGCCCTTGTAGTAATAGAAGATAAACACAGAAAATAAACAGAAATTATGTTTACACATTTACATCTTACCTCTTCTGGATCCTGACTTTCATCTCCCTTCAAGTCTGGAACTCTCTTGTCAGGTAAAACAAAACAAAACAAAACAAAACAAAACACACACAATAAAAAAGGCATTTTGATTAACATAACGAGGTTTACGGGTGCAGACTTAGTTATAATGGAGTGCTCTTTGTTATCTGGGAAAATATAAGCACATTGTCTGGCATTGTGTTCAGCCCTAACATGGTAACAATTTAAAGTCATTTCTATAGGGTTTGAGGCATTCCAGGAGCCCATTAGTACAGAAATCCTGTCAGCCACCAGTACTCTCTGTGTAATGTTGGATTGGGTCCTGAGCCAAATTGCTGTTCTCCTGAGAGTCCACTCTAAAGTTCACACTTTTTCTACTTCAGTAGGCTAATAAGTACTGTGTCTAGAAAAGATCCAATGTGGAATTGGCCATGAATATTAAATTAAAAATCAATAAATAAACATACCACACAGAACAACCTGTTTATCGTGCTATTTGCTTGAATGCAATTTCCATTATCTGTAATAATTCATTACTGTCTTAAAAGCTAGGGCTTCAGCTATTTCCTAGTAAATGTATATTATCCAGCATAGCAGTCAAATACATATCTGTAAGAACATAGAAACTATATATATATTTCACTATATATATATATAGTGGGGGAAAGAAAGGAGGAACTATTGATTGCTTTTGGAAAGAACACTGTTGTGGAACCTGTTAAAGGCTCATTAATCTGCTTTTAAATTCAGAGTTTGCATTTGGAATTTGGAGGGAGGTGAGCAGTGCAGTGATACTTTCAGAGTGTCCTCTCTCTACCTCTGTTGTCTTTTCGTGAGTCTTGAATGAGCTGCTATGTTTGTCCAATGATAGCATAGGTCTAATATGGTATGACGTGGATTCCTAATATTGAAGGAATTTTTCTGTTAATGAATTAGTTTTCACTTCCACTTCCATGGTAGAATTAGTGGAACTAGTTAGGGAAAGAACACTAAGACTTAAAGCATTTGTTCAAATTTAGATTTTTAAAAAGTATGTACTTAAAAGGAACCAAAGCATCCTATAAACTGAGTAAGAGAAAAGGACTTTCACTGATATGCAGGCTGATATTCTGAATCCCAAGGAAGAATGTACTGGAGCAAATATTTTAGCTTAATGATTTCATTTAACTATTTAAATGAAACATGTACCAAATGTACTTCCAAACATACTGCATTTCAAAAGTAAGCACTTTCAATAGATGACATATATGTGCCACGATTTTTTTCCTGTTAAATTTTTAGAGAAAACTGGAAAGACTACATTATGCTCCCAAACAACTTTAAGTTTACTTCTTTGGAAAGGGGTATAAAAAAAAGGATGAAAAGTGAGAAAATTCACCTTTTAAACTTGAAGAGGAATTTGGCAAGAAGAACATTAATGCCATCTATCAATTCTGTGTGGAAGACCCACAAGACTACTTGCTATTAATGACTAATGTCATGGCATTACACATTCCACCCAACTGCTTCTATATTAAAAAGGGTCTTATATAATAAGAAAAAAGCACATACCTTATGGTGTTTTTGTGTATTTGTTACTGTTACTATTATTTATTATTCAGAGAAGGAGAGGAATTTGGCATTGAATTTACACAGGCTGTGTTGAATTCTGTATTAGAACTGACCTTTATATTTGTGGAATATAGGTTCTGCTTGTCATTGTACAGTTACTGTGAAAGGTGATTTCTGCCATGGAGATGAAAGGTAGAGCACTGTTCTTATTTGAGAGGTAACTTTCAAATATATCAATAACAACAACAACAAAATCTTACAGAAGTTTCTTTATCTATCTGGTACTCAATTTTCACTTCTGCAAAATGTGAAGGTGTCTAAAGATCCCTCCGTTCCTAATATTCTTTGATTCAGTATGCATATGGAACATAAATATGTCTCTACTCAATTTTGCAAAATAACAATCTATTATACTTTTGGTAGAAGGAACACCATTCTCATATTCTTATTTGCTATAGTGAGACTAGATTGCAGTCTTTGACATGATCATAAACATTGCAGTAGAAGGGAATGGAAATATTTCAAATGCTCCTATCCTGACTCTTATATCAGGCAAACTAAGTGGGGTATGTCTAGAGAACATATATAAAAATGATTGTTAAGTCATAACTTGATAACTGATCAAATTTAAATTGCCTCATTTTGTAAAGATAATTTGGTGGCCTGTTCTTCCATTACTCTCTGTCCAAAAATAAGAACTTGAAATAAAGCCTAAGTAACAGGGCAACTTCAGGAAAGAGAAACAAATTGAAATGGTCTCTGGTGAGTATTTAGAGAACCAAAGAACATGTAACAAATCACTCAGAAAATTACTATGCAATCCAGGATGAAATTCCTCTGGCTTTTAGGTTATCAAGACACAAGGGAAAGGGAGATAAATCCAAACCAGCTAGTTCCACTTTCTTAACCCTCTGGCTGTCCATTTAAAAACTCTAGATGCCCATGTGAAATGGAAGGTGTTTACATCTTTTGGTGAGGAAAAAATATGGTAAAAGAGCATACATACTAACTCTTTATCTCTCTTTTTTAAAAAAATAGTATAAGGCATTATGCAAAGACCTTTACTACTATAGAACTAGGTTTTTAATATATGCATTCTTTAGAGTTTTGTGTTTTGCATATTATCTCTTGACATTTCTTGTGTGTGTGTGTGCGTGCACACGCGTGCGTGAGTGTGTGTGTAAGAGAGAAACCAAGGAGACAGAGAGATGGTGACACAGAGACAGAGACAGACAGAGAAAAAAAGAAGAAGAGAGGAAGAGAGGAAACCAGTCCTTTTTAAAAGGCATTAAAACAATTTGATATTTTTAATCCCTGGGTTTTCCATTAACTTAATGATCATGTTTGAATAAAATGCAGCAACTATATTTGTACATCGAATTTCAATAGCAGGGGTAGGCAAGTAGTTACCTCTTTTACTGTGAGATTAAAAATTCACCTGGTTGACTCCCTCAGAGTTAACGAGAGGGTAATTCTACTTGTCTTCCAAGAACTCACTGAAGAGATTGTAATGTCTGGTGCCAATTACAATGTGAATATCTGACTACAGGAACTGGTATGACACCACCAACTCATCTCATCCGCACTAACAAGAAACTGTCTGTCTGACAAAAAGGGTTCTCTGCTTCTCTCACCTCAGGCTATATCTAAACCAGTTGCCTAGGGGTGAACGACTCAGTATATCTCATTACTGAACTCATGCTACACTGCAGAGTTGGAAATAACTTCAGTGCTGTCTCAAAAGAACATAACAATGCTCAAATTTGTAAAGAATAATCCAAACCTCCTAGGAAACTTTTTAATGTCTTCTGACCTTTATAGGATTTTATCTTAAAACGTTAATATCAATGGCAAAGGAAATCTACATGCTACTGTGTATAGCAAGACAATGATTTCACTACAAAATACAAAAATGTAAAATAGAAATTAAAATTAGTTATAGCCTAGTAATATCCTTCATGTTAAAAAAAATGGGATAATAGGCAAAGGTATGTATTCAGAATAGATTGACTCTGTAACGGAGAAACAAGTGGGAACTACTTCTGCTATATACCTATCGTGTTAAGTGTAAAAATTCTACAATCAGACTAGTGGACTTAAATCCCAGCTTCACCACTTAACTACTTAGCAAATCATGGATAAATGACTTAAATTATCTGTGCCATAGTTTCCTTATCTGTATAAATGAGTGTAGTGATATCAAACTAATAAGGTTGCATAAAAATTGCAGATAAAATACTTAAAACATTGTTTGGCACATTGTGAATGCACACATACACAAATGGATAGTATAATTAATAAAACACAAAGGATTACTTTTAAAGAGAAAAAATGTATTTATACATTTACACATTTTTAAACTTTGTCAAAATAGGGTTTCATAAGAGTCTCATCATGCTGCTTCCGCTACCGCCACCAAATAATTAGCTCTAGGATAAACTAAGATTCTCCTGACAAAGTGAGAAAATTCCAGGAGGCTTTACCTGGTGGTAAGTATAAGTTTCATGCACTCTGGGGCTTTGAAGTAATGGTGAATGACAATTGTCCTCTACTTCATGTTGAATCCTTGCCTTTGAATTCCAGTGTATGTCAATTAAAATGAACTATCATTTCTTTCACCTACAATTAATTCTTATCAGGCAATTGCATGTGATAAGTGTTCAGTGTACACAAGCCAGAATAGAGTTGTAACAAAGGAGGGAGTCTCCTTCCCAGTAGCTTGGTGTAGTCTGATAGCTAAACCAGGAAGACTTCAATTCTAGCTTATTACACATTATCTATTTTCTGTGATCTAATAGTGTATACATTATTTTTCAGGATTAGTGTTAGAAGTATTTATGCTTTCCTTGAGCATGTTTATATTGTGCCACAAAAATGTTTCTGGGAATCAACATTTATTAATTACTTGTTTAAATTATAATCCCCAGCTCCCAAAGAGCTATTTTCAAATGAAAGGCATTATAATAATCTTTGTAATAATGTGTTAAAACAGCTGCTAAAATACTAATCAATTAAATAAAAATCAATTAAACAAAAAGGACAGAATAAGATACTGCTATTTTGTTTTAATTTTAATAAATGCTTACCTGTCTGAGCATCTTTATAAATATATCCTAAATTGTGGATATTTCTTCTGTTTCATTCTATAACTTACGGAGGTGACAAACAAGAATACTATTGAAGGACATAGGAATGCATCTCGATGTTTTAATAATCATAGAGAAGTTTTATGTACACTGAGCAAGGAGATGACTAAAATATTCATGATGCTACTTTAGGGCAGGTTCAGTAATATATCAGTGAAATCTCACCCGCGGCTCTGTGCTTATGTCTCAATCTTCTAGAAATCCACCCACAAGCTACTGCAATTTGTTGTAAATAGATCCCAAATACTTGGAACTTAAGAAGAATAAGCATGAACCCCTAGAGAGTCCATTGTAAGAAGCACTCACCTTTTGGGTTATTTGCCTCTTTCATGAGAACATTCTTTGTATATTCTCTAAGAACTTTCTCTGACCCGTTCACATAGTCACAGGATGAATTACCATTCTGTGGTTCAACCTGCCATGTAACTTCCTCTCCTCTCCCTGTTGTTGTTTCTCTTACTTTTATCTTTTTCCCAGGTTTTTCTTCTTTTTTTTCCCTGAGTACCTCTCCTCTTTACTCTCTATCATATGACATTGTTTATTTATTTCATAGCGTATATTGCAATCTAACATCCCTTTTTTATTTACTTCATACATACCTGTTGTCTCCTTACAATCCTCTATTGCCAAGAGTTCATGAACAGAATCCATTACAAATAGGCTGTCCATAATATCAATTTTTAACGAATGAGTAAAATGAAAGTACTGATTAATTCTCAAGATGGACATGTAAAGCAAGGGCCTTTTTTCTTCCAGTGTGACATAAATATTTATTAATGAAGATGAAGTCTTCAGTAAAATACAGTGATAAGGTGGAAGAAAAGTGCTTTGTTTATAAGCAATACAACCCAACCTTTATAAATTCCTGAACAATTACATATTGAATTTAAAAACCATTGGCTACTTAAGGAGCTAAGATATATGCACCATGAAATTACACAAGAGCAACATGGTACCAAATGACTGTTTAAGCCTAAGAAACTAGGATAAAAATTACAATCAAAGTTCTAGTCTCAGGAATACCTCGTGTTCTTACTTTTCAAGTATAAGTGAATGTAGATTGCAATCTAACATCTAACTTGTACCAAGTTATATGAAGGACAAGAAAGGACCATTTATTCTTAACTTAGATGTTTCTGGTTATATAATATTATAGTCATTTATTCTAATCATTGTTTTATTATTCTAAATTTTTAACATACTAAATTTGAAGACATTTTTGAGACCATCAATCTCCTCTTCTCCTGTGAAATTTTAAATGTTTGACCTGCATCTGACAGATAATGAGAGACACTAGCCTAGGCTTTGAAGGCAGGTTACGCGTATTCCTAGACTCAGTAAATGTGCGTTAAGTGAATGTTTAATTCACTTTGGAGTCCCTTGCCCCTCAGCTTAACTTCCTAGTTCTCAGACTTCTTTTTTGCTGCTAACAGAGATATGAAACTCCTAAGACATTCAGTCTTGATCTATTGGTTTTCAGGGCATTCATTGAGCCTTGCTTTCTTCCTTCAGGCCATATCTGTGTCTTTTGCTCTGATACAGATCTTGAAATTTGCCCATGAACTTTTTGCCCACCTACACCTTAACCGTGCTGAGCTCATGTGATTTCCATTTACGTCTTTCAGCATAAAGGAGGTACATGAGGCATAGACCCAGTCTAAAGAAATAGCCTAATTGAAACTAGATGAAGCATTTGACAAAGATCTCTTGAGTCAACCTTCTATTTCTTTTTTATTTCAAATATAGAAGTGTCATTAGCAAGTTGGCAATAAAGAGAGATGCTCTTAGTATTTAAAGTATTTCAATATTTAATTCTGTACTGCAGTATTTAAAGGGTTCTAGAATCCAAACAACCAGTCCTTTTCAAATTGAGTTTAATAATGAGGCATCAATAATGTACTGAATCCTTCTTTGATTGTTGCAAAATGCTATCTTGTCAGTAATTGAGGTTTGCTCATGTGACAAGCTTAAAGGTGTCACATAGACACATTTCAGTGCTGAATCTAGGGATCCTATGAATGAAAGTTGGAGTAAGTTGCTAATATAAACTATGTCTCTTAGATATGATAGGCTTATTTGTTTCAATCCCCTTATAATTTGATTGAGTACACATTTGGGTGGCTTCGTTTGCTTATTCATTTACTTTATTTACTTTTATTTTCATGTCATTGCAGCATAACTAGCAAAAATTATACAAAAAATATAGAAAGTTTTTAAAAAAAATTTTTTTTTTAAATTATACTTTAAGTTCTACGGTACACGTGCACAACATGTAGGTTTGTTACATATGTATACTTGTGCCATGTTGGTGTGCTGTACCCATCAACTCGTAAGCACCCATCAATTCATCATTTATATCAAGTATAACTCCCAGTGCAATCCCTCCCCTCTCCCTCCTCCCCATGATAGACCCCGGTGTGTGATGTTCCCCTTCCTGAGTCCAAGTGATCTCATTGTTCAGTTCCCACCTATGAGTGAGAACATGCGGTGTTTGGTTTTTTTTCTTGTGATAGTTTGCTAAGAATGATGGTTTCCAGCTGCATCCATGTCCCTACAAAGGACGCAAACTCATCCTTTTTTATGGCTGCATAGTATTCCATGGTGTATATGTGTCACATTTTCTTAATCCACTCTGTCACAGATGGACATTTGGGTTGATTCCAAGTCTTTGCTATTGTGAATAGTGCCGCAATAAACATACGTGTGCATGTGTCTTTATAGCAGCATGATTTATAATCCTTTGGGTATATACCAAGTAGTGGGATGGCTGGGTCATATGGTACATCTAGTTCTAGATCCTTGAGGAATTGCCATACTGTTTTCCATAATGGTTGAACTAGTTTACAATCCCACCAACAGTGTAAAAGTGTTCTTATTTCTCCACATCCTCTCCAACACCTGTTGTTTCCTGACTTTTTAATGATTGCCATTCTAACTGATGTGAGATGATATCTCATTGTGGTTTTGATTTGCATTTCTCTGATGGCCAGTGATGATGAGCATTTTTTCATGTGTCTGTTGGCTGTATGAATGTCTTCTTTTGAGAAATGTCTGTTCATATCATTTGCCCACTTTTTGATGGGGTTGTTTGTTTTTTTCTTGTATATTTGTTTGAGTTCTTTGTAGATTCTGGATATTAGCCCTTTGTCAGATGAGTAGATTGCAAAAATTTTCTCCCATTCTGTAGGTTGCCTGTTCACTCTGATGGTAGTTTCTTTTGCTGTGCAGAAGCTCTTTAGTTTAATTAGATCCCATGTGTCAATTTTGGCTTTTGCTGCCGTTGCTTTTGGTGTTTTAGACATGAAGTCCTTGCCCATGCCTATGTCCTGAATGGTACTACCTAGGTTTTCTTCTAGGGTTTTTATGGTATTAGGTCTAACATTTAAGTCTCTAATCCATCTTGAATTAATCTTCATATAAGGAGTAAGGAAAGGATCCAGTTTCAGCTTTCTACTTATGGCTAGCCAATTTTCCCAGCACCATTTATTAAATAGGGAATCCTTTCCCCATTTCTGTTTCTCTCAGGTTTGTCAAAGATCAGATGGCTGTAGATGTGTGGTATTATTTCTGAGGACTCTGTTCTGTTCCATTGGTCTATATCTCTGTTTTGGTACCAGTACCATGCTGTTTTGGTTACTGTGGCCTTGTAGTATAGTGTGAAGTCAGGTAGCGTGACGCCTCCAGCTTTGTCCTTTTGACTTAGGATTGTCTTGGCAATGCGGGCTCTTTTTTGGTTCCATATGAACTTTAAAGCAGTTTCTTCCAATTCTGTGAAGAAACTCATTGGTAGTTTGATGGGGATGGCATTGAATCTATAAATAACCTTGGGCAGTATGGCCATTTTCATGACATTGATTCTTCCTATCCATGAGCATGGTATGTTCTTCCATTTGTTTGTGTCCTCTTTTATTTCACTGAGCAGTGGTTTGTAGTTCTCCTTGAAGAGGTCTTTTACATCCCTTGTAAGTTGGATTCCTAGGTATTTGATTCTCTTTGAAGCAATTGTGAATGGAAGTTCATTCATGATTTGGCTCTCTGTTTGTCTGTTACTGGTGTATAAGAATGCTTGTGATTTTTGCACATTAATTTTGTATCCTGAGACTTTGCTGAAGTTGCTTATCAGCTTAAGGAGATTTTGGACTGAGACAATGGGGTTTTCTAAATATACAATCATGTCATCTGCAAACAGGGACAATTTGACTTCTTCTTTTCCTAACTGGATACCCTTGATTTCTTTCTCTTGCCTGATTGCCCTAGCCAGAACTTCCAACACTATGTTGAATAGGAGTGGTGAGAGAGGGCGTCCCTGTCTTGTGCCAGTTTTCAAAGGGAATTTTTCCGGTTTTTGCCCATTCAGTATGATATTAGCTGTGGGTTTGACATAAAGAGCTCTTATTATTTTGAGGTACGTTCCATCAATACCGAATTTATTAAGCGTTTTTAGCATGAAGAGCTGTTGAATTTTGTCAAAAGCTTTTTCTGCATCTATTGAGATAATCATGTGGTTCTTGCCTTTCGTTCTGTTTATATGCTGGATTATGTTTATTGATCTGCGAATGTTGAACCAGCCTTGCATCCCAGGAATGAAGCCCACTTAATCATGATGGATAAGCTTTTTGATGTGCTGCTGAATCCGGTTTGCCAGTATTTTACTGAGGATTTTTGCATCGATGTTCATCAGGGTAATTGGTCTAAAATTCTCTTTTTTTGTTGGGTCTCTGCCAGGCTTTGGTATCAGGATGATGTTGGCCTCATAAAATGAGTTAGGGAGCATTCCCTCTTTTTCTATTGATTGGAATAGTTTCAGAAGGAATGGTACCAGCTCCTCCTTGTACCTCTGGTAGAATTCAGCTGTGAATCCATCTGGTTCTGGACTTTTTTTGGTTGGTAGGCTATTAATTGTTGCCTCAATTTCAGAGCCTGCTATTGGTCTATTCAGGGATTCAACTTCTTCCTGGTTTAGACTTGGAAGAGTGTAAGTGTCCAGGAAATTATCCATTTCTTCTAGATTTTCTAGCTTAGTTGCGTAGAGGTGTTTATAGTATTCTCTGATGGTAGTTTGTATTTCTGTGGGGTCAGTGGTGATATCCCCTTTATCATTTTTTATTGCGTCTATTTGATTCCTCTCTCTTTTCTTCTTTATTAGTCTTGCTAGCGGTCTGTCAATTTTGTTGATCTTTTCAAAAAACCAACTCCTGGATTCATTGATTTTTTGGAGGGTTTTTTGTGTCTCTATCTCCTTCAGTTCTGCTCTGATCTTAGTTATTTATTGCCTTCTGCTAGCTTTTGAGTGTGTTTGCTCTTGCCTCTCTAGTTCTTTTAATTGTGATGTTAGAGTGTCCATTTTAGATCTTTCCTGCTTTCTCTTGTGGGCATTTAGTGCTATAAATTTCCCTCTACACACTGCTTTAAATGTGTCCCAGAGATTCTGGTATGTTCTATCTTTGTTCTCACTGGTTTCAAAGAACATCTTTATTTCTGCCTTCATTTCGTTATGTACCCAGTAGTCATTCAGGAGCAGGTTGTTCAGTTTCCATGTAGTTGAGCGGTTTGGATTGAGTTTCTTCGTCCTGAGTTCTAGTTTGATTGCACTGTGGTCTGAGAGACAGTTTGTTATAATTTCTGTTCTTGTACATTTGCTGAGGAGTGCTT
This sequence comes from Trachypithecus francoisi, assembly GCF_009764315.1. Classification (NCBI taxonomy): domain Eukaryota; kingdom Metazoa; phylum Chordata; class Mammalia; order Primates; family Cercopithecidae; genus Trachypithecus; species Trachypithecus francoisi. Next base: position 104,171,668 of record NW_022681458.1, read on the forward strand.
TACTTCCATTATGTGGTCAATTTTGGAATAAGTGCGATGTGGTGCTGAGAAGAATGTATATTCTGTTGATTTGGGGTGGAGAGTTCTATAGATGTCTATTAGGTCCACTTGGTGCAGAGATGAGTTCAATTCCTGGATATCCTTGTTAACTTTCTGTCTCGTTGATCTGTCTAATGTTGACAGTGGAGTGTTGAAGTCTCTCATTATTATTGTATGGGAGTCTAAGTCTCTTTGTAAGTCTGCAAGGACTTTCTTTATGAATCTGGGTGCTCCTGTATTGGGTGCATATATATTTAGGATAGTTGGCTCTTCCTGTTGAATTGATCCCTGTAGCATTATGTAATGGCCTTCTTTGTCTCTTTTGATCTTTGATGGTTTAAAGTCTGTTTTATCAGAGACTAGTATTGCAACCCCTCCTTTTTTTTGTTTTCCATTTGCTTGGTAGATCTTCCTCCATCCCTTTATTTTGAGCCTATGTATGTCTCTGCATGTGAGATGGGTCTCCTGAATACAGCAGACTGATGGGTCTTGACTCTTTATCCAGTTTGCCAGTCTGTGTCTTTTAATTGGAGCATTTAGTCCATTTACATTTAAGGTTAATATTCTTATGTGTGGACTTGATCCTGCCATTATGATATTAACTGGTTATTTTGCTCGTTAGTCGATGTAGTTTCTTCCTAGCCTCGATGGTCTTTACATTTTGGAATGTTTTTGCAATGGCTGGTACCTGTTGTTCCTTTCCATGTTTAGGGCTTCCTTCAGGGTCTATTGTAAGGCAGGCCTGGTAGTGACAAAATCTCTAAGCATTTGCTTATCTGTAAAGGATTTTATTTCTCCTTTACTTATGAAACTTAGTTTGGCTGGATATGAAATTCTGGGTTTAAAATTCTTTTCTTTAAGAATGTTGAATATTGGCCCCCACTCTCTTCTGGCTTGTAGAGTTTCTGCCGAGAGATCTGCTATTAGTCTGATGGGCTTCCCTTTGTGGGTAACCCGACCTTTCTCTCTGGCTGCCCTTAAGATTCTTTCCTTCATTTCAACTTTGGTGAATCTGGCAATTATTTGTCTTGGATTTGCTCTTCTGGAGGAGTATCTTTGTGGCGTTCTCTGTATTTCCTGAATTTGAATGTTGGCCTGCCCTACTAGGTTACGAAAGCTCTCCTGGATGATATCCTGAAGAGTGTTTTCCAAGTTGGTTCCATTTTCCCCCCTCACTTTCAGGTACCCCAATCAGATGGAGATTTGGTCTTTTTACATAATCCCATACTTCTCTCAGGCTTTGTTCATTTCTTTTTCTTCTTTCTTTTGGTTTCTCTTTTTGCTTCATTTCATTCATTTGATATTTAATCGCTGATACTCTTTCTTCCAGTTGATTGAGTTCGTTACTGAAGCTTGTGCATTTGCCACGTATTTCTTGTGTCATGGTTTTCATCTCTGTCATTTCGTTTATGACCTTCTCTGCATTAATTATTCTAGCTGTCAATTCTTCCACTCTTTTTTCAAGATTTTTAGTTTCTTTGTGCTGGGTACATAATTCCTCCTTTAACTCTGAGAAGTTTGATGGACTGAAGTCTTCTTCTCTCATCTCATCAAAGTCATTCTCTGACCAGCTTTGATCCGTTGCTGGCGATGGGCTGCGCTCCTTTGCAGGGGGAGATGCACTCTTATTTTTTGAATTTCCAGCTTTTCTGCCCTGCTTTTTCCCCATCTTTGTGGTTTTATCTGTCTCTGGTCTTTGATGATGGTGACGTACTGATGGGGTTATGGTATAGGTGTCCCTCCTGTTTGATAGTTTTCCTTCTGACAGTCAGGACCCTCTGCTCTAGGTCTGTTGGAGATTGCTTGAGGTCCACTCCAGACCCTGTTTGCCTGGGTATCAGCAGCAGAGCTTGCAGAAGATAGAATATTGCTGAACAGCGAATGTGCTTGTCTGATTCTTACTTTGGAAGCTTCCTCTCAGGGGTGTACTCCACCCTGTGAGGTGTGGGGTGTCAGACTGCCCCTAGTGGGGGATGTCTCCCAGTTAGGCTACTCAGGGGTTAGGCACCCACTTGAGCAGGCAGTCTGTCCCTTCTCAGATCTCAACCTCCGTGTTCGGAGATCCACTGCTCTCTTCAAAGCTGTCAGACAGAGTCGTTTGCATCTGCAGAGGTTCCTGCTGCTTTTGTTGTTGTTGCTGTTAACTGTGCCCTGTCCCCAGAGGTAGAGTCTACAGAGACAGGCAGGTTTCCTTGAGCTGCTGTGAGCTCCACCCAGTTCGAGCTTCCCAGCGGCTTTGTTTACCTACTTAAGCCTCAGCAATGGCGGGCGCCCCTCCCCCAGCCTCGTTGCTGCCTTGCGGTTAGATCACAGACTGCTGTGTTAGCAATGAGGGAGGATCCGTTGGCGTGGAACCCTCCTGGCCAGGTGTGGGATATATTCTCTTGGTGTGCCCGTTTGCTTAAAGCGCAGTATTGGGGTGGGAGTCACCCGATTTTCCAGGTGTTGTGTGTCTCAGTTCCCCTGGCTAGGAAAAGGGATTCCCTTCCCCCTTGCGCTTCCCAGGTGAGGCGATGCCTTGCCCTGCTTCAGCTCTCGCTGGTCGGGCTGCAGCAGCTGACCAGCAGCGATTGTCCGGCACTCCCTAGTGAGATGACCCCAGTACCTCAGTTGAAAATGCAGAAATCACCGGTCTTCTGTGTCGCTGGCGCTGGGAGTTGGAGACTGGAGCTGTTCCTATTCGGCCATCTTGCTCCGCCCCCAAATTGTAAAGTTTTAAAAAGCCCCTTACAAACGCTGAACAAGATTACCTACATCATGTCACTTTTTTTTTTTTTAACCAATATTTGTTTGTTGTTTTCAAAAAATATTGGACAGAAAACTGCTCAGAAAATGTACTTAAATCAGTGGCATGATCAAGGTTATTACGTAAGCATGATGATTTGATTAGAAATGTTTAAGGAAAAGTGACACGGCACTAAATTAGAAAGGAAATGCCTCTCCCTTTCATTTCCATCTTGTGGGGTGTCCCTGAGCTGCATCTTTATGTAAGTCAATTATGTTTTTCCTCCACATATTCTAGCAGGATTGCTATAACTGATTCTAATGTAGTCATTCCTAAGACTTCACAAGGTACTTGTTTTTAGAAAGTAAAAGTATCAATGCTACTCTCTACTCCCTGTACTTTTAGGACAGCTCCTTATTGGCTAGTGTTTTGCACCAAAATATTCTAGGGCTGCCCTCTTCTAGGTCCCTACTTCCCATATACTCATAAGCAGTTGCTCTGGCTGCTCCAATCATTATTTCCTGAGCCAGAATTTTCTTCTCCCATCGTTAACCATTGCTTTTTGTAAGCATTATTTATTCAGTAAATTGAAATGACAATTTAATTAGAACTAAAGTGGTAATGGCTGAAAGCATATTAAAACCAATTCTTGATAACAAAAATAATTATTAATGTGAATCAATAATTTAATACTGATTCAGTCTTGAAAAATGAAAGCCATATGTTGGGCTTGTATGCCATTCTTTGGTATCTAGAGATACCAAAGTATCTAGACATACTATTTGAATGATTGCCTTCGCTACCCATTATGGACCCAAGGCTTACAAGGCCAACGTGCAGTTGCACAGGTTTTTCACTGCAAGAAAGCATAAGCTGAAAGAGCAGGTAGGCATTGGAAGCCAGACTACATTCTGTTTGCCAAGCGCACTCCCTAGGATAGGGCTTCGTTGATCTACACTATGGGGGTCCTTTTCTTAACTGACATAAATAAGAACTAGCTATTTCCTAAGCAGTGTATTCCTGGAGGCAAGTCCACCTAGAAAAAAATACTGATTTTTCTGTTTGTTGTAATTTGTATAAAGGCACCAGTGTTAGCCCTGATAGGACCAGTTTTGCTTCCTTTGTATAACTATTATTTCTTCTCCTGGACACTTATACATTTGTCAAAATCAAGTCCAGTTTTCTTAATTGTCTCTTGCTGTATACTGAACTTTGGAGCAAGGGGTCTTTTCAAAGGTGTTCTTTTAGTAGTTTATTTGAAGTATTTGTGATTTTTAATATTTAGTTCATAAGTATGCATATTTTGTGTTATTTTTATCACAAAAGCTTTCAACTGTTCATGGATCTGGAATCATTTTAAAGTTATACTTAGACTACATGTGTAAATTGAGAATATTGATTAGACTCCTTGTGAGCAAGAGCCCCACATAAAAAGCCATTGTCAATTAAATTACAAGGTATAAGACATGAAAATTCTATGATTAACCAAAGAAATGAGCTTATACTATAGATCACATAATGACATAAATGTTACCCAGAAAATGATGTGGAAATTCCAGTGTTTTCCAAATCCTTTAACTAATCTTACCTGACATGATTGATATCAGATATGTAGTCTATTAAATTATTAAATCACTCATTTCATTTAGCTAAGAAAATTCAGGTGCAATAAAGTCATTGACATCATGTTTCTTTTACCACCCTTGTAGGAAGTACTTCTGGCAAAAGCAATGGATTGACATCTCCAGTGGCCAGGAGGGTTAGTTGCCAGTTACACAGAGCTAAGTCCCTTGCCAGGAATTGCTCTGTCCTCCTCCCAGAGTGCAGCCCACACACAATGACTGATGGAGGACAAATGCCTTAACAATTCAGGACAACTCTGAAAAACCATCCCAATTCCAGAGCTTCCCTTTGGATCAATGGAGGCTTCTGTTACAGCTGCATTACAGATGAACACCACCCTCTGCTCAATCCTGCTTTCCTCACCCTTCACAAGTGTTATTCCTGTAATTTCTCAGCAATAAACTTCCTGCACACTTATCCCAGAAACTGTTCCCTGAAGAACCTCACTTAGTAGAGTTGGTACTAGAAGTGATTCTAGCAGAGGAGTGGCTCACTAACCAACTGGCCATGGAGCCCCTATCTCTGGTGGTAGATAGTGGATGGATAGCACTTGGGGTAGTCTGAGGGCAATTGCAAACCTTTTACAAGTGGTGAAACTAATACTGGAATCCTGGAGAAGGGACTGTACTAGGAGGTGCAACATTGTAGGCATTTGGGAGATCCAAGGACAACTTGAGGATTATGGAATCGGATGGATGGGAGCCGTCAATGTACTAGTTAATCAACAATATAAGGTAAATGTTTTAAGCCAGAAGGTCTTCTTAGCAGCATATAAAGAGTCTCTTCCAGAATAGTCAGAGGACAAAACAACCCGATGTTCTTGTTCCAGGACTTAATCATAAGATTAGTAGAACTCTAGAGAGAGCTGCATTACCAACCTTAGCAGATATGCTGTCCTGGGTCAAGTCCTTGATTATGAAGGAATAAGACTCAGACACCTGAAATGGTTACATGTGGGACAAGGAAGCTGGAATTCTCGAATACCCAGATCATTTTGAACACTTTAGGCATATAATAGCCTAAACTGCCTCTCCAATAGAATCAAAGTGGAAGCTTTCTCCCCTTGCTTAAATATAAAGAAAAGAGTCTTCTTTGTTAGATAACATGTGCTCTCCTCATAATCTGCCCTCATTTATCTTCCTATTGGACCAATAAAAGGGTCATTTCACAGCATAACCGTGCCCTGCCAAGAAGTGCTGGGTGGGCTAAGGGAGAAAATGAGGCAGTGCACAAAAGGAGTTGCTGGACCCAGCCAACATGCTGGTCGTAGATGGTGGATGGATAGCACTTGGGGTAGTCTGAGGGCAACTGCAAACCCTTTACAAGTGGTGAAATTAATACTGGAATCCTGGAGAAGGGACTGTTCCAGGAGGTGCAACATTGTAGGGGCAAGAACATGGAGAGTATGTGTGGGCCCAGATGCTGAGAATGATGAATCAAGGAGGGAGAGGGACAGAATGCAAAGTAAAACAAGAGAAAGTGCCAATATGGAAGCATTCACATATAGTTCAAGATTTCAAATCCTAGAACTAGAACCTATTAGAAAGGACCCTGGGATACAGTGCTTATATACACTGGTTGGGTTGTAGAAAAAGAGATGGTCCACTCTAAGAGAAGTAGAGACACCAAATCTACCTTGAAAAGGGGGAAGAAGAATAAAATACCTCAAATGAATAAGCATTATAAAGTGGATATATTATCTAAAGCCAAACAACTAACTAGTTAACTATCATGGGGGAGCCAGAGTAAGTATGCTAAATTCTCTACTATTGAATAGACCACTTTGAGTGTACCATCTGTTGTTTATACTTGTTTTAAAAATCAAAATGTGTGTCTACGGTACAAAGCAATGACAGTTTGAGTTACCAAAGTGCTAAGGGATGTGCTACTAGGATGGGCACCCACATTGTTAGTAAAGTCAGTGGAGCTATCCTATTGTCTATGGAGGGCCGGTCTTGCCCTCCATAGACAAAAGATACTGCTGAAAGACTGGCTTCCCCGAGAGCAATGTGGTGGTATGCTCCCTAAATCACAGAGACTGTTTGGTAGCACCTGATCATTAGAAACCAGCAAAATGAAATGATTATTATGAATGTCATGGTGGGAGATAAAAGACAATCCTGTACTTTCCACACTTAAAAACTATAAACTATAAACTTTGTTTTTTTATCATCCCAGTCAACAGCTGTGAATATCTGGAATTGCACTAGATACTGCATATGAACATTTTTGCTGAGTCACTTCTGAGAAGGAAAAAAAAGATAATTCAGGGTAGCTGGATTTTAGACCCATGTCTTTTTCCTTGATCTATAAAATGTAATTCAATAAAACCTAATCAACATGTAGAAAGTGATACTCCAGTGAGAACTTTTCTGAAAGGCAACTTTCTACTTATAAGAAGAGGACAAGAAGGTTCTTCTGATTCTTCTAACAGATGTCATTTTCCTTTGAAAGATTGCCAGGGACAAACACACTTACAATTTGATACAAGTCTCAGAAAGGGGAAAAAAGTGGTCACGACCATCATAAGAGGTAACTCTTGGAAAGGTTTATAGCAGCATTTTAACAGTGCCTATTTCCAAATGATTGACCCATAGCTGTGCATGTGATTCTCTGCTCCTCTAGATCCATTCTCCTGACCTCTCTGCCGTGAATGGCCCTGGGAAGGTGGACTGCTATGGACTCCATCATCAGGCTCTCTGACCTTCTCTTGTTTGCTGAGTTCAGACAATGAATTCTGAGCCATCCCAGAGGTGACTAATAGAGGAGAGGAAGGGTGGGATATTTTTTCTCTTGTCCTCTCCCAGTCTGGCTGTAGTTTTTGGTTCACATATGAATTCATGTCCTGTTGGGTGGCCATTCTCCCATGGTTAAAATCCTAGTTAAGTTTCAGTAGCCCTCTTTTTTTTTCTTCTGTCCATCTAATCAGAGGGATGGTAATGATTTCTCACTGATACCTGGCTCTGAGTTCTTTTTAGTTCTCTTTGCCCTCCTCACACTCCTGTAAGTATTCACATTGTTAAGTTATCTTCTATTGAGTAAACACTCTGAGTGAACCATCTGTTTCTTGTTAGGACACTGACTGATAAAAGCTAATAAATTTTTCTTCTTTATTTGTGCTTGTTTTAAAAATCAAAATGTGTGTCTACAATGAAAAAGCAATGACAGCTTGAGTTTCATATTATTATGTTAGTTTTGCACCTCAGGGAAATAATGAGAAATTTGTAACTTCATACCATTTTCCTTGACAATGTTAATAAAAATTATACAAGCTGACCCTTTGGCTATTTTTGGTTTGGCTATGATGGTTTATTCCAAGTGAAAACATTTTGGGGGAGTGGGTGGAGACAAATGATGGAGTCACATACGTTGAGTTGAGTTTTGATTTGCCTTGCCTCTGATCTCAGCAAAGTCCAAAATTATTTTTCTGATTCCATATTTCTGTTCATAGATAAGGCCTATACTGATGAGTTAAGGGCTTGTGTTACTGAAAGTCATAGTTGAACTGAAAAAAGATTAGCAAAGCAGATATCCAAGACTAATCCGTTAAGTTGTTTAATCCTAAAAATTACAAAAAATTAAAGGCAGCATCTGCAGATATTCTCACAGCATACCACGATATATATACATCTATGTCATGCTATTGCTCATTTGAGGTAGTGCATAAAAATACCCCATTGTCACATAATAATATATGCACACATAATCTCTTCACTTTGATTTCAAGCATTTTCTAGAAAAATAAAGTTGTAACTCTATTTAAAGTTGGCTAAATTAGGAACTGCTTGTCTTATTTGAAACCATGACTTGAATTTCAATACCTGGGGACACTCTTCCTCCCCCATGTATTATGAAAAGAGAAGTAATTAAGTTCCTATATATAGAAAGAATTGGGTTGCTGTTTAGACACATCATTTACTTTTTGCTCAACTGCTCCATGGGAAGGCAGACAGATATAGCTTCAGATGTGTGCCTGTGCATCTGTGCAGCTTGTTCAAAACAAACACCTAAACTCTTGGGACCACTCAGTTAGAAAGTAAAATAATGAAAACATTTTATCAAGAGAGAAATATCAGCTTGTGACAGACTCATCTCAGTTGTACCCCTTCAACTGAAGCATTTTGGAAGAAAATATTTGGGCATATATCTTGCACAGGATTCTTAATGCCATGTTGCTACCATCCCAAGGACTGCCTGTAATGAGGTCCCTCCACCCTATAGGTTAAGACAGCACTATTTAGTGTTAGAAGAGACAACAGGGATCATGTTGTCCAATGCTTTTACATTGTGGATGAAGAAAGTGAAACTCAGATTAAGAACCTTCTCTAAGACTATGCAACTACTTAGTGCCAGCCCTCATGTCGCTGACCATTTCAACCAGTACATTAAGCTGCCATTATTACTATCCTTTCATGTGGCTTAGCATCTTCTTATATCCTGCTATGTATTCTTTTCAGTTTCATTAAACACACAATTATTGAGAACATACTATGTGACCAGGGCTAAGTGTGGTGACAGAGACTGCCTGCCAGGAATTGGAAACCTTGGGTAAAATGGCAGGCAATATTATTTGCAAGGCAAATGTCAAAAGGGAACCAATCTTCTTAATTCAGATTAGTAAGAAGGGTATATTCAGGACTGAGAAGGCATAATAAGACCTTTGGAATGAGTGAATTGAATGTTGAGTGTCACCCACTGGGTATTTATTTCTGAAACATTCACATTGTATGAATTGGCCATACGTAACTATTGACAACTTGGAAAAATGTTCACATTTGTGGAAATTGAAGTCATGATAATTAGTAAATTAATCATGTAGTTTACTGAATGAGAAAAAGGAAGGGATAAACATGAAACTCTGGAAAACATCAACACTCAAGATGCTGTGTCAGGAAGAAATGTCTCAAACAACAGCAAGAAGCCATAGCCAGGAGAAGGTAGTTAGAAACTCAGTTGGGAGTAATACATCCTAAGTCAGGGTTGGAAAAGAGTTTCTATATTTTGTTTTGTTTTTATTTTAACAGAGTGGGTAAAATACATTGCAAAGTAATGCAAGAGATCAAATAGTAAAGGACTTACTAGTTTCATTACATTAAGCCCATAGAAGGATATTGTTTATTTTATTTTATTTCATTTCATTTTTTTGAGATGGAACCTAGCTCTGTCGCCCAGACTGGAGTGCAGTGGCACGATCTTGGCTCACTGCAAGCTCCGCCTCCTGGGTTCACACCATTCTCCTGCCTCAGTCTCCCAAGTAGCTGGGACTACAGGCGCCCACCACCATGCTCGGCTAATTTTTTGTATTTTTAGTAGAGATGGGGTTTCACCGTGTTAGCCAGGATGGTGTCCATCTCCTGAACTTGTGATCTGCCCGCCTTGGCCTCCTAAAGTGCTGGGATTACAGGCGTGAGCCACCCATCCAGGCAGAAGGACATTGTTTATAATTGACAAGAGTAAATTCAGTGAAGTTGTGAAAGTGGAAGTAGATCACAGTGGAATCAAGTGTTGAGAGGAGGTGAGACAGTGGTGGCAGCTATAAGCCCCCCTTTTAAAGAAATTTGGCTATAAAGGAAAGAAGTAGTCAGAGAAAAATGTGGTTGAGGGGAGAAATTTTCTGTGAGAAGAAAGAGGCCTAGGTGTAAACGTCCTGAGTTTAGAAGCAAAAGTGTGTATGTGTGTGTGTATGTGTGTGTTTGTGTACATTTTTTTTTTTCTGTCTACCTCTCCCTACCATCCCTAGTGAAATAGAGACTGAGGAAATACAGATTTCTTCTAAATAACATACAGACAGGGTGTGTGGGGGTAGTGTGTGAGGGTAGAGTGGAGAAGGGAAAGGTAATTCTTAAATCAGTCAGCCATGTCACAGTATTTTAAGTGAGGGGTGCATTAGGCTTGACGATTTTGTGAGTCAACTGAATTCCTACATTCCAGCTACCACAGATGTATTACCAAATATAACCATGGTGATTAGCACTGACAACTCAGTTCTGACAGACTTGTTTAGATTTGCTTTTGCAAGAGGACTCAGAGCTGAAGAAAGGTATTTACCAATAGAGAACTGCCAAAATGACACTGAGTGATCGAGGTTAAAAAATAAATTACAGCACCTTCACCTGAATCGCTATCTTAGACTGATTCCTGCCAAATTAAATGGTCATTCTGAATTGCCTCAAGACAGTATGTGAGTCGGATAGGAGCCCTGATATTCCTCCAGTTAATCTATGGCATCCTCCTTCCAGGAAGAAAGTTTCAGCATTTCCATAATAGAAAAAAAAAAAAAATGCCAGGTCCCTTCTAGTCAAATATAAAGGTTAAATTAAATCATAATCACTTGTTTCCAAAATTAGTTGCATGCTCAGGAGTAGTAAATTTTTCAGTCCACTGTGAAACTATTCTCAGCATAGACATATTCCATGAAAAGGCAGACTGCTAGACTGTTTAAAATTAACTCTCATTATTATTCAATGATGTGTCAAATGAAATGAGCAAAAATAGACTGATGCTGCTACCTGGTCACTGGTATGCAGTGTGTTTCACCACAGCAGAATCAAATGGTGATGTTAAAAATAGTAACAGCCTGGCATCGCCAGTCATCATGTGATGTCAGTGGTAATGCAGTATCTCCAGAGATTATGGACACTACTAGGCTTCTCTACCCGGTAACAACATATCCACAAACCCCCAAAGTTTGGAATCTTTGGAGTTACCTAGGGTTTCAGCTGAGATCTTGAAGGTGTTATTCTGAATCTAGTTGCAGAAAAGAGAAAGAATGTTTCAGAATTTCCTTCTGTTCCCCATTCTTCAGGCATTGGGATGAGTACTAGTTTAGACCACACTTCCTAGAAAAGAAAACAAATCACATATTTCTTGAGATCTTTGAGACTTTCTTCCTGCCTCCCACCATCCCAGACACTCTCCAGACTTCTGACTATCCCAAGCCTAATACAAGCCACAATCAGCAGGAAGATATGGGCTGAAATGGCCATGGGTCAAGGTTACTCACAAGTGCCAAGGGCAGTTCTGGTTGTCCATAAAATCGCTCTCAGCATTAACAGCCATCCCTATTCAGTGAATAGATATTGATAGAGGAATAGAAGACAGCTGCTCATTCCTTAGCCTTGCCTTATACCTGGGCATCTACAAGGCAGGCTCTCTAATTGAATTCTGGCATTGGGAGAGCCAGGCAGTTTCAATGGTTGTCAAGTTAGCTAGCAACAGACAAGACCCAAGTCTAGAGAACAATAAAGTTAAATTTAAAGTTAAGGAGAGCACTAATGTGATTCTTAATTTCTTACTAAATATGTCATTCTGAGCTGATACTAGCACTGTAGTGTGTATGTTTGGTGCTCTGCACTGCACTGGACCACACACCCAGACCCTACCTTCTATGAGTGCAGATTATTAAGAGTTCACTACTTCTTCTCTTGTTCATTATTAGCTTCCCTTACCACAGTTAACATGCCATGTTAGTCCCTGAGCAATACTAATTACAAAATATTTACCATCTATCAATTAAGTGCTGATATTGCATTAGGAAGATTGAACAGTTAGATTTTACAAATCAAGAAACAAATATATCAGTCTTACTTTATTCTGTGTTAAAATTTGTCCATTATAACTATACACCAACGAGCAGTAACTATAAGTCCTACCATAAAAGTAATTGTACATTGGATACAGATTTGTTGTAGTTAAATGAATTAGCTGTAATTTTCTACTAATCCGATTTCAAAAGAGATTAAGCTTCAGGGTACAGAAAAGAGAGTGCTAAATTTTAAAACTTTTGTTTGAAAATGATCCTAAGTTAAAATCTGACTTCGGATTTATTACTCTCAATGTAATAATTGTAATTCTAGGTCCTGAAAACCCTGATCAGAGGTCACTCTGATTAACTTTCTTCCACTGCTTTAGTACAGCAGACACTAGCTGCTTTTTAAAAATAAGTCAATGAATAAATAAGAATTAATTGGCACAGAATTTCAATTTGGACACCTTTTCATTTTAGGGAAAATCCCAGGCATTTAAAAGAATTTCACAGTATTTAATTATGTAGATATCCCATAATATGTTTAACCTAACTTGCAATGATGTAAACATAATATGGGATGTAATTATGTATAACATCTCACATTATGTTTAATGTAATTTCCAATGATGAGCATTTGGTTTTTTCCCCCTAGGTTTTACAAAAAAAATATTGTACTGAACAATTTTTTAAAAGTATTTGTAAAGCTTAAGTTCCCTACAGGATAGATTCCTAGTAAATACATCTCTAGGTAAAATAATATGATTTTATTGATTTATATAGATTTGAACATAATTTTGAGTGCCTTTTTAGTATTCTGTTTCATTATTCATTTCCACAAAAACCTGATGAGACCTTTCTCCATCTTTCCTTCCAGTCTTTATAACTCTGAATTTCAACTGCAGCAGTCCTCAAAAAGGTCCTCTTATAATTCCTGTTATCCTTCTCTCTGTATCCCACCTCTCCCATTAAAAGAGGAGTCTCTTTCCCTTCTTTTTGAATCTTTACTGATTTTGACTTGCTCTCACCAATAGAATACAGCAGATGTAACCCTACCTATGCCAGTTGGAGGCCAAGCCCCCTAAGAGGACTGGAAGCTTTCACTTTTGTTTGGGAATGTCAGCCAACAGGAGTAAATACGTTCAAGATTACCAAATAAATGCCGAGATGACATGAAGAGAAAGAGATAGGCCACATGAAAAAGTACGATGAATCAGATGTGTGAGTGGAGCCTTCTAGATCTTCAATTCAGCCCAGCTACCCAGTTGAATGGAGCTGTGTGAGTGGCCCCAGCCAGGACCACCAGTGGCACATGGCGTGAAAAACTGATTGCAAAAATCTCTGAAGTATAGACATGAGAAAAAAATTAGTAGTTGCTGTTTTAAACCACCATGTTTTGGGATGGTTTGCTAGGCAGAAATATATCTGACAGTTTAACATTTTCATATTGACCCCTATGGTAGTCAAAACAAACTCTTCATGTTATTTCATTTCAATAGAAATTAGTGAGGCTGACTATCTTCTCATACATTTTTCAGCTATTTCTTTTTCTATTTGTGTACTCTGCTAGCTTTAGTGTTTTGACTATTGTTTTGTCAAATTTATCGTATTATTCTTCTTGTCCTTATGAGTCACGGTACCTCTCTATAACATTGTATATTAAGAATTAAATTTTGTCACTGATTTTGAAAGCAAACACTTTTTGTTCATTTTTTCCTCCAATGCCATGTGAGGTGTGTGTGGTGTGTATATATGTATGTGTGTGTGTCCCTGGATTCCAGGTATCTGTTTCAAAATCCTACGTGGGTCAATAACCTCATGATACTAAGTCTAAAGAAATGAGGTAGGAGAGAAAGAAAGTAGAATAGAAACCTGTATATATAGCTCATGGAAGCCCAGGTAGTAGTTGAATGAAATGCCTGATGGCTGAGCAAGAGATTATGGATGTGATCTGCTTTGGCAGGCTAACCCATCTGGGGGCTTTCACAGAAGTAAGGTAAGAGGGTTGGGTTATTATAGAGACCCTGAATATGAGCAAACAGAGTGGAATTTTTTGTCTACTAAATTTATTAAAATTATTTTTTTCAAAAAGAAATGAATTAAAATATTAATGTTCCTCAAAAAGTTTGCAACTGATGAAGTACTTGAGAAAACCATTATAAGGAATCAAATAAGCCAAAACTAAGGGGACCTGCACCAAGGTCATGAACAGGAGAAGGCCTCCAATTCCATTCATTTGGGATAATGCTTCAGCATGACTCCCAAACACATCCAAGAAGAGAGATTTGCAAATTCCTCTAGGTGTCATCAACCCCTCTAAACAGAAAATTGATTTCAGCTATTTACCTGCATTTAGCGATCACAAGACCAAAGCTAGCAATAAGTCGGGAAAAATGACAATATGTTGCTAAGTAGAGCCCCTAAATCAGGTGGTGAATGTGAAGTCTCAGAATGAGATGAACACAGAAAGTAATCAGGAAGTGCCAAAACAAATTAACCTTTTGGGGCTCTTGTTACTAATGGAAAGTTGAAGCCTACAGCACTGTGTACACTTGTCAGGTTGGACAGGTGCCCTTTCATAAGTCATAATCAACAACAGCCTGGGAGGAATTATTTGACTCTGAGCCTCTGAGCTGAGCAATATTCTTAAGAAATAGGCAGCTGTGTGCCCTCATTCTCATTTTCTCTCCCTCTCTACAAAAAATAATTTAAAATACTCACTTTCTACTTTTCATGACAACTCTGGCTCAGAGCAAATAAAACAAGTGGGGCCAATTCCCCTAAAGCTAATCTACCAAGTCAAACTTCCAAGTGCAGGTGAGCATTGATGCTCCCTCTCTCTTTAATGAGCTTGTTTTCCCAATCAGTGGCCCCCAAGATTGTCCAGCAATGGCCCAAGCAACTCCAATCTCAGTTCATCAGAAGCATGTTAAAAATTTGCAGCAACTAGAAACTGCACTCAATAAAAAATAAATCCTTGATCTATATTTCACTGGTGCATCAGAATGAAAATGTCCAGTAATATTAATTCCATTATCTATAAATCTAGCACAATAGTATTTTCTACAGTTTGCATATTTCAACATCTCTACCTTCCTAGAAAGAGGCTCTAAGTGAAAATTTTTTTCAGTTAAAAATATTAGGATCGAAACATTAGGATTTACTAGAATAAATTAAGTCATATATTGATTAATTCATTAATTCATTCAATGTCATGAATGATGCATTGTGCCAGGAAATATGGCCTCCTTGATACAACTAGAGTAATTTTTTAAAGTACAAATCATATTCATTCATAGATCGTCCATAAGATGAAGAACCAAATATTAATGTGGTTTATAGCTTGCTGCTAAAAATAGGTATATGAGAACCTGGCAGAATTGTAGAACCTGAGGCTCAACGCAATACTGTGTCCCCTAAATCAGGCTCTGCATTTCTACTTAGCTTCCACAACAAGCTGAAAATGACAGTCTTCAGCCTATGCTTTGAAAAGCTCTGATTTACAAAGCCCTGTGTGACAGAGCCTGCTTCCTTCACCACCCTCATCTGTGCCACTCTGCGCCCTTCCCAGGTATGCTTCAAGTCCCAGCCACAGTAGTTTACAGAGTGCATCAAAAGCAGGGCCTCTGGTCTTTGTATTTCTTGCTTTCCATGAAGGGATAATCCTGCTTCTTCCTAGCACACCTGCCCTGTATGAACTACCCTTCAAATTCATTCCCTCTCCTTTTCAACTAATCCTTGTTTTTCTCAGGTCTCAGGTTAGAAGCCACTTCCTTCAAGCTTTCCTTGATATTCTGATATCAGATT
This sequence comes from Trachypithecus francoisi, assembly GCF_009764315.1. Classification (NCBI taxonomy): domain Eukaryota; kingdom Metazoa; phylum Chordata; class Mammalia; order Primates; family Cercopithecidae; genus Trachypithecus; species Trachypithecus francoisi. The sequence continues at coordinate 104,187,387 of NW_022681458.1, forward strand.
ATGCTTCTCTCCTTCGTATTCCCATGACACCCCTTTCCTTTTTTAAAAAAAAAATAAAAATATAAAATTTATTTATTTATTTGTTTGTTTTTGAGACAGAGTTACACTCTGCCACCCAGGCTGGAGTGCGGTGGCGGGATCTGGGCTCACTGCAGCCTCCACCTCCAGGGCTCAAGCAATCCTCCCACTTCAGCCTCCCAAAGTGATGGGATTACAGGAGTGAGCTATCACACCTGGCCTCATAATGTTTTATGTTGACTTTTTATTGCCTTTTATCTAAGGATGTTGTAGGTAAAGTTATCATATCTTTTTTTTAATGAATGCTTCACAAAGAGAATAAAATTTCATGTATTCTGTAGTTATTGGGCATCTTTACATGCAGTCTGTATATAAATACTAAGTTGTGTTGTGTGTATGTGTGTTTATTTTTAATGGGGTCAGTTTTTCGTAGTGGTGGCTAGTTCAGCCTTGGGAACAGAGAAGCTTGAGTTCAGTTCTGGCTGTGTTAATTTATTAGCTGGCATGACACCCCTTTCTTACCACCACTGGAAGAGTAGCACTATCTCACTCTCTCTATCTGCTCATTTACTTTTTTATATTCACCACTAAGTAGTCTTTAGGTGCTTTCTGACCTCTTAGTATTGATATCTCTGTCACTAGGACTTGGCAGAGTACCTGGCAGACAGCAAATAGAGTAGGTGCTTGATACGTGATTGTTGAATGAATGCTTAAAAGATAGACCATATATCTTACTAAGGGTTATTTGCATATTAAACACATTTAAGTCTTAAAATTATAAGATTGTACTTCTATAAAAGAATTTAAAACATTAAGAAGCAGAGGAGGAAAGTGCATGGTAAAGGATGGGTTCAGGGGGACCTGTTCTCAGGAGAATTTGAGGCAAGCCTGGGTTAGAGTGTTACTTGGTTTGAAGAATTGCTACCCCAAGTCTCTGGAGCTGAGAGGAGCTTCATGGGGGAAAGTCACAGTTCCTTTGGAATGTGCTGTCTTTTATTTTCTGTACCAAACAGCAGGTTTTAAAATTACAGACTTATTTTCTTTTGCCGCTTTATGACTGCTTGACTGGGGACTACTTTAAACTGGCGGTTTGCTTTGGATAGAAAAGTCCCAGCAAGGGGGATATTTCCACAGAAACATATTTTTCGGTCAGTGGTATAAATGTATTGAGCTCACAATTCCAGAGGTATTTAGACAGATGTGTACGGTTTTCTTATTTCTCATGGAGAAGGTTAATGTGGTGTGTCTTATCTTTTGCAGACCACATGAACCTCTATTATATGCTTGTGCATCTTTATTGAATCATTTATCAAGATTTCAGTGGCAACCCGGGTGCCCTCATACAGCTCTACAGAAATATCTATCAAGGTAATAAGAAAGTAGTTTCCATTATTGTTTAGAATCTTGAAAAAAACAAACAAACAAACAAACAACAAAAAAGAAACACTGTACCTAGGATAGAGGGGGGGTCATCTCTTTTGAGATCAGAGTTGGATTGTGGGCCTGCTTTGCTAATTTCTTTCAGAGCGGCAGAGGTATTTTAGCAACATGGAACAAAAAGGCTTGGGTAAGTAAGAGATAATAGGAAAAAAAACTCATAAACTTCCACATAAAATAAAGTCTCCATGTGAATGATGACCAATGAACATCATCTAATTTAATCTCTTTCTTTTCCTTTGCTCTAAACTATTGCCCAATCAAATTTAGAAAGGTCCTATTCCTATTTATTAAGTCCCTGTGAAAGTATTGACCTGTCATGGTGATGGTTTCTGATTTGCTGTTTTCATCTAATCTATTTTCCTTTTAATTCTAATTTTCTTTTCTTCTTAAACCTTCATGTCTTGTAATAGTCACTAATGAAAGATTAAAGGTAATTTAGTGTATTTTCTTACAATATTGTAGGGTTGCTCATCTCCACCCAAACCAACTATTTAAAGTGTCCTGTAGGCCAGATGTGGTGGTTGACACTTGTAATCCCAGCACTTTGGGAGGCCGAGGTGGGTGAATCACTTGAGGTCAGGAGTTCGAGACCAGCCTGATCGACATGGTGAAACCCCATCTCTACTAAAATACAAAATTAGCTGTACATGGTAGTGCACACATGTAATCCCAGCTACTTGGGAGGTTGAGGCAGGAGAATCGTTTGAACCTGGGAGGTAGAAGTTGCAGTGAGCCAAGATAGTGCCACTGCACTCCAGCCGGGGCAACAAGAACAAAACTCCTTCTCAAAATAATAATAATAATAAATAAACAAATGAAATAAAATGTCCTAAAAATAATATATAGTGATGGTTTTCAATGTCAATGACAACTTTAACAACACTACTATTTACTGAGGTTTTATAATGTTTTAGGCAATTTGTCTCATTCTTTACAGGTATACTTTGACTTGTAGTTCACATAAATACTGACATTTTTTACCTGAGAAGATTGAGGCTGAGATAGTAATTTTTTCTATTTAAAAACTAAATGTATAAGAGCTGTGAGTTGAACTCAGGTTTCCTGATATCAAACTTAGTTCCTATGATTGCATTATTTTGATTAAGTATTTTAGTGTACAAAGAGATCCTTGATGTGGACTCTGTGTTTTATTTTTCATATCAAATTTAATTCCCACAAGGAAAGAATGTGAGCTTATATTTTACATTTTACATTCAGAGAAAATATTGTTTAAAAACAAAACTTTGTTTAATTGTAGAAAGAGAAGAATTATCAATAATTTTTTCTAAGACTCATAAAACAGCAGGTGATGCAGAGATTTTCCATTTAGTGTAAATCTCATTAGTTCTGTAATTTATTCAATAGCATAATAAAAAGAAAATTCCAAGTCATTAAAGCCTTCTCAGTCTTCACTGCTACAACTGCCTGATGAAATAAGTAAACAATCCATCCTGCTTGGAAAGCAATTTTTTAATTCAAAACGGCAACTAATTTAATACCATCCGACATCAGTGCTAATAATTATGTGCCCTTACTTTGGAGAAAAAAAATAAATTGATCAAATATAATCAGTAATAGCTGAAGCACCAAGCATAAAGGTGCACCCCACGTGAAAGGACAAAGCTTATTGCCAAGGTATGTAGCCAATTATCACTATATAATATCTAATATACCCTGATGGAGATGTACACTATATATTCCAATGACTAATTTTTCATTTTATTATGGCAGGTCCACAGGGAGGAATTCTAATATAATAGAAGGAATACAGTCTATATCTATATTGTAATACGACTTAGAGCAAGTTACCATCTTTACAGGGCCAGTTTTCATACCTATCAAATCATCTTAGAGAACACCCTTAGCAGCATATCATTATGAGTCAGTGATAGCATATTCTCAACCTTGTAGTTACTATTGAGATGGGTTAGGGAGAGTAAAATATACTTGGTGAGAATGAAAGAAGACAAAATAAGACTTTAAGTCATTTAGATATAGCTTGATGGTATTGTCTATTACATATTCCATTACTATGTGACAAGATTGTTTTCCAAATAACTATTTTTTAGTAGGGATGAATGTTGACATGACCACAATGCACAAAACTGGCATACTGGGATAAGTTATTGTGATTTATTTTTTGCATATGCAGTGCATTCTGAAGTTATTGGTGCAATAACTTTCCTTGATTCTCATACTGACATGTCAACACTCCTCAGGCCCAGGACTCATTCAGGGGTCACAAATGGTGAAATTCTAATAGGTGATTGAGTTCTAAGGACTGAATTGGAGTAAGATACTAACCTACAGAAGTGAGTATAGAGCCAGCAAAAATGTGAGTCATGAATGGTGTCAAAGAAGGAAGCCAGAAGTTATTATCAAAGCAGAATAATCAAATACCGAGTCCATGTGGTAAAGGGTAAGTCCTTCTTTCTTTAAACTATGTTCCAGGTGCTTTGTTCAATATTAAATACAGACTGGTGAAAATAGATATAGCTCCTGCCCTAATGGAGCTTAAAAGTCTAGTAGATATGGTCAAGGAAGTAAAATATATATCAATCCCAAAAGTACAATCTACTGAATAAAATCCATAAAAAGAAAAACAGTTCAGTTTTCAAAAGCCAGAGAGGTGAGCCAGGCTTAGGAATTGTATAATAGCACAGAATGGGAGTTGCTGAAACAAACTGTTCACCTAGGAATGGGAATTAATGAGAAGAGAAATGTCTGTTCTGACCAATTACTAATCACATTAGAGCAGAGGCATCTGGCCCATTTAAAAGCATCAGTCCAAGCTCCACACTCTGCTGCAGCTTTGCTGCATTTCTGCCTCTGGGAAGAATAATAAGAATAAGAATGGCTTACACACAATGCTTACATCTTATATACAAAGTGCCAGACACACTTTCAAGAATCTTGTATCTGTTATTATATTTGATTCTAAAACCATTTCTTTGAATTAGGTGCTGTTATACTTGTTTTACACATAGAGAAACTGGGGCAAACATAGGTTTAAAATTAATAACATGTCTAAGATCACACAGATGATAAGTCACACAGCCTAGAATTTGCATCAGACTCTGGCACCAGAATTTGGCTCTTAATTCCTATACTGTTTTGCTTTTTTTTTTTTTTTCCAGTAGATTTTTGGGGAACAAGTGGTGTTTGGTTACCTGAATAAGGTCTCTAGTGTTGATTTCTGAACTTTTGGTGCACCCATCACATGAACAGTGTACACTGTACCCAATGTGTAGTTTTTTTTATCCCTCATCACCCTCCTACTCTTTCTCCTGAGTCCCCAAAGTCTATTGTATCATTCTTAGGCCTTTGCAACCTCGTAGCTTAGCTCCCACTTATGAGTGAGAACATACAGTGTTTGGTTTTCCATTCCTGAGTTACTTCACTTAGAATAATGGTCTCTAATTCCATCCAGGTTGCTGTGAATGCCATTATTTCATTTCTTTTTAGGGCTGAGTAGTATTCCATGGTGTGCGTGCATGTGTGTGTGTATGTGTGTGTATCACAATTAATTTATCCACTTGTTGATTGACGGGCATTTGGGCTGCTTCCTTATTTTTGCAATTGCAAGTTGTGCTGCTGTAAACATGTGTGTGCAAATATATTTTTTGTATTATGACTTCCTTACCTCTGTGTAAAGAATAATAGTGTTCTCTTTTCACCGCATCTATTATTCTTTGCTTTTTGATTATGGCCATTGTTGCAGGAAAAAGGTGGTATTGCATTGTGGTTTTGATCTGCAGTTCCCTGATCATTAGCGATGTTGAATATTTTTTCATATGTTCGTTGGCCATTTTTTTTAATTTTTTTTTTTTTTAAGATGGAATCTTGCTCTGTCATCCAGACTGGAGTGCAGTGGCATGATCTCGGCTCACTGGAAGCTCCTTCTTCCGGGTTCATGTCATTCTCTTGCCTCAGCCTCCCAAGTAGCTGGGACTACAGGCGCCGCCACCATGCCCAGCTAATTTTTCATATTTTTAGTAGAGACGGGGCTTCACCGTGTTAACCAAGATGGTCTCGGTCTCCTGATCTACCGATCGGCCGGTCTTGGCCTCCCAAAGTGATGGGATTACAGGGGTGAGCCACCCTGCCTGACCCCATTGGCCATTTTTATATCTTCTTTTGAGTATTGTCTATTCATGTCCATCATGTCTTGCTGATTTGTTTAAGTTCCTTGTAGATTTTGGACATTAGTTCATTGCTGGATACATAGATCGTGAAGATTTTCTCCAGCTCAATGGGTTGTCTGTTTACTGTACTGATTGTTTCTTTTGCTGTGCAGAAGCTTTTTAGTTAAATTAAGTTCCATCTATTTATCTTTGTTTTTGTTGCATTTGCTTTTGGGTTCTTGGTCATGAAGTCTTTACCCAAGCCAATGTTTAGAAAGGTTTCCCTGATGTTATTTTCTAGAATTTTAATGGTTTCATGTCTTGGATGTAAGTCCTTGATCCATCTTGAGTTGATTTTTTATAAGGTGAGAGATGAGGATTCAGTTCCATTTTTCTACATGTGGCTTGCCAATTATCCCAGCACCATTTGTTGAATATGGTGTCCTTTCCTGACTTTATGTTTTTGTTTGCTTTGGCAAAGATCAGTTGACTGTAATTGTTTTATTTCTGGGTTATCTATTGTGTTCCATTGGTCTATGTGCCTATTTTTATACCAGTACCATGCTATTTTGGAGACTATGGTCTTATAGTATAGTTTAAATCAGGTAACATAATGCATCCAGATTTGTTCTTTTTGCTTATTCTTGCTTTGGCTATGTAGGGTCTTTTCTGGTTCCATATAAATTTTAGGAATGTTTTCTTCTAGTTCTGTTAAGAATGATGGTGGTATTTTGATGGGAATTACATTGAATTTGTAGATTGCTTTTGGCAGTATGGTCATTTTCACAATATTGATGTTACACATCCATGAACATGGGATGTGTTTCCAATTGTTTGTGTTGTCTATGACTTCTTTCAGCAATGTTTTGTAGTTTTCCTTGTAGGGGTCTTTCATGTACTTGGTTAGGTATGTTCTTAAGGTTTTTTTTTTTTTTTTCAGCCATTGTAAAAGTGGTTGAGTTTTTAGCTTGATTCTCAGTTTTGTTGCTGGTGGCATGTAGCAGAGCTACTGATTTGTGTATGTTAATTTTTTGTCCTGAAACTTTGCTGAATTCATTTATCAGTTCTAGGAACTTTTTTGAGGAGTCTTTAGGGTTTTCTAGGTATATGGATGATTATATCATCAGCAAACAGTGAAAGTTAAACTTCTTTATTGATTTGGATGCCCTTTACTTCTTTCTCTTGTCTTATTGCTCTGGCTAGAAATTCCAGTGCTGTGTTAAATAGAAGTGGTGAGAGTAGGCATCCCTTCCTTGTTCCATTTCTCAGGGGGATATGCTTTCAACTTTTCCCTGTTGAGTGTTATATTGGCTGTGGGTTAGTCATGAATGGCTTTTATTACAGTAAGATATGTTCTTCCTATGCTGATTTTGTTGAAGGTTTTAATCATAAAGGGATGCTAGATTTTGTCAAATGCTTTTTCTGCATCTATTGAGATGATCATGTGATTTTTATTTTTAATTACATTTATGTAGTGTATTGCATTTATTGACTTGAGTGTGTTAAGCCATCCCTGCATACCTGGTATGAAACCCACTTGATGATGGTTGGGTATCTTTTTGATATGTTGTTGGATTCAGTTAGCTAGTATTTTGTTAAGGATTTTTGCATCAATTTCATTAGATATAATGGTCTGTAGTTTTCTTTATATTCAGATATAACACATAAAGTTGCCATGATGGGCAGGATCTGTTTAGGTGACTCAAAAATGAATAATTCCTTTTTGCGACAAATCTAGGTTTGCACCTAAGCAATCAGTCTAGGATTTGCTAAATTGCTAAATACTCCCAATTCTAATGATATAGTTAGCTAATGATGTAGTTCAACAATAAAGCCCAAGCTGTAAAACTGCCAGGGAAAAGACTCTAGGCTATATGCCATAAATACTATTCAGGTTCTGTCAGAACCTCAGGTTTATGTTACATATCCCTAACTAAGGTAGTGATTTTTTTTCTCTTCATCAATCATGGATACCTCCTGACTTTTATAAGGCAATAATAAACCTATTTCCAAACACTTCTGCAGGCAAAACAGCATTTACGTTTTACAGTTACATGACTGGATTATTTTCCATTTTTATCATGTGCCTTATAAACTTGATTGATTTCAACTAATATACAATAAAATTCCCATTACCTAAACTTATTGGCAGAATAAACTGTTCAGATTATGTAACATTTGTAAAGCTAAAAAATGCACATGATTGACATATTTTAACATGTAGCATTTTACAGGAAAGAAGCTAAAAACAATTCAATGTTTTCTTTTAAACTTACGCTTACCAGGAAAAATTATATTTCCCCCAAATGCAAATGACATGGACCATAAGGCAGAATGACAACTTGCTATCATATTTAATTCAACATAGAGAAAACCCTGGAAATGCACTGACATGTACCAGTTCGTCAAACTTCAATCAGGCGCATTGATACTTTGGAATCTGCTAAAGCACAGGCATCCAGTTAATGACAAATAAAGTGTGAGAAAGAACATAAATGACTAAAACCTAATATCTTTAAGGCTTTTAACTATTTTTAATAAAAAACAGTTAAACTGGTCTTGAAAAGAACATTCCTAAATTCATATCACAGCCATTCAACTTACTGGTTTAATAGCTACCCTAATAATTCAATTCACTTAATTGTAATATGGGGTAAACATCTATTCAGCCTGCTGTGGTTATTTTTAATTTCACATATAGGACACATTAATATTTCCTTTCCGAAAAATATTCAAATATATATTTCGAGAAAAACATGAACATTACTCCTTATCCTTTTTCTTATTGCTTTCCACCACCTGTCCCAGCAAGTCCTAAAGAGTTTGACATCAAGAGATATCTAGTAATTTTTCTAGTATTTACATGCTACTATATGTAATTCTTTGTGAATATACTGTAGTTTTATTCAACCGGTTTCCTAATTGATAGATGTTTAGAATAGTTACAATTTTTCATTCATATAAACAATGTTACAGTAGCATTCTTAAACAAACACACAAATATTTCATTAAGATAGAGTCATAGCATTGAAATTACTGGATCAAAGATTAGGTGTTTTCTTTTAGGTTTTTAATTTTGACTCGTGCTGGCAAATTGCTCCCATGCTAAATCAATCACGATCTCACTCTATGAGATCACTTCTTTCTGTATCCATGCCAACACTGGATATTACCACACTCTTTAAAGTTTTTTGTTTTTCTGTTTTTGTTTTGTTTTGTTTTGCTTTGTTTTTGTTTTTGCTTTTTTTTTTGAGACGGAGTCTTGCTCTGTCGCCCAGGCTGGAGTACAGTGGCGCGATCTCGGCTCACTGCAAGCTCCGCCTCCCGGGTTCGCGCCATTCTCCTGCTTCAGCCTCCCGAGTAGCTGGGACTACAGGCGCCGCCACCGCTCCCGGATAATTTTTTGTATTTTTGGTAGAGATGGGGTTTCACTGTGTTAGCCAGGATGGTCTAGATCTCCTGACCTCGTGATCCGCCCACCTTGGCCTCCCAAAGTGCTGGGATTACAGGCGTGAGCCAGTGCGCCCAGCCACACTCTTTAAAGTCTGATAGAGTTAAAAAAGTGTTTACACATGCATTTCCCTAGCTATTAATGCTTTTGTATATCTATTTAAATGCTTACTGTTTAACTTGTATTCTTTTATGAACTGTTTCTATCCTTCCTACATTGAGCTGTGTTTTAGAAATTTTCACTCTATGAAGGAAATTATTTTATCATATCAGACTTTATTCCTATTAGTCAACCTTCAGTATAGTTTGTTGATCTTAAAATTGCTGAGAAAAATTTGTTGAAATCTGCCACAATGATTGCGATATGTCAAATATTTTCATGTTTCACTAGGTGTTTTAAATTCAAAGCTATTGGCCAGGTGCAGGGACTCACGCCTGTAATCCTAGCACTTTGGGAGGCTTAGGCAGGCAGGTCACGGGGTGGGGAGTTCCAGACCAACCTGACCAACATGGTGAAACCCCATCTTTACTAAAATTACAAAAATTAGCCAAGTGTAGTGTTGCACTCCTGTAATCCCAGCTACTCAGGATGTTGAGGTGGGAGAATCGCTTGAACCCTGGAGGCAGAGGTTGCAATGAGCCAAGGTGGCACCACTGCACTCCAGCCTGGGTGACAAAGCAAGACACAGTCTTAAAAAAAATAATCAAAGCTATTAATATATTTCAATACTATTTTTATTGGGTACATAAATATTTGTGACTAATGTGTTTTGAGTAGATAACATTTATTATTAACTACCTCTTTTTATCCTTCTTTAAAATTCCATTTGAATATTACATAATGAGAAATGTTAAATCTAATTTTAGTATTGCTACATCTCTGTAATTTTATTTAACATCTGCCTTCTAACTTTTTAACATTGCATTATATTCAAATTTTGTGTTATTGTCAATCTTTGTCTCTTTCATGTGGTGTTTATTTTTTAATCAAATTTCAAATGAGAATTTACTTCTTAATGAAAGATGTAATTCATCCTACTTTAGTGTGATTATTGATTCTTTTTTGCATTATTCCTGATATTTTACATATTTTACATATTTCTGATATCTTACATTTTTCACTCCATTTTCTTATTCCTTTTCTTACCTTTCTGCCTTTTTCTTTGACTGTGTTTTCTTAATTCTAACATTTTCTTCTAATGATTTGACATGTAGAAACAGTATTGTAACCTAGTGACTACTTTCACATTTCTAACACATTTATTAAACAAGACCTAATAAATATTGATACACTATATTATTTCCCAACCAGAAAATAAAAATATAAGCATTCATTCACTGAAGCTTCTTCTTATTTTGATTATGTCTTAGGTTTTTAGTAGAAAATAGACAACAATATTTTTAAATGTAAAGCAAAAAAGTTTAGAGTTGAATATAAGATTTACTAAATGATTCACTCACACTTTTTTTCCCCATGGATTTACTTTTTCTTCTTTCTGTGGTGTATACCTGTTTGGAAAAATCTCATTTATCCCTTTTGTTAGAATGTTAGTAAAGCCAATTATAGAATTCTAGGTTCAAATCATTTTCTTTCACTATTTCTTGCCAATGTCAAGTGACTTCTGATTACATGGCACAATTATGAACTAAGGATTAGTTTAACTGTACACAAGCAGGCATTGGATCCCCTGCCATTGTTTACCTACTGAATGACAGGCCTGATCCAAGCCAATGGGACAGAATGATTGCAAAAATGTTGTTTCGTATCAGTCTATTTATGTCTGAGCTGAACTCTTGATTGCTGTAAATACTTATGTTACTTTTCAAAACCACTCACGGAGAGGATTCCAGTCTTAACTGGCATAAATAATTGTTTCCATCAAGAACACTCCAAGATATGTCCTCAAATTTCCCAATTTCAACCTCCAGAACTGTGAGATAATAAAAATGTTGGTTGTTTAAGCCCCCGGTCTATGATGTTTTGCTATGGCAGCATTGGCTGACCAAGACACTTTGGCTCCACCCATGATTTGTACTAGTCTAGACAAAAGCTGGCACCCATCAGCATTCATCCGGGTGATATGTGGGAAGCCATGGCAGCCTTCATAGCTGCAGAGTTCCAAGTTCCACGTTAGCGTGCCCATGGTAAAAGCTGTGGAAGATGTGTCTGCTTAGAGGTGAGTCCCCTGGTATCATCACTGAACCAGATCCATGGTAAGGTTTGGGGCTTTATCACAAACACCTGAGCCTGGATGTCTGGCATTTTTTCAGACCTGCCTTTTCATAACCCCAACATTTTCTAAAATCAGCCACAGTCAATGTCTACTGCTTTCAGTTAAAGATCCTGACATATGTCAGCTGCTAATTTTAAAATATTATTACTTGCAGTGAGTATACAACTATTATAGATAGGTTATTTTTGTGCTACTCACTGGAAAAAAAAAATAGCTGAATGCTTTAGTTGACTCTTATTCTAGTTTAATATAACACAGTGACAAACCACCTCTACTGTTCTGGGGAAAAGGCTGATATTGACATCTAAATTATAATTAAACCTGCTTGTGTATCCCTAGCTCTGAGGTGACTGGTCAGTTTTTCCAAATTGGTCAATTCAGTCCAACCACTCAGATGCACTGTAACATACATTCTCTACCTGCAGAGAACAAGGTTAATAAATAGCATCTCCTGTGCTTTCTCTGCTAAAACAAGTTAACATGTAAGTTACTCGTTTCTCAAATAGGTTCACCTAAGGCCATACTGTGGTTTGGCTCATAATTTACCTGTGGTGGCTAGAAAATCACTCAATTTAAATTACAATATACTGCAGCACAGTGAAAACTATTTTCTAAGCTTTATTAGGTTAGGGAACCAAGATGGCCTAATCAATTTCAAGCAGTTTTTAAAATCTTCTAGAATTGAATAAAGGAAGGTACTACGTAAAAGACATTTAGATGGGCTGATGTGATACTTAAGACATCTCTTATGATTCTTCAACAAAGCATAGTGCATATCATTTTCATTTCATATGCAAAAGCGCTTTCAATCCTATATATTTACAGATCAAAATTTCATAATTATACTTTCATTCTGGTTAGTGCTTGAATTAAACTAAACTAAGCCCTGTTAAATCTTTTCTTTTTGTCCTCAGGGTAAAACAGAAATTTCCCTCAAAATTCATTTTTCACTTCTCCCCTCCATGCATTTAAATCACCCAATGTTTGTATGTTTCCTTCTACTGTTACCTCACTGATTCTATTCACCAACTACTCCAATCCTTAGCCACAAATTATTTACATATGTCTTCAATCATTCTAAGATTTATTTCACCTTTTTCCCATGGTGATCTAGTGATTAGGATTCAGTTCACTCTTTCTCTTTAACCTTCCAAGTACATATACTTTGATTCACTCAGAGCTTCATTGGGAGACAGCTGGCCAATCTGGTAAATTTACATTGTGATGATGTTGAAACATTCTAGGTTTTCTAGGTATAGGTTAATGAAAACTTTCTGAAGAAAATGCATAATCTAAATGGAGGAGAGGGAACTCTTAGAAATCTAGGTTCCATCTGAATTTTGCCATCAAACAACTATTATTTTTTTCTTTCTTCTTATTATTAAAATGAGAGAATTATACTAAGACAAATTTCAGCTCTCAAATTAAGTAACCAGACTGTAGGGACCTCAGGAAGCTGTTGGGAAAATTAACTTGAATGCAGAAAAATAACAGTATAGTTGGTCACCTACTGTGTCTTCATCTACGGGCAGAAGCATTTAACATTCTGAGACACCAAGGTGAGAAATATATATGTGATAGATTAAGGGAGGTCAAAAATATTTTATACCTTTCCCAAACAGTGGTAGCATCAATGTTCCTACCTCTTGAATCTGGGTGGGTGCAGAAATGCCTGGTCAATAGGAATATGCCAAAAGTTGGTGTGTACCAATTGCTAGGTCCATAAGAGACTGTCAACTTCTACCTTCTGTCTCTTGAACACTTACTTTTGCATCCATGTGTTGAGAAAGTAAAGGCAGTACCATGGAGAAGCCCGTACGGACAAGATGTGGGCCCCCAGCAACAGCCCCAACTGATTGCCCAGCTGACAGCCACTGCCAACTTGATAGGCTTGTGTGTAAGCCATCATAAGAATGAGTCCTCCAGCTGTGGCTGAGAAATCCCAGCTGAGGTCTCACAAAGCTGAGATAAACATCTCCTCAGAAACCCCTCCAAGTTGCAGATTTGCAACAAGATAAATGATTGCTATTACAGTCCTAGCAACTGAGTGTTGGGTTGTTTGTAACCCAGCAGTAGACAATTGGGATAATATACAAGCACCCTCCATAGTTCTCACTTCCTTCAATTCTCTATTTTGTCTCATGTATGTCTTTATATGTAGTTAAGCAGAGGGAATTAGCTTTGAATATGGGCAGTCTAGAGAAGTATCTGAAAGTATGGGGCAAACAAACTTAAATGACAGAGAGATCCACTGGTGTTTGCAAAAATAGTAAAAGTATAAACTCAGAAAAAGTGACAGGAGGTGCATTGGTAATTTTACCACTGTTGTTCATTCTCTGTATCAGCAGTCCCCAACCATTTTGGCAATAGGGACCGGTTTTGTGGAAGACAATTTTTCCATGAATCTTGTGGTGGGGATGGGGGATGGTTTCAAGATGAAACTGTTCCACCTCAGATCATCAGGCATTAGATTCTCATAAGGAGCATGCAACCTAGATCCCTCACATGCACAGTTCACAATAGGGTTTGCGCACCTATAAGAGTTTAATGCCACTGCTGCTGATCTAACAGGAGGCAGAGCTAAGGCAGTCATGTTTGCTTGCCAGCTGCTCATCTCCTGCTGTGCAGCCAGGTTCCTAAGAGGCCATGGACCAGGCGCACAGCAGGAGGACTGGTACTGGTCTGTGGCTGGGGGTTGGGGACCCCTGCTCTATATCATGTCTCTTACCTCTCTAAAGTTGATAATGATAGTTGTATTTTCAAGCTGTTGTGTAATGTATAAAGTTCACAAACAAAACACTAAGAAAGTTAATAGTTCAATCTTAAAAATATAAAATTAATGTTGAGGACAAATGAATATTTCTATCTATCATTTAACAACAACACAACAAAAATCTGTTGTCTTAAACGTCCTATGCACTTTACTGTGTACCAACCTTACAGCAAAGCACAATGTGTTAGATTTTGTTATTTCCCTCAAGTTGGTTAATGGCTGGAACTTTCAATATACTTTTGGAGGTCAAATGCTTAGATCAAAATAAGCATCTGCTTGATGTCAAATGCTTTACTGGTTATTTGTGTTTACATATTTACTGAACTCAGACAAACAGTTTTGAGTCTGTAGGGTAAAATTAAGCAAGAACCCTCCAAACATATTGTTTGTTTACCAGAAATCCCAGTTCAGAGACAAAACCACAAGCCAGTGACACCTGTCAGGCGAGGAACCAGACAGCGAGCTCTTCATCACTCTCTTGCTCTTCTCTTCAGGCTCCTCTCTCAGAGAGTCTAGAATTCCTAAACTTGGGCTTCCAGGAAAACACAGCCCAGTGTCCGTCATCACAAAAAGTTCAGCAGTCCGATAGCTTGTGATCTTTGCAAATAAAGTTGCCATGACTGTTTCACTGGACATTTTGAGGACAGAATTCAAAAACATCTTGGAAGTTCCTCAAAAAATTAAAAATTGAGCTACTGTATGATCCAGCAATCCCAATGCTGGGAGTATACCTCCAACAAAGGACATCAGTGTATCAAAGATGTCTGCACTCCTCCGTTTGTTGCAGCACTGTTTACAAAGCTAAGATTTAGAAGCAACCTAAGTGTCCATCGACAGATGAATGGACAAAGAAAATGTGGTGCTTATATACACTGGAGTACTATTTAGCCATAAGAGAGAATGTGAGCCAGTCACTTTAAACATGGATGAAACTAGAGATCATTATTTTAAGTGAAATAAGCCAGGCACAGAAGAACAATCTAGCTTCTTTATTCGTTATTGGGACAGATTTACATCCATATACAACTATGAACATTTGATCTCAAATGCAAACTAATAGAATAATAGTGTTTAGTTCAATTTATGTAGTTCAATTTCTTTTTCAATGAGAAGGTCAAAATTCAGGATTTGGGGATTTTGTTTTAAAATATATTTTTAACCTTACTCTTTTACTTTTCAGTATGTATTTTGCTCAGGATGTTAGAGTAACCCCAAAAAAGCTGTCGATAGACACTTGTAAGATAATACAGTCACTGTTGATTTAGTGTCTGCTCACAGAACTATTTCCCTCTAAAAGAACTTATTTAGTGTGCTGTTACAATTTTATTCACATGTATTGTTATTATTTGACAGCAGCCTTCATTTGCTAATGAGTAGGATTTAAACTGTTCAATCTGGTCACTCCAAGGTGGAGTTATACTTATTGTCTCCTCTAGTCAGCACAAACCCAAAGAGATTTCTAGAAAAAGACCTCCAAGATGATAGAAGCTCAAATCTTCTCTTTCAGATATTCAGATTTTTGATCTCTAAAAAAGTTTCAAATTTTATAAAAATCATCATTTTTTCTATTTCATAGGAACTGTGTCTTTATCTTTCTAACAATTATCTACAACTGATAATAGATTTAAAATATAGTATTTAGAAACTGTAAGAACACTAGAGCCATTATACATAGTCATTTTTAACTCACATAATTTTTTTCAAAAAAGTCCTCTCTTAAACAATTACAAATGTTATTTGCAAAACAACCAAATCTGTCTCATTCTCTATAATTGTTTTTATTTTCTCCTCGAGAAAATTAATTTAAGTTATAATTGTGCTATTCTGAACACAAAGATTACCTCTTTGATGTATTTCTGGAAAAAAAAGTAACATTTGTAGTGATATATAAGTCTCTTACCTGTAATTAGTATAATTTTTGATTGTAAAATAATATGATTGAAGCATTATTTCCTTTGATATGCATAAAAATTCACTGGTATGTTTACATGTCAATTCTAATGGCTTTGATGAACTCCAATACAACTTTTCTGGAAAAGTAGATAGATTTTCACATAGGGCATCCTTTCTCAAGAGGAAGTAAAGCTGTCATCATCCCCTTGTAAAGTAATGTCAGAAGACGCTATTCTTACATATACGGGTTCTCATATACTAAGATCACCAGCTAATAGATTTTGCCTTTTATTTTTTCAAAAAGAGAATCCACCAAGAATGAAGAAATTAAGAGACTATTATCTATTCTAATTTTGGCAATTATTATAGAATTTGATTTTTGCAGAGTACTAAGATCCACTGACCGAATACAAAGCCATGTGTATGAACTACATGATTCATCTTTTGTGGAACTATCAACCTAAGGGCATATTACCTTTACTATAATTATTGAGGGCTTAAATTGTGATGATATTCAGTGTCTCCCATATGGATTAATTTAGAATTCCAGGATAAAATAATATTTTATCTGAAAAATTGGTGTGCTTTCTCACTTCTGATGATAATCATACAATCAAAAATATTTTCTTTTCCCCTGATTACCAAGAAACTTAAGGTCCAATTACCTTTTCATATTATTATTTTATGATTATCAGGCAAACAAAATTTCTTTGTACTATGCTGTTTCTGACTATTGTTAAATTATTGTAAATGAAAGATTGCATTCTAACCCAACCCTTGTCATGATTATTACACAAATTAAATTAGTAGGATCCAAATTAAAGGACAGAGGAAAGCTGTGGAAAATAAAGTATGTTCTTGGAATTTATGATGTAAAATAACCTGTCTTAATATCTCAAGGTATTTTTTTTAGATTGGCTTTTGATCTGAGATTCTCAAGGCTGGCAGTTATAAATAGCATATTCCTCTTAATTCTGTGATATCAAATCTCCTATTCTTTTTCATGAAGCAATTTGGTTTGGGGAAGCAGCTCACATACGAAACCAGTAAGAGACAGTACTGTTTTTCTCTAAATCCTTATGCTGGATCATATTGCAAGATGAGTGTCAGGGTGAGAAATTATTTGGACAAAATCAAATAAGAAAATGAATATACATTCTTAATAAAGCTATTCATTCAGCATTTGTTTCTGTGAATACAAATCAGCTCGATTTCCTTTTCCTTATAATTCATTATATGAAGTAATTCTCATTATAACAAAGAGTCAAATTGCTTCTTGAAATAGTATCTTTATCCTAACATATTATATCAGTTTTTTTAATGCAGTTATAGCAGGCATTTCTTTGAGAAAAAAGGAAAACTGGTTGTTCTCCCATCATGTTCATGAACCCCTATGGTACTCTTAAGATGTCATGAATCATTGATCCTTCATTTTGCTGCCTGAGATAAGAGGGATCACTTCCTCATCCTGAGGGGACTGGGTAGCAGAGAAAGTAATAATCCTTCTTGTTTTATAAGTGACTTTCAGTTAAAATAACAAAAGCTCATAGACATTCCAAGGGTTTGCCCCTGTGCGTATAAGGCTAATAAATTAATTGAAGATCCCTAACAGAGAATGTTATGTTAGTGTTATTTCAGGAAGCTGTGCAGCTATTTTTTGATATTGTATATGAAAAAGAAACCTCAAATATTAAACCACAAGGGAAACCTTTCATCAGAAAGTGGTTTCCAAGTCATGGACATAAGAATTGAAGAGGTATCCTCAGTGTATGTCAGAAAGTTCACACCATGACACTGATATTGCAGTGTAGGAAGTCATCACTCTAGTTAAGATAATTTGAGTTTCCCCTTTACATGAATTTTATCTCTGTATTTCAGTAATTTTAGTTATCCACACAGCTCTTCTCTGTTAACAGATCCTTTGTTCTTAACACTGCATGAATGTAGCACACAATTAGTCCCTAGGCTCCTGATATTTGCCCTGAATTGGCATTCAGTCTCATCTGTAACTTTTCTTATCTCTGTATGCCTTTGTCTGCCCAAGAGACTTTAGCTCTCTACATTCTCTGGCTTTGGCATCTTGACTGATCTATTTCTTGATTTTTTTTTTTTACCTGTTAGGTTTCTGGTTAATGGCTCATCTACTCTTCTCTAAAATGCCTCTTTTTCAGCTGCCTACACAAAACCATTAACCTGAATCCTGACCTCAGTCATCCTCCTGGAGTTTCCCCATCCATACAGCCTTCTCAACAGGCCCAGGGAACCATGCCCCAAATAAAACCTGTTGAAAACACAGTTCCCTTCGTGTGTGTGTGTGTGTGTGTGTGTGTGTGTGTGTTTTAACCATAGTCCTTCCCCAGGTGTCTTCAACACAGCATCACATTCTGGTCTCACCTTATTGACCTTAGACCATATATTCAGAGACTATCTTCTCTTCTTCTGAAAAGTAATTACTCATAGTCTCAGTGGAAAGCAGAAGCCAAATCTCATTGGCTCACAAGGGATGATTGTTAAATATTCCAATATTTTATGAGCAGGTTTTCAATCCATTAATGGCTTAACGTCAGCCATGATAAGAATATTTACACCACAGAATTGGCAAATGCTTTAAATCAAAATTTTCTCCATCCTCCCACGCAATTCCCCATTGCCTGTCTCTCCTTCCAGCAAGTTTACTATGCACCACTGTTCTTTTTCCTGAGCACCATCCTATGAGGCAGAAATAAATCAGAAAAGGTATTAAATCTAGCATGTGGTAATGTGCTATAATATATCCAAAAACATTTGTGTTTAACAGAAATTCCCTGAAGAATTACATGAACTCAATATTTCCCAAATGTAGTATCCATCAGAATCGTATAAGAAATGTATAAAATTGCAAAAGTCAAGACTGTATCCCAGGCTCTTCTGCATTTGAGCCCTGGGCATCCTTATTAACAAGCCTCCTAAGCAAATTAGAGTCCAGCAAAGTTTGAGAACCATTCAGACAATAAATCTCAAGTGGTAACTTGTATAGTATCAGAATAAGAAAATGGAGAGTCATTCAGCAGAGCCTTTCCCAGGACACTTTGGAGATGATTATCCATCATATTCCAAAATACACCCAGATTTATATAAAGCAAGCAATTATACAGTGCCTGTACTAAGCCACATGATATTGATGTTCTTTTATAATTTATTCCATAACAAATCCCTAAACAGTGGTGAAAGATATAAACACTCAATTTTCAGACTCAGAAAAAACCTCTGCAGACTTTAACAGTTTTACTGGGTCTTCCTATACAAATAAAAATAATTCAATTGTTTTTTCAGCTTTATCTATCTGAAGATAATTTTATTAGTTTGCAACGCTATGAATCTGCAAAAAAAATGCTTCTAAGGATCTAGAAAATTTCTAGGTTGCCCTGTTTATGCATGAACAAATCATTTTGATATTTTTCCCTAAAATATTGGGTTTGAATACTATGTTTTAAAAGATACTTACCCATCCTCTCTGTCTCCTTATTGGTTCTCATTTGAAAATGAATGAACAGAGAGAAAAGTAGGGGAAAAAAAAAGTTAACAGAGAAAAAGGAAAATGGTTGCAGTGATCCCTGAAGTTTAAGTAACAAGGCTCTTTATGTCAGTGCAATTTTTTGCCCTCTTTTGACACTTTAAATAAGATGTATATGCTGGTGGATGTCTCAAGTTTTAAATGATGAACCAAGGAGTGTAATATATCAGAAGAGCGTTCCTCTGTAGACATTTTTCTGAATGAGAAATGTGCCACCCAGAATGTGCTACAAAATGTTAATGGCTTTGAGTCTATACAAATTTGAACTTTATTGAAATGTGCTAATAATGAGATAGGTTTAAAAATTATATACTGGTTTGTAGAACAGTAGGATTATAGCAAGGAAAGCACAGGGAACAATGTATCACCCTGCCATGTAAAAGGACCCTAGGCATTCAGCAGTCAAGAGATGGGTTCCACTAACCTTTCCCTCACCGTATTTTCTCACAAACCTTAGCAGCTAGGGTAATTTTGCTTGACTTTGGTAATGAGATCAATAGTTAAACCAAGAGGCAGGAATGGCCAAAGGGAGTAGGCAGTTTAAAAACTCATATTTTGTTGTGCTTTAAAGTCAGTGGGTTGGTCACGTTTAACCACCCTGCTCCCCCTTCAGCACAAGTCAGGAGAATCACTACTGAGTATCTGCAGGCAGAGATCACATTCTTTCCATCAAAGTTTTGAAAGTCATTTCTTGCCATTTACAAAATGGCCATTTTCTACAAGGAAACTAGAAAGAACTGTATTCTCTCTTGATAGCATATGCATCTGAGTTGGTTATTGTGATGCTCACCAGTGGCTTCTTACAAAGAAACTATGCTTGTTCTTTCTGTGTTGAAGCCTAGCCATATTATCATCACATCATATTTTTGTGGACTTCAGTTTGATCTGGAAAGCACTCCTTTTAAGCTTCCATTCATAACAATATTCTTAAAAGATTTATTTTTAAATTTCACTTTCAAAGTACATGTTACCTTCTGACAAAATATATTAAGCATGTATATGACATGGTCCACACTCCACAAATGAAATACTTAATGACCTCTTCTTTGATTCTGACATTTTTTGTTTTTGCCAAAAAATAAGCTTACAGAATAGGGTACAACTGAGAGGTCAATAACAGGTAAAAATAGGGAATATTATTTTAGACAGATAAAGCAGGCTAAATCCAAGTTCCCATTCTTTTTTGTTAAGATATCACCGGTGCTTTTAGCTATCCATTATTCACCTTCACAAAAGTGTTAAGTTGGAAAATAAACTCTGCCATTTATCTCCAATGCTCACTTAACAGAAATAAATGCAGCTACCACCTTCCAACTCTAAATGATACGAGATGAGTGTTTGAGTTACTGACTGTAACCTTGACAAGGTGTCTCATCACTTGTATGAGAAACTCAATCAGCCAGCATCTAATCATACACTGGGATGAAAAATAGGGTTAGAATCTTTGAATCCAGCATGGAGAATGGGGTTTATATTTGAGGGGCAATTTTATTGGTTAGCAACAACTTGCAGATTAGCAAGATAGAACTCTTGAGGATTGGAAGAAATTGCAGATTTGGACCCTTGATTACCTATTTCTATAATGCTCTGTTATTACAGAAATAAGATGTGTGCGTGTGTGCGTGTGTGTGTGTGTCTAATAATCACAATCGTCAACACCAATGTAACTGCACTTTTATACAGGCTTTCTCTTTCCTATATGAACACAAATTCTTATGTGGATGGTATATAATGTCAGACATCTTTGAGAACATATAACAAACTCAAAATTTTACTTGTATTATGTCTTTTTAAATACACAATGGACACCACATTTCAAAAACAGTAAATCAATCAAGACTTGTCAGCAGCATGAGGGTGAACTATTCAGCTCTGTAAATAATATTTGCAGGATATCTGAAAGCTTTCACTTCTGCTTACCTCTACAAGGTATGATATAATTTTCTATTTGAGCCGTAAACCAAAAAATGCCAGAAATGTATGTGACTAAATAAACCATACAGTCTAATACCATTATTAGAGTTTAAGTGAGCTAGACATTGTGAAGGTAGTTATTAACAAGCACCTATGTAGTAGTAATTGTGTATAAATCACTACTTTCAAAATCTATAAATATTAACTTGTTTTATCTTCATAACAACTAATGAGAGTACTATTATTACACACATTAAATAAGTGAGTAAACAGAAATACAAAGACATTAAGCAACTTGCCCAGAATCACCAGCTAGTAAGTGGCAGATACAGGATATAAATCCAGGCAATCTGACTGACCAAAGAGGGTATACTTTTCTGCAATTCATGAAAGTCATGACAAGAACTTTTCAGGCCCAAAAGACACCCTATTTGCTGACCTCAGTGATTTGGTGACAAAACATTTTTCTAGGTACCATTATAATGTTCTTGCCCAAATAGGGATAGTAGCTAATATTAGTTGAGAAGGTACCACCATTTTTCAGGATGGATTTGTACTTTATCTCATTTATCTTCACAGAGACCTGTATAGACACTAAAAAACAAACAAACAAACAAACAAACAAAAACACAGGTTCTCACTCTGTTGCCCAGGCTGGTGTGCAGTGGTGCCATCGTGGCCCACTGCAGCTTCAAGCTCCTGGACTCAAGTGATTCTCCCACCTCAGTCTCCTGAGTAGCTTGGACCACAGGAACATGCCTCCATGCCTGCATAATTTTTTTGTAGAGACGAAGTCTCCCTATGTTGCTCAGACTGGTCTCGAACTCCTGGACTCAAGCAATCCATCTTCCTCAGCCTCCCAAAGTGCTGGGATATGGGTGTGAGCCAACTCATCTGACTCACATTTTTATTTATATTTTACAATTAGGAAATTGAGGGTTAGAAAAGTTAAGTAACTTTCCCAAGATCACACTGCAACCAAACACATTCTAGTCTACTGACTCATAATTTCACTCCCTACCACATACCACACTTTCTAAAATTATATATGATTGGAAGATTTGATCTGTGGATTTCTTTAGGAAAGTCAATTAAACTTACATTTTTGGTTTTGCCTAAAGACCCCAATTAATGTCTTGCACTTCATATTTCCATATGATACTTTGGAAATTATCATAAACTCAAATTGTCCATAACTAGTCACTAAGAAGGGAGAAAATCTTTAGACAAAGTCATAAAGAAATGTTCAGCAAATGTACATACGTAAATAATATATCCTCATATGTGAAGGCTTCAATCAAGTGAACAAATTAATATTTTCATTAGTACAAATAAGTAAACATAAATTTATTTAAAATCTCTAATAATTTGACTCAACACCACAACTATTACCTTTGACTATTCTTAAATGTAAATGCCACTTTGAAGGCCTAGTGTCTCTGAACTCATGTTAATTACAAGGTCCAAGGAAACTGGAGTATCTGGGGTGTGGAGGGAAGAAGGTAAGTTCATAGACTATAGTAGTCTGCCAGGTTGTAAATCCTGGCTCATCCACTGACTTGGACAAGCTATGCAACCTCTCAGTGCCTCAGCTTCCTTATTTGTAAATGAAGATAATCATAGTCTATTACTCACTAAAGATTAAATGAGTTACATGTTGAATAAAATGACACATAATAATTGTTTGATACTATTATAGAGGATATTAAAATATTTTTTGACCTGTATCTTACCAGTTTTGCTCTTTCTTAGATGCAGTAGGAAACCCTGAGTTTCCTATAGAGATTGAGTTGTTTCCCTAACACTAACTTGTATACCTAAAGGAGTTATAAACAAGTAAACCTAACTACTTTATACAACTACTATTGGGTATTTAGCATTAATTGTTGCCATATGCACAAGTTTTGACTGAACTAAATGGAAATACCTTGTGATATACAGCTATTTGTTTTCAATTTTAATAAATACTATATTAAATATTAGTTGTCTTGTGGTTACTAGAAAGACCACCTCAAAATAAAAATTGGATATAAATGAAGCCTCTATGTGCTTTTGATCTACATTTGTTTCATGCTCCATAACCTTTGGTCAAGTATCGACCGAGTTTATTTAACATTATTATTAGTAACAAAATCATGTGTCTCTCACATTTTAGGATTTCTGACCCCCTGGATCAGTGCTAAGTAGTATTTCAATGGCCATACTATAGACAGTTCTAGAAGATAAGCATTTACTGGGTTGTGAGGACACCATGGCAGTCACTCCAAGATCTTAAATAGTGGGTTAAAATGGATGTGATTTCTTCTTGGCTTTATCCAGTAGCGTGCTACTACAGCCTTCAAGGTAATTCATAACTCGGTATTCTTGAGTGTCATCATCATGATGAGCTAGAAGTCTAACTTATATGGCAGAGTCATTATCTATCCATCTGTCTCTCTACCTGCCTACCTATTTTTTCTTTCTATCTATCTATCTGTCTGTCTATCTATCTATCTATCTATCTATCTATCTATCTATCTACCTACCTTCTGGTTTATCTCCTGATCTATCTATTTATCTATCTTCCTATCTATCATCTATCATCTATCTGCCAATCTATCTCCTGATCTGCTGATATCTCTCTCTCTCTCTTTCTCTCTCTATGATTCTTCTGTAAGTTCTCCTTTTGCTCCTCTACTCACCCATTTTCCCCATATTAAAACGTTTAGGTTTTTCTTTGCTCTTTGCTCCAGGAGAAAGATTCAACTGATTAGAAGACAGGGAAAAAGAGTTGTAGTTTGAGATTTTTATCTCCACAAACCTTGGTCTTTAATGTAAACTAAGAAGATACCAGGCATATACACTAGGACATTTCCACCTATTGTTGGCTAGACTTGTGTTACCTCTGGCACTAAGGTTTCCGCCAAAATATGTAGTTTAATCTATTTCCATTTGCTGAAGTGGTCCAGATAGTTAAAAACAGCCCCAGTTTGAAGGAGAAAGGAGAGAAGAAACTAAATTGAGAAACTTTAGATACTAATGGGTCTTCTGCAGAGAGAACCTGCAATGGGGATTCTGAGAAGAGCCATGGGGATGAGGAAGTCCTCCAGGATTAATTCAAGACCAACTACCATCCAAGTGGCAGGTTTAGGCTAGCAAGTTTCTGGCATCCTCATTGAGGTTTCTGCCCTCCCAGGAAAGCAGAACATGGCAAACTAATCCCTGTGACCCCAAGTATGTCACTAATGTGTCACTGAGAGCTCTGGGGCACAAAAGGGCTGGTTAAAGAGCAATAAATTATGACCTGGCATTTCACAAGAGTGAAGAAATAACTAGAAATGACCCTTTGGCAGTTCATTAGGCTCCTGCCACTTGAACACAGATGCATGGATCAAGAAAGACCCTGAGAGATTATTATTTCAGTTTCTTCCATTCTAGCGGAATGAGGATGTAAAATATAAAATTGAGTAATAGAACAACTTATCATTCTCAATATACCTGAATTATGTGGCTTGAGATTTATACCACCTATGCATATAATCAGATGTGTTTATGGTCATCTTTGCTATTACCAATACCTTTGTCATGGTAGATTTTTCAAGTGCTGATGTTCTACTACTGTTATTTTTTTTTCTTCTTCACTTTTAAAACCAGCTCTTTCTAAAGGATGTTGCACTACACAACATTGTTGCACTGCCGATCGCTGGCTCACAGTGATGTAGCTCTTTGCCATGTGTCATGGTCCTCCCTTTCCCAAATCTACATACTCACAATTGGGAATTTTAGGTGTGTGTGTGTGTGCCCTCTAATGGCCAGACACAGCCTTACACTTAGCCATAACCCCTGCTCTCTCTACCTCTAGGTTCTAATATGCAGATAGGTCCTGTCTGCCAGACTTGCACCTCACCTGTGGCTATTTTCTTTCAGAGGAGTCACAGTTTTTCCTTCCAGTTCCACCTCTTGAGTGAAACCTTGTCCATTTCCCCAATTTATGTATTTCTTATTCACAAATGTTAATTTGTGAATCTGTCCTAACGTACATCTTTACACACGCACCTGGGGCAGGGCACCCAGTTCAGAGTGACTGGTCAGTTTGGTATGGGTCAGTTAAATAACTTTCAGAGCATTCTAAAGCAGTAAGGCAGCTGGTTTGCCAATGGAACAAAGAGGATCTCTTGGGGTTTACAGGACCTAACTCCAAAACCCAGCTTAACTGACTCATGGCCAAATCTTTTGTTTCCTGACTTATTTAATCCCACTATCAAGTGGTTTGTGTTTTTGAGAGCCACAAGCAATAAGTAGATGAGGGAGTAACTTGACATGTTTCTCTTACGAGTATTTTTCATCTTTAGGTATGAAAAGCTACTTCTTCTCTCAAATGAGTCATTCAAAAACAAACTGACTGTAAATAGCTATTTTGTAAGAGAGGGAAAAAGTGTCCTGTGTCGAGGTCATGGTCCAGGTCTGGAGATAAATTGCCCTTAAAGCACCTCACGTCCATAACTTCCCTGTTAGTATTTTGATCAGTGAGCTGACCTTGCTTGTGTGGTTATCCAGGGTTATTTCTTACATGCAGGACAAAAGATTATCATTTATTAACCTAGAGAAAGTTTGCTGATGAAACAAAGTCTTTCTGAATGTACAGTTTAAATGGATTGTAATCCATTAAATTTCATTATTAAGTCTTTATTCTCTTGTGTTTAAGCCCTTTAAGATATGAATTTATTAGCATAACCACGATTTAGTTAAGAAGGCTTTACAATGTTGTAAGAAATTTGAGTCTTTATCACTAGGGAAGGGATGGATATTAATTCTCTAGCTGGTTGCTAAACATAGGCACACATGGATTAAGTTAATGCACAGTCATACAGATTTCAATATTACATTTTCCTCAAAATGGTAGTATAAATGCTTACTTTGGAACAACTCCACTTTACAAAGATCAGCTTAAAATGAAGCCAAGATACTTGTATTTTCTCATTTTTGTCAAGTCTCTACAGGGTTAGTCTGTAAAAAAAATAATACTTTATAAATCTAAATTATTTTACACTGAATGTATAACAGTCTCGTACTAAAAAAGCTGTTATATTTCTCTACCTCATGACAGACCAAATCAACTGAATAAATGACAAGATTATATGAGAACTGAATTTCATTCTTGTGTAAGTTTATAATATGCTATTGATTGTTCCTATAACCTACCCCCAAAAATTTTAAAGTTAAGATATTTAAAAAGTTGGCTCATATTTTTCTTCCCATGCAAGCACATAATAACTTAGTAATAGGTTTGAAATTACAAAAACCGTATTAATCATATTATAAAACCTTTCCCAGTGGTTGAGTAAGCACAGGATTCTTTAGGCTTTAAGGAATTTTCTTTTTTAAGATGAAATGGAATATTTAACATAGTGTTTATGTATTTCTTGACCACTTAAAATGTGTAAAACTGCTACTATTTTAATTAGGTTCCTATCTTTATTATGTGTTACTAAGTTTTGGAGTGTTGTCTCAATCCATTTATCTCATAAGTCATGCGTTGTGTTCTTTTTAATTAAGCTTTCAATTAATTTACTTAATTTAATTAAGATAATTGTAAATTTACTTGCAATCATTACGAAACAATGCAGACAGATTTCTTGTACCCTAATCCAGTTTCCCTAATGGTAACATATTGAAAAATACAATATCACAAACAGGATAATGACATGAATACAGTTAAAATACACAGTATTTTCATCAACACATGACATTTCATGTAGCTCTTTTGCAGCCAGACCTACTCTCCTTTCACCTTGACCACTTCCTTAGCACCTGTTAACCCCTAATCTCTTCTCCATTTTTATAATTTTACCAATTCAAAAATGCTTTATAAAGGGAATTACACTATACAACCTTTTGAGAAGTACTCTTCTTCACTTAGGATAATTATCTGGACATTCATCCATGTTGCTCTGTGCATCATAAGTTTATTCATTTTTATTGCTGAGTATTCCAGAGTATGGAAATACCATATTTATTTAACCCTTTACCTGTTAAAGAATATCTGGGTATTTTCTGGTTTGGAGCTATTATAAATAAAGCTGCTATAAACATTCAAGTCCAGGTTTTTGTGTGAAAATAAGTCTTCATTTCTTGGAGATAAAGCAGAGTAGTGCAGCTTCTGGTTGCGTGTTCAGTTTTCTTTAAAAAACTGCTAAACTATTTTCCAGAGTGACAGCAATATGTGAGTGATCTAGTTTTTTGGTATCCTTGCCATGATTTGGGTTATCACTATTTTCTTATTTTAGAATAAGAAAATATACCTTGACATGCGTATAGAGATATCTCACTGTGGTTTTAGTTTACATTTCTCTAACAGCTTATACACTTGAACGTTTTCTCATGTGCTTAATTATATCTGTGTATTTTCATCAATGAAATTTATCTTCATATCTTTGGCCCATTTTCTAATCAGATTGTTATTTTCCCCTTGACTTTTAAGGGCTATTAATATATTCTACACATCACCTTTTGTCAGATATGTACTTTTCAAGAATTTTTACCCACTCTGTGTTTTCACCCTGTTAATGGAGCTTTAACAGAGCAAAAATTTTTAATTTTCATCAAGTTCAATTTTTCAACTTTTTCTCATGAATTGTGCTTTTAGTACCAAGGCTAAGAATTCTGTCAACCTGTAGATCCTGAGTATTTTCTTCTAGGTTTTTTTTTTTTTTTTTTTTTGTAACAAAACTATTTTAGTTTTATATTTTACATTGAAGTCTGTGAATTCATTTGGAGGTTTTGCTGTGTTTCATTTTGTTTGTTGTTGTTTTGTTTTTTTAAATAAAGCATGAGACGTCTCCCAACGTCTTTTTGTTTGATTGTTTTGCCTATGGATGTCCAATTACTGCAGCATCATTTGCTGAAAAGGTTGTCTTTTCTCCATTGAAGTGCTTCCGCATCTCTGTCAAAAATTAATTGGCTATATATATATATGGGGATATACTGTATTTCTGCATTCTCTGTTTCACTCCATTTGTCCTTTCATTCCACTAACACTACTTAGTCTTGATTAGTGTAGCTATAAAATGCATCTTAGGTCGATGGGTTCCTCCCACTTGATTTTTTTTCTTTTTCTTTTTTTCAAAATTGTTTTAGCTATTAAGACTTCTTTGTCTTTTAACATAAATTTTAGAATTCTATTTTCTATATCAACAAAAATCTTGGTGAGATTTTGATAAGAATTATCTAAAACCTGTATATATATCTGGGGAAACTGTCATCCTTACCATGTTGAGTCTTGTTTTGTTTGTTTGACTGTTTTTTGAGACAGGGTTTTACTCTGTCATTCAGCCTGGAGTGCAGTGGTGTGGTCAGGCTCACTGCAGCCTCAGCCTCCCAAGCTCAAGTGATTCTCCCGCATTAGCATCCTGAGGATCTGGGACTATAGACAGGCGCATGCCACCATGCCCAGTTAATTTTTGTATTTTGTGTAGATAGAGGGTTTCACAGTGTTGCACAGACTGGATGTTGAGTCTTCTAATCTATGAAATCCCTCTATGTTTATTTACATTTCCTTTGATTTCCTTCGTCAACATTCTGCAGTTTGCAGCATACACTCCTGCATGTGTTTGGTTAGATTTGCTCCTAAGTATTTTCTTTTCTTGAGTGATTGGAAATGACATTTTAATTTCAATGTCAACATGTCTGTTACTGGTATATAGACATTCAATCCAACTTTGCATGTTTATCTTGCATTCTGTAACACTGCTGAAATCACCTATTAGTTCTAGGAGTGTTTTTCACAATTTCTTGAGATTTTCTTTGTAGGCAAATATGTCATCTGCGAATGGACACTATTTATTTTGTCTTTTCCAATGAGCATGCTTTTTATTCCTTTCTTTTCCCTATTGTACTGGCTAGAACTTCCTGTCCTAAGTTAAATAAGGGTGGCTGAATAAAAGCAGAGACGCTAGCCTTGCTGTTCATCTTAGGAGAGAACATTCAGTCTTTTACCATTGGTAGACATTAGCTGTAGGTTTTTTATAGATGTTCTCTATAAAGTTCAGGAAGTTCTCCTCTATTCTCATTTTTCTGAGAGTTTATATCATGATTAATGTTGAATTTGGAAAAACATTCAAACATATACACACATATATATGTGTATATTTGGAATCCACTGATACGATCATGAGAGTTTTCTGCTTTAGCTTGTTAATATGGTGGACTACATTATTTTATTTTCAAAATTAAGCCAGCCTTGTATCTCTAGATTAAAGTCCACTTAATCATGATATTTTTAAATATATTACTGATTTATATTTGCTAATATTTTACTAAAGATTTTTGTGTCTATATTCAAGACAGATAATGGTCTGCAGTTTATATTTTGTCTTTGTATTTTCTATGTCTTTGTATGATTTTGGCTTCAGGACAATTCTAGCTTAATAAATGAAATTGGAGTATTCTTTACTCTTATTTTCAGGAAGGGATTGTATAGAATTTATATTAATTTTTTAAACATTTGAAGTAATTCTTCAGTGAAACCATCTGAACCTAGATTTTTTTGGTGTATTTTTTAAATTAAAATTTTAATTTTCTTAAGAGTTATAGGATTATTTAACTTACTGATTTTATATTGCATGAATTGCAGTAGTTTGTGTTTTTCTAGAAACTAGCTCATTTCACCAAAATTGCTAAATTCACATGTATACAGTTCTTTATTGTATTTCTTGGTTATCCTTTTGGTGTCCGTAAAGTCTATAGTGATGTCCCTGTTTCATTTGTGATATTGGTAATATTTTCTTCTATTTTTTCTCCATTGGTCTTGCTAGTAGTTTGTGAATTTTGTCAGTCTTTTTAAGAACCAGCTAGCTGTTTCATTGTTTCTCTCTGTTATTTACTTTTTGTTCCAATTTCATTAATTTCTGCTATTTCTCCTCCTCATTATTTCTTTTTTCCTTCTGATTGGCCCGGGTTTATTTTACTTATTTATTTATTTAGTTCTTGAGATGGGAGTTTGGACTATTGATTTAAGACATTTTCTCTCTACTAATGTATGCATTCAGTGGTGTAAATTTTCGTCCCAATACTCACTAACTTTGCCTTACAAATTTAAATATTTTTTATTTTTATTTTCATTCAGGCAATGTATGTTTTTATTTCCATTGAGACTTCCTTATTTATCCATGGATCATTTAGATGTATATTGTTTAGTTTCTGGGATTTGAAGATTTTTCCTTTATCTTTGTTATTGGTTTCTAGTTTGATTCCATGGTGTTTAAAGAACGCACTCAGTATGCTTTGAATTCTTTAAATTTGTTGAGGTTTGTTTCATGCCCCAGGAGGTGATTTAGCTTGGTATATCTTTCCTGAACACTTGAAAGAAGTGTGCATTCTGATGCTGTTGGGTGGAGTGTTATAAAAATGTTCATTAAATACTTTTTATTTGATGGTGTTATTGAGTTATTCTACACCCTTTTCTATTTTTGGTCTACCAGTTGTTAACTTCTCCAATCATAGTTTTGTGCATTTGTTTATTCTTTCAGTCCTCTCAGTTTTTCTTCCTCTATTCTGTGGTTCTGTTGTTTTGAGTATACACATTTAGCATTGCTTCCTAAATGGTCTCCACTACCACTAGCAGGAAAGACAATTCCTATTAGGTAATGGTGAATGTCCTGGCATTCAATGAGGCTTCCTCTGACCCAAATAAGTGAAAGAAGGAAAAAGAGTAGAAAGAACAATAAATTTCCTTACCCTCAAACTAAAATTAGTGGGGAAACAAAGACTTCTCAAATAAAATAAAAACAAATTTTAGAAAACTGCCACACTTTACACAACAAATATAATACTGGGGAATTTCATAGGCATGAGCAAGTTGATGAGAAACGGCATGACATTCTGCAAGAGTATCAAACAAAGATCAAAATTTAACATGAGAAGCAAAAACATCACTCAGAAGTTCACTAAGTGATAGGATATTTTAATAATAACAATAATCTAACTAAAGTAAGGACTAAAAACTATACCATAACATAAAGATAATAGAAGAGATTGCTAATTGAAAATATAAGAGTATTATTTTTAAAATCTAATAAATAGTTTTAAAATAACAAAGAGAGAAGGCTGAAAGTCATAATTCTAACATGAAGAAATGCTTATGCAGTTTCTGTTCATAGACTGTTAATAAGAGTTTGGTTTTGTTTTGTTTTGAGAGGAAGTCTCACTCGGTTGTCCATGCTGGAGTGCAGTGGCCTGATCTCCGCTCACAGCAACCTCTGCCTCCCGGATTCAAGCGGTTCTCCTGCCTCAGCCTCCCGAGAAGCTGGGACTACAGGTTCCCATCACCATGCCCTGCTAATTTTTTCGTATTTCAGATAGAGACAGGGTTTCACCATGTTATCCAGACTGGTCTCAAACTCCTGAGCTCAGGTAATCCGCCTGCCTCGGCCTGCCAAAGTGCTGGAACTACAGGCATGAGCCACTGTGCCTGGCCTAAGATTTTAACAGAGAAAATGTAGTTATGAAGAAGAGGGAGAAAGGACCCAACACAAAGACAGCTGGTGTTTCTGAGGCCTCACGCCCAACAAATGGGCAGATATGAACTGAAAAATTTATTTCCAGAAACGTTTTATGACATAAAAAAGTCAATGTTCAGAATAAAAGATAATCTATGTTTCAGAAAAAAAAAAAAAATGATATAAGCTGGGCGTGGTGGCTTACGCCTCGAATTCCGGCACTTTGGGAGGCCCAGGAGGGCAGATCATTTGAAGTTGGGAGTTCAAGACCAGCCTGGCCAACATGGTGAAACCCCGTTTCTACTAAAAATACAAAAATTAGCCGGGTGCTGTGGAGCGCGACTGCAATTCCAGCTACTCGGGAGGTTGAGGCAGGAGAATCGCTTAAACTTGGGAGGCAGAAGTTGCAGCAAGCTGAGATTGTGCCACTGCACTCCAGCCTGGGCGAGGAAGCAAGCAAGACTCTGTCAAAAAAAAAAAAAAGAAATAAGTGGTACAGATTGCTCACCAATGAGGTGCATAATAGTTAAATTAGGAAACTTCTAATATTAAAAAATAATTCTTCAAATATTTAGGCTGAAAAACCCAAACTATCTGCAAGAGAAAAAAAAATCTGGCTTGACTCAAACTACCACATACTAAAATTCAATGGCATAAATGTCTACAAACTTCTCAAGGAAATAAAGTTTGAACTGCAAATATCATATCCAATTAAGATGTAAGTCAAATAAAAAGGCAAAACATAAAATATCTACTCCATGAAGCAATACAGATAATATCCAGCTTTAATTTATTCAACAAATATTTACCAAGCTCCTATTATATACAAGGTAATGTGATAACTGCCATTATGAGTATTCTTTGGGTAAATTTCTTAAAGTTGAAATTCAACCAATTAAGACATGAATCCAATTAAACATATTTAAAGGTAAAAGTATTGGGGTACAAGAGCTCCTAGTAAGAATCAGTTTGCACACTATAATGAAAATATAGAATAGTATTTGACCACTTATTATGATGGAAAAACTTTATGTACACACATATATATATATGTATATCAATACACACAATTATCAATTATATCTAAAACTATATATATGCATGCATCATTCTCTGTGTGTGTGTGCATGTGTGTGTGTGTATATCCAAATATAAATAGTTAAGAATAAGTGGAAGAGGGATTCTACTCCCAAAGTATTCCGACTTCAGGGCCTGGGCTCTTTACTTCTATACTAAACTTTCTGAAAGAAATACTAAGTAAAGTTACAAACTTTGAGAACATAATTTAGAGAACATTAATGCTATATATAATTGTGTAATAATTATATATAGTCATATAACTAGTAGAAGGTCATATAACTAGTAAGAAGCAGGAAGTAAAGAAAAGTGGTGGAAGAATTGGAAGAGGATCACTTTCCCAACCTTCATAGCAGTGATCAAGGGATATTTTCTTAAATCACGCCACTGCACTCTGTCGCCCGGGCGACAGAGTGAGACTCCATCTCCAAAAAAAAAAAAAAAAAAAGAAAAGAAAACATAGTTTATAGGAGGTGGAGGTGGGTGGCTCACTCAAGGCCAGAAATTTGAGACCAGCCTGGGCAACATGGTGAAACCCTATCTCTACTAAAAATACAAAAATTAGCTGGGCATGGTGACAAATACCTATAGTCTCAGTTACTTGGGAGGCTGAAGTGGAAGGACGGCTTGAGTCTGGGAGGCAGAGATTGCAGTGAGCTAGTATCATGCACTGCACTCTAGCCTAAGTGACAGAGCAAGACCCTGTCTCAATAATAAAAGAAGAAGAAGGGGAAGGAGAAGGAGAGGAGGAAGAGGAGGAAGAGGAGGAGGAGGAGGAGGAGGAGAAGGATGCCACCTTTTAATATTTTCAATAAAAAAATACACAGATGGAAAACTCCATCTGTCCTACACCAAGATATGCTGAGACCCTCCACTGATGGTGTGCAGACAGATGGCCTTTTCTAAAGAGATGAGACAATGATGAGATATCCTCTTTGGTAACCCAGATGGTTGACAGCAGCTTGCTTTAACTCCTTTTTAAAGGAAACTAAAAAAAAAAATAAAAATAAAATATAAAAGATATTTTTTAAGTGGCAAAGATGCATAGTTTATTATCTTACTTTAAAAGTTGAATTAGAATGTGCATGTACTATTTATTAAAAAGGAGGTAGAGTGTATCGTCAATTGTCCCATCAATCAATCCCACTTTCAATATTCTTGCCCTTATATAGTCCTTTTCGCAGTATCTTGGGCTTGGGGCTTGGCCAAAGGACTTGCTTGACCAATGAGACATGGGCAAACATGATACAAGCAAACGCTTGGTAAGTGTTTGCACATTGAGGACTGCACTCTTGTACTACAGATGCCACCAGCTGAGAAATCCCAGTCTTGTCTAGTGGCCTTAAGGAACAATGACCACATGAGGAGAGAGGTTCAGGGGATTCTCCAGCTGAAGGATGCCACATGTGTGAGTCCAGGCGAAACTAGTAGAAGAATGCCCATCCCACTGAGAGAATTGTGAAAAATAGTAAACTGGTTTTAAATTTATTTTTATTTTAAGTTTCTAGGGTACAGCATGTGCAGGTTTGTTACGCAGGTAAACATGTGCCATGGAGGTTTGCTGCACCTATCAACACATCACCTAGGTACTAAGCCCAGTTTGGATTAGCTACTTTTCCTAATGCTTTCCCTTCCCCCACCAGACGCCCTGACAGGCCCCAGTGTGTGTTGTTCCCCTCTTTCTGTCTATGTGATCTCACTGTTCAGATCCCACTTATAAGTGAGAACGTGGAGTGTTTGGTTTTCTGTTCCTGTGTTAGTTTGCTGAGGATAATGGCTTTTGGCTCCATCCATGTCCCTGCAAAGGACATGATCTCATTCCTTTTTATGGCTGCATAGTATTCTATGGTGTATATGTAACACATTTTCTTTATCCAGTCTATCAGTCATGGGCATTTGGGTTGCTTCCATGTCTTTGCTATTGTTAGTAGCTCTGATATGAACATACACATGCAGGTTTCTTTGTAATAGAATGATTTATATTTTGGAGGGGTATATAATCAGTAATGGGATTGCTGCGTCAAATGGTATTTCTGGGACTATAGGCATGTGTCACCACACCTGGCTAATTTTTGTATTTTTATTAGAGATTGGGTTTTACCATGTTACCAAGTCTGGTCTCAAACTCCTGGCATCAAGTGATCCACCTGCCTCAGCCTCCTATAAGCTATGTTTTATGTAGGCATTTAGCAATCCATAGCAAATTCTTCAGCATGTTGTTCACTACCCAAGTGCTCTTGAATAAAGACATAAAATTAAACATTTGTGGAATATAATGTTATACCGAGAGCATGCCCATTTTGAAAGGCAGTAGGAAATAAACATAGAAACTCTACTCTGATATGGAGCATTAATTGAATGTGCATAATGTACACCCTATTTTAAGCATTTCACATAAATTATCTCTTCAATCATCCCAACAACTCAATTAAGTAGTATTGTTATTCTTTATTTTACATATGAAGAAATGTAGGTTTAGAAACATGAAGTGGCTTTCCCAAAGCAACATAATAAGTAATTTGTGAATCTGGAATGTGTAGACAACTGGATCTGATTCAAAAGACTCTGATTTTTTAATTTTTAATTTAATTTTTATTTTTAAAATGTTATTTGTAAAGAGTATTCAGATAGGAAGAGAGGAAGTCAAATTGCAGATGACATGATCCTATGTCTAGAAAACTCCATCATCTCAGCCCCAAAGCTTCTTAAGCTGATAAGCAAATTCAGCAGTCTCAGGATACAAAGTCAATATCCAAAAGTCACAAACATTCCTACACACCAACAACAGGTAAGCAGGGAGCCAAATCATAAATGAACTCCCATTCACAATTGCTACAAAGAGAATAAAACACCTAGGAATACAGCTAATAAGGGAAGTGAAGAACCTCTTCCAGGAGACTACAAACCACTGCTCAAGGAAATAAGAGAGGACACAAGCAAATAGAAAAACATTCCATGCTCACGGATAGGAAGAATCAATATCATGAAAATGGCCATGTGGCCCAATGTAATCTATATATTCAATGCTATTCCCATTAAACTACCATTGACATTCTTCACAGAATTAGAAGAAACTATTCAACAATTCAATGGAACCCCCCAAAAAAGTTATCATAGTCAAGAAAAACCTAATCAAAAAGAATAAAGCTGGGGGTATCACGCTACTGAACTTCAAACTGTACTACAAGACTGGAGAGACCAAAATAGTATGGTACTGGTACAAAAAATTACAGACTAATGGAACAGACAAAAGAACTCAGAAAGAAGACCACACATCTACAACCATCTGATCTTTGACAAACTTGACAAAAATAAGCAATAAGGAAAGGATTCCCTATTTAATAAATGATGCTGGGAAAACTGGCTAGCCATATGCAGAAAACTGAAACTGGACCCCTTCCTTACACCATATACAATAATTAACTGAAAATGGATTAACAACTTAAATGTAAAACCCAAAACTATAAAATCCCTAGAAGAAAACCTGGGCAATATCATTCGGAACATAAGCATGGGCAAAGATTTCATGACGAAATCACCAAAAGCAATTGAAACAAAAACAAAAATTGACAAATGGGATCTAATTAAATGAAAGAGCTTCTGCACAGCAAAAGAAACTATCATTAGAGAGAACAGGCAACCTACAGAATGGGAGAAAACTTTTGCAATCTATGCATCTGACAAAAGTCTAATGTCCAGAATCTACAAGGAACTTAAACAAATTTACAAGAGAAAAATGAAAAACCCCATTAAAAAGTGGACAAAGGACATGAACAGACACTTCTCTAAAGAAGATATTCATGTGGCCAACAAACATATGAAAGAAAGCTCAATATCCCTGATCATTAGAGAAATGCAAATCAAAACCATGAGATAACATCTCACTCCATTCAGAATGGCAATTATTAAAAAGTCAAAAAACAACGGATGCTGGTAAGATTGTGGGGGAAAAGGAACACTTTTACACTGTCAGTGGGAATTTAAATAGTTCAACCATTGTGGAAAACTACTGGGTTTTGCTTTAAGGTGTTTTTATTGAGGGTGGGGGGTTTCAAGCGATTCTCCTTTCTCAGCCTCCAGAGAAGCTGGGACTACACATTTGTGCCACTATGCCAGGCTAATTTTTGTATTTTTAGTAGAGATGGGATTTTACCATTTTGGTCAGGCTGGTCTCAAACTCTTGGGCTCAGGTGATCACCCACATCGGCCTCACAAAGTGCTGGGGTGACAGGCATGAGCAACCATGCCCAACAAGGTGTTTTTATTAACGCATAAATAGATAGGTGATGCACTTATCTTAACAAAGCACTTAACAACTTGAGATGCCATGCCGAAAGAACACAAGGAATTATCAAGCACATCTGTTTCTAGATGAAGAAATAATTGTCAAATGATAAAGTTTCTGGAAATTTGTAGCCTGAATTTTCCAAAGATCTGACAGGGTTTGTTTTGTTTTGTTTCATTTCTTGGATGAAGAATTGATTATTAAAAGCTCAGCAATGTTTTTAATTTCACTTCAATTTCTCTTTTTCTTGGTAACTTTGTGAAGACTTTAAATTAATAATTTTATTTAGTATGATACGATTCAATGTTGAGTGTCAGTAAAACTTTCTTTTTCTCTTACTCTCTTTTATTCTCTCTCCATCAATATAAACATATCTGAAGTAAATTTTATTAAGAGATAAATTATTTTTAACACTATCCTTGAACTTTGGTCTATTGTTTAAAGTATTTATAATTAGTATGTGTACTTTTATTTGATAGTCATAATGAAATTTTAACATATACTAAACTTTTCTTTTTTACAAATAGATTTTTTAATTTAGGATTTTAACTGTCCAAGATATAAATATATTTTTCCCACAAATAAACTTTTTTTTTAGGGATTTTGTTTTGTTTTGTTTTGTTTTTGTTTTTGTTGTTTTGACAGAGCCTCGTTCTCGTCACCTAGGCTGGAGTGCCGTGACTCTGTCTCTGCTTCCTGCAACCTCCGCCTCCTAGCTTCAAGCGATTCTCCTGCCTCAGCCTACCAAATAGCTGGGATTACAGGTGCCTACCTCCATGCCTGGCTAATTTTTGTATTTTTAATGGAGATAGGGTTTTGCCATATTGGGCAGGCTGGTCTCGAACTCCTGACCTCAGGTGATCTGCACACCTCAGCCTCCCAAAGTGCTGGGATTACAGGAGTGAGCCCTCACGCCTGGCCTTTTTAGGGTTTTAACTGTCCAAGATAAAAATGTATTTAACAAAATTTTCCAACATAGGTGGCCCAAAAGAAAAGAAACCGCTCTGTAGTCATTCACAGCCATCTTGCCTCAAAGAGCCCATCTAGAGGTTGGAGAAACTCTAGAAGATTTATAGTTTTTGAACTTACTTGTGATTATCATTTATTATGAGACTTCTGAGTAAGTATTCATATTATATTTCCTATTTAATAATAAACATTTCTGTGCATAATATAGCATAGTTTCCTAATAAATACTAGAAACTCAGAGCTTGAATTCTGCTTATTTATGATTATGTTATCTAATTAAGAATAGAATCCCTTGAATCCAATTAGCTGAGATTTAGTGAATACATTACCAAAGCTATCTCAGTATAAGTCTCTCCAGCTTAAGTATCACCATGGTATGAAACATATTACCATGGGTCTCTTGTGCTATTGTAGTAACCTCTCAACTGGTCAGCAGTTCTTATTTGCATTTGCATTTCAAGATGGAGACGTCATTTACATCACTCTACCTTACAGATTTTTTCAGTCTACTGCATTACACGTTAGACTGAATTTGATGCCTTTTCCTCTGGATTTGTACACGTTCTTCCAGGAAGATCCCACACATATTTTCTTTGTAAGCACTGCAGTAGTGTGGTTTCATAATTTTCATAAATGTTTTACTCTCAAAGACTGCAAGCTCATGGAGGGCTGAATGCGTGTGTTTTTCACCCTTTTCTCTGCAGCACCTAAAACAATAACTAGACAAAATGTTTCAATCATGAGTTAGCGAATACACGTATATCTGAAATAAACCAATGAACTAATTATGTGGTAAAAGATTATTTTTAGAATATTAAGTTCCAAGTTTGAGATAATTTAAAGACTTTCCTAAAATTTTAAAATGGAATGTTGAACCTTTTATACATTCGCTTTAGGTGGAGGGAATATGACTAAGACAATAAACTATTCTCTTCATTCTTGATGATTTTAGAAATGATTAGATAATATAAGGACAAGACAGTGTGTTAAGTAAAGACAATATGTGATGATATTTGCAGGTTTTAGCCAGACAGACAGAAAGTTAAATTAAACAAAAATTATATCTGTAATATCAAAAATTACCAGCCAAACTATTTAATCTCATAAGGATGCTGTTTAGCATAAAATAAAATTTGGTATTTTGTACATATTAAAAATATGTATATGGATTTTATTTTTACTTTTAAGTGACTGACAAAACTCAGGCTTTAAACCATTTCTTTTTGAGAATTTCCTTTGCTTTTCTCACATTTACCATGTCACAGTGATCTTCAGGAAGCAGTCAAGTTGATCCTGACAAGTAAACAATTGAGACAAGATTCTATTCATTATTGAAAAAATATTCCAGTACTGATGCTTACAACGACCTCAAATAGAAAGAGAATCTTCCCACTACTCAACTCCTAGCATTCATATAGTGGGTCAGGCTGTCCCAGATGGCACACTGCCCTATGTTTAATGGTCTGAATATTTAAAACATTCTAGTTAGTAAATAAATTAACTCTTAAAAGCAGGTAGCGGCTTATCTGTGGCATCACTCTCGAGGGTTCAAGTAGAGTGAAAATATGCCAGGTCAGCTTTGAGAGAGGATCTTCATTAGGGTGGCCTTCATATCAATGTGGAATAGGAAAAAAAGCAAGTCAGTGCCTTCAAGATCATTTCTCTGTATTCTTTCTCCTTCAGCGATACACTCCACCCTTTTGACCATATTTTTTCTCTTTATTCTTTGTTTGAAAATAAACATTCAAAAAAGGATCTAAGACTACCTATTTATTTTCACACAAATTAAAATCAATATATACTATATACCCTCTTCCAAAGTATTTACATTTGAAACCTTACCTATGATAGAGAAATAAGTGATTACATGTCATTAATGCAATTTCAGGCATTAGTATATGGGATCTGCAGCAGTGAGGTTAACCAAATAATCACATTCCTGCTGTACTACAATATTACCTAGATTTATCTCAGATGTTCACAGTGTAAAGAAGTAATATAAAGGTAAGAAAAATGATGAATTACTTTGAAAAACTAGCACAGGTTTGGTTTTCACTTTTATACTTTTCTTACTGTAGAACATTCAAATAAGTTAGCAAAGATCATTTAAAATTTTTATTGGCACCAAATTCAGGGAAAAACACATTCTAGATTTCTACATAGTCATATAGAGCATCATGTAAATTAGTAAGTTTTCACTTCTCTGCTATTTTGGGGAAAGGTGGAACAGGGGAGGGAATTATTTTCCTATAAATTAATTTAATTCTGGAATTGACCTTCCATTTTTCTGTATTCACTGAATTGATTCAAACTCAATTCAAAATTACACTATCCCATTTCTTGAAAGCACCCTAATATTATAATCAAAATCACAGATTTTTCTTGCCATTCTTACATATTCTTAGAAAAGAGAAATGAAAAAAGAAATTCCTATTCTAAGAGTCCTTAAAATCTCTGGTGGAGAAAGTCAACAATGAAAATGCCAACACTAAGTAAATTAACATTAACAACACTGATTTTGTCAAAAACACATTTTTTTTTAATTTTTTGCTTATTGTTGTTAAACTGGTATTGGACAAATATCACCATCATAATATCAGGACACAGATATTACATAGCTTTCCTACCAAAATACATTTTAAAAAGAAAGGATAGCAAGGTCTGGTGCGGTGACTCATGACTGTAATCCCATCACTTTGGGAGGCCGAGGTGGGTGAATCATCTGAGGTCAGGAGTTTGAGACAAGCCTGGCCAACATGGTGAAATCCCATCTCTACTAAAAACACAACAATTAGCTGGGCATGGTGGTAAGCGCCTGTTGTCTCAGCTGCATGGGAGGCTGAGGCACGAGAATCGCTTGAACCCAGGAGGTGGAGATTGCAGTGAGAGGAGATCAAGCCACTGCACTATGGCCTGGGTGACAGAGCGGGAATCCATCTCAAACAAACAAACAAACAAACACATGAAAAAGATGGCAGAAACAACCAACACCTCAACCTCAGAGAGCCACACCTTATAAATCCATTATTGAACATGATACAGAAGGACTAAATAATGAGTAGAGGTTATATGTTTGTGTATATGTGTGTGTATGTGACACTTTTCCATCGTGCGTAGTTCAATCTTAAGTAAGCTTCCCAGAAAGACTCAACTTGAGGCAAAATACTTGGGTGGCTTCAAAATCTATTTAGTCTCCCAGAAAAATCTTGGTAAAGCTTGGTTTTATGGTTATCTTGCATTTATCTAAACTAAAGTCTTAAAAAAAAGACAGGTCATCCATACTCCTGTTCATATCGACATCAAGCCTATTAGATCTAGTGCAATGAGCTCTGTACCAACAAGGTAAGAAACTTTTTATTTTTTAACTCAGGCATCAAACTTACTGTACTGTGCACTAAAGCTTAGTAGTAATGTTTCAGAAGGAAGCACCTGGCTTAGCCATGCTGTCCCACAGCACAAGATCAACTGCTGGTTTGGATATCAGGTTTATTTCTTTTTTGTACCCCTTTCTTGCTAATGGGCAAATAAGACAAATGAGGTAGATGGAAGAAGCTATAAATATATATTTGCCCTTTTATTTCTACTTGTCCTTTTGATTTTCTTCATGGGTTTTCTTCAGAAGAAAACAGATGGGATGCTTTGAAGCAAGCTACAAGATGGTAGAAAATTTACAAAATAAGATCTGTGTGGGAAAGTTACGAGAACTGTATGTGCTCAGTCTGGGGGATATAGGAAGACAAAGTGGAAACATCAAAGCTGTCAACACATATATAAAAGGATATCAAAGCGATGTGCTGTTGCCATTGACCACAATCAGGAGAAACTGAGTTCAATGACAGCAGAAAATACTCTGAGGAAAGGCAAGCGTCACCCCACCCCACCCTCAACCATCTTAAATCGCTGTTGCCACATTCTCATATAAAGAACTAAGGGAAATCTAGCCATTATTCACATTTAGTAAATTCTGAAATAGTTCAAGTCGTTCCATGACAACCAAATGAAGACAGATTAGCCAATCCAAGCACTTACTCTAAATGCCTGGCATCTATCTCTACGTATGGGTAACTACTCAGTTGAAAGTCACATTGGAAGGACAATCTGGACATATAGGGTTGAGGGGCCAGGACTTTCTCTACTCTGTCATCACACTGCCATAAACTCCCCATCTGCGGGCACTGGGAACAAAGCTTCCTGCAGAGAGACTTCGGGGAAAGACGGGGTTCAGGGTCTAGTGTGCAATTAAACAGAGTCACATGAAGAAGGTGCTGGGGAGTCTCTAGGTTCTTTCCAGCTGCATTGTCCATGGTGGGAGGGAGTTGTTTAGAGACTATTCTCTGCCTTAGTTTATTCTTTTATTAGAAAAGTTGTGAGCTGTGGTTTAAATATAAAAACTGTACTTTACAGCTTGCTTTCTTCCTGTGTCTTATTTTACGGAATCCTTACAACTTTCTGAGGAAGATATTAACCAATTATACAGACTCTGAGAGTTTCATAATGGCATATTATCACTAAGAGCAGATTCAAGAAGAATCTTAGAGTAGAAGTCATGAATAGCCATGCTTAGCATATGGGCATAGAAATCCAGGGGAAGTGAAATAAAGAAGCAATAAATGTATGAGCAAAGAGATGGTGGCCATGTCACTGAAGAAATATATGCATTATGTAATGAAATCTAATTTGGTATTCAATTACAATATTATATCAGCTAATTAATCAAGACTTCAGCAGTGTCATCCTTTCCTTTGTGACCTCAGAAGAATCATCTCAAGCTCCACCCTATTTACATGGAAAGCCCAGTGCCTTTTTCAACCTTTCTTCTAATTCTAGCACTTTCAAATGTTATTTCATGTTCCTCATGAATTCTCAATTTTATGTTATGCATTTTATTCTGTTAATTTATTGAGTTCCTCCTGGAATACAGTTTTTACTTCTTGATTCCATTCCTACAACCTCCAACAAACTGCCATTCATGGGATATCTAGAGTTTGCAATAGGCTTTTACAGAAAGGAGATTCATGGCGGTGATGGAGACAAGCACTTCATTGCAAGATTATACAGAATATTATTTAAAACAAAACATTATATTTTCCTGTTACACAAATAAAATCCTTTAGCAATTTTCATCGACTTACCAGAGAAGATGGGCTGTCAGTTTCCTCTCTCGTCTCCTGCAATATCATGTTTTTAAAGCTTCACCATTTCTACGCCAATCGGTGTCTGTTTCTAGGTAAAGAAATTTCTTCTTTAAGAGAAATACATGTGTCGTGTCCAGCAGGGAACAATTTGAACTAACCTTATTTCACAGGTGAAGAATTTCATAATGGTGTGTTTAATTAATGTGTCTGAGGTGTTCGCTTACAAAGTACCAAATTCAACACATGAACCCTAGTCATTCCAAGCTTGAATGCTTCCAAAGACAACATGTCTTACCTTATGTGTAGCTTACCCTAAACAGGCCTGACTCATTGGAGAAACATATTGTTACAGATTCCCTGTTATAGTTCACCTTTATGGAATATACTAGGCATATGGAAATCTTCCAATCTGTCAGCTATCAGGATTGAACGCCAATGATTCACTAATTACACAAGGCTGACATAATGATCTCCCTTCAGTGCTCATATATTTTCCATTCCTTCCTCCATGTTCTGAATACTCTGGAGATATTTTCTCTTGGACTAACTCTGGTCTCACTGCAACTATGCAGATTCACAGGCAGGATAGAAACCTAACTTCCTGAAAACACCCTGGGACT
This sequence comes from Trachypithecus francoisi, assembly GCF_009764315.1. Classification (NCBI taxonomy): domain Eukaryota; kingdom Metazoa; phylum Chordata; class Mammalia; order Primates; family Cercopithecidae; genus Trachypithecus; species Trachypithecus francoisi. Next base: position 104,231,347 of record NW_022681458.1, read on the forward strand.
CATGACTAGACAACAGCAGCTGAACTCAAGCCTATTGTTCTTCCGAGAGCTTATCTAGATCTTCAAGAGATCCTTCCCATTACTGCTTTTAGCATTGGTGAGCAATCTGTGTGTTCAATTGGCAGAAAGGAAGTTGGACCATCTCAGCTAATGTCCCAGAGTTCTGACAAGAGTACCCTGTAGAAACCCATCCTTGCCTATGCCCAAGAGTCCTTTCTCTTTGGGATTTTTTTTTTTTTTTTTTTTTTTCTGACTCGTGAGTGACACTCATGCAATGTGAGGGGAAAATAAGACACTAAGTCAAATCTACCTCGGTAATCACCAGCATGCTTTTATATATTTTAGTGCCCCTTTAACTCTAACCTTCTGGATCAGCAAGTGAATGGTCTTTAAGAATCTTGACCTCATTTTCTTTTCTCATGACTTAACTAACAACCCCAATTAGGTTACCCAATCAGAAGGACCATGTACTAAATATCCTTTTAAAAAGCAAGGGCAGAGACAGGGCTCAGTGGAAAAGGACTTATTATCAGAAATGAGAGTGAATTAAGTAGACTTTAAATTATTTCTCTTTTCTAATTTCTCTTTAAATTATAATGAAAATTATTCATTAGCTTTCTGATTTAAAAAATGCCTATTTTAAGACATTTACTAGGTACCTTCTACATCATTATACAGTGGAGAGAACCCTGAAATATGCTGTGCACAGTTGCTAAAATCTTTCTTGGAATATGTTAATAGCATTTCTCTAGTCTTTCAGAATGATGACATTCTGTAGAATGATTATAAACTTGGATAACAATCCTGAAAAACAGTTCTGATAATAAAATATCTTTGAGTCTAATTTTCTGTCCAAAACTCATGTCTACTTTGTTAAGGTCAAATAGAACTTTATAAATTATATGACTAGAATAAAGTTGTTGTTTCTCTTGTGCCGTACTTTTCCTTTTATAGAAATATCAGCCTCTATCCTCCTCCTTTTCTGTGGTATCCTATATCTCAACAGATAATGGGGACCCAAAGAAGCTACAAATATCCAATAAATAAATAAATAAATAAAAACATTGTACTAACATTAAGAATTTTCCAAAATTCCCAGACTCCTGTGAAGGACACCATGTGGGAGACACTCTGCAGTAGGCATACACCTCTTCCCTACTCATGGATATACAAGATTATTCAATGGATCTCATGAGAGATAAAAAGGTGACCCTTTCATTGATGCATAATTTATGTTCTACTTTCATGAATTGTGGATTTAAAATAGAATCTTAAAGTATACTTTGCACATCACTATAGACTGTCTTTGAATATTTTAATAATCTCTAAAATCTTTCTATTATGACAGTCTTCTATAGAATGATTGGAAACTGAAATATCAGTTTGTAAAGCCAGTCTGATTGTAAGGTATTTTTGAGTCTCCTTTCTACTGTAACAGTGAGTTCTGCTGAGTTAACATGAGTTAGAATCCTTAGAGCATATTTTCATCAGCTGATGGGCTAACTTAACTGGGGTTGAAAGAGCAAAGTCATGTTGGAAGGGAAGATAATGTATATCAAGATAGAAAAATGTCAGATAAGGTCTGATAAAGTCTTTTACCTCAGGAAGTTATGATCCCTCTGGCACAGTTGAAAGTACAAGCCAAATGGGTTCATGCCTGTATTAGTCAGGGTTCTCTAGAGGGACAGAACTAATAGGATATATATATATAATATATATATATATATATATGTAATATATGTGTATATATTTATATGTAATATATGGGTATATATTTTGTATATATTTATATATGTAATATATGTATATTTTATATGTAATATATGGGTATATATTTTGTATATATTTATATATGTAATATATGTATATTTTATATGTATAATATATGTATATATTTATATATGTAATAAAAATATGTAATATATATTTATATATGTAATATCCTATATATGGCACATTTTACATCATATATGTCTTATATACGATATATGAGAGCTATATGTCTCATATATTATATATATATGTACACACACACACACACCACACACACACACACACACACATATATATGGGAGTTTGTTAAAGAGTATTAACTTACATGATCACATGGTCCCATAATAGGCTGTCTGCAAGCTGAGGAGCAAGGAAGCCAGTCCTAGTCCCAAAGAACTTGGAGTCTGATGTTCGAGGACAGGAAGCATCCAACACTGAAGAAAGATGTAGTCTGGGAGGCTAAACCAGTGTTGTCTTTTCATGGTTTTCTGCCTGCTTTATATTCTGGCCATGCTGGCAGCTGATTCGATGGTGGGCACTCAGATTAAGGGTGGGTCTGCCTTCCTCAGCCTACTGACTCACATGTTAATCTCCTTTGGCGACACCCTCATAGATACATCCAGGATCAATACTTTGTATCCTTCAATCCAATTAAGTTGACACTTAGTATTAATCCTCACAGTGCCTAAAAGTTTTACCTGTGCAACTGAAACATCAAGGATTTTCCAAATTATTTGTTATACACTCCTTCCTCCGTTTTCCTACCCCTTACATTTTTGTATCCCTTTTTAAGTATTCTGAAATTATAAGGGAGTCGGGCCAGTTTTATGCTGATATCTGTCTCATTAAGCTCTCATTAGGAAATAAAAATTTTTCTAAGAGTTTAATTAGCTGATATACATACACCCCTCCCCAAACTATCCATAATGTAAAAGTGTCCAAAATCAAAACAACAGCATTAGAAATTCTAGCACAGTTTACCACTAATAATCAAATACTACATGCAGTTGTCCAGGAGTTAAATAATATTTAACTTACAATGAGAATTCCTTCACTTTTCCTAACACAAATGCTAGAAATAGAAATCCCACCAAGTAACCTGTTGGAAATTGTCAATTATAAAAATATACTGCTGAGCTGTCAGCCCTGAAGAAGATGCATAGGGCAAGGTATGGAGAATAAGGCTGCAGAAGCTCCTAACACTGAGATATTCCTCATTAAGACATAGGAGAGGCATTGGTGAGCCCCAGCTCCTCTCTGCATCGTGAGTGTGTGATCTACTGCTTACCCTTCACATTCTGTGCTAAATCCACCATCAGTGAAAGTAATCTTGGTCAAGGAGGTCAGCTCATTATTCTCAATTCTCACACCTTGACCAGGCTTTATAGTCTGGCCTAACTCAAAGTTCTTTTTTTCTTTTTTATTATGATTTGAATCTTTTAAACTAAGTTTATTATTTGCTACATTTAGAGGCCTTCTTTCAACTTATGAGTTTTTGGAAGACTTTGTGTTTTTTTTGTTTTGTTTTTGTACAAGGAGCATGAGTACAAAAACATCACTTGCTGCATGTACATAATATCTCTATCTATACATCTAGTTAGCCCACTAGCTAAAGGTACAATAACAGTTATCCTTAATTCTTGATCCTTAGGAAAAATGCTAGTAATTAAATGAACTTAGATACTTTTCACAGTTCAATCATCAAATCAAATATTTAGTTGAAGAGATACCTTCTGCCTTGACTGAAATTGTTTCTGGACTGTTTGAATTTCAGAGCAAATATCCTGTCTACACAAGGTGCAAAGTCTTACTGCAGCTGAAAATCAGTTATCCTTCATATTAGACATGTAAGCTAATATACAATTCAAGGAATTGATCATTGTTCTGCCTGCAGACATTCGTGACAGGCCTTTAGCTGTAATGTAAATTGCTATTATGTCTCTAATTTTGGTTCTTTCCTTCCTTCACCGACAGTCATTGCTCTGTGCAGACCCTCATAATTTCTCACCTCGATCCTTGTAATCCCACTTAATACTGTCCCGTCTCCTGACTCACTAGTTGTATACATTTATTATTTTTCTCTTGCCAGAGTCATCTTTCCTTTTCTCAAATCTGATCCTTCAATACTTTCTCCTAAAATTTTTTAATGGTTCTCTAACATCTATCTATGCAGTGAAATTTCTTATTCCTCTACTGGGCGTTTCCTATTTCCCTTTGATTCACAGTCTACCCTTCATCACCCTGCTCTGTGTGCCCTGGGAGCCTGATTTATACTGGCATCATCAGTTGCCTTCTTTCCCGTCTGGCTTCTGGTTGGGTTTAGCAATGAGAGGTAATGGCAGGAGACTGGAAGTAACAGAAGAATGAGTTTAGGGTGTTAATTCTCCCAGGTAGCAAGTTGGTGATATTTCTCTACTGAATAGGAACGCTTTCCTAGGGCTGCAATTAACTCTCTGTAATTACTCTTTTGTAATCACTTTCTGTCTTTCCAGTTTAGGCCTATGTGTGATGCCAGCTGAGGAGTACTTCACCATCCCTTGTTAGTTTCCCTTAACCTGTTCACACATTTATAAGGAGCCCCTTCATTAATGTGTCCTCTAGGACCTGGTGAGTGTATCATCTACAAGTGTGTCATCTCCGCAGGGTCTCTTGCTAAGACATTGGTTGATATACATGGCATCCGGGGTACTTCATCATCTTGCTCCCTTCTAGTATTTGAGATTTTTCCTTTAAGCCTCATGTTTATTCAATATGAAATTGTCCTGCTTATAGTTCCTCAAACAAATTATGCCCTTCCAAGTCTCTCTATATATTTGCTTATGCTTTTCATTCTGCCTTCAGATCACTTTTCTTCCTTATTCACTAAGTGGGTTAGGCTGGTCCTGTATTACTGTAAAGAAAGACATAAGACTGTGTAATTTATAAATAAAACAAATTCCATTGGCTCATGGTTTTGTAGCCTTTGTAGGAAGCATGGTACTAGCATCTATTCAGCTTTTGGGGAAGCCTCAGGAAACTTAAAATCATGGTGGAAGGGCAAAGTGGGATCAGGCATTCACATAGCCGGAGCAGGAGCAAGAGAGAGAAGGAAGGAAGGGCCCCGCACTTTTAAATGACCAGATCTTGTGTGAACTTGGAGCAAAAGCTCACTTATCACCAAGGGAATGGCCCAAGTCATTCATGAGGGATCAACTTTCATGAACAAATAGCTCCCATCATGCCCCACCTCCAACATTGGGAACTGCAACTCAAAATGAGATTTGCGTAAGGACAAACATCTAAAACATATCACTTGGATAACCACAACTCATTCTTCAGCTCCCTGTTTGAAGTGTCTTTTCTGTCAAGCCTTGCCTAGCCTTCATGATCAGACTTGGAGAGCCCTTAGCATTTTGTGCATACCCTAATTTCATCACTGTTTGTATTTGTTTATTCACATATTCATTTATTTTTACTTGTTCATCCATTTATCTTCATCCAACACATACTAAATACATGCTTTCTGTATGCCAAGCATTCCCTTAGGATTGGAGTTATCATAGTGAAAAAAGAAGATAAAAACCCATGATACATTTCAGGGGGGTGAGGATATAGAGAAGAAGAAAAATTGATCAGGAAGAACCCTCCGGTAAAAGACCAGGCAGTGCAAGTCCAGAGGCAAAAGCCTGGTTATGTGTTTAAAGCACACCAAGGTAGACAGCGTAACTGCAGCAGTAATAACAGAAAGGAGAGGAAGACAGGAGATCAGAAAAATGAGAAGATCTGCAGGATCAGGTAGGTCATTGGAAGGACATTGTGTTTTACATAAGTGGAAATGGACTTCCACTGGACAGTCTGAGTAGAAGTGTCTCATGATCTGGGTTATATTTTTAACAATATCACCTAGTTGCTGTTGAAAATGGAGTAATACAAGAGAAGAGACAAAAATTCAGCAAAGGCAGACCATAATATTGTTTTGTTCCACATATTTTCAATCATTTGTCACTGAGATGTCTGAACAAAGGGTAGAAATATATTTACAGTTATGAACAAAAATTATTTGTGTAAAAAACACAAACTTTGGATTCAGATAATCTTGGTTTTAAATATCAGATCTGCTTCTTACTGTGGCATGACCTTGAATATTTTTTCAACTTTCTCATTTCTTGAAAAGAAAGATTAATAATTCCAACCTTATAGTGTTATTATAGAGTTATTTTAGGATTATTGAAAAAGTATGTAAATATTTTGACAGAGAATAAATGCTCAGTTGGTTGTAGTTATTGATATAAAATCTTCTGCACCAAGTGAAGCATGCAATAAAGATAAATTGGTCAATAAATGTTTGTTAAATATGCTGATGTTTATATCATGCAGATTTTTTTTTTTTAAAGTCAGATTTCCAAGTCCACAGAATAAATGAAATGGCTGAAGAGAAACTAGGTAAGTGCACATCTTTTATGTGGTGATTTTTTTCTGATCTCTGCATATATTTAATTTTGCTTCCCAAATCCTGCTGATTGATTAATGAAATTAGTACACATTAACTTTGACAGTACCCAACAATGCCCATATCTATATATCTCCATTGTCCTTTCAGCCTTTTTCTCTCTCTCACTCTCCAAACATACATGTGCACACACATACTTTCAAATATAAAGCCCAAAATTACAATAAAAGCTATAATAAAGGGTAGTTTTAAAATAAATATGCTTACATTTCAATGTCAACTGATTGCCGATGCTGTCCCTTTTTGATTACTGAAATATTTTGTAATTCTATTTGTATTCTAAGAAGCACACTATCTAGATAAGGGTTTGGATATTCAATTCTGAGGTTTTTTGGACTGAGATATTTTGCCTCTCTGACCAGGGTCTCCACATACAAATTAGGCCTGGGCCGCTGCATCTTCTGGCTCTTGTTTGGTGGATCTGTTCCAGAACATGAAGCTCTGTGCAGAGTGAGGAGGGTCAGAGGAACATAATTTATAATAATCACATGAAAAATTTCCAATTAGTTATGTTCTGATTCATTCTTTTGTTTATAAAATTGTGGTAAAATTTGAATTGATGCTTCTGCATGACTGAAACTGCTACAGAAATGCCCATCAACACAAGGGAAAGCATGCTGCTCCATTTTGTCATGGGCATCATAGGCAGTGTCTTCCCTTTGTAGAGTTGCAACATCAAAAGGATTTTATTCAGTGGCAATTGTCTACCATTTGTCATGCTTAAACCACTTCCTCAATCCCCTGAGGTTACTTCTGATTGATCAACATGCTATTTTTAATTCAATACAAAGCAGATTCCCCCAACCCAGCTGATACACAGTGGGACCACCTTTGTTATGGGAGAGCAATCTGGCAAGATACATTAAATCTAAATGTGAGCTTACTCTTCCACCAACAACTCTATTTTCAGTTGCAAAATTCTCATGCAAGAGATAGGAAGCCATTTGTGAATAACTCTTTGCAACCTTTGTTGTAAAATTATAAAATAAAAACAACCAAATGTCCCTTGGTACAAAACACTGTGTGATAACCACAACCACAACTGTATACAATTGATACAAAAGTTAGAGAGCAGAAACTAGGTCTGCAAATATCAACAGGAATACATTTTGAAAAATGTCATATCAAGTGAGAAAAGAAAATTGCAAAATGATACCTACAACATGCTGTTATTAAAGGAGAATTTAAAACCACTTTTGTAAACTACTAACACTGTGGTATAGAAATGCAAATAGGAAGGATACAAACCACCTTGAACATGTTGCTTTCCTCTAAAAAAGGAAAATGGAAACAGAGTACAAAGAAAACTTCAAATCATTCTGTTATACTTTATTCCTTCCAACAGGTGTTCATAATATTATTACCTGTACTTTTCTTTATATTTGGAATAGTTGTGATTAGTCAATCCATGAAGAAAACCTAAAACCGATTTAAAAAATTCATAATTGTATACCCACATGAATGAACAGAAATGCTGTGAGACTGGTCTTAAAAGACTATTTCGTTAACTCAGGGGAACCCGTGGAATTGACTTTTGAGGACTTCTGATTGAACTATGTCTGTGTTTGCTTATTAGTATTTTGTAGTTGACTAATCATAACTTCAATGTTACCAAGAGAGAAAAAGATTCCTTGATTTCAGTTGATGTATAGAGATACATTTCTTATATTTGACTCCCCAGATCAGCTGGTGGATTCATAGACAGAATGGTCACATGTCTCATGCTTCTCAGAGCATTTAGCAATGACCACAGGAATACATACAACTACTCCTACACACACACACACACACACATACACACCACCCCCAGGAGGTGTGAATCTTTAGTGGATTAGCACTCCAGCACTCCATGTAGACTGTACGTCACTTTCATGGGATTTGAAGACTGGTAGTTTAGCTGATCCAAATGGTAAGAGTGACCAAGTGTCATACTCTCAGGAGCCATCTGTGGGTATTTATGTGTTTTACATCTTTTATTCATATTTGCATTATTTTGTCTGTCACTGTCCCTCTTGTAATAGCTGCACAAATGTAAAAGCTCACTAATACAATATTCACAAATTAAATCTAACATTATTAGACATTAAATGCATTTTTAAATAAAATATCATGACCACATAGGTTTAACATCCCGAAGTCTTTTGATTTTCCTCACTACATGAAAGTTTAAGTATGAAGAAAAACATATTCATCTCAATGGATGTACCATAATAGCATTTAATACATTTTATTACCTATTCCTGTTAAAAATCTTGATAAGGTAGAAATGGAAAAAAAATATAAAATACACTAAACATATATCTTATTGTCCACTATTGGCTGAGCCAAGAAATTGGGGGCCAGATAAATGGTTAATTGTGGTCCATTAATTGGACTAATAGTAATTTGTTCAAAATACAGCAAACATCGGTATTTCTCCTCATATCAAACAAGGAAATGCAAATGCCTCAGATGTGTGAGTATAGCTACATCTATATAGAAAATAAGCACACGAATATATGGAAGCCATATGTATAGGAAAGAATATCACCCGGAAAGTCTGGAGACTAAGTCAGAACTCTTCAGGATGCCTGTTTCACTACTTCATACTGTGCATCTTTGTGTGAGATACACTTGAGCCTTACTTTTCTAACATATAAAGTGAGGGATATGAGTAGCACTCTCATGGATTAAATGTAAAGGTTAAGTGAGAAACCAAATGTAAGTCACTTAGCCTCATGTGACATGTAGCAGGTGTCCAATAAATGGAGTTTCAAATCTGTAAATTCCACATATATGCAGATAAATGTACTTAATGGAGCAAATGGACTCAGTTCATTCAAAGTCCATTTTTGTCTCTTCTCTAGAATTTATAATTAATGAAGTTTTACAATATCCTTTTACTACTCACCAAATCCATGTACAATTTGCATACATTTACCCAAATAGCTCCTGTAAAAGGAAATGTCCTAGAAAAGTGGCTCTAAATGTGATGGTTTAATTAACCCTTTTCTTTCTGTGCATGTAAAATATCTCCTGCTTAATTTTGCCTGAGGGATTATTTTTATTTTAGCTACAATTTCTATTCAGCAAATATTCAAATGAACTTTTAAAGTAAGGAGTGACAGGCCCTAGGCAATAAAGAACTAGTATATAATAATTTACTTCATTTCACTCAACATTAATATTCTTCTGATTACTTGAACAATGAGCACAAGAGAATAGATATAATTTCCTGAGAGTACTGTAAGCATGAAAATATTAACCTTAAAACTTTGTTATGCCTATGGTGACCCTGCATTTCTCATTTAGATTTGTAGGACTGGAAACCCATATGAGTTTCTTTTATTTGAAAAGATGCTGTAATCCATAATGCATCTTTGGGAAAGCAACACAGCTCAATAAACTAAAGGAATAGAAGAATGAAAAATTTTAATTTACAGTTCTGTCATTAATCCCCGTGCAATCTCAGGCCAGTTGCTTAATCAGGGTGCGTGTCAAGAAACATTACAAAACACATCAGAAGTGTATTAGAGAAATGTGTACTGGAAATCAAGCTAAGCGGACCAAGGGGAGTCAGAGCAGCATGATTAGAAACTTGAGTGTTTTAAAAGATCTGTCCTGGCACTTGCCCTTGCCCTTAAAAAAGAATAAAGACAGAAAGAAGTCGAAGCTAATGATGTAGTTTAGAGAAATGTCAAGATGATTCTTCAAAGATTATCACACATAACCTTGGACTGGTTATGTAACTTCTTTGAAACTCAGTTGCTTCATTTATGAAATGTTGACAATAATGCTTCCTGCAGTACAATTCCTGCACGATTAAGAAACTAAATTCATATAGATAGAATAGCACAGGGACTGTCTCTGGGCAAATCTTTTCATTTCAATCGTTAGTAACAATTAACCATATGGTTGTAGTTCAACAAACAATTTTACCAGGACTTATGATTGTCATTCCGCCTTCCAGGAGAAAATAGCCAGAATTCCAATATCATGTATCCTTGGTTAATTACCGATCTATGTTTGGTTACATACACACACACACACGCACACACACACACGTATATATGCATAATATATGCTATATACAAATATGTGTGTATACACACAAACATATGTGTGTGTGTGTAGTATATATTATATATATATATATATATACACATACACATCTATAGATATAGACACAGATTTGTAAATATATCCTATATTTCGCTATAAGGGGTTTTAGCCCCAAATCCTTTTCTGGTCTCCTGCCCTGGAAAGCATGGCAAGGTCACAAACAACCTATGTAGACTCATTTTGTCACTTTTATTTATTTATAGTCTAGGCTGGAGGCAAGCTGGGAATTTTGCTTCCTCGCTGCTTCTTTATGTCTCAACCTTGTTACAGGTCCCTCACAGCTTATATTTTATCTACCTGAGTGAAATAAGCCAGTCACAGAAGGACAAATACTGTATGGTTCCACTTACATGAAGAATCCAAAGTAATACAATTCATATGCTTCTACAATGGAATGGTGGTTGCTAGGGGCTGGAGGAGGAGGAAATGAGGAGTCGCTAATCAATAGCTATAGCTATAAAAACAGTAACAGACAAGCAGAGAGCCAAATCAGGAATGAACTTCCATTCACAATTGCTTCAAAGAGAATAAAATACCTAGGAATCCAGCTTACAAGGGATGTCAAGGACCTCTTCAAGGAGAACTACAAACCACTGCTCAGTGAAATAAAAGAGGACACAAACAAATGGAAGAACATACCATGCTCATGGATAGGAAGAATCAATATCATGAAAATGGCCATACTGCCCAAGGTTATTTATAGATTCAATGCCATCCCCATCAAGCTACCAATGACTTTCTTCACAGAATTGGAAAAAACGGCTTTAAAGTTCATATGGAACCAAAAAAGAGCCCGCATTGCCAAGACAATCCTAAGCCAAAAGGATAAAGCTGGAGGCATCACGCTACCTGACTTCAAACTATACTACAAGGCTACAGTAACCAAAACAGCATGGTACTGGTACCACAACAGAGATATAGACCAATGGAACAGAACAGAGTCCTCAGAAATAATACCACACATCTACAGCCATCTGATCTTTGACAAACCTGAGAGAAACAAGAATTGGGGAAAGGATTCCCCATTCAATAAATGGTGCTGGGAAAATTGGCTAGCCATAAGTAGAAAGCTGAAACTGGATCCTTTCCTTACTCCTTATATGAAGATTAATTCAAGATGGATTAGAGACTTAAATGTTAGACCTAATACCATAAAAACCCTAGAAGAAAACCTAGGTAGTACCATTCAGGACATAGGCATGGGCAAGGACTTCATGTCTAAAACACCAAAATCAACAGCAGCAAAAGCCAAAATTGACAAATGGGATCTAATTAAACTAAATAGCTTTTGCACAGCAAAAGAAACTACCATCAGAGTGAACAGACAACCTACAGAATGGGAGAAAAATTTTGCAACCTACTCATCTGACAAAGGGCTAATATCCAGAATCTACAAAGAACTCAAACAAATATACAAGAAAAAAACAAACAACCCCATCAAAAAGTGGGCAAAGGATATGAACAGACATTTCTCAAAAGAAGACATTCATACAGCCAACAGACACATGAGAAAATGCTCATCATCACTGGCCATCAGAGAAATGCAAATCAAAACCACAATGAGATACCATCTCACACCAGTTAGAATGGCAATCATTAAGAAGTCAGGAAACAACAGGTGTTGGAGAGGATGTGGAGAAATAGGAACACTTTTACACTGTTGGTGGGATTGTAAACTAGTTCAACCATTATGGAAAACAGTATGGCGATTCCTCAAGGATCTAGAACTAGATGTACCATATGACCCAGCCATCCCACTACTGGGTATATACCCAAAGGATTATAAATTACTCTACTACAAAGACACATGCACACGTATGTTTATTGCGGCACTATTCACAATAGCAAAGATTTGGAATCAACCCAAATGTCCATCTGTGACAGACTGGATTAAGAAAATGTGGCATATATACACCATGGAATACTATGCAGCCATCAAAAAGGATGAGTTTGCGTCCTTTGTAGGGACATGGATGCAGCTGGAAACCATCATTCTTAGCAAACTATCACAAGAACAGAAAACCAAACACCGCATGCTCTCACTCATAGGTGAGAACTGAACAATGAGATCACTTGAACTCGGAAAGGGGAACATCACACACTGGGGCCTATCATGGGGAGGGGGGAGGAGGGAGGGATTGCATTGGGGAGTTATACATGATATAAATGATGACTTGATGGGTGCTGACGAGTTGATGGGTGCAGCACACCAACATGGTATAAGTATACATATGTAACAAACCTGCACGTTATGCACATGTACCCTAGAACTTGAAGTATAAAAAAAAAAAAAAAAGAAATTATGTCTTTTGCAACAACAACAACAACAAAAAAAAAAAGTTTCAGTTAAACGAGATGAATAGGCTCTGGAGAGCTGCTCTACAACAGGGTACCTATAGTTGACAATAATGCATTATACACTTAAAAATTGTTAAGAGGGTAGATCTCAGATTAAGAGTTTTTACCAAAATAAAATAAAGTTTAAAAAAGAAAATAAAAAAATTATTTTTCTCAAAGCCTAAAGCCGAACTGTACTAATGCTCTTCTTACGTGGTTTAGATTCCTATTAGGGTGTCCAGAGGCAGAACCAATAGAGTGCATGTGTGTGTGTACATAGATACATCTGTACTATATCTATATCACAGCTGTACTCTTGCTATATCATATCTATCGATATCTGATATATATATCAGATATTTTTGTATCTGATATAATTGATTATATATAATCATATATATTGATATATATATCAGATATCGATAGATATGATATAGCTAGAGTATAGCTGTGATATAGATATCTATACTATATAGATACATCTATACTATATAGATATCTATATAGATATATAGTGTAAATATAGATATCTATAGATATAGATTTATGTCTATAGATATGATATAGATATAGTATAGATATATCTATCTATACACACATACACCCTATTGGATCTGTCTCTAAAAAATCCTGACTCATACACAAATTATTCATACATAGTCAAAGATTATAGAATACTTGCATTGGTGTGCACATATTCCTTTTCTAGTACACTTCCCTGTGTGTAGTATATCTACAGTATAGGCAAACTAATGTATATAGATATAGCATAGATACCTACATCTATCACAATATAGATAGTATATATAGATACTATAGAGAGTATATCTATATTATATATGATATAGATATGATATGTATAGTATAGGTAACCAAATTTGCCATAATATAGATAGTATAGATACAGATATAGATACAAGATCTAGTTACACTATACATATATAGTATAGATATACATATAGAATAGATATCTATATACTATATATTATATAAATTTACTACCTTATATATGGATAATATAGACATAGTGATATATACACACATCTATAGATATAACTATGTCTATATATTTATAGATATATAGAGAGACAAAGAGGAGAGAGAGAGATTTTAAGAAATTGGTCCACATAATTTTCGAGGCTGGCAGGTCCAAAATCTGCAAGATAGGCCTGCAGGCTGAAGGATCCACAGAAGAGTTACAGTTCAAGTCCAAAGGCACTCTTCTGGAAGAAATCTCTCTCACTTGGGGGAGGTCAACCTTTTTCCTATGGCCTTCAACTGATAGGATGACGTGTTACAAACGGCAGTCTTCTTTACTCAAGATGTCAAGGTCTACTGATTAATATGTTTAGATCATCCCCCCCAAAAAATACCTACATAGAAGCATCTAGAACAGTGCTTGACTAAATATTTGGGTACCATGACCAAGCCAAGCTGACACATAAAATTAGCCATCATAATTTGTTTAATTAAGATATGCAGTTAAAACGCTAAAACCCAAATTCATCCCAAGTGCTACAATACAGGAAAAATATTAGTGTCTTTTGAATATTGCCTTCTTCAAATATAATATCATATTATATTACAGCAGAAAACATACAACCTGTTTCAATCTGTGATTCCATATTTCATTAAAATGCAAAAGGAAGGGCAAATCCTTACTTTAATTCCCTTGTCCATATTAAAGAACATAGTATATGATTAACCAGTTAATAATGACTGACCAGTTAATAATGACCAGAGGAACCAATTTTCAAGGCTATCTGTATCTATGCGACTTCTGTGCAGTTTAAAAATTAAGGAAAGGGGCAGTAGCAATGGCACATTTGTGACTCTCTCCTAATCCCACATAAGAACAGAGCAATGACATTGCAAGAAACAAACAAACAAACAAACAAACAAAAAATGAATAAAACCTGTAGACAGTATTTACCAGAAAACAAGGCCACAAGGTTTCTCCACAAACCATAATATTGAAGCAGGTGAGGAGACTTGTACGGTAATAGTATCTGTGTGGAAGCAACAGAGCAAGGGATGCCCGTGAGAACAGAAAAATCTTAAAATACCCTGCAGGTGCTTATTGGAAATCACACTGGTCCAATTTGATAACAGCTGTTAAAACGGGAGAGGTGTTGCCCAATCCAGGAACCAATCAGTGCTAAGGGCCGGAGATAAGGCTGCAAAGAGAAGAAGTCTAGATCCTATAACTCCTTGAAACTGACCAGCTTGGCTGTCTTCCAGAACAAGGATTTACACTGGGAAGAAACTGATAGTGTAAAATTAAAGTGGAGCAGGAAAGGGGCCAATTAGAGGAGAGGAAGAAAATGTGTTGATAGGTCAGGTGCAGTGGCTCAAGCCTGTAATCCTAGCACTTTGGGAGGCTGAGGCACGCAGATCACCTGAGGTCAGGAGTCGGAGACTAGCCTTGGCAACAGGGCAAAACCCCATCTCTACTAAAAGTCCAAAAATTAGCCAGATGCAGTGGCACACGTCTGTAGTTCCAGCTACGGAGGCTGAGGCCTGAGAATCTCTTGAACCTGGGAGGTGGAGATTTCAGTGATCCAAGATTGCACCATTGCATTCCAATCTAGTCTAGGCAACAGAGTGAGATTCTGAAAAAAAAAAAAAAAAAAAAATGCTGATAAAAGTGACTGGGCAGGGGATGATAGGGATGGGATGAGGAAAAGAACCAGAAATGTAAACAAGCCATCATAATTTTGAACACTTTACAAAAACAACAGAAGAAGATGTCTATGAAGTGAGAGAAGCTATCTTAAACCATGCTTTCTTCTAAAATTTTAGGAAACTGATTTCACATAAAAATGAGCAACAGAAAAATATCAAAATCAAATCTGAACAGTGTTACCACAGAAAAGAGGGAGATAATGAAGAGCAAAATGAAATCCCTACAAACAATTACAAAATACAAACAATTGCAAAATACCAGAAAAACATGTCCACCAATCAGAGCTCCACAACATTCCATTTCAAAATGAGTTGAAAGACATTAATGAAATGATTCAACACATTAAAGAATAACAAAACTCAAAATTAGAAAAACTCAGAAACAAGATGATAGAACTATAAGAAAAAAACTAGAACAAAAAGAAAAAAATAACTTTTGAAATAAAGACTAAATTAGAGGGAACACAAGAAGGAATACAAAGAATATGGTGCCTTAAGAGAAATACAAGGTGAATTTTTTTTAATCAAAAAGAAAGCAGAAGATATGAAAGATTTGAAAAAAAGGGCAAATGTTAACAATAGACGAAGATCTAACATATGGAAACAGGGGTCTTTAAAGAAAACTTAAGCAAGAGAACAGAATAAAAACTAAAATCATAAAAGCATTTTTGAAATTATAAAAAGAAACTCCATATTAAAAAAGTAAATCACATACCTGAAACTAATAAAAAGATATTTTACTAAAATTACTAAATGTTCTTTAGAAAGAAAGAAAGTTTATTTCCTCTAGCAAAAACATTTAGTAATTTAAAAGTAAGGAAAAATTAGATTATCATTAGGCACTTCAATGGTGACATGTTATGTTAGAATAAAACAGTTACAAACTAAAGTAATCCCCCCAAATTAAAATATGCATAAATGATTTTATATCCAAGAAAACTGACTTTCAAAATATGGACCCAAATGTATATCAACAAGTAAGAACCCACCGAATATTTTTTTCTGACAATCTTTCTTACAAATCTTACAGAGACTAAATTGCATAGAAGCTTGACATAAGGCTGGGTGGTGATAAGGCTACTTGTAGAAGGAAGACTAGCTGAGGTCTAAGAGGCAAAGATTATTGTAAAGGTAAACTGAGGCTGGAGCTGAACAGGGAACGAAGACACAAGGCAAATGGCAGTGAGAATAGCCTTTATTAGGACTTGCGGGCGAGGTTCCCCGGTCCAAAGGTGGGGGTCGAGGAAGTCGCGCTGAGGGAGGAGGGTAGGGGCTTTTTATAGCCCGAGAGGTAGGGAAGCTTGTTGTACAAACACGGCCTTGAGGGTCTTGAAACTACTAGGGCAGGAGTTCAGTAAGGGTCATGAGGAAGGGGTCTTTGGAAACTGTTAACCGAAACTGCTGTTTACGAACTTGTGGAATGCAGGTGAGCTGCAGGTCATGGGGGAGTGTGGTTGCCCAGCCAGAACTCTGATGCATGTAAGTCTGCGGGTGTGTACAAGGGTGAAGGGAGTCTTTAACAAAAGGCCTGCTATGCCGGGTAACACCACCATGTTGGGGCTAGATTCCTGCCTAACATTCCGACCTCTTTCTAGTAAGAAAATGGGGCAATGTGTTCATCTGGCTGCTTCCTGCTGGTATGGGTCATCATGGGGTTCTTCAGAGGTCGGAACTCAGGTATAGGGGTGGAGCAGCATCTGATTGAAAATAACCTGGGAGACTTGTTTCATGTGGTCCTGGATGAAGTGGGGGACACAGGGAGCTATGAGTAGCAAGAAGCCAAAGCTTAGTAAGGGGCTTAGAAAGGGTAGGACTTAACTGGCCACAGACGACTGCCACCACCTAAGTGAGGGCCTTGATCTGAGGTTTTTCTGGTGGAATCTTTCCCGAATCTTTTCTAGAGTGAGGAGATTGGTTTCTACTAGTCCTGACTCATTGATGTAGTGTTCAATCGCGAAAGGGAAAGGAGGGGGTTAGGTTAGAGGAGTTAAAAGGGCTGAGTGAGGGTACCGCAACCAGTGGGGGCTTATTCAAGGCTGCACACAAGAAACGAGAGATATTGTGTACCTTGGCCATGTGTACCACTTGAGCCCCTTCCCTGACTAAGGTTAGTCAGGAAAAAGGGTTGCTGCTGTCCTGGGGCTTGCTGCCTGGGCTAGAGCTGAGATGGCTTCCTCCTGTTGTCTGATGTCAGAGGCCAGGCTGACGAGCCTGCTTACAACTTTGATGTAGGCCTTAAAGATCCTGAGTTGGCCCATGGGATAAGACTCACTGTGCCCACCAGTCCTAGGAAGGACAAGATCTCTTCCGCATCCTGAGGAGGCTGGAGAGTTTCAACAAGGCTTATTCTCTCTGCTCTGAGGCTTTTTGTAGTGGGTGTGAGGAGTATGCCTAGGTCGGTGACAGAAGGGCTGCAAAGTTGAGCCTTAGCCAGGGTAACCTGATAACCTCGGTCGCCTAGAAAATTTAAAAGTGTAGCAGTGTCTGCAAGGGAGCACTCCCAGGAAGGACTACATAGCAGTAGATCATCTACGTATTGTAGAAGGGTGCTATGGGTTAGGGGGCAGAGGAGGATGTCCCCTGCCAGTGCCTGTCTGAAAAAATGGGGGCCATCTCAGAACCCTTGAGGCAAAACAGTCCAAGTCAGCAGGGAAGAAATATGAGTGTCTGGATCTTCCAATGTAAAAGCAAACAGAAAGTGGCAGTCTGGGTGTAGAGGGATGGTAAAGAAGGCATCCTTCAGGTCAAGGACAGTGAAATGGGTGGTGTCAGGGGAACACGCGAGAGGAGTGTATATGGATTAGGAACAACTGGAAAGGTAGGGACTACTGCCTCATTGAAGAGGCATAGGTCCTGCACGAGATGATAGGCCCCAGAGCTTTTCCATACAGGCAGGATAGGAGTATTGCATGGTGAGTTGGCGGGAACCAGAATGTGCTGTTGGAGCAGGTGTGTAATGATGGGTTTTAGTCCTTGTCAGTGTTCAAGGGAGATAGGGAACTGGGGTCTAGAGGGGAACTTGGAAGGGTCTTTTAGCTGGATGCGGACCAGAGTGTGGTGCTGGGCAATGATCGGGGTGGAGGTGTCCCACACCTTAGGGTTAATGGGGACTGGAAACGGGAGTAGGGGGTCAGCCTGGTGGGGTTTGTCAGGTGAGAGAAGGGGGAAGAGGAACGCGAGATGTGGGGAAGGGTTGGGTCGGAAATGAACTGAGGCCCCTAGCTTGGAGAGGAGATCTCGTCCTAACAAGGGGACTGGGCATGAAGGAATGATAAGAAATGAATGCAAGAAGAGGGAGCCATCCAGGCGGCAAGACAGGGGAGGAGTCTGGTGGTAGGTGGAGAGAGTGCCATCAACTCCAATGACTGTGACAGTGGAGGGGTGGCTGGGGCCACTGAAGGAAGGCAAAACAGAGTAGGTAGCCTCTGTGTCCATAAGGAAGGATATGGACTTACCCGCTACCTGGAGCATAACTCTGGGCTCGGCAAGAGTGAGAGGGGTCCCCAAGTCTGGGCCTCTTCAATCTTCATCGGTGTCGAGGAACTGGAAGGCGCCTCCAATACCTGGAGGAGGGTCGTCACGTGGAGGCGCAGCGACTGTCGTTAGGTTGGGGCAGTCTGACTTCCAGTGGCCCATCTGCTGACAGTTCAGACAGGGGCAGGTTGGCTCCTTTGGGTTGGGGCACTGCTTGGCCCAGTGGCCGTCATTGCTGCACTTGAAGCAGGCACCAGGTGGCGCTCGGGTAGTACCTCCTTTCTGGGAGCTCCTGGAGCCGGCCAGTCTCAGGGCTGCTACCAAGGCCTGGGTTTGGAGTTGTACCTTCTGTTTTAGCCTGGCCTGTCGTTGGGCCTCAGCTGCTTCCTCCCTACAGTTGTAGACCTTGAAGGCCAGTTTTACTAAATCCTGGATGGGAGTTTGAGGGCCTTCCTCTGCCTTTTAAAATTTTTTTGGATATCAGGGACCGACTGAGAAATGAAAGTGTCTCAGTCAGCCGGTTAAGAAAAATGGCCAGATTTTCATCTGCACGTTGGACTACCTCATTTAGCTTATTAAAATTGACTGACTTATTGGAGGCTGCCCATATGCCAGCAAGAAGGCATTGGACCATCATATCTCGGCAGCGGCGGCCTGCCTGACCAACTTGCTAGTCCTAGTTGGGTTCAGCTGAGGGCACCACCTCAGTGCCAACTGGCATGGCATGGTCAGTTAAATGAACCTGGTCAGCATGCTGCCTAGCTGCTGCTAGGATACGCTCCCATTCCTCAGGGGACAGGGTTGAGGTCATAACGACATGGGGATCATGCCAGGTGAGGTCATACACCTGGCACAGGTATCGGAACTCTTTGAAATAGTGAGTGGGGTTGGCCAAAAAGGAGCCTACATGCTCTTCAATCTTAGACAGGTCTGCCAGTGAAAACAGCACATGGACCTGGGAAACTCCTTCAGCGCCTGCCACCTCTTGCAAGGGACACAGGAGGTCGGTCCTGGACCGAGTATGGGCTGAGACAGATGAGGAAGGGGAGGAGGTGCAGGTAGGGGAGACAGAATCTGTCAGGTTTGGCAAGGGCACAGGAGGGGTGGAAGGGAGGGGAGGTGCTGACGAGGACAGGGAAAATGGCGGGTCAGGGTAAGGAGGAGGTTGGGCGGGAGACCGGAAGGGTGGCTGGGATAAGGTGTCAGGAGGCTCAGAAAAAGAGGAGGAATCATCCCTCTCCTTGCTCGAGGGAAGAGACTTTGCGAGTAGGACCTGAGCTAACGAGCATTGAGAGCAGAGATCTGGGTGAGAACACAAGTCCTAAAAGGCTTGAACATAGGGCATCTCATGCCATTTGCCTAGTCTCTTGCAGCAGTTGGTCAGATCCGTGAGGATGTTAAAGTCTAGAGTGCCTTCTGCAGGCCATTGAGACTGATTATCCAATTTATATGGCGGCCATGCTATTGTGCAGAAGAAAATGAGCTGCTTTCGTTTTATGTCTTGGCTGAGACTTAAAGTCTGGAGATTCACCAAGAGGCACCACAGAGGGGATTTTTGGTTTGGTTTGGACTGGGTAGTTCCCATGGTCTCAAGGAGGGCAGTCTGGAGGCAATGGGAGCGTCCTCTCACTGCCACGCGGAGTGCGGGGTACGGTGGCTTCTGGGGAGGCTGGACGTCTCCTAGTCCCCGGTGCTGAGGTCACAGTTGACTGGAGAGAGCCCCTGATGCAGCCGTGCATTTTGGACAGGGAGTCCCGGAGGGAGCCTTCGGCACGGGGGGAAACTTACCCAGCAGTGATCAAACTGAGTCTTAAATTTGGTGAGACGGCTCCAGGTTTGAGGAGGGGATCCCGGCTCGGGGAGAGGAGAGCCTGCCCGACCTAGCAGGGGTTCGGGGAGGGGTCTTTTCCCGGGTTTCAGCACCAAATGTAAAGGTAAACAGAGGCTAGAGTCGAACTGGGAACGAAGACACAAAGCAAATGGCAGCGAGAATAGCCTTTATTAGGACTTGCGGGCAAGGTTCCCTGGTCCAAAGGTGCAGGCCGAAGAAGTCGCGCTGAGGGAGGAGGGTAGGGGCTTTTTATAGCCCGAGAGGTAGGGAAGCTTGTTGTACAAACACGGCCTGGGGGGTCTTGAAACTACTAGGGCCAGGAGTTGAGAAAGGGTCATGAGGAAGGGGTCTTTGGAAACTGTTAACCGAAACTGCTGTTTACAAATTTGTGGAATGCAGGTGAGCTGCAGGTCATGGGAGAGTGTGGTTGCCCAGCCGGAGCTCTGATGCATGTAAGTCTGCGGGTGTGTACAAGGGTGAAGGGAGTCTTTAACAAAAGGCCTGCTATGCCAGGTAACGGCACCATGTTGGGTCTAGATTCCTGCCTAACAAATATAATATGAAATGGCTATATGTTCAGGTAATGTGGGTATGGTAAAGCTATTACAATGGGGAAAGAATCAGGAATACATATTTAAAGATATGTTATTTTGACAGGGATAATATTAGTACAGTTATTCTCAGATGAGTGTGTGTGTAATGATGGATAAAGGAAATGAATAATTATGGGATAGTCTGATTCAGCCATCTCCTGTGTCCTTAAAAAGCAGGTTTCTTAGTGTGAAAGAAAGGAGATAAAGAAGTAATATAGACTAGATTAAGAAAAAAAAACTCCATACTTCTAAATTTGACTTAGAATTATCAGTATGAACTTGAATTTATCATATATACATATATGTATGATAACCATATATGTGCATGTTTATGGATGAATTAACAGTTATGTTTTCTAGCCTGGCCACTCAAAAGGCCTAGAAGCAACAACCAACACAATATCATGAGAATCTCTAGCATCCAAATACCTTGTGGTCTTAAAATGCTTTTTTTCCAAGTTATTTCCCAATGCTATTTCCTTCTTGAGGAAATGGCTAAATCCATTTACAAAGCAGAAAATGTGCAAGATGAGCTTGAACCTTCTTACAACTGCTAAAAAGATAACTGTTAATGACAGTAGAGTACATGAGACTAACTGAGGCAACATGAGCTTCAAAAGAGGGAACTGCAATGTATTGGATCCCAACAAATATGGTAAAATCTAGTGTAAATAATAATTTAAAAGACAGAAAATGAATTGGTCCCCTTTAGAAAAGTCAGCAAACTAAAAAATAGAAGAATCATGAATTTATCTTATTTTTCCTATGTGAATTTTACTACTGGGTTACTAATAGATGAGGAAAGCATATTTTATAAAAATCCATATAATACATGTAATTAGTCCAATTAACACATGAGAAAGGAATTATAGAGCTAGAAAATTATCATTTTGCAACTCTCAGTGAATAAATGAATCATAGAGCATCAGCAGCTGCTAATTATACAATAAGTGGGACAACTAGGCATTATGAGCCCCCACTGGGAAAACACATCGCCCCACAATCTTGAGAGTAGTATTAAACCTGAGCCTGGTGAGGACTTTTAATCCCACAGCCAAATCTCAGGATATACAGGGCACTGAGAAACTTGTCAAATAGTCTCACAGCATCAGAAACATTGAAACTAACCATCTAAATGGGCAAGATTAAAGAAGATTGCCTAGAAATGCATATTTGGATGATAAAAATATGAGGAAGTATCGGGAGAACCCACTCCCAATGTTTAACATGGGTTCTTTTCTAGTTCCTAAGTGTCTTGGCTGCTTTGAGAAATAAAGGGAAAGAGCATGAGAGAGAAATTTAAAGCTGGGTGTTCGGGGGGGACATCACATGTCGGCAGGATCCTTGATGTTTCCCGAACCGTAAAACCAGCAAGTTTTTATTAGCGATTTTCAAAAAGGGAGGGAGTACCTGAATAGGGTGTGGGTCACAGAGATCACATACTTCACAAGGTAATAAAATATCACAAAGCAAGTGGAGGCAAGGTGAGATCACAGGACCACAGGATGGGGTGAAATTAAAATTGCTAATGAAGTTTCAGGCATGCATTGTCATTGATAACATCTTATCAGGAAATAGGGTTTGAGAGCAGACAACCTATCTGACAAAAATTTATTAGGTGGGAATTTCCTTGTCCTAATAAGCCTGGGAGCACTGTCAGGCCTCTGAGCCCAAGCCAAGCCATCACATCCCCTGTGACCATATACGTATATGCCCAGATGGCCTGAAGTAACTGAAGAATCACAAAAGAAGTGCAAATGCCCTGCCTCGCCTTAACTGATGACATTCCACCACAAAAGAAGTGAAAATGGCCGGTCCTTACCTTAAGCAATGATATTATCTTGTGAAATTCCTTTTCCTGGCTCATCGTGGCTCAAAAATCTTCCCCACTGAGCACCTTGTGACCCCCACTCCTGCCCACCAGAGAACAACCCCCCTTTGACTGTAACTTTCCTTTACCTACCCAACTCCTATAAAATGGCCCCACCCTTATCTCACTTGTGACTAGCAAAGTTGCAGGGGTGTTTGCCTCATAAGAACTATTTAAGGTGCGTATATCTTCTGTGTGATTTTTCTTTATCCATATTTTATTTTACAATAAGAGGGTGAACGTTTTCACAATAAAATAGGTGCTCTATTTTACCATAAGGTTTTAAAAAATCAACAAAGCCTAATTGTTCTACTAAATGAATGCATAGTTTCAGACTGTGGCTATAAATTCTTACACAATTCGCTTGTAATAAGATTTTAAAACTGTGCTTGTTAAGTATCTGTAGAAAAATTAGAAAACACATACAAGCAAAATAAAGAAAATTGAAATCACTCTTAGCACATCTTCTGACAGACTTTTTCCTGTGTATATATAGTTTATACTTTTTTGATAAATATTAATAGAATCAGTGTTTGCTATTTTGCAATCTGCTCCCATTACAGAAAATATCACAAATATACTTCAATTTTGTTACATATAATTTTGCAATATTATTAAAAGACTGTATTTATATTGATTATATTGAAATAAAAACATATGTTCAGTAAATCATCCACACTCCATACTTGAACATTGATGTTGGTCTTTCCAATATTTATTATTGTATATAAGCCTGAAATAATCATGCTTATAGCTGAATATTGGTACATATCCTTAATTTTTTACTGAAGCTAAATTTATCAAAGTGGAATTACATGTCAAGGTATTTTTCTGGTATGAATTGTAAAATTGTAAAATTATTCCTCAGTAAGATTGGGCTAATTTATAGGAGTATTACGTTATTCAGTGAGGTTGATTTTAATGTCAGGGCGTTAGACAAAAATCATGTACAGCCAAAACCACTCTGGGAAATTATTTAATATCTCATAAGGTACAGTATGCATGGTTTTATGTAAATAAATTGGAAATAGTATAAATGCCAATGTAATTTTATTGGAGAACACATTCAAGGTGTTCTCTTCATGGCACTTCAGAAGCAATTAAGAACAACATTCATATTCTAGTTTCTAATAACTTGCTCTTTCCAAAGCTCCTAGAAAATAAGATATTTCTAGACTCTGCTTACTTTATTTTTTTTTTTACCATATTTGCCACATTTGGATTGTGATGGTTTTAAAAATTATGAGCTTTCCCACTAAATTAACAGATCCTTGAAATCAGAAAAAAGTTCTAATTCTTTTTATAATTACCTCAGCATCTAGTCTGAAGTGAAGCCACCTGGAAGAATTTACATAGTAAATAAATATTCACTCAAGTCATTTCTATATAAATATTATTGCAAACATTTTGAACACTTACTTTGTACCAGGAACTATGCTAAGTTTTCTCCTTCCATTATTTCATTTAATACATTATGACATTTGTATCATTATTATGCCAATTTTACAGAAGTAAAATCTGTCTTAGTAAGTAACAGAACTAGAATTTATACCTGGGCTGTTTGACCCAAGTTATAACCAATTCTTCTGTTATGGAGAACGTAAGTGTTCATTTAGTCTTTTGAAAAAGAATAATAATGTTTCTGCTTATAGCTTATTTTCACATAATTCTGTGAGATTTTGCCTTATCTTTTTAAGATTTACTAAATTTAAAGCTGCCTAAAAACAAAGTGTGGTAACTGGTTGAATTCAGGAAAGCTATTTCTTTTCGAGATATTTAATATTAGTTTGGATCAAGTTTTCATTTTGCATAGTTATATACTTGGATTACAGCTAATTGTGGTTGAACTAGCCTTAAATATTTGCCTCTTGTACTGTCGACTCAGATGTAGGAAGAACAAAATATCACCAGATGAGGTGAAAAACTAAGGACACATCACAAGTGAAGTAATTACTATCCAGTACCTTCTTCAGAATTCTGACTACGAGTTGATATTTAGGAAACTTTATAATCTGCTCGTAGACCACAGTAATTAATGTTTCTTCCTGGAAGAGAAATTTAACAGCAACTTTTTTTGTGTAATATTTCTGGTACCTTTACTTTTACGTCCTATAGCGTCACATCCTAAACAGGAATTCAAGTCTAAAATCGGTATAGATGGTTAAAAATAAAATCTACCATAGTCAAAATTAACTCTAAGACGCTGTTGTAGGTCGAATTTTGTCCCTCTACCCCAAAATATGTTGAAGTCCTAATTCCCAGAACCTGTGAATGGAAGCGTATTTGGTAATTAAGGTCTTTGTAGATGTAATTAAGTTAAGATGAAATCATTAGGGTGGGTTCTAATCAAATAAGACTAGTGTCCTTATCAGTGGAGAGAGACAGCTTGGCACAGGGAGCAGAGCACATGACAGTGGAGGCAGAGATTGGAGTGGTGCATGTACACATCAAGAAACGCCCAAGATTGTCAGCAACACCAGAAACCAAGAGAAAGGCATGCAGACAGATTCCCCATAGAGAGCATGGCCCTGCTGACACCTTAATTTCAGACTTCTACTCTCCAGAACTGTGAGAGAATATATTTCTGTTGTTTAAAGACACCCAGTTTGTGGTACTTTATTTTGACAGCCCAAAAATCTCATATAGATGCATACAGAAGCACTGCTTTAGAGAATAAAGTACTAGTCCCAAATTACAAACATTCAGCCCAGGCATTTGTTTTCCAGTTAGATTTGGAGTGCGTCACTGTTCCTCCATTGAGCATCACATCTAGTGGTTAGCTTGTGTTTTGGAGCTAAGTTGGATGAAAAGTAGGTAAGTATTTCCTAGCACTAAATTACTTTTAATATGGTGAGCTATATACACTCCGAGGGGACTCAAGTAACATGTCTCTTCCCAAGTTCATCCCTGGTGACTGGTGAAAAGATAAGCTGAGTCTCCCATACTAAAAACATTATATCTCCTTTTCTCTCTTCCTCATCTGGGCAGTTCAGTGGAATCTGCATAGGTGAGATCCACTATTGTGAAATATCCACAGTATCTTGTGCTTTACACTTCATTTATTTTAGTTGTCTCATAAGAATATGATTTATTATAATTGTTTCAGTTTTCTGAGAGTTTCAAATATATGCTTTTCACTACCCTTTAAATTGTCTAAAATTTAAATTTAAATTTAGGAGAATATTACATATAAAACAACTTTTTTTGCTCATAAAACTATCTTTCTTGGTTTATTGCGTATAGACATATGGTTCATTCGAGAAATAATACATACTAATTTAATTTACTTTTAAATCTGTGTAAATTTAGTTATAAATGGAGCTGTGAACTGCTTAACTTTAAGGAATTTGCATCACATTTTTATCTCATTTCAGAAAAGGCAAAACTTGGAACAAAAATTACCCTCAATATAAAAAGAAATTTAAAAAGTGCCTGTTGGAGTAAATGCCTTCATTTTGGCACTGATTTATAGAAATTGTTCAATTTACAAGGAAGTGGACGGGCGCAGTGATTCACGCCTGTAATCCCAGCACTTTGGGAGGCCAAGGGGAGCGGGTCACGAGCTCAGGAGTTCAAGACCAACCTGGCCAACACGGTGAAACCCCGTCTCTACTAAAAAATACAAAAAAAAGCTAGCCGGGCGAGGTGGCTGGCGCCTGTAGTCCTAGCTACTCGGGAGGCTGAGGCAGGAGAATGGCGTAAACCCGGGAGGCGGAGCTTGCAGTGAGCTGAGATCCGGCCACTGTACTCCAGCCCGGGCGACAGAGCGAGACTCCGTCTCAAAAAAAAAAAAAAAAAAAAAGATACAAAAATTTAGCTGGGTATAGTGGTGTGTGCGTGTAGTCCCAACTACTTGGGAGACTGAGGCAGGAGAACTGCTTGAACTCACTTGATCATGCCATTGCACCCCAGCCTGCATGAAATGGCAAGACCCCATTTGAAAAAAAAAAAAGAAAAGTGAGGGTCAAGAACATGTTTTTAAAAGAAACCATCCTTTGACTGCTGCAGAAATAAGTACTTGCTACTTGTAGACTGCGTTTCAACATCACACCTTTGAGATCTGGTTTGGAGGACAGAAATGCTTTCACCAAAGTGTACAGCAAAAGTCAACATATAGAAGCCTACAAGAAGTCACTTGATTCTTCACTTCCTGGTGAAGAAGCCAGGGCCCCATAGAAGCAAAAATGTGTCCTGTTTAATTTATAAGCTACAGTGTGTAACTTATCTTCATTGCACATGGCCTTAAGGTTCCAACAAAGCTTTCACATCAAAACTTCATATCCATGCCCTTATAAATATTTTTATTTAAAATGAAAGCAGTAAAGGAACGCATTGTTGGATATTTTATTCATCTTTCCAAATACAAGTTTAAAATATAAATACTCCTAGTTTTGAAGCAAAAAAAAGAAAAAAGAAAAAAAAAGAGTAAAGTAGTTAATTTGTTTCATTTCCTTAGTTTTAAACACTACTACAGATTGAGATTTTACTGTCAGTGCTCAAACCGGGGGCACCACAAGGATTGTTTTCCAGTCCTTTTCTGCATGGCTTTCTTTTTCCATTTTCTGATAAGGTATACAGAAAAGCTAAATGAAAATATGTGATTTTATGATTCGTTTTCTACATCCACATTTTTTAACTTGCAAATTAAGTCAGCAGAATTCAACTTTCCAACAGGTGGAATTTAACTTACCATTTCATTTTGTTCTAAAGACTTTTCTTTAAGAATCCGATACAGCTAATAATTAACAGATTAATTTCAGTTGTTCCCAGTTTCCTAGTCTCTGAATTAAACCTAATTTGTTTAATAATCTGCCCACCCATGTATGGGAAGTTAATATTCAACTGCATTAGGAAAATTTGTATGTATTGTCTATAATATAGCTTATTTACAGAGGACACCTTTTCAGAGTTTATAAACATTGAATGCTTGTAGTTTACCATATGATCAGATTTTTAACCATATAGATATTACTTATATTTTCCTCATTTTACCAAGTGACTCTTAGATGCATATAACCAAAGATATTTATCAGAGAGTGATTACATAAGGTACATATATGACTACTTAATCCCTTCAAGCTTTTATGAAATTTTGCAGAAATTAATTTTTAATGAACTATTGGTGGGTGGAGTATTCTCCCCTTTTCTTAGCACTCCAGGATATCCACAAAATATAAAACAAACTATCCTTCTGCACTGTTATACTAAGAAGTTTAATTAACAGAAAATACTACATAACATATACACCTAGTATTAAGAGTCAAAGTCCTTATTACTTCTCTTCTGGAGGAATGTCAAAGGCTCCTCATGTTCCCTCTGTTTCTGGTGACTCTTTTCTCCATGCCCTGACACAGCAATTGCATTGATCTCTTTAAAGTAAAACGCCTTCAATGCCTTCCTATTATTTAAGTGATGAAATAAAATTCTAAATAACTGTTTAGATGCTGACCTAACCCATGAAAATTTACTCTACAAAACTCATTCCTCTCAGCACCTGAAGGTTTTTGTTGTTGTTGTTGTTTCTTTTCCTTTTTCTTTTCTTTCTTTAAAAAATATAAACCCGCTATATCCTTTGTAGGGACATGGATGCAGCTGGAAACCATCATTCTTAGCAAACTATCACAAGAACAGAAAAACAAACACCGCATGTTCTCACTCATAGGTGGGAACTGAACAATGAGATCACTTGGACTCGGGAAGGGGAATATCACACACCAGGGGCCTACCATGGGGAGGCGGGAGGAGGGAGGGATTGCATTGGGGAGTTATACATGATATAAATGATGACTTGATGGGTGCTGACGAGTTGATGGGTGCAGCACACCAACATGGCACAAGTATACATATGTAACAAACCTGCACATTATGCACATGTACCCTAGAACTTAAAGTATAATAATAATAATAAAAAAAATAATAATAATAAAGAAAAATAAAACAGAATTCAAGACTTGCTGTCAAGCAAAAAAAAAAAAAAAAAAGAACTCAACTAAAAGAGTCAAGTTCATTTCTCGCCAATGCCCAAACTCATATATTTTCATCTAAACCAGATCTTTTACTCTTGACTTCATACACCAAGGTCACTGAGCCCTGGAGCGAAGCAGAAAACCCAGCCTACATCCTGCCACCTGCCTTAAGAATGCAAGTTGTAGTCAGTTACAATGACTGCAGTCTCCAAGCATATTGAATCAGGCCACCATGTGGACTCTCAGTTACAAATTTTCTGTATTTCACTGGAAATCATAAACACATATCACTTCTACAAGGATTCCAGGGTAAAAATTTTCCTGCAGTTTACTCCATTACTCTACTTTTTCACTTATGTTCTTTTGTTATTCAAGAACGTGTTTCCAGCCCCCATTGCTTACTTTCTTTCTTAAAAAAACATTTTTGTCCATCCTGTTCTCCAGCCTCTCTCTCTCTCTCTCTCTTTCTCTCTCTCTTTCTCTCTCTCTCTCTCTCTCTCTTTCTCTCTCTCTCTCTCTCTCACTCTCTCTCTCTCTGTCTATATATATATCTTTTTGCATAATTGTGTGTGTGTAGAAAAAGATACGGAAGTAGAAAGCACAAAGATATATAGAAACATACAGTGGCAGGCAGCAAATCTTGTTTTAACATCAGAATTTAATTCATTAGCAGATTGACCCAAAAAGTGTAAAATAGGCAGAGAGTTCTAGTTATATGGTGGCAGGCAAGAGAGCATGTGCAGGGGAACTGCCCTTTCTAAAACCATTATGCCTCGTGAGACTTAATCACTATTACAAGAACAGCATAGGAAAAATCCAAACCCCATCATTCAATTACCTGCCCTCAGGTCCCTCCCATGACAGGTGGGGATTATGGGAGCTACAATTCAAGATGAGATTTGGGTGGAGACACAGCCAAACCATATCATTCTGCTCCTGGCCCTCCTAAATCTCATGCCCTCACATTTCTAAACCAATAATTCCTTCCCTCCAGTCCCCCAAAGTCTTAACTCATTTCAGCCTTACCTCAAAAATCCACAGTCCAAAGTGACATCTAAGACAATGCAAGTCCCTTTCACCTATGAGCCTGTAAAATCAAAAGCAAGTTAGTTACTTCCTAGATACAATGGAGATACAGGCATTGGATAAATACAGTCGTTCCAAATGGGACAAATTGGCCCAAACAAAGGGCCTACAGGCCCCATGCTACATATTTTTATGAGCTCCTCCCCCCATTCACTCTGACAAAATACATTGAGTTCTCTGGTCACAGTCACAAGCCTTCATCAAGAAATTTTCTAGCACTACAGTCTTGTAGCTTCTTCATTTTCTCAACGCTTTATCCTTTTTTATTGTTTCAAGTCACCTGCCTATAACCTTGGCTTTATACCTTGAATCTCACCACCTCTGAGCAATGATCTGCTGCCAAAATCTTCAATTTTGAAATGATATTCCTTGATGACAACTTCTACATTTATACTAAAACCAAACGAAGTCAGTCTTCTTTGCAAGTTCTGCCACCTTTATGATTCGTTTGAAAGCCTTATTTTTAGCACTGTCTGCAATCTAGTCGTAAGAGATAAAGATAGCTCTAAATACTACCATGCAACTTTCACAGCATTCTCTGAGTAGATATTTTGCTGAACTGAAATTGTCATCATCTTTCATCAAGATACCAGGGTAGTTAATAAAAGCCAGGCAACTACACAATTTTTATAATTACCTGTGTGCCCATGAATATCAATGGGTAAAGATTTGGCTTGGCTAATGCTTTTCTTTTCATCTGTAACTCCTTCCAATCCACCACAGTTTCATGTTAGTCAGTGCATGCCAAGAGCTAAAACCACTCCACTTGCCATGAGCAGTGAAGCCCTACTTGTCATCTGACTGTGGGATAAATTCATTCCATGACTTCATCATGAAGATCTGATTTTGAAAGCCACTTCTGGTATCAACTGTCTTAACTTAGGGTTTTGTCCTGGAAACAAACACTTAGATAAGGACTTGGATGCAGATAAAACATTTGGGTGTCCTGCAACAGAATTGAGAAAGTGGGACCTTTGATTCCTGGGAGAGAGAAAGGGAAAAGTGTACCAATATGCTGAGTATTTATGTGAAAAACTGGGGTTTATTCCTGCTAGATAGCCTCTAAGAAGCCATGTACAACAGGCCTCAGCATTTTCCCACAGAGGACTATAGAGCTGGGGCATTTATCCGTTGTATTAGTCCATTCTTGCATTACTATAAAGAACTACCTGAGACTGAGTAATTTATAAAGAAAAGAGGTTTCATTGGTCCCCAGTTCCACAGGCTGTACAGGAAACATGACTGTGGAAGCTTCAGGAAACTTGCAGTCGTGGTAGAAGGTCAAGAGGAAGGAAGCACTCCTCACATGGCCAGAGCAGAAAAAAGAGAGTGAAGTGGAAGATGCTACACACTTTTAAACAACCAGATGTCATGAGAACTCACTCACTGTCATGAGAGCAGCAAGGGAAAAATCCACCCCATCATCCAATCCCTTCCCAATCAGTCCCTCCCCCAACATGAGGGATTACAATTCAGCATGAGATTTGGACAGGGACACATATCCAAACCGTATCATCCCGAAACTACATTTCCCTTGATTGCGGGTTTTCTTTCAGAAATTCACTCCTCCACACTCCTGGGTTGGTCTTCAGGTTGTTGAACGATCTGTAGTCTAGGAGGAAGTGAAGAAGAGGGAAGTATCTTGGCCTGACTTTGATGTGTGTCATTGTTAATGATGCCTGGAACAGTCCATCCAGGGATGCTAAAACCAGAAGGGCTGAGATGTTATGTGATCCATGTCAAGGTCTCTTCATTATAATTTAATGACATTTTCTGAGCTCTCATTATATGTGAACCTCCTTGCAGCAGTTGATATTTTGCCTAATTCTATCTTAAAACACTGCTCTTTAGTTTCCATAAAACTATGGCCTTTTAGATTTCCTCCTATCCCTTACTTCTGTAACTTTACTTTTTCCTTCATCCTTCTAGATATATTTTTTATGTGTAACTTCAGTCTTATTGTTTTATGTCTCTCACCTCTCTTCCTTGTTATTTTCCAATTTCAACTAGCACCTATTAATCTATATTTCAGTTCTCTAGCCCTAGCTCTTCATTTTCACCTCGTAGGCATCTCCAGTGAAAAGTTCCAAAAGCAACACAAGCTCAACATGTCCAAAATACATCCATCTCAGGTCTGTGTATTTCCTCAATCTCTTATTTCTGTCTGAGGCATCATCTCTCAATGCTCAGACTGAATATCTCAATATTGACATCTACCACTCATTTATTTCTTTTCCCATATCTAATTAGTTTCCAAGTACTCTCTATTCGAAGGTTTATTTATTTTGTAAATCCTTCCCTCAATTCTAATTTCTCACTATTTCTATCTTAATTCATGCCCTCACTCCCTCCAATTAGGAGGACTGCAAATGCTTTCTAATATGTTTCTCTTTTCAATTTATTCTACACAGGGCCACATCATTGTTTTAATATCAAGTACATCTCTGATTCAGACACATTCTTCTAAAATACTTTTGATGACTAAGCAATAGTAATAGATAACATTATCTATCTATCTATCTATCTATCTATCTATCTATCTATCTACACTACTTTCTACATACCAGCTTCTATTCTATAGACTTTGCATTATAAAAAATTATTTGATCTTAATAATAATCATCTTATTTCATAAATGAGAAAAAATGTCTAAAATTATATACCTACAAACAAGCAAATCAGAAATCAAACAGGTGGCCTGTTTTAAAAATCTGTGCTACTAATCACTATACTAAAATGACTTCTAAGGCCACATAGAACAAAAGCCTGCAGAATAAAATGGCAAACGCTTAAGACCCTTTATAAAACTGTGTCCCAAACTGCTTTTTAAAATTAACTCCCAGTTTTAATGATTTATTTGGGATATTCTGTCCTAAACTATTAATACACATTATTTTATTTTGTTCTCCCAATGATCTCATGAAATTGATATTATTCTTACTCTCATTTTTCTCATGTGGATCAACTGAGGCTTAGAGAGGAGGTATTATTTGCATAAGGTCTCATGTACAATAGATTGTAGAGCTAGGAATTGAAATCATGATCTTGTCTTCCAAGCCTACATTCTAGACAACTGTACCATTCTGCATTAATTTGCCCTTCCTGTTAAAAAGATGGTGAAATAATCATCATCCATATATGTCCCTCAATGTCTGGCCTCCATGCCACCACTTATATGTCTTCCTTCAAAGAAAATACATTTCTACCTTACACACTCTGCAAGCCCAAATCCTGCCTATTTTGAAATTTTCCTTGAATATTACCTTAATTGAAGATAGTCTCCCCAGGCTCTGTGCTGAAAAGCCCTGTACCTCTCTAGGAACAATATCACTTTCTAACCAGAATTTATGTTAAATACCTGCATTCTCTATTTCTCTATGTTCAGGGAGAAAAAGAAGTCCATCTGTAGCTTCCATAACACCTAGCATGTAATATTTTTGGAGACTTGATTAATTTATTTTTGTAAGAGTTACTGATCAAGAGGAGAAAGGTATTTTATTACCCTTCTAAATATATAACCCTAAGTGCAGAAATAAAATATTATTTGAAAAAAGGAATATAACAGTACAAAGACTTGATAATTTATATCAATTGAATTCCTAATTGCCTAAAGAAAATATATCACCTAAAAGTAGCCATTAGGTAAGAAACCTAAGAAAGAGTTCAGGTACTTTATTTTAAATCTCATAAACATAGATGCTCTACTTTTTTGGCAAATATTTACTGAGTCCCCATTATGTGCCAGACATCAATGTGATATGCTGTGGGTACAACACTGAGCATCACAAAGACCTCATTTCTGACCTTAGGATCAGTCTATTGGAAGAGATGAACATTAATAAAAATACCACACAGATGCAGGAAACATTGCAATTATAATACATTCCACAAATAAAGTTTTGAGTATGGGAATTTGACAAGAAAGTAGAATAAGGCTACTTCTATTGAGTTCTGAAGCATTAGTTGTAGTTAAGGAAGACTGGGGACAGCAAGAGTATTCTATGTAGAGAATATGAAGAGGGTCAGTGGAGTGACTAATGCAAAAGGTACAAAGAGGTTGCTATTTCAACTTACTCAATTAGACTGCTAGATAATTGTATTAGTCTCTAGAGAAGGTATAAGTATTAACTTACACTATCACAAGTTCCCACAATAGGCTACCTGCAAACTTGAAGAGCAAGGAGAGCCAATCCAAGCCTCAAAACTGAAGAACTTTGGAGCCCAATGCTCGAGGGCAGGAAGCATCCAGCATGAGAGAAAGATGTAGGCTGGAAGGCTAGGCCAGTCTTGCCTTTTCACATTTTTCTGCCTGCTTTACATTCACAGGCAGCTGATTAGATGGTGCCCACCAGATTAAGGGTGAGTCTGCCTTCCCCAGTCCACTGACTCAAATGTTAATCTCTTTTGGCAACACCCGCACAGACACATCCAGGATCCATACTTTGTATCCTTCAATCCAATCAAGTTGACACTCAGTATTAACCACCACAAGTCCACCTCTTGTCAACTTGAACCCATACACATCTCCTGAGATCATACATAATCTTCAAATAATGACAATAATAATTGTCATAATTGCACCTAACAATACAAGTATCCTTTGTACAACTGGAAACACACCAATACCCAGCCCAAATACTATTACATAAAGTTAACAATACTTAAATGCTGATATGAAGTCAATAAATCTATGCCACATAATAAAATAAAATAAAAGAAAATGAAGATATTTTCTTAGTACAAGTGTATACATGCACAAACATGTTTTTAACAAAAGGAAGAGGAAATACTCATAACAGTTACAATCCTCCTTTCTGCAACTGGTCACATGATAATAGCTGGTATTGATGACTACCTTCTTCTACTACCCATTCTGTATTCCCTTTGCCTTCAGCAAACTCCACAGCAGGTCACGGTTTTTTCCTGGTGGAGAGACCCAAACCTTCATTCCTGAGAGGTCTGGACCACTTGTAGTCCTGCCTGGATTGGGCTGTTGTAGTTTCCCATTGACCTTCATCGCAGGGCATGGTAATACAAAGAGACGCCTTAATAGATCTCCTGTATTTCATGCATACTCTTCCTTACCTCTGATATGGAATAGTAAATTGATTTCATTTTGATAGTCCAGGTCAATCACCCCAGCCAACACTGTAACTCCTTTCTTAGTCTGTTGACTTAAAGGTAGGAGGAGCCCAAAGTGTCAAGGTGGCAATCTTAACTTCCAGTTTAACAGAATCACTGCTGTGTCTCCTGGTGACAGCATTCCTCCTTCTGAATGTTTCGAGAACAGGAAGCAAAAATTTTGCTAGTGGATCACTAGGTGTGATGATGGGTGGTTCCACTTCCACTTCTACTTCCACCCCTTGATTCCTGGACCCCTGAATCCTGGCTATGGGAAAAACAGTACTATATATTGGACACTGATTCAGAGCATACATGACCTTCTGGAGGACTTTGCCCCAGCCCTGCAAAGTATTGTCACCTCGTTGGCATTGCAATTGTGACTTCAAAAGGCCGTTTCACTATTCTATGAATCCAGCTACTTCACGATGATGGGCAACATAGTAAGACCAGTGAATTCCATTAGCATGAGTCCACTGCTGCACGTTTTTAGCCGTAAAGTGAGTGCCTTGGTCAGAGGCAATGCTATGTGGAATACTACGATGGTAGATAAGGCATTCTGGTGAGTCCACAGATGGTAGTCTTGACATAAGCATTGCATGCACAATAGACAAACCCATATCCAAAGTGAGTGTTAATTTCAGTGAGGACAAACCTTTGCCCTTTCTATGATGGAAGAGGTCCAATATAATCAGCCTGCCACCAGATTGCTGGCTGTTCACCCCGAGGTATGGTGCCATATTGAGGGCTCAGTGTAGGTCTCTGCTGCTGGCAAATTGGTACTCAGCTGTGGCCGTAGCCATGTCAGCCTTGATGAGTGAAGTCCATGCTGCTGAGGCCATGCATAACCTCCATCCCTGCCACCATGGCCACTTTGTTCAGGGGCCCATTGGGCGATGACAGGGATGGCGGGAGAAAGAGGATGAGTGACATCCACAGAACAGACCATCCTATCCACTTGATTATTAAAAGGCTTCTCTACTGAGGTCGCCCATTGGTGAGCATTCACATGGAACAAATATCTTCATGGTTTTTGAACACTCTGAGAGGTCCATCCACATACCTCTTTCCCAAATTTCTTCGTCACCAATTTTCCAATCATGCTTTTCCCAAGTCCATGACCATCCAGCCAAATAATTGGCTACAGTCCATGAATCAGTATATACTAGCATATCTGACTATTTCTCCTTCCATGCAAAGTGCACAACCAGGTGCACTACTCGAAGTTCTGCCCACTGGGAAGATTTTCCTTCACCACTGTCCTTCAGGGATGATCTAAAAAGGGGCTATAGTGCTGTAGCTGTCCATTTTCTGGTAATGCCTGTGTATCGTGCAGAACCATCTGTGAACCAGGCCCTGATTTTCTCTTTCTCTGTCAACTGATCATAAGGAACTCCCCATGAGGCCATTAGTGCAGGCTGTGGAAGAGAAGGCAGGGTGGTGGGAGTGGAGATCATAGGCATTTGAACTGCTTCCTCATGTAACTTACTTGTGCCTTCAGGACCTGCTTGAGCCTGATCTCGTATATACCACTTCCATTTGATGATGTCATGATGGTGTGCACAACCCATTTTATGGCTAGATGGTTCAGAAAGGACCCAGTTCATGATAGGCAGTTCAGGTCGCATGGTGACCTGATGACCCACAGTCAAACGTTCAGTTACCACCAAAGCCCAATAACAGGCCAAGAGCTGTCTCTCAAAAGGAGAGCAGTCATCTGCAGAAGATGGCAGGACCTTGCTCTAAAATCCTAGAGGCCTCCCCTGTGATTCACCTATGGAGGCCTGCCAAAGGCTCCAAACAACATCCCTATCTGCCACTGACACCCCAAGCACCATTATATCTGCTGGGTCATGTGGCTCAAGTGGCAGAGCAGCTTACACAGCAGCCTGAACCTATTGCAGAGCCTTCTTTTCTGGACCCCACTCAAAACTGGCAACCTTTCAGGTCACTCGATGGGATGGAGTACCATACCCAAGTGAGGAATGTGTTACCTCCAAAATCCAAATAGGCTCACTGGCCATTGTGCCTCTTTCTGGGTTGTAGGAGGGGCCAAATGTAGAACCTTAGAAGGAATTCCTCACCTTAGAAGGAATATATCGACAGGCCCCACACCACCGGACCCTTAGAAAATCTAATGAGGTAGAAGTTCCCTGAATTTTAGTCGGATTTATTTCCCATCCTCTGGCAAGCAAATGTCTCACCAATAAGGCCAGTGTATTTGCTACTTCTTGCTCACTGGATCCAATCAGCATAATGCCATCAGTATAACAGACCAGGGTGATATCTTGCAGAAGCAAAAAGAGATCAAGGTCTCTCTGAATAAGATTATGACACAAAGCTGGAGAGGTGACATACTCTTGAGGTAGGACAATGAAGGTATATTGCTGGCCTTGCCAGCTGAAGGCAAATTGCTTCTGGTGGGCCTTATGGACAGGAATGGAGAAAAAGACATTTGCCAAGTCAGTGGCTGCATACCAGGTACAGGGAGATGTGTTACTTTGCTCAAGCAATGAAACCATATCTGGTATAGCAGCTGCAATTGGAATCAGCACTTGGTTAAGCTTACAGTAATCCATTGTCATTCTCCAAGATCTATCTGTCTTCTGCACAGGCCAGTTGGGAGAGTGGAAGGAAGATGTGGTGGGAATCACCATCCCTGTGTCTTTCAAGTCCTTGACGGTGGTACTAATCTCTGCAATCACTGCAGGGATGCAATATTGTTATTTAGTATTTTTCTTTTTTCTTTTTCTTTTTTTCTTTTTTGAGACAGAGTCTTAATCTGTTGCCCAGGCTGGAGTGCAGTGGTGCAATCTAAGCTCACTGTAAGCTCTGCCTCCTGGGTTCACATCGTTCTCCTGCCTCAGCCTCCTGAGTAGCTGGGACTACAGGTGCCTGCCACCATGCCTGGTTAATTTTTTAGATGGGGTTTCACCATGTTAGCCAGGATGGTCTCCATCTCCTGACCTCGTGATCCACCCACCTCGGCCTCCCAAAGTGCTGGATTACAGGCATGAACCACCGCA
Organism: Trachypithecus francoisi; assembly: GCF_009764315.1. Taxonomy (NCBI): domain Eukaryota; kingdom Metazoa; phylum Chordata; class Mammalia; order Primates; family Cercopithecidae; genus Trachypithecus; species Trachypithecus francoisi. The sequence goes on from NW_022681458.1 coordinate 104,269,699, forward strand.
CCCAGCTGTTTCTTGGTAGAGACAGCTCTAATGGCTTCCATCTGGCGTTTCTGATCATAATGACCATCACCCTACCAGTCAGAGAGACAATGTGGGGGTTCTGCCAGCTGCAAAGTATGTCTATGCCAATTATGCACTCTTGCACTGGGGAAATGAACACAGAATGAGTCCAAGGACACACTGTAAGTGGGGCCTGAGCTAAAACTCCATTAATTACCTGAACTCCATAAGCCACTACTTCAACTGGAGGACCACAACAACATTTTGGGTTTCCTGGAATCAACGTCAGTCCAGAGCCAATGTCCAGTAGTTCTCGAAATGTCTGATCATTTCCCTTTCCCCACTGCACAGTTACCCTGGTAAAAGGCCAGAGGTCTCCTTGGGGAAGGATAGGGAAAAGATTCACTGCATAAATTGTCAGTAATGTAGTGGGGTCCTTCCTCTAGGAGACTCGGCCTCCTCTTCATTCAAGGGGTTTTGGGTCTGTAAACTCGCTCAAATCTGGAAATGGACTGAGGGGCTATGATTCTGTTTTTAGAATTCAAATTAGTCTTTTGTCCATTTGACCTAGAAGTTTTATCCTTATATAAATTAAGTAGGAATGCAGTAGGCTTCCTATCAATTTCACTTCTAGGAACATTATGATTTATTAGCCACTGCCAGAGTTCTACACTAGTTGGACTATTCTGATTGCTGCTTTGTCTCTGCTATCCATTACAGTAGTCACACCCACCTTGCTGTTTACAGTTGAGTGGCACCACTTGGCCCCTGCCACCTCAGGATCCTAGTTTTTCTATTTTGTTTAAATTTTGTGGTTGAGTGACTACGGTTCCCACTGTTAGCTCTGACATACAGAGAAGAGCAATTACAGGGCTTTTCAAAGATGCAGGTGCTGCCCTCACAAATCTATTTCACAAGTCATTGGTCAAGGGTATATCTTCTGAACCCTCCCAGCTGGGATGAGTAGGTCTAAAGTGACTAATCCACTCCACCATCCCATTCTCCCTAAGCCTTTGGATCCCTTCCTCTACATTAAATCAAGGAAGATCAGGCATTTCCACCTTGCTCACAGTGGGCCATCTTTTAATCCATATTTCTACTCACCAAGCAAATAAACTATTAGAACCTTTTTTAACTCCCAGAGCTGCAACAATAAAAGCACAGTCACTACTTAGCAGGCCCAAATCAATACATTCAGCATGATCCAACTCTATGTTCCTTCCCTCATTATCCCACACCCTTAATATCCATTCCCAAGCCTGTTCTCCAGATTTCTGTTTATATACTCTAGAAAACTCAAGCAATTCTTTTCAAGTGCAGCATACCTCCTCATGGGTCACACTCTCAGTCTTACCTCTAGAGGCCCACCAGGACTTTAGTCTAACTATAGGTCTAGAAGCAAACAGCGGTGTTGTGGGTGGCGCCTGAAAAGAATCAACATTATTTTGCAAGGCAACTATGTGTGAAGGGAGGCCATCAACATTTCCTCAGGCAGCACAGGGTTTATCTCCTCAGACTAAGGTAGAAAGACTGATGGCAGCATGCACTGGGGAAGTTATGTTGCCACTACCGGGGATGGGGAAACTGTTCCTTTTGGCAAAAAAAAAATGTTTCATCAGCGTTTACAAACTCAATGTCCCCAGTTTCAGCAGGGTCCTCCCATATGTTCCCATTCCAAGTTTCAGGGTTCTATTCTTTTCCAATCAACGCCCTCACTTTAACAGTAGACATCTGTTGAGGCTTTGCATGCACCTTTCTTGACAGATTAGCCACTAGCATGATAAGAGCTTGTGTCTGTCTTGCCACAATTTCAGCTTTTTCTCTACAGAAGACAAGACTCTCACTCAAGGCAATCTTAGAGATTTGAGGCTCAGTATTTGCTGGTGAAGACAGGAGACAGAATCCCCGAGTTCATCATTTTCATTCATCAATTTGTCCACTGAATTTAGGAGCAACCAACCACCTTCATTATGTTTCTTGGTTCTCCACATATGATCAAAGGTATTATATATAGAGCCACTTAATACCTTGCCTCTCACAAGCAGAGTGGTGAATCAGGAATGTCAGATGCATTTATTTTGCATAACTCTGAACAGTTCATGCCAAGGACTATTGGTGTTTTCCATACTATTAGAAGTAGAGTCCTTAGCATTTTGGGCTCTAATCATATTAAGCAGCCAACTCTGGAAACCCCAAAACCAATGAAAGAACTCCATCCTTAATATTCTGTCCCTCTAGAACCACTCCCGATACCAAAATCTGTATTAGTCAAAGTTCTCTAGAGGGACAGAACTAATAGGATGCACACACACACATACATAAATATGGAAGTTTGTTAAGTATTAACTTGCATGATCTCAAGTTCCCACAGTAGGCTGTCTGAAAACTTGAAGAGCAAGGAGAGCCAGTCCAAGTCTCAAAACTGAAGAACTTTGGAGTCTAATGTTCAAGGGCAGGAAGCATCCAGCAGGGGAGAAAGATGTAGGCTGGAAGGCTAGGCCAGTCTTGCCTTTTCACATTTTTCTGCCTGCTTTACATTTGCTGGCAGCTGATTAAATGGTGCCCACCAGATTAAGGGTTGGTGGTTCTTCCCCAGCCCACTGATTCAAATGTTAATCTCTTTTGGCAACATCCTCACAGACATACTCATTATCAATACTTTGTATCCTTCAATCCAATCAAGTTGACACTCAGTATTAACCATCACAATGATTCAGTGGGTAGGAGGTAGCGTTCAGGGTTGGTTACTTGAGTGTAGAAACTTAAATAGAGTGGAATGAAATGGTGAGTCATAGCAAATTAAGCTACAAATAGTTATTAGATTACCTAACCCCCAGCTTAGTATTAATGTTCACGGTAATGAAACAATATTTTTATGTTTATTATTTTATCAATTGAAAGAAGTCAGGTGATCTACCGGGGAAAATAATTTAAATTCATTCATTGGAACCTTTGAGGTGATAGCTGTCAACAAATCTTAAATATTTTCTGCGTTCAATTGATTTTTATTAGCAGTGAGTTGCTCTAAATTAATTTGTTTCCTTTTAAACATATTTTTTTCTCGACTGAACAACCCCAAATTATTATTATTTTAAGATTACTTTTAACATTTTCCTAGGTTAAATCATTTTAACGAAAAGCTATCATAAATATTTGTTATCACTGTATTTTAGAGTTTCATAGCATAGGGGAAACAAATCAAGTTATTAACACTAATAAATTTGATTTTATTCCTATAAATGAGAAATAAAATACATTCTTGCAGGAAAAAAATATACTCAGTAGGATTATAAATCTATTAATCTAAAAACATTTTCTAACTCCTGTCGTATTTATGGAAGTTTTCAGTATCAGAAGAGAAGCTTCAAGACACTTCTCAGTCTGTGCTTTCTATGTCAGCCAGAAGCATAAACTACCTTTGAATATTGAAATTTTCTAGTAGCTCCATTAAAAGTCAAAAAGAAATAGGTGAAATTAATTTTAAATGTTATACTTAATGTAATGTAAATATAAGTCATAAATGAGATATTGCATATTTTGTTACTAACTTCATATTTTTGTATATATTTTAAAGTTACAGCATGTCTCAGTTTGACTTTATTCCATGTGCTAAATAGCCACATGTGGACACTGACTGCTGTATTAAACATCATCAGTCTAAGGCCAAACTAGTCTTTAGAAGAGTTTTCTCAAATCGTCGCCTTTTAATAAAAAACCTGAATTGTTCATCAGGTTAACAATACACTTCTTCCTATTTCACTGTTATACTTTCATTACTTAGTCACCTCTGGGAATTTACTCCCATCTTCATACTTTCCTTGATTTCATCTATGATCTCAAAGTCACATTCAGTGCCTTTAATTTTAAATACTGTAGTACAATGTACATATGGATATAGATATATGGTATGTTGTAGTATAATATATGTGTTTGATATATATGATATACATAAATTGTGTAGTGTGTGTGTGTTTGCCTGCCTGTGTGTGTCTCCTTCAATCATTACACAAATATTTACATATACTCTGTATACATTAGGCTCAGAGTGAAAAAATGGTGAAATGTACGTGGTCACTACCCTCCAGGAACTGAAAATCTATCTGTGCCTCTCAGTCCTTTTGACTGAAGGTGCATCCATCTTATGAATCTCAGTAGCTAAGAGACTAAACACAAATATCCTTCACTGACTCCCTCCATTTGCTATTATTCACGTATCCATAATTACTCCAATAGCAGAGACACTTTGCCGATTGCCCATGTTCAAAGTCTTCATTCATCTTGAATTCCTTTCTCATTTTCTCTCCACATTCACAAATACTTTCTATCTCACAATATCCAATTTAAAAGCACACTCAGGCCTGTTTCTTTTCACTCATTGTAGTACTGTGACTTTATCCCTGGTTTACTTGCCCTCTCGTAAGTACCTGTATATAATATTTCTATCTTCCTTTTTTTTCCTCAAAAATGAAAGTAATTTAATGTAAATTGTAGAATCACACACGTTTACTGTGAAAATAATCCTTTAAATGTAAATGTAGAGCGGCAACATGCCTCTTGATCTCCTTGAAAACAAATTTGTTGGGAAAAGCTGCCAAAATTCTATATATCTACTACTGATAAATTTTACGAGTGTTTCTTTTGTGAACCACCAAAATTATGACATTAAATTATAATATGGTAACATGGTTTGGTAACTTATAGCATAATCTCAAGAACACTACAGTTTAATAATTGTTTTGTTGATGTTTCTAGAAGTATGATATTTAAAAAATGGAAAAATCATTTATAGAGAAACCTTATATAAAAGTTGTCTGTAACAGCTAAGATTGTCGATTGTTATAAGCATTCTTTATAAAAGAATATATTCTAAAATTCATTACATTAAATACTGATATATCCACTTTATACTTATTCATTTTATTAATAAAGAAAAAAGCACTTAATATTGAGATCTTAGTTTAATATCCTTGGTAATATGTCATTAATAGCAAATCAGTGATAGGAAACTGCAGCTCTTAAGACAGCTATTCAATTTATGTGAATATAAAAGTAAGTACTATATAAGTATTGATTATTTTATTCTACTTTCCTATTACATAATAACATGAAAATTATAAGAAACTGGTAGAATTCAATGTCTGAAAATTTACAAAATGGAAGGAAGTCATTCAATGAGCTATTGTCACAATAAGTATAATTTATAACTGAGTAAGACAACCACTTTTTATGTGACTGGCAAAGAAACACAGTAACAAATGTAATAAACATAATAAAAATTCACAAATCCGCTTCTTGAACTAAAAGTAAGAGAGCATTTTCTTATTAAAAAATGTGATTATCTATGCATGCCACCAAAACACACTGCTGGAAAATAGAATGAAAGAAGTTAATGTTGTTTGCTGAATGATTATTTCTGATTCCTCAGACTAGCTTCTCCATCATCAGAAGAAATTAGGTTAGTCTGGTATGACTTACACTTAATGGTGATCACTGATTTCATTCCTAAGTGTACATAAATCATTCCTTTAATAATATTTGTTAGAATCTTTCCCAAAACTAATATTGAGAGTGGCAAACTCAAATGTCTAGAGACCAAGAGATGACAGAAACAAAAGGACTGGAGAACATGTACCTTTTTGAAGGTAATGGCTGCCACTAGGTTCTAGCCAACTGTGGGGGTGAAATCTGATTTCAGATGTTCACAACTAATTCTCTACTTTTGTTTGTTTAGTTTTTGTTTTGTTTTAGACATTGGGAAATTCTAATTGCTTCTGTAAGTCACATTCACTTGTCATTTTACAGTCTCTGTTACACAGTTTAATCAAGATTCCCTCTTTCTTTTAAATTCAGAAGACCTCCTGACAAACACCCCATGCCCCCCAGTTTCTGCACACACACAGTACCAAGACTACTGACAGAGTCCAAGAAAATCACATAAACTTATTGTGAGCCACTGAAACAATCTGCATTTGGAATTGCTTTTGAAGACACAAGCTCTTGAGGAGTAGTCATTCACTCAGAAAATGAAAAATTATCTACATTTAAAATAGAATTTATACATAATTTTAAAAGAAATCCTTATATGTGGGACCTGTTTTTACAAGCTCAAGACCATCAATTAATGGATATTTTTTGAAGAGTTGATTCTTTTTCAGCAAGGGCACAATTATTTCATACTTAATTTACATAGTTTGTTATGTTAGTGTTTCTCAGTGAAAAGATGAATCAAATCACTTACATGATTGAAATCACTGACCAGCTGATTCAACTGTTTAGTGAAGACACAATTAGTGTATTAAATAAAGCTAATATTGTACCACAAGTAAGTAACTTTTATTAATTCCATTGCTATGAACATTATTCCTCTGAACATTATGTTCATGCCAACTCTAATTATTCAGAAATCTTTAATTCTTGCACACCATGAGATGGAAAAACTTTCACTCTCTCATTAAGTCACATTTTCTACCTCATGTGCTTACCCTCCTGAATGTGAGTGAGCTTACATTTTTTCCTCGTAACCTTATAGATTCTAACTGTGAAACAGAAAGATAGAATGGTGCTTATGTAAGACAGTTTTGTTGCTTGACTGTAAGGTATAATTTGGACAGAGAAAATGAGGCATCTTTATCTTTGCATTCTACCTGTGATCACCTTGGTTTCAGCCATTCAGTGGTGCCATCCTTCTCCTCACACAGGGACAGATATCTGAGTGTCAGCTATGGTGCCTGTAGATCATGCTCTGAAATAAAAATGTTCTGACTGCTAAAGCCGTCCTTCAAACACAATCTCAGCTCCATTGACTCCCTGACTCCCCTCTCACCCAACCACCCATAGGAGCACAGGTTTATTAGGTTTGGGGCTTAGGTGTTTCATGCTTAACTTCAATTCTTTGACTCAAGGCTATCTCGCATACATTTCGACTCCTGCTACACCATTTATTTTAATAGCCTCAATTTTCTCCCTGATTATCAGCTTCAACCTTTTGCAATTATTTTAATGACTGCAATATGCTCTTTGTCTAGAGACAGGCTATGCACTCTAACGTAGTTTTTTTGTAAACATCATAGAATTTTGTTGAACCATTCATAATATTTTCCCTATTTCTTTATCCTTGATTTCTTTAATATTTTTCAAGCCAATATTTGTGAGAATGATAGCTAAGATTAAAGGACTAGAAAGATCAAGGTTAACTGATCCATAAAAACAATGGGACAATAATCATGACATTGTAGTGCCAATTTTCTAAACAATTTTACTAGCCAACCACCTGTGGTAGCCAAAACTGTCAAAGAATACTCATCTAGGAAATCAAGGATGGGCTCTTAATTTATTTAGTTGTAAAGGTACTCAGTAAGTGTTTCTTGAACAAATGAGTAAATACTAATGTTTATACATTTTCTGTTAGCAAACATTTTCATTTGCAATGCATGGTAATAATAAAATTAAAATAAAATGCATGTTTTCCTCTTCACTTCATGATTTACTAAATATTGTGATTAAAGAGAATTGGAAAATCAAAGTTCGACACACTTAAGATTAAAAATTGACTAATCTATTTTAGAAGGTATTTTCCTTTTGATTGTATATTTGTATTATGCAAAAATATGCACATTCTATAACAACATTTTTAATGTAAGAGTTCCCATGGTAAAAATGATATTATTTATAATAATGTTGATGAGATTCAAAATATATGGGTGTGTGTAATAATGTTAACCTGGAGATTGCAAACATAACCCACTGCCAAATCATTAATATTCATATTTGAATACAATGTAAAGCATTCTAAATATATTTAGAATACTATATATATTATTTGATTTATAAAATGTGACTTACAGTTTCATTACTGCAATGCTTTCTGCTAATTTAAATATCAAATTGGGCATGACGGGGCAAAATATTAATTCAGATCTGAAAATGAGTGTTTGAATATTCTAAAGGTTTTTTTGGGAAATAATGTCAAAAACTTGATAGACTAAGAACTCTTTATAAACTGCAGTAACCAAAACAGCATGGTACTGGTACCAAAACAGAAACACAGACCAATGGAACAGAGCAGAGCCCTCAGAAATAATACCACACATCTACAGCCATCTGATCTTTGACAAACCTGACAAAAACAAGAAATGGGGAAAGGATTCTCTACTTAATAAATGATGCTGGGAAAACTGGCTAGCCATAAGTAGAAAGCTGAAACTGGATCCCTTCCTTACACCTTACACAAAAATTAATTCAAGATGGGTTAGAGACTTAAATGTTAGACCTAAAACCATAAAAACACTAGAAGAAAACCTAGGCAATACCATTCAGGACATAGGCATGGGCAAGGACTTCATGTCTAAAACACCAAAAGCAATTTTGACAGATGGGATCTAATTAAACTAAAGAGCTTCTGCACAGCAAAAGAAACTACCACCAGAGTGAACAGGCCACCTACAGAATGGGAGAAAATTTTTGCAATCTACTCATCTGACAAAGGACTGATATCCAGAACCTACAAAGAACTCAAACATTTTACAAGAAAAAAAACAAAAAAAAAAACATCAAAAACTGTGCAAAGGATATGAACAGACATTTCTCAAAAGAAGACATGCATACAGCCAACAGACACATGAAAAAATGCTCATCATCACTAGCCATCAGAGAAATGCAAATCAAAACCACAATGAGATACCATCTCACACCAGTTACAATGGCGATCATTAAAAAGTCAGGAAACAGGTGTTGGAGAGGATGTGGAGAAATAGGAACACTTTTACACTGTTGGTGGCACTGCAAACTAGTTCAATCATTGTGGAACACAGTGTGGCTATTCCTCAAGGATCTAGAACTAGAAATACCATTTGACCCAGCCATCCCATTACTGGGGATATACCCAAAGGATTATAAATCATGCTGCTATAAAGACACATGCACACGTATGTTTATTGTGGCACTATTCACAATAGCAAAGACTTGAAACAAGCCCAAATGTCCATCAATGACAGACTGGATTAAGAAAATGTGGCACATATGGAATGTGGCACCATGGAATACTATGCAGCCATAAAAAAGGATGAATTCGTGTCCTTTGTAGGGACATGGATGCAGCTGGAAACCATCATTCTCAGCAAACTATCGCAAGAACAGAAAACCAAACACTGCATGCTCTCACTCATAGGTGGGAATTGAACAATGAGAACACTTGGACACAGGAAGGGGAACATCACACACTGGGGCCTGTTGTAGGGTGGAGGAAGTGGGGAGGGGTAGCACTAGGAGATATACCTAATGTAAATGATGAGTTAATGGGTGCAGCACACCAACATGGCACATGTACACATATGTAACAAACCTGCACATTGTGCACATGTACTCTAGAACTTAAAGTATAATAAAAAAGAAAGAAAGAAAAAAGACTTCAGTAACCTTTTCATATTTCAGGTAGGAATTTCAAGGTAGTGAATTTCTACTTTAGTATTTATAATGGTCAGAATTATGACAATCACAACATTAGGAACAGGATAAAAAGAGCAAGTAGGATGTGATCTTTTCTAAGAAACAAATATTAAAGCTGAATTTTATGTTTCTTGTTGATCTCTCCATTTCATGACGACATACAGTAATTACTTCACATACCCTATATTTTGATGTCAATAATGCTTAGCACTTCAGTGTTTACTCCAAGACTTATTCTGTTTTTAATGTAAAATTGCCTTTCTGTACACATGACAGTACCACTAAACAATGACAACTTCTCTGAGTTCAAAGAATATTTCACATAAATCATTTATATTCTCTTGCAAAAATCTAACACAACTTCAGTCAATCAGTAGATATTTAATAAGTGTTTGTTGAATTAATTTGTTGAAAAATTGAATAATTCATTCACTTATTTACTAAATAAATAGTGTGATTATGATGTATTAGGCTGGTGCAAAAGTAATTGCAATTTTTACCATTAAAACTAATGACAAAAACCGCAAGTACTTTTGCATCAACCTAATATAAAGCACTATCATAACAATTTTTTCTTCTTAAAAATATAAAAATACATTTTTACAATGAATCTCACAATATTCCCCTGAAATAAAAAAAATTCTATAATAGATGAAGGAGATTTTCAACTGATGATTATTCATAATATAAATTTTTTGAATACTTTTCTTTTTTTACCTCAGATATATGTTTTATAGGTATAATATTTTTAACATATACATGATCTATTTTCAAGACATGCACGATCTACATGATATTTATTTAAAGCTGCAGTCAACCAATTATTTGTAATAACTATTAACATTAAAAATAAAAATACATTTGCCAAAAATTGTTCAAAAAAGCATGAATTTAATTGACTGTCTTTCACCATATGCTATCTTTTTGCATCTCAAAGTTCAGAAGTCTTCTTAAGTTCAAAGATATATACATTGTAGATCAATCATTCTGTTTTCCAGATCTTTTCCAATCTCTAAATCATATGAGCCACGTAATGCTTCACATGTTTATGATGTCAGTGATTTGTGTGCTGATACATTAACAAGTTATTTTTCACCAGCTGCAGCTTTGTCCAGTAAACATAAGCTACACCGAACCCTTCCTAGATTCCCACTAGATTCCCAACTTGGATTACACATTAGTTGCTGACTTCTTTCCCATTAGGTAGTTGTCTCAGAGAGTACAGTTATTTAAATACGTGTGTGTGCAAGTGTTTGTAGATGGCCCTTCTTTAGCTTCTCAAGTTTTTCCCCACTTCCTGTTAACCCACATGTGAGATGAAGCTGGTCTCTCTGGCAGGCCTGTCACAAACACACTTGGGATTTACATCAACAGTGCATGGTCAAACCTCAGGAAAAGCAATGTTACAGTCAAGATGAAATTGATTTAAAAAATTTATTGCTCAGAATTTGTTGTCAGGGATTAGATATGAAAAGTATGAGTATGTTTTCCAAAGTGAGCATCTGAAAGCCCCATAGTCTTTGAAGGGATTGTGGTAGAAGAAAGAGAGGCTATAAGAACGATGAAAAGGTAGACTCGGGAAACAACAAATAGATGCCAATGCATCAATTCATTTCACAAAGAATTCTGTGAAGCACCGAGGAACAAGTCATATACTCTAGTCCTCACTTGGAAAACCTGTTTCCTAAAAGATAGAACAGCATGTCATACTATTTCTTGTTTCCCTCTTCTTTGGATAGTTCGCTTATAATGGAGTAGGGGGCCTGGTGTGGCCCAGTGCAAAACTCAGCATGAGCCAGCACCTATTTTTCCTGGGAATTTGGACAGGAACATGTAAAGAAAGGGAAATAAACAGCAAATATTAAAATTTAACACAGCTTATATATGCACATGAAATGCAGAGAAGAACATACGTTTAGGTTCACAATTACATGTAACTTCTATTTTTTTTAACATTTTGATCAAAGTCTGTGCGCTTGCATTCTGAGTTCAAAGCTTCTTCTGAATTACTCTTGGTCATATGTATTCATAAATAATGACATGGTGACATTGATGGTCACAGTGCAAGTTCATGGTTTTTATCTACTTACCATTCTTAGGATGACAGTATAGATTAAGGAATTTATTATTTTATTAAATTTATAGATTTATTTTTCCCCTTAAATTGAAAAATCTTCTTTTGAAAACTACTTGGAGCTTTTAAGAGATAGACCAAGCTACCAAGTGTCAGGACATCCTGACACACAGATTGTTTTAAACTCTCCCCTAGATTTGAACATTCTCGGTTTACTCTTGATTCTTGGAATTTCTACCTGTGATGTTACTGCTTGACTTATAACAGAAGTTACCGTCTGGAAATACAGTAACTTTTGTTTATTTTATATTTGGGAATAATCTTTTTCAAAGCATATTAAGAAAGAATTAGGGATCCAAATGCAAACCTAATATAAACATTAGGTCTTTACCAAAGCAAATAATGTAACTTAGATAAAAAATAAAGAAACAGCTTTCCTTTCTGTACAGCTGAGATTATATCTGCTCAGGTGGCCAGAAAGCTGTTCTCTTTTTTTTTTTGCTTTGTTTAGAAAATGCAATCTGATTTCAGAAACATGAAAACATGGGTGAGCGAAAGCACGTTTTTAGAATTAACACAGTGTATATGATATTGATTCATCTTTATTTTTATTTTTCTGCGTGAGAAAACTGAGACCCAAAAATTTAAACAATGTACCTAATGTTATATAATCATTAAGTAGTAAAACCAGAACTTAAACTTAGATGTGTCTTTATTAAAAATCTAAATGATCTAGTTGTATACTCTCTAATATGGTAGCCACTAGCAGTGTGTGACTATTTTAACCTAATTAAAACTAAATAAAATTAAAAATTATTTTCCTTAGATGCATTAACCACACTTCAAGTGTTCAGTAACCACAGGGCTTTGTCGCTGTCATTGTGAACAGGACAGATTATAAAACATTTACTTCATCACAGAAAATGTTCTTGCTCAGTGTTAATGTATAGAAGCCCATCTATTTCATGATAAAGGAAACAGTCTCAGGAAGGTTAAAAGATTTTCCCAAGGTATTCAGCTGGATTGGCAGAGAATTCCATGTAAATGCCAAGTCTCCTGAAGTCTAAAACAGGGTTATTTCTGTTGTACCCTGGTCCAAACCATTCACAAAAGCAACTCTCTCTCTCTCTCTTTCTCAATCTCTCTCTCAATCTCTTTCTCTCTGTCTCTCTCTCGCTCTCACACCCACACACACACCCCTCTAAAAGCACCAGCTTCTTCTTCTCTGGTTTACATCCAGTATGAAGTTCACATTCTCTATAAAAACTATACATAGCAGAATAGAGAGGAATTTTCTGTCCATATTTATGACAGTGATTCAGGAATATCAAGGGAGCCAGTGAAAGTGCAACTTTTCTTCTAGAACACACTAGTGAAATGAGCCACTGTTGATGAGTAGTAGCCACATAGAACAGAGGAAACCAAAGAATGCGCATGAATGATATTCTTAATAGGTGTAAGCTTTTGCTACTCTGTTTTTTCCCAGAAAATTATTTTGTAATAGATTCACATAGAAGAAGTCATGTTTTATAAAGACTTTAAATTTTGAATCAATTTTAAACATAAAGGTTGCAAGAACAGAACAAAGAATTCTTGTAAACCCTTCACCCATATGTGCTTTATGAGTTTCTACTTCTTCCTCTTTTTGCCTCCCCCTGCACCTAATACCCTCTTCCCTACACTCCTTCTTTGTATATATTTTATTTAAAAATAAGTTGCATGAACCATGCTTTTAAAACACTAAATGCTTCAGTGTGTAACATTATATAATCACAGAACAACTATCAAAATCAGAAAAAAATTAACCTTGCATCTAATAATTTTGACTATATTCTAGCACTTATTTTTATACAATAGACTCCATAAACTCCTCATATGAGCAAAAGAAAAACATCATGTTAGTCTTAACCTAAATCAACTTTTCCTGTATAGACTGTTTATGTAAAGTATAATATTTGCTAAAGTTTCCCAGGAAGGCCTTGTCATCATATTTGTTTTATTTCAGGAGCACACCTTGGGCTAAGCAAATGTTTAACCATTAGCATATTCAATAATCTTCTCCAAGGTCAATCACCATGTATTTCAGTCTTCTAATTCTGTCAAAACAAGACCATGGTCTTTTAGAAATGAAATTAACTGTTTTCGTCCTCCAATTAAAATAATTGTAAAACTCCAAATCTCCTTTATTCTTAGTCCCTTCTTTTTCATTTGTGTAGTTTGTATCTTGTTACATTGGTATTAAGGAAGTGGAAAACTAAAGATTAATACAGGATATCTAAGAACGGAAGTGTCCTCTCACAGGGACATTATCATGCAAAGGGTCTCCATTTCTCTACTATATTTCTTATATTTTTAAACTAGACACTAGTTTTATTTCTCTCACATACATATTTATACTTGCTATCAGTAGGTTAGTAGAAATACTCCTTTGCTAAGTATATGCTCAGGGAAAATAATTAGTTGACTCTAGCCTATGTGCTTAACTGGATTTAGACTGACTAGTGTGTCCATAGTTAGAAATTATTGTTAATTATACTCATACAAATTCATCATGGAGAAAATAGAATTAAATACGTGTCCTAGGATAATGATCCTAATATTTAAAAACATTAAGTGGCCGTCCTTTCCCTTCAAAAGAAAATGCATAGGTACTCACCAGCTATGCCTCTTGCCTTTTGAAATTACTAGACTCATCTTCACATGAAAGTCTTGTGATCTTGGCATTGGCAAAGCCTGAGCATGCATTTCAATGTTAGATGTTCTGTGATCTGTGAAGTCCACTTTGTACCCAGGGGAAAATTAGTTAGCTAGCACAAATCTATCAAGGGAAGTCTGCCTTTAGCAGGGAACAGCTACATATTCTCACAGTGCTTTGTTTCTGAACACCCTCTTGCAAGTATTTTTGTTTTCATGGCAGAAACACACAACTACACACATGTGTGATATGTAGATAAATAGGTATTACTTTTCTTCCCTTAACTTTATGAAAAATAGCCCTCCCAGACTTGAAATCCTGCTTCTTTCTTGCAGTAGAAGTGTTACATCCTGTGTGGCCTACGCGACTCTGAAGGCTTTCTGGTAGAATCTTTCTGGCTAGAGGAAAATAAACAACTGCTCGGTGTTTGGAGATTGGGGGAAAGTCTTGTTCTTAATCCCGAACCCTTCTACATTGAAAGAGAAAAACCATGGCCGAGCAATTAACAATGAAAACAAGCCTGGAGGGTCTTGAGTCTCTTGCTTCTGCCAAAGAGACTCCTTTCTTTCCATTTATTCCAATTCCATTGCATAGCTTGTTTTTAACAGTTTTAGAGCCTGCTTTCTTGTATCAACTGTTTTGGTCAAGTAGCTATGATTTGCTCAGGAGAAATTATTCTGATACCAGGTGGCCATTTGTGTCTATGGGGTCTTTCTGTTGGTGGAAATGCCTCTGGTCAAACTTTCTCTAAATTTTCAAAAGCCTATCAGGATTGCCAGTGATCAACAGCTTGCATTGTGGTCTTTTGTACTGTTAGACCCTAGAATGTAAAGCCTGAAGGAACTTCAGGATTCATCTAATCTAATTTCTCCAACAACATTTTAAGCATTTTGGGGCATGGCACCTTGTTTCTCTCTTGAATCTCAGCACCTAGTGTAGTGCCTAATTTACAATAGGTATTCAAAAACTGTTAGCATGTAATGGAATAAACCAGCACCTTAATGATTTAATAAAATTGTGAACCGATATCCAGAGTAGCTGAGTAATTTTTCTATTATCACACAGCCTGTTAATTAAAGAGCAGGAAGCTGGAAACAGGTCAGTATTAAATTCACTGCACATCCATTCCTCTGTGCAACATTGTCTTAAACCCAGTTGATGCCAAGCAACTGCTATAATTATCTTCCTGATACTTAGCAAGGTATTGCTAAGTATTGCTAAGTATCATTGGTCAGATAAGAAGTTCAATTTTCACTTAGACTGTACATGTGCCTGGTGCAAATAGCACAGGGTTTGGAGTAAAAAATGTGGGTTATGAGTTTGCCCCTTAGTAGCCACGTGAACTTAAATTTCTCTACAAAATAAAGATAACAATTCCGGCAATAACTAAAAATATTCTAAATTTTTTTGTACATATGGCCTTAGATGTCCTTTTATTTGAGTCAGAGTGCTCAGAAATACTTTACTAAGAAGGGAATTATTTTCTATTATATAAGTGGTCCCTCTACTAATAAAGGAATTATTATTTTAGTTATCTATAATATTGCATAGTATACATAATGTGCAATATATATTTACATATACCATAAACTAGTAAGTAACTAATTTATTTTGTAGGGTCTGAGTCAAAAAGGGCCTGTTAGGTTTATAAACATGAGAAAATCCTTGCTAGAAGTTCAAAATGTCGGTTAATATATAGGTATATATTGGCTCAAAGGCAATGTCGAATAAAAATAATTAATACTAAATGAGAACCTCCCCAAGGCTTTCTTTTTGCTCCTCCTCTTGCATATTATGCCCTAAGAGGCTTAACTCACCATGCTTCATTACTTCCCCAGGCCCAGGCCTCATGAGCCAGGAGAATAGTATATGCCACATTCTGAGAGCAAAAGCTCCTGGTGTGAGACAAATTAACACAGCACTGGGAGCCATTTAACAAATTATCTTTTCCAGTGCCTCTACTGGCACCACAGTACCCACTATGGACCCACATTCACATCAATTAGATTAGCTACTCAGTCCCAGAGGTCGTTTTCTTCATGCCGACTCAGGCTCTGACCTCCCCGTTACAACTAGAAAATGGACAGTCCTCAGATGGACAGATGAATTTTTGAGACAATTTCTTTAGGAGAGTAAAATCATCTACCTTAGAAATTGTCTAGCTTTTTCACTTTGGCTGTTTCCAGCTGTGTGTGCCATATTTTGCTTTCTAAGTATATATACCAAGACTTCGAGTATTTATTTCTAACTCTTTTAATGTTTTGTACCACTATGAATAATAAATATTTCACAATAAAGTGTTATTTCAAGGATTCATCTATTTTTGCTTCACTTTTCTCTTCTTTAGGTGACCTTCAATTTCTTTCCTAACCTTAGAGAGTGTCTGATTGACTTAGATATCAACTGCAATCTAGGAAGAAATTTCTTGTAATGAGAATTCCAAAGGATGGAACTAAACAGACTAAGAAGAAAGAAATGGTGTGGGGAAAAGAGAAAATAAAAGGGGTGAAACACCTAAAAATATTCCCAGAGAGGTGTACAGAATAACTAACACTTTTACTGAAGTCTTGGGGTATTTTATGGCAGTGCAGAGTGTTTTGTAGGGGAAAAAAAAATCATAACATGGCACTTTCTATAAATGCAGCACTTTTCCTTAGCATCTCACAGAGTCTTTTCCTATTTATTATTTAGTTGATCTTTTCACAGGTTTTTTAGTAAGAACCTGGAATACTAAAAGATTTCACATCATTGTTCCATCATTTTTTTGGGAGAGTGAAAGGAGGATGAATATAGATAAGAGATTGGGAAGGCAAGTGATCAACACGTCTCTGCCCTGTAACTTCTGCCATACGACATGCAGGTGGGTGTCCAGTACCCTTACAATGGTTACTTCCTGAGGTTTTCTTCTTTTTCATTGTACTTCCACAAGCAATTCTTCTTCCTGGTACCAAGAGAAAAAAAAAAAAAAAAAAAAAGAATGTGAACCTTAGAAGAATTAATTAAGTACCAAAAACGAAAAGAAAAGAAAAACCTTCCCCAATCCCTTATAGCAAAGGAGAATTTTCAAAGCAAGTATATACTCCCAAAAGAGCAATAGGTCTGAATATGGAAGCTGCAATGTACAATTCCTGGAATTTTACAGTGTTTGTGTGGGGGAAACATGGAAGAGACAAAAGAGATGTAAGGCTAGAAGAGAGTAGCAACTTGAAGAGTGGTGTTCTTCTAGAATCCCAGCACATTATCTGCCTCACAGACTTTGTCAGAGCCAGTGTCATGAAACACATCAATCCTGGTAATACATTTTCCTTTCAGTGCCTTATTTGTGACTAAGGTGATAATGGGCTCAATTATAAGTCTGATACTCAGATCAAGTTTTATTTTCCAGTTTTAAGTGGGCAGATTTACATCTTAGGAAGGTAGACTATTTCTTGTCAATTCTATAATGAACATTTTTGTATGTCATTCTCTGGCAGGTTATACTCTTGAACATGGGAGCTGAGAAAGGAACAGGGAAAAAACAAAAACCTATCTATAGGTCAATAATTTCTCCTAGGCAATTGCATGTGGGGTCGAATGTATGAAGTCACTGAACTCTAAGGGGGATTTTAATTACTTTTGTGATTTATTACTTACCGGGATAATTCTTGAGAGTCAGCAGACTTGCTTACTAAAGCTATGAGAAATTGCTGGTTGTGAGTTACAGGTGAGCCACATTAATCATTTCTGGAGTTTTGTCAGCATGGACTTTCACCCCATGAAGCTTTTACCCAAACAGTAAAGCCATAATATGCTAATCCTGCATCACTACTCCTTAAATCTGAATTAACATATCTTTAGCTTCCACCCTGATTAAACTTGAAAATAAAAAATATTGTCCTATAAGACTAATATGACTCAAAAGCAATGAGACTAATAATATCTGCTCTAATTTGAGTGTACTTTTATTCATTCACAGATTTAGAAGATAGTTATGTGTTGTTTTTAGTGCCCAATTTTTTTTAGTGCACTAGTTAAGGTGCTTGAGCCACAATAGTAAATAAAATCGAAGTCCTCACTCTCATGGAGGTTACCTTCTAGCAGTGGGAGACAGAAATAAATACATTTATAAAACCAACCATGTGGTAATAACTGGATAGAAAGTAAGAGTGAGGAATGCTATTTTGTGTGGGTGGTCAGGGAAGATTTCTTTGTTAAGGGAATATTTGTGCAGAGATCTACAGAAACTGAGGAAGAGACAATGCATAAACATAAGGAAAAGCTTATCAGCCAGAGCACTTAGCACTCAAGGGGCCTAAGGCAAGTGTGTTTAAGGGAAGAAAAGGAGGATGGTGTGATTGAATTAAGAGTGATGAAGGTAGCAAGTGATCAAAGAGGTAGTCAGAAAACCAGCTGGAACTGAAATATACAGGACCAAGACCATAGCAAGTTGAAGGTTTGAGAAGAAAGTTCTCAATATGATCACATATCTGTTGCATTGTCATCACTCTGGCTGATGTAGGCAGGAAAGAAAATAGCAGACAAGAGAGGATTTGGAGAAACTATTTGAGGCACTACTGCAAATAGTCAGGTGAAAAATGAAAGTGGTTAAAAGTGATCAGAAGTGGTCACATTTATGTATCATTTAAAGGCATATTTGATGACGTATTCATAAGTGAGAGAGACAGACAGTAGCCTTGGTTTATACTGCCATCAAATGATAGAATGTAGATCCACATAATGACCTATTTAACCAGGGAAAGAGTGGGTTAAGTACATTTTGAATTAAAAGTTTATTTTTGAACTTGTTAAATCTGAAATGAGATGTCTGGATTTCATTAAAAAGGTCCAGATGGAAGAAAAAAAAAGGAAAATATCAGGTAGAGGTCGTATTTAAAGCTGTGGGACTATATGAATTCAGTTAAAGAGTAGGTCTAGAGAGAAAAGACAGAAAAAGATCAAGCTTCTTGGTGTTTCTACATCTAGAGTCCAGGATGAAGAGAATAAAAACAAACAAAAAAGCAAGCAAACAAACAAAAAATAGAGACAGAGGAGGAAGTAAACTCGGAGTGTTGTGTAAAAAAAATTGTGGCAGTCACAAATGTGCCTTTGACAATTAGAATAAGACAAGGGCTCAGAAATTGCCTTTGGATTTGACAATGATTGTCATTGGCATTGTTAGTAAAACTCAGGTATCCTCTCCACCATTTATCTCAAGGATCAATTAGCCACAGATACCCCTTTTCCAATCAGGAGCCAAAATCTCTTTTTTTTTTTTTTTTTTTTTTTTTTTAAGAAAAAGTACTATCTGAAGTAGCTAATGGGGTGGGTTGTGGAGATGGTTAATGGGTGCAAAAATATAGTTAGATAGAATGAATATGATCTAGTATTTGATGGCACAGCAGGGTGAACTATAGTCAGCAAAAATTTATTGTACATTTTAAAATAATAAAAGAATATAATTGTAATATTTCTAACACAAAGAAATGATAAATGCTTGAGGTGATGGATACCCCATTTACCCTGATATCACTATTGTACATTGTATGCCTGCATCAAAACATCACGTGGATTCCATAAGTATGTATACCTATTATGTCCAGATAAAAATTAAAAATAAAATAACAAATGAGCAAACAAAAAAATTAAAATTGACACTAGGAGAGGAAATAATAAATTAACATCTTTTCCTCTTTTGCAGACAAGATCATGTTAATTTCACAGTCACATAAATAAAATAGTGTTTTATCCTGAGTTTTTCCTTTTGGGAAAAACACACATTAATGAATAAACTTATTTTTAATTTGGCTGAGTTTGTGCCAAATCTAAGTAAGTGAGTCAGGCATGTAAGAAAATAATTTGAATGGCTGACCATTCAAAAGACTTATTTTTCAATCACTTGAGTCTGGAGTCAACCATTAAAGGAATGTGTTTTTCTCCCTTGTAATGACTCTGATTGCATAAGTTTGAATACACTCTATTTTCTCATTCTTCCCTTAATAAATAACAATTTATCAATTTGATCAATACAAAGTACAGCCAAAGTTTTACTGATTCCAATCCAAATTTTGTATTTAATTATTGCAAGGATAACATCTTTTATCTTATTTATATTTTTAACTTATGCATTTGGTTTTATGTACGACAACAGAAATTAGACACAACACCTAGTGGTGCTCAATAAATATCTAAAGAATGAATAAGTAAATTATTGAATAAGTAGATTTTTCCATAGCCTATTTTCTAACGTGTTGATAGACATGACAGAATTATCTGCCTACTCAGTATTGATGCAAGAAAAAACTGTCTGGGTAAAACAAATATTTTTACTCTAAGTTTAAAATATTAAACTTCTTTGATGCCAAAACTGTATTAAAAATAGTTATGTGGAATAACATTCACAGAGTATTGCCTAAATCATCTGAAATTCCATATGTTCCACCAAATTTTGTTATTGCTATTATTGAACATTTCCTATAAATTTCTTAAGGCTAAACCAGTCTTCAGAAATCTTTTCCTAACATACCATTAAATCACAATCTACCATTTGTTCTGTTTCCTTATTTCCCAGGACCCATTATACCCTATAGTTACTTGTATAATTACATCTAAGTCACTTTGGTGACATGGTTTGCTGTAGTTTGTCACCTTGATTAGACTCTGTATTCTCTGAAATTAGGACCTTGACTTAACCAGCATCATATTCCCAGTCCTAAACACTGTGTCTGGCATGTATTAGTTACTCATTAAATACTTATGGTTAATAAATGAATTAAAAGAAACAGCCCTACAAATTCATTATTTTTTGTATTGTACATGTTCTTAGGAGCATTGTTCTAAGCATTATACCATGTTTATTTTACGCATATTAATGGTAGGAATTAACTTCAATTCATACAATTAGAAAAAGTAAGCAAAAAGAACAATAAACTCTCCTTCCAACAACCTGCTTTATCTGGTTTTTCTTTATGAACACTTTGTATCCTGTTGGTGATTTTGTTGCAATCTTTGCATTCAACCTGGTGGACTACAAAACTGAATACTTAGCTTACCTCTAGCATGTCTTAAAATAATTGTGACGTACATTAGCGTCATATTCACATCCAGTTCAGTATAATGCCAAAACCCATTGCCTGTCCACTAAATCACAAAATTTAAACGTTGGGCCAGAGAATATTAATCAATGAACAAAATGATAGAATAAAAGCAGCAATGTGTTTAGTTGGCCATCCAACTTGGGAAGAAAATAAAGTTGGAGAATTAGGTATTTGTTAGTTTCTTTCAGCAACTTTTCTAAGGGGATCCAGGGAAACTTCAGATCTGCCCCCAAGATCAGGAACAAGACAAGGATGCCCACTCTCATATCTTATAGTTAATATATTTCTCGAAGTCCCAACCAGAGCAATTAGGAAAAAGAAATAAGTAGAAGTCATCTGAAAAAGAAAGAAAGAATTTAAACTGTCTGTTTGCAGATGACATAATTTTAACCCACCAAAAAACTATCAGAACTAATAAATGAATTCAGTTAAATTGCAGTATACAAAATGAACACACACACAAAAGTAGCATTTCTATATACTAAGAGCAAACTTTTCAAAAATGAAATCAATAAAATAATCTAATCTACAATAGATGCCATCAAACAGAATAAATTTAACCAATAGTGTAAGAGATCTGTACACTTAACACTATAAAACATAGATGAAAGAAACTGAGGAAGACACAAATAAATGAAAAGATATCTAGCATCCATAGATTGGAAGAATTAATATTGTAAAAATGTCAATACTACCCAAAGTGATCTACAGATTCAATGCAATCCTACCAAATTTCCAGTGACATTTTTCACAGAAATAGGAAAAAAAAAATTATTTTTGCATGAAACCACAAAATTCCCCAAATAGCCAAAGTAATCTTGAACAAAAAGAAGAAAGCTGGAAGCATCACACTTCCTGATTTCAAAACATATTATAAGACAATTGTAGTCAAAATAGCAAGGTACTAGCATAAAAATAGATGCATAGACCAATGAATGGAATAGAGATCCCAAGAATAAATCTATGCATTTACCATGAATTGATTTTTGACAAAAGTACCAACACTACACAATGGGAAAATGACAGTCTCTTCAGTAAATGATGTTGGGATAGCTGGATATCCTCATGTAGAAAGAAGAAATTAGACAGGCATCTCATGCTGTATACAAAAATCAACAACAAATGGATTGAAGACTTAATTGTAAAACTGTAAACTATAAAATATTAAAAGAAAACATAGGAGAAACACTCTATGACATTGGTGTGGACAATACTTTTTTTGGGGGGTATGACCACAAAATTGCAGACAACAAAAGCAAAAATGGACAAATGGGAGTACATTAAAGCAAAAGGCTTCTGCACAGCAAAGGAAACAACAGAGATAAGATACAACCTACAGAATGGATAAATGTACTTGCAAAACATACATCTGACAAAGGATTCATATCCAAAATATATAAGGAATCACACCTCAATAGTAAGAAAGTAATAATAATCCAATTTAAAAATGGGCAGAGGACCTGAGTAGTCATTTCGCAAAAGAAGACATACACATGGCAAACAGGTATAAGAAAACATGTTTGACATCACTAATCATCAGGGAAATACAAATTAAAATCACAAGATACCACCTCACACTTGCTACAATGGCTGCTATCAAAAAAACAAAGAGAAGTGTTGGCAAGGATGTGGAGAAAGGGAACTCTCGTACACTGTTCGTAGTTATGTAAATTAGTAGAGCAGTTTTGAAAAACAGTATGGAGGTTCCTCAAAAAATTAAAAATAGAACTTTCACGTGATCCAGAAATCCTACTTCTGGGTATGACTCCACAAGATATGAAATGAGTATGTCAAAGAGACATCTGCACTCTCATGTCTATTGTGGTACTATCACGATAGCTGAGAATCAACCTCAGTCCATTGTCTTAGTCCTTTCATGCTACTCTAAAGCAGTACCTGAGCCTGAGTAATTTATTTAAAAAAATTATTTGGCTCACAGTTCTGCAGCCTGTGTAAGAAGTGTGGGACCAGCATCTGCTTCTGGTACATACCCCAGGAAGCTTCCAATCATGTTAGAAGACAAAGGGGAATAGGCATGTCACATGGAGAGAGAGGAAGCAAGAAAGAGGAGGAGGTAGCAAGTTCTTGTTAACAATCAACTTTCAAGGGAAATGATAGAGCAAGAAGTCACTCATTACCTCTAGAATGGCACCAAGCCATTCATGAGGGGTTCACCTCCTTGACCAAAGCACTTCCCACCTGGCTCCATCTCCAACTTGGGAAGCAAATTTCGACGTGGAATTTGGAGGATACCAATATTCCAATTATATTAGCCATCAACTATGAACGGGTAAAGAAAATGTGAGAGAAATACACAATGAAATATTATTCCGCCTTTAGATTGGGGAGAATCCTGTCATTTGCAACAACATGTATGAATCTGCAGGACATTATGATAAGTAAAATAAGATAGCAACAAAAGACAAATACTTCATGCTCTCACTTATAAGTGGAATCTAACAATGTTGATCTCAGAGAAGCAGAGGGTGGAATGGTGTTTACCCAAGGCTGGGGGTGGGGGGATGGGAGAGGTTGTCAAAGGATACAAAATTTCAACTAGACAAGCAGTGTAAAGTCAAGAGATCTAATGTATGTAACTACAGTTAATAACACTATATTGCACCCTTAAAAATTGCTAAGAGAGTCGATTTTAAGGCTTTTCACCACACACACACACAAAAAACTATGTGAGGAAATGCACATGCTAATTAGTTTAATTTGGCCATTCCATGGTTGATACATATATCAAAATATGTTGTCCACCATAAGGATATACAATTGATATTTGTCAAGAAAAAAGAAAAAAGTGATTTCATTCATTTTCCAATACTGCACATATACATGCATGCATGTGTGTGTACACACATACACACACAGAAACACAGCAAATATAATAATTTGTACAAGTGAGTTAATATGCTCTATGACTGGAATACAATTATAATTTTCCCCAAATTGCAGCTGAGTGAATTGAGCACATTTAATGTGTGCACTATCTCAGGTTTTTACTGTGTTTCTCCTTGGAGACAGAACAGGGCAATGCTTATCCTCAAAGCTTGAGGCAACCCAATTTGTGAATGTCAGCATGAGTATTTCATAGAAAGCAGAGTAATATGATGAGAATAATTTCTGTCACAGTGCTTGCCTTTCCTAGATTATTATTATGCAACGGAATTTGCTGGTTTCTTATTTTCTATGTGTACACCCATTGCCAAATAGCCTCCAGGTTCATGAACAATAACAACAAAGATGAGGAAGATGAGGTGAAGAGCAGTACTAAGAAAACTACTTGTTGTAGTGCTACAATAAACATAGTACGTGAACAGTGGCTTGCAACCTTCACAATACTGCCCCTTTGAGACAGACAAATTTAAAATCATGGTCTGAAACCACATCAAGGACATTCATTGAGAAGAGCTCTGTTAGATTCACAAACAAGTTTCCAAAGAAAATAGTCATTCCTTAATTTCACTCGGGATAAATCTCAGAGCCATTATCAGAACTGTAAGAACTAATGTCAATTGCAAAGTGATGTCACCGACACAGACACTGTCCCAAAGCTGGCCAGAAGGCAAACTTTGAACAACTTGTGAGAGGAATGTTAAACTGAACCCTGGAATCAGGCAAAAAAAAAAAAAAAGAAAAAAAAAAAAAAGCTCCAGGCCGGGCGTGGTGGCTCATGCCTGTAATCCCAGCACTTTGGGAGGCCGAAGCAGGCAGATCACAAGGTCAGGTGTTTGAGACCATCCTGGCCAACATGGTAAAACCCCATCTCTAATAAAAATACAAAAATCAGCTGGGCATGGTGGAGCATGCTTGTAGTCCCAGCTACTCAGGAGGCTGAGGCAGGAGAATTGCTTGAACCAGGGAGTTGGAGGTTGCAGTGAGTCGAGATCGCGTCACTGCACTCCAGCCTGGTGATAGAGCGAGACCCCATCTCAAAAACAAAACAAAACAAAACAAACAAACAAAAAAAAGAGCTCCAGCACAGGGACTACATGTAGTTGGCATTTTGAAAATTTTGGCTTTTGTAGTCAACCTAATATTTACTGAGACCTCACTGTATGTTGAATGTTATAAAGCATATAGCAGAATAAAATAAAAGCTATCGTGATGTCTGTTGACAGTTAAAAGAAACACTGACACCTAAAGATAAACATTAGCTAGGATTCCCCACATCTAGGATTTGTAGCCAGAGGGAAGGGAAGGTCATTTACAGACCTACAGCAAATATGTCCACTAGAAAGAAGAGATAAAAAGGCATTCTGATAATGCTCATCTCAAAAAAGACAAAATTCTTAAAATTTAGTGCAAAGAAATTGCTCAGTATATATTCCCAATTGTATGTTCATTTTGTCTGTATAAACTGCAATTTTCAAACTGCCAATTACATGTAGACGTGTACTGGGTACTTGATGTTTACTTCAGAGTCCTGTATTAATTTTTTTCTCATGAAACCTCCGCAGTTTTTATTACTATTATTAAAGCATGAAAAAGAGGCTAGACAGTCCTCTCTGATTATTTGGATCTTCTTTAGCGCCTTAAAAAAAAAAAAAAAAGTGTTGTGCTACAATGTTCTTATTATTTCTTATGCTGATGGAAAGAAATCTTGAAGGCATAGTCCACTTAAGAGAAATTAAGGTTTTGGGAAAGTCCCTTAGCTACAGTGAGAGATATGACAGATACTTTTCCTCTTTTATTTCTTCAATTAAATTTGCAAAAGGGTTAGGAGAATGTATGTAATGGGGCTGGATGAGAAGGCTCTGTACTGTTCTTGACAATTCTAAATCCAGTCACTAAAACAGATGGAAATAAAAGGAACAATTGAAACAACAATCCCACTTCCTGATCTTTAACTCTACTTTCCATTCACACGGGGACTTACACATGCAAATTAATGAAGTAAATTCTCATAAAATTAAAAAGACAAATATCAAACAGTAAACATTCCAAAGGCATACAGAGGACTGAGAGACATTTTGCATGTGAAGTCCAAAGTTAGAAGGATCCTCAGTTAATTAACAGATCTGTAAATACACTTCAACTGTCGAAGCAGCCTTGAATATCTCAGTTTATCTTCAAGTTTATTTTCAACTATTTGGGTAAGCTCTATATTAAGGACAAACACATCACAATTTCTATATCACAGAAATCAAAGGAAGATACAAAATTCATTAGAAGGAAGCCTGTGTATTCAAAACTCCTAAGTACTCTACTTGTTATTATCTCACCTCCAGAGATAAAGAAGAGCGAGCATCCAGTTGCTTCTAGAATTGCAAGTTTCGTGATAAGAAAGCAGATGTAACAGGCTTGTAATCATTACTGCCTACCAGAAAATGTGTTAGTTGCTCTAGCTGCTAAATTTCACCATGAGAAGAATTACATTAATGTGAAATAAAACGTTGCTTCAATGCAACTGTTTTAGAGGAAGTAAAGTAACAAGAAGCTGACCCTGGTCTCTGGGGAAGTGATCCAAAGGGAACTCTTGACAGGACTAAAACTAGGTCATGGCTGAGGCTAATGCTGTATATGTCTTTGTTGTTTCAAATGATGCCTTGAGACTCTGTTTAACTTATCAGCTTTCCCACAAAAAACACCCTATTGGCCTGGGGCGGTGGCTCACGTCTGTAATTCCAGCACTTTGGGAGGCCGAGGCAGGCGGTTCACAAGGTTAAGAGGTTGAGACCATCCTGACCAACATGGTGAAGCCTCGTCTCTACTAAAAATACAAAAATTAGCTAGGTGTGGTGCCGTGCCCCTGTAATCCCAGCTATTCGGGAGGCTGAGGCAGGAGAATTGCTTGAACCATGGAGGCGGATGTTGCAGCGAGCCCGCCACTGCGCTCCAGCCTGGCGACAGACTGAAACTCCGTCTAAAAAGAGAGTGGGGGGAGGGGGGGAGAGAGAGAGAGAGAGAGAGAGAGAGAGAGAGAGAAGCACCCTACTTGCCATAGGTCTTACTATTAGTCAACCAGCTGAATTCATGATTGTGACAGTATATTGCCTTATATCCAATGGTTGCAAAAATGGAAGCATTGCAAATTGGTGCCAGAATTAGGCATCTGTTGTGTTTTTCTGCCCAATTTATTTTTATCTGTGAAGGAACTACCTTCCCTCCTCCTATCAGTTCTTGCAAAACAAAATTTTTGTCCATTGAATACACTGCAAAATTCTAAGGCTTACCTTGACTGACTGACTATTCTCAGATCTTGCCAAAACAGACTCTTAGTACATGAATGTTTAAGGTATAAAGAACATTCTGTTGCACATCATCTGACTTATGCAATTCTTTCTTCCATTGCATCTAAGTTTTATTTTTGGAGTCACGCCTTTCATAATATCTGATTTAATTCTTTCATTTAGGCTGTTGGTTTTTAATTCTTAATCTGTTATTTGACCTCAATCACAAATTCTTGAGAGTTATCTATTTAAAATATATTTTTTAATTTTAATAAGAGGGACTAATTTCTGATATGGTTTCATAATCATTACATTATGTAGTATAATTCAAGCATATATACCTTTATGTACTCCTTTAGATCAACATAGATAAATACATTAAATGCATTATTAAGTAGAATGCAAGGATTCCTGGTTGTTGGTGGAATAAAATTGTTCATTATTATTTTCCATGTAAAGATAATAATGTCTGGCCTGTGAATTAGCTTCTTTATTAATCCTATAAGAAAATCATTGGCATAGTCAAAGTACATATTATGATTGGATCCAACATATTAATGTTAGCAATCATCTTCCTAACATTAATCTCTGATTGAACACCCTATAGTCATCATGCTCCATTACTAGTCATAACCCATTTGATTGAACACAATTTAAAATGTGTATCCTTATTAGAAGATACCGAAATCATTGGCAATTAACATATACCTATGCTGTGGATGCTGGAACGACAGTCTTTCTGCAAATTATTTGTCACCCACTGTCAACAGTTGATAACGGTTCTTCAGAATCACTGAACTGTTCCTTTATTATTTCTCCAATAGCTGTTAGCCTCTCTCTATCCAATTACAGTCATCATTACGGATTTTAGTGCACTGTGTTCTGTACCCTTAATCCCTCACTTGGTCATTCACCCTTTAAGGGCAGGGACTAAATTTATAAACAAAGCCTAGCACAGTGTCTTTGCCCTTACAGGTACCTGAAACATTATTGTTAAAATGGGGAATCCTTCTCCAAAATACAGCGAAATGAGTGTGCTGAAGCTTAGTGTAATAGAGAAAGGAAGAATCTCATCATCAATTATACTGAGAAAATTTTAGATTTATTACAAGTATATAATAAACTTTGCAACTTGAGAACTTACCATGCTTTAATCGATAAATGTATGGCACGTTTGTCAATCACAAAATGTGGTGGACCACCAAGGGATAAGATAACTGATTATGGCTTACAGTATTTCTCTAATTTATTTTGCCATCATATTTCTTCAGACTGCTTCCAAGGACCAAGTTTTAAAGAATTCATCTGGGAAAATATGGTGTAGTGGCCAAGAATACGGAATTTGGAACATGGGATGTGTTCAATCTATCTCTGCCACTTACTAGTTGTGAAACCTTATGTAAATTACTGAACTGAACCTTAATATAGCCCTAATGAGATTCATAATATTTAAAATAAGAATCAAAATAGCTACAAATGATTATACTGTAAGGACCACATATCATAATATATGTGAGGTATTTATCATAATGTCAAATATTCAAAACATACTAATTTTTTGAAAATTTTTAGTTGAATTGATTTGTTCATGTGAGTTATCTTAGTATTATTTATTCCTGGTTCTTAGCTTTTCTTTCTACTCTGTCAGTCTTCATTTGGCAATTTTTTTTTTTTCCCCAGAAATTGAAACCTGTGTTAAAGGACCTTGCAGTTAATATCTAAGCTCCAAGGGCATACATGAATCAAACCCAAGCAAAAAGGCTTTACCATGGGAAATTTAAAATACCCTTTAAAAAATGTGACTCTATGAAACTTCTGATGATATTTCAGTTCTTTAGGTTGCTAACCAAATCAAGCTCCTTCCCTTTGTAGAACAGTGTTTTGTTTTCCTTATGGACCATTATTTCCATTGTTTGACCGAAGTTCACCTCATTAATTTATCCTTGGTCAAAGAACAAGCCTACTGTCAAATACACATTCCAATGACTAAGCAAGCTCTTTTTAGACTGACTCTCTCTTTTGCAAAAGGTGTTGAGGAAAATGTGCTTTTCTCTGGTTATTTTCAGGAACCCTCCTTTTGTTTCACAGACAATTCTTTTTAATTTTGGTCTTTTGTGCATGTGCGATAGCAGGCTTAATCCAATCAAGGGACAGCTTTCCTTCACTACGTTATCAACTACAGCCAGAGTGAAGGGCTATTGTCTGGCCATGGGCCGGACCTCTACAATTTGCATGCTACCTAATTCCAATTCTGTTCTATTGTACTGCTGTGCCTTACCTGCTTCTCAGCTGGAAGAAAAGTCAACCAAATGCAGCAGTGTCTCGATCAATGCAGAACCACAAAAATATGTCTAAACAAAAGGTCATAGTGTGAACTCAAAGGCTTTGAAAGTAATCCGTAGAGGAAAAAGAAAACATACATAAACATACATCGAAAACATTTTTCATTCTTTGTGCTTCATTCTCTTTGGGCTATCCTCCTCACACAGCAACCCTCTTCTTGAGCAAAGTAATACCCACCTATCAGCATGATGACTTTCCATTTGTGGTGATTTGAAAACAAGCAACTGCAATAAAGAGAACAGTCACAGAAGAATGTAATTCAGCAGGTGAAAAAAAGTCTTTCCCAAAATGAACAGGAGGTGCCAGCAAAAGGATAGACATTGTATTAAGAAAATAAACATGTCTCAAGTTCTGTTTCTTATTCCCAGGATCTTTTGACATTGAAGTTTTTTTGCTATAATCAACATGTAAAGCAGACAAAATTAGATAAACAGCAATATCATGGGAAAGCAGAATTTGTTTGCAAAGAAATAGATTTTAACACCAGCTGCAGTAGCAGAGGGATCACTTAATAGAGGGAAATAGATAAATTGTCCAGTTAACACTTAGTCTAGGAAACAGCAACAACCAATATTTTCCTCTGCGACTGCATCAGTCATTTACAGGTGTTCATAAACAGTAGGCTTTTTACACATCATTATCACATTCGAGGAAAGCAAAATAGCAGACATGTTCTATGTTGTCCAGAATCTGACAGAGCAAGAAAGGAATGGAAGTACCTAGATAGGGCACTAAAAACAATTCAGAAATACAGTTTGGGGTTGTAAAACTTCTGTACTTTCAGGTCTGAATGTTGAACACATCTAGGCAATGGTGACAGAAATGCTTTGTCATTGATAGATCCATTCTAATGTAAAGGAATAAAATGATGAATCTGATATGTATAAATGTAGACAAAGGTAAGATGCTGATCAATTCATTCTGGAAATATATATTGAGTGCCTACCTCCATAGTAAGTGCTGGAAAGTCAATATATGGTCAGTTGGGTTTAAATCAGTACTTGGAGAGTTAAGTGGTTTGCTTTACCAACCTCACTTGGCTATAAATTCTAGTCAATATTAGTGAATGATATAATTTTCAGAGTACACAAGAAAACCTGAATAAGAACAAAGATAAGGCTTTACTAATACCCTAGTGTGGCAAGCCTGGTTTCTAACATCACACATAACAAAGTTATATCCATATTTTACAGGGAGAGAGAGAGAGAGACAAGGAGCAAAGAGACAAAGAAAAGAGTTAACAACTGATAATTACGTTTAAGCATTTAATCCACAAAATATTGAATTTTGTGGTATAAATTATTCTATGATTGTTATTATTTCGGCAAGTTAAAAATAATCTTTCTTGTCAATACTCCTTGTGATACACCTCCAAGGATGATAATTTCTACTTATTCCATCCCTGTATGAGCATTTCAGTCCCAACATACCCTTAAAGAAGCTGAGCTATGTAACCATTGATATACAGAAGATGAGGGATCAGAGTTTGGCTGTGATTTCTGAAGAATGCTGCACATGTCCTATTGGTGTATACATAGTGTCTCAAGATGACTGTCACTTGGATGGAACCTGGTCCTAATTCTAGCATGAAAGCACTTGATTTGATTCCTGTAAGAATCCAGTGTGCGCTGACGAAAGGTTCTTTTTCCCTTCTATCTTTTCTAATATATTTCTACGATAGTCATCATCTCATTTTCAGGCAGCTTAATTGACTGCATTCTAGTTTCAGGTTTTATTGTATCTCAAGTGAACAATAAAACTATTGCATACAACTCTTCAAAAAGACAAAATGAAGTCCGATCGAGTTGTATATTCATTTCAAGTTTCAAGCATGTCAATACTTCAGACAGTAATTAATTTGGCTCAGAAGTTCATTTTACTTTGACAACACTGCATATCTTCCATTCTTCTGAAAATATGCTGATCTTGAGAAGCAAGTAATTTGTAGTTTCACGAGTCTCTTCTTGTGGAAGAAATGTATCATGAGGCCATTCACCTATAGAAATCCTTTCTGTATCAGGACCACCAAAGACTCCCTAGGGTTCCAAAGCTTCATAGCACAGCCCCTTAGCATTCCATGAACTCATTATAATATGTACCATATCAGTTCAATTGGAAAACAAAGTCATATCCAAATTAGGCAAAGCCTCAAATGCAGAAACAGACAGGCACATGATGAGGTAACAACCCTATATATGCCCCTCTATTTTTTGTCCTTGTATCTCAACCTAAGTGTTAGTATAATTTTATTTACTTATTCTCCCTACAGATACAGATCCAACACTATTCTCAATAAATTTCATTTCCTTGCAACACATTGCAAATCCCTTTTACAAACGGATTACCATTCCGTACGATAAGCATGCCTCTTATCTATGCTCTTGTCCAAAGCAGCTGTTGTCTTAATTGAGAGGCTAGATTTCCACTAAATCTTGAACAAAGTCCTGGAATGGTATAAGAGGGACCTG